>NW_026775890.1:0-741728 GCF_030987335.1 Cornus florida | reverse complement strand
TCTGTCACTAAACCTTTTTAATGTATAAGGATTGAATCTTTGAAAGAACATGAGAGTTTTGAGCTCAACTTATTCGAGTTACCTATGAAGTTGCGAAGAGTGTTTTAATGACTAAAGATTGAATCTTTGAATGAAAATACCTCAATAAAGGTACTTATTTTGTTAGTAGACCTTTTTAATGTATAAAGACTGTATCTTTGAAAGAAAATGAGAGTTTTGAGTTAAACTTATTCACGTTCCCTGTAACGTCCCAAAGAGTGTTTTAATGAGTAAATATTGAATCTTTGAATGTAATTACCTCAATCAAGGTAGCTGTTATGTCACTAGACCTTTTTAATGTACAAAGATTGAATCTTGGAAAGAAAGTGAGAGTTTTGAGTTCAACTTATTCGAGTTACCTATGAAGTCGCGAAGAGTGTTTTAATGAATAAAGATTGAATCTTTGAATGAAAACACCTCAATAAAGGTACCTATTATGTTACTAGACCTTTTTAATGTCTAAAGATTGAATTTTTGGAATAAAATGATAGTTCTGAGTTCAACTTATTCGATTTACCTATGAAGTCGTGAACTGTGTTTTAATGACTAAATAATGAATCTTTGAATGAAAATACCTCAGTAAAGGTACCTATTATGTTACAAGACCTTTTTAATGTATAAAGGTTGAATCTTGGAAAGAAAATGACTGTTTTGAGTTATACTTATTCGAGTTCCCTATGACATCCCGAAGAGTATTTCAACGAGTAAAGATTGAATCTTTGATTGAAATTACTTGACTCAATGGACTTATTTTGTCCCATGGACCTTTTATATATAAAGATTGAATCTTGAAAAAGAAGTGAGCGTTATGAGTTAAACCTATCCGAGTTCCCTATGACGTCCCGAATAGTGTTTTAACGCGTAAGGATTGAATCTTTGTATGAAATTACCTCAATAGAGGTACTTATTATGTCACTAGACCTTTTTAATGTATAAAGGTTCAAGTTTTGAAAGAAAATGAGAGTTTTGAGTTAAACATATTCGAGTTCCCTGCGACGTCTCGAAGAGTGTTTTAAAGAGTAAATATTGAATCTTTGAATGAAATTACCTCAATCAAGGTACCTATTATGTCACTAGACCTTTTTAATGTATAAAGATTGAATATTTGTAAAGAACTACGAGTTTTGTGTTAAAGTTATTTGAGTTCCCTTTGACGTCACGAAGCGTGTTTTAATGAGTAAAGATTGAATCTTTGAACGAAATTATCTCAATCAATGTACCTATTATGTCAGTAGACCTTTTTAATGTATAAAGATGTTATCTTTGAAAAAAATGAGAGTATTGAGTTTAACTTATTCGAGTTACCTATGAAGTCGCGAAGAGTGTTTTAATGACCAAAGATTGAATCTTCGAATGAAAATTCCTCAATACAGGAACCTATTATGTTACTAGATCTTTTTGATGTATAAAGATTGAATCTTTGAAAGAAAATTAGAGTTTTGAGTTAAACTTATTCGAGTTCCTTTTGACATCCCGAAGAGTGTTTTAATGAATAGAGATTGAATCTTTGAATGAAATTACCTCAATCGAGGTACCTATTAAGTCACTAGAAATTTTGATTGTATAAAGATTGAATCTTTGAAAAGAAATGAGAGTTTTGAGTTAAAGCTGTTCGAGTTCCCTTTGACGTCACGAAGAGTGTTTTAATGAGTAAAGATTGAATCTTTGAATGAAATTACCTCAATCAAGGTACCTATTCTACCACTAGAACTTTGTAATGTATAAAGATTGAATCTTTGAAAGAAAATGAGTGTTTTGAGTTTAACTTATTCGAGTTACCTATGAAATCGCGAAGAGTGTTTTAATGACTGAAGATTGAATCTTTGAATGAAAAATACCACAATAAAGGTACCAATTCTGTTACTAGACCTTTCCAATGTATAAAGATTGAATCTTTGAAAGAAAATGAGATTTTTGGGTTAAACTTATTCGAGTTCCCTGTAACGTCCCGAAGAGTGTCTTAATGAGTAAAGATTGAATCATTGAATGAAATTACCTCAATCAAGGTAGCTATTACATCACTAGACCTTTTTAATTTATAAAGATTGACGTTTTGAAAAGAAATGAGTGTTTCGAGTTAAAGTTATTCAAGTTCCCTTTGACGTCACGAAGAGTGTTTTAATGAGTAAAGATTGAATCTTTGAATGAAATTACCTCAATCAAGGTACCTATTCTGTCACTAAACCTTTTTAATGTATAAGGATTGAATCTTTGAAAGAACATGAGAGTTTTGAGCTCAACTTATTCGAGTTACCTATGAAGTTGCGAAGAGTGTTTTAATGACTAAAGATTGAATCTTTGAATGAAAATACCTCAATAAAGGTACTTATTTTGTTAGTAGACCTTTTTAATGTATAAAGACTGTATCTTTGAAAGAAAATGAGAGTTTTGAGTTAAACTTATTCACGTTCCCTGTAACGTCCCAAAGAGTGTTTTAATGAGTAAATATTGAATCTTTGAATGTAATTACCTCAATCAAGGTAGCTGTTATGTCACTAGACCTTTTTAATGTACAAAGATTGAATCTTGGAAAGAAAGTGAGAGTTTTGAGTTCAACTTATTCGAGTTACCTATGAAGTCGCGAAGAGTGTTTTAATGAATAAAGATTGAATCTTTGAATGAAAACACCTCAATAAAGGTACCTATTATGTTACTAGACCTTTTTAATGTCTAAAGATTGAATCTTTGGAATAGAATGATAGTTCTGAGTTCAACTTATTCGATTTACCTATGAAGTCGTGAACAGTGTTTTAATGACTAAATAATGAATCTTTGAATGAAAGTACCTTAGTAAAGGTACCTATTATGTTACAAGACCTTTTTAATGTATAAATGTTGAATCTTGGAAAGAAAATGACTGTTTTGAGTTAAACTTATTCGAGTTCCCTATGACATCCCGAAGAGTATTTCAACGAGTAAAGATTGAATCTTTGATTGAAATTACTTGACTCAAGGGACTTATTTTGTCCCCTGGACCTTTTATATATAAAGATTGAATCTTTAAAAAGAAGTGAGCGTTATGAGTTAAACCTATCCGAGTTCCCTATGACGTCCCGAATAGTGTTTTAATGCGTAAGGATTGAATCTTTGTATGAAATTACCTCAATAGAGGTACTTATTATGTCACTAGACCTTTTTAATGTATAAAGGTTCAAGCTTTGAAAGAAAATGAGAGTTTTGAGTTAAACATATTCGAGTTCCCTGCGACGTCTCGAAGAGTGTTTTAAAGAGTAAATATTGAATCTTTGAATGAAATTACCTCAATCAAGGTACCTATTATGTCACTAGACCTTTTTAATGTATAAAGATTGAATATTTGTAAAGAACTACGAGTTTTGAGTTAAAGTTATTTGAGTTCCCTTTGACGTCACGAAGCGTGTTTTAATGAGTAAAGATTGAATCTTTGAACGAAATTATCTCAATCAATGTACCTATTATGTCAGTAGACCTTTTTAATGTATAAAGATGGAATCTTTGAAAAAAATGAGAGTATTGAGTTTAACCTATTCGAGTTACCTATGAAGTCGCGAAGAGTGTTTTAATGACCAAAGACTGAATCTTCGAATGAAAATTCCTCAATACAGGAACCTATTATGTTACTAGATCTTTTTGATGTATAAATATTGAATCTTTGAAAGAAAATTAGAGTTTTGAGTTAAACTTATTCGAGTTCCTTTTGACATCCCGAAGAGTGTTTTAATGAATAGAGATTGAATCTTTGAATGAAATTACCTCAATCGAGGTACCTATTAAGTCACTAGAAATTTTGATTGTATAAAGATTGAATCTTTGAAAAGAAATGAGAGTTTTGAGTTAAAGCTGTTCGAGTTCCCTTTGACGTCACGAAGAGTGTTTTAATGAGTAAAGATTGAATCTTTGAATGAAATTACCTCAATCAAGGTACCTATTCTACCACTAGACCTTTGTAATGTATAAAGATTGAATCTTTGAAAGAAAATGAGTGTTTTGAGTTTAACTTATTCGAGTTACCTATGAAATCGCGAAGAGTGTTTTAATGACTGAAGATTGAATCTTTGAATGAAAAATACCACAATAAAGGTACCAATTCTGTTACTAGACCTTTCCAATGTATAAAGATTGAATCTTTGAAAGAAAATGAGATTTTTGGGTTAAACTTATTCGAGTTCCCTGTAACGTCCCGAAGAGTGTCTTAATGAGTAAAGATTGAATCATTGAATGAAATAACCTCAATCAAGGTAGCTATTACATCACTAGACCTTTTTAATTTATAAAGATTGACGTTTTGAAAAGAAATGAGTGTTTCGAGTTAAAGTTATTCAAGTTCCCTTTGACGTCACGAAGAGTGTTTTAATGAGTAAAGATTGAATCTTTGAATGAAATTACCTCAATCAAGGTACCTATTCTGTCACTAAACCTTTTTAATGTATAAGGATTGAATCTTTGAAAGAACATGAGAGTTTTGAGCTCAACTTATTCGAGTTACCTATGAAGTTGCGAAGAGTATTTTAATGAAAATACCTCAATAAAGGTACTTATTTTGTTAGTAGACCTTTTTAATGTATAAAGACTGTATCTTTGAAAGAAAATGAGAGTTTTGAGTTAAACTTATTCACGTTCCCTGTAACATCCCAAAGAGTGTTTTAATGAGTAAATATTGAATCTTTGAATGCAATTACCTCAATCAAGGTAGCTTTTATGTCACTAGACCTTTTTAATGTAGAAAGATTGAATCTTGGAAAGAAAGTGAGAGTTTTGAGTTCAACTTATTCGAGTTACCTATGAAGTCGCGAAGAGTGTTTTAATGAATAAAGAGTGAATCTTTGAATGAAAACACCTCAATAAAGGTACCTATTATGTTACTAGACCTTTTAATGTCTAAAGATTGAATCTTTGGAATAAAATGATAGTTCTAAGTTCAACTTATTCGATTTACCTATGAAGTCGTGAACAGTGTTTTAATGACTAAATAATGAATCTTTGAATTAAAATACCTTAGTAAAGGTACCTATTATGTTACAAGACCTTTTTAATGTATAAAGGTTGAATCTTGGAAAGAAAATGACTGTTTTGAGTTAAACTTATTCGAGTTCCCTATGACATCCCGAAGAGTATTTCAACGAGTAAAGATTGAATCCTTGATTGAAATTACTTGAATCAAGGGACTTATTTTGTCCCCTGGACCTTTTATATATAAAGATTGAATCTTTAAAAAGAAGTGAGCGTTATGAGTTAAACCTATCCGAGTTCCCTATGACGTCCCGAATAGTGTTTTAATGCGTAAGGATTGAATCTTTGTATGAAATTACCTCAATAGAGGTACTTATTATGTCACTAGACCTTTTTAATGTATAAAGGTTCAAGCTTTGAAAGAAAATGAGAGTTTTGAGTTAAACATATTCGAGTTCCCTGCGACGTCTCGAAGAGTGTTTTAAAGAGTAAATATTGAATCTTTGAATGAAATTACCTCAATCAAGGTACCTATTATGTCACTAGACCTTTTTAATGTATAAAGATTGAATATTTGTAAAGAACTACGAGTTTTGAGTTAAAGTTATTTGAGTTCCCTTTGACGTCACGAAGCGTGTTTTAATGAGTAAAGATTGAATCTTTGAACGAAATTATCTCAATCAATGTACCTATTATGTCAGTAGACCTTTTTAATGTATAAAGATGGAATCTTTGAAAAAAATGAGAGTATTGAGTTTAACTTATTCGAGTTACCTATGAAGTCGCGAAGAGTGTTTTAATGACCAAAGATTGAATCTTCGAATGAAAATTCCTCAATACAGGAGCCTATTATGTTACTAGATCTTTTTGATGTATAAAGATTGAATCTTTGAAAGAAAATTAGAGTTTTGAGTTAAACTTATTCGAGTTCCTTTTGACATCCCGAAGAATGTTTTAATGAATAGAGATTGAATCTTTGAATGAAATTACCTCAATCGAGGTACCTATTAAGTCACTAGAAATTTTGATTGTATAAAGATTGAATCTTTGAAAAGAAATGAGAGTTTTGAGTTAAAGCTGTTCGAGTTCCCTTTGACGTCACGAAGAGTGTTTTAATGAGTAAAGATTGAATCTTTGAATGAAATTACCTCAATCAAGGTACCTATTCTACCACTAGACCTTTGTAATGTATAAAGATTGAATCTTTGAAAGAAAATGAGTGTTTTGAGTTTAACTTATTCGAGTTACCTATGAAATCGCGAAGAGTGTTTTAATGACTGAAGATTGAATCTTTGAATGAAAAATACCACAATAAAGGTACCAATTCTGTTACTAGACCTTTCCAATGTATAAAGATTGAATCTTTGAAAGAAAATGAGATTTTTGGGTTAAACTTATTCGAGTTCCCTGTAACGTCCCGAAGAGTGTCTTAATGAGTAAAGATTGAATCATTGAATGAAATTACCTCAATCAAGGTAGCTATTACATCACTAGACCTTTTTAATTTATAAAGATTGACGTTTTGAAAAGAAATGAGTGTTTCGAGTTAAAGTTATTCAAGTTCCCTTTGACGTCACGAAGAGTGTTTTAATGAGTAAAGATTGAATCTTTGAATGAAATTACCTCAATAAAGGTACCTATTCTGTCACTAAACCTTTTTAATGTATAAGGATTGAATCTTTGAAAGAACATGAGAGTTTTGAGCTCAACTTATTCGAGTTACCTATGAAGTTGCGAAGAGTGTTTTAATGACTAAAGATTGAATCTTTGAATGAAAATACCTCAATAAAGGTACTTATTTTGTTAGTAGACCTTTTTAATATATAAAGACTGTATCTTTGAAAGAAAATGAGAGTTTTGAGTTAAACTTATTCACGTTCCCTGTAACATCCCAAAGAGTGTTTTAATGAGTAAATATTGAATCTTTGAATGCAATTACCTCAATCAAGGTAGCTTTTATGTCACTAGACCTTTTTAATGTACAAAGATTGAATCTTGGAAAGAAAGTGAGAGTTTTGAGTTCAACTTATTCGAGTTACCTATGAAGTCGCGAAGAGTGTTTTAATGAATAAAGAGTGAATCTTCGAATGAAAACACCTCAATAAAGGTACCTATTATGTTACTAGACCTTTTAATGTCTAAAGATTGAATCTTTGGAATAAAATGATAGTTCTGAGTTCAACTTATTCGATTTACCTATGAAGTCCGGAACAGTGTTTTAATGACTAAATAATGAATCTTTGAATGAAAATACCTTAGTAAAGGTACCTATTATGTTACAAGACCTTTTTAATGTATAAAGGTTGAATCTTGGAAAGAAAATGACTGTTTTGAGTTAAACTTATTCGAGTTCCCTATGACATCCCGAAGAGTATTTCAACGAGTAAAGATTGAATCTTTGATTGAAATTACTTGAATCAAGGGACTTATTTTGTCCCCTGGACCTTTTATACATAAAGATTGAATCTTTAAAAAGAAGTGAGCGTTATGAGTTAAACCTATCCGAGTTCCCTATGACGTCCCGAATAGTGTTTTAACGCGTAAGGATTGAATCTTTGTATGAAATTACCTCAATAGAGGTACTTA
Organism: Cornus florida; assembly: GCF_030987335.1. Taxonomy (NCBI): domain Eukaryota; kingdom Viridiplantae; phylum Streptophyta; class Magnoliopsida; order Cornales; family Cornaceae; genus Cornus; species Cornus florida. The sequence continues at coordinate 734,174 of NW_026775890.1, read as the reverse complement.
TTATGTCACTAGACCTTTTTAATGTATAAAGGTTCAAGCTTTGAAAGAAAATGAGAGTTTTGAGTTAAACATATTCGAGTTCCCTGCGACGTCTCGAAGAGTGTTTTAAAGAGTAAATATTGAATCTTTGAATGAAATTACCTCAATCAAGGTACCTATTATGTCACTAGACCTTTTTAATGTATAAAGATTGAATATTTGTAAAGAACTACGAGTTTTGAGTTAAAGTTATTTGAGTTCCCTTTGACGTCACGAAGCGTGTTTTAATGAGTAAAGATTGAATCTTTGAACGAAATTATCTCAATCAATGTACCTATTATGTCAGTAGACCTTTTTAATGTATAAAGATGGAATCTTTGAAAAAAATGAGAGTATTGAGTTTAACTTATTCGAGTTACCTATGAAGTCGCGAAGAGTGTTTTAATGACCAAAGATTGAATCTTCGAATGAAAATTCCTCAATACTGGAACCTATTATGTTACTAGATCTTTTTGATGTATAAAGATTGAATCTTTGAAAGAAAATTAGAGTTTTGAGTTAAACTTATTCGAGTTCCTTTTGACATCCCGAAGAGTGTTTTAATGAATAGAGATTGAATCTTTGAATGAAATTACCTCAATCGAGGTACCTATTAAGTCACTAGAAATTTTGATTGTATAAAGATTGAATCTTTGAAAAGAAATGAGAGTTTTGAGTTAAAGCTGTTCGAGTTCCCTTTGACGTCACGAAGAGTGTTTTAATGAGTAAAGATTGAATCTTTGAATGAAATTACCTCAATCAAGGTACCTATTCTACCACTAGACCTTTGTAATGTATAAAGATTGAATCTTTGAAAGAAAATGAGTGTTTTGAGTTTAACTTATTCGAGTTACCTATGAAATCGCGAAGAGTTTTTTAATGACTGAAGATTGAATCTTTGAATGAAAAATACCACAATAAAGGTACCAATTCTGTTACTAGACCTTTCCAATGTATAAAGATTGAATCTTTGAAAGAAAATGAGATTTTTGGGTTAAACTTATTCGAGTTCCCTGTAACGTCCCGAAGAGTGTCTTAATGAGTAAAGATTGAATCATTGAATGAAATTACCTCAATCAAGGTAGCTATTACATCACTAGACCTTTTTAATTTATAAAGATTGACGTTTTGAAAAGAAATGAGTGTTTCGAGTTAAAGTTATTCAAGTTCCCTTTGACGTCACGAAGAGTGTTTTAATGAGTAAAGATTGAATCTTTGAATGAAATTACCTCAATCAAGGTACCTATTCTGTCACTAAACCTTTTTAATGTATAAGGATTGAATCTTTGAAAGAACATGAGAGTTTTGAGCTCAACTTATTCGAGTTACCTATGAAGTTGCGAAGAGTGTTTTAATGACTAAAGATTGAATCTTTGAATGAAAATACCTCAATAAAGGTACTTATTTTGTTAGTAGACCTTTTTAATGTATAAAGACTGTATCTTTAAAAGAAAATGAGAGTTTTGAGTTAAACTTGTTCACGTTCCCTGTAACGTCCCAAAGAGTGTTTTAATGAGTAAATATTGAATCTTTGAATGTAATTACCTCAATCAAGGTAGCTGTTATGTCACTAGACCTTTTTAATGTACAAAGATTGAATCTTGGAAAGAAAGTGAGAGTTTTGAGTTCAACTTATTCGAGTTACCTATGAAGTCGCGAAGAGTGTTTTAATGAATAAAGATTGAATCTTTGAATGAAAACACCTCAATAAAGGTACCTATTATGTTACTAGACCTTTTTAATGTCTAAAGATTGAATCTTTGGAATAAAATGATAGTTCTGAGTTCAACTTATTCGATTTACCTATGAAGTCGTGAACAGTGTTTTAATGACTAAATAATGAATCTTTGAATGAAAATACCTTAGTAAAGGTACCTATTATGTTACAAGACCTTTTTAATGTATAAAGATTGAATCTTGGAAAGAAAATGACTGTTTTGAGTTAAACTTATTCGAGTTCCCTATGACATCCCGAAGAGTATTTCAACGAGTAAAGATTGAATCTTTGATTGAAATTACTTGAATCAAGGGACTTATTTTGTCCCCTGGACCTTTTATATATAAAGATTGAATCTTTAAAAAGAAGTGAGCGTTATGAGTTAAACCTATCCGAGTTCCCTATGACGTCCCGAATAGTGTTTTAACGCGTAAGGATTGAATCTTTGTATGAAATTACCTCAATAGAGGTACTTATTATGTCACTAGACCTTTTTAATGTATAAAGGTTCAAGCTTTGAAAGAAAATGAGAGTTTTGAGTTAAACATATTCGAGTTCCCTGCGACGTCTCGAAGAGTGTTTTAAAGAGTAAATATTGAATCTTTGAATGAAATTACCTCAATCAAGGTACCTATTATGTCACTAGACCTTTTTAATGTATAAAGATTGAATATTTGTAAAGAACTACGAGTTTTGAGTTAAAGTTATTTGAGTTCCCTTTGACGTCACGAAGCGTGTTTTAATGAGTAAAGATTGAATCTTTGAACGAAATTATCTCAATCAATGTACCTATTATGTCAGTAGACCTTTTTAATGTATAAAGATGGAATCTTTGAAAAAAATGAGAGTATTGAGTTTAACTTATTCGAGTTACCTATGAAGTCGCGAAGAGTGTTTTAATGACCAAAGATTGAATCTTCGAATGAAAATTCCTCAATACAGGAACCTATTATGTTACTAGATCTTTTTGATGTATAAAGATTGAATCTTTGAAAGAAAATTAGAGTTTTGAGTTAAACTTATTCGAGTTCCTTTTGACATCCCGAAGAGTGTTTTAATGAATAGAGATTGAATCTTTGAATGAAATTACCTCAATCGAGGTACCTATTAAGTCACTAGAAATTTTGATTGTATAAAGATTGAATCTTTGAAAAGAAATGAGAGTTTTGAGTTAAAGCTGTTCGAGTTCCCTTTGACGTCACGAAGAGTGTTTTAATGAGTAAAGATTGAATCTTTGAATGAAATTACCTCAATCAAGGTACCTATTCTACCACTAGACCTTTGTAATGTATAAAGATTGAATCTTTGAAAAAAATGAGAGTATTGAGTTTAACTTATTCGAGTTACCTATGAAGTCGCGAAGAGTGTTTTAATGACCAAAGATTGAATCTTCGAATGAAATTTCCTCAATACAGGAACCTATTATGTTACTAGATCTTTTTGATGTATAAAGATTGAATCTTTGAAAGAAAATTAGAGTTTTGAGTTAAACTTATTCGAGTTCCTTTTGACATCCCGAAGAGTGTTTTAATGAATAGAGATTGAATCTTTGAATGAAATTACCTCAATCGAGGTACCTATTAAGTCACTAGAAATTTTGATTGTATAAAGATTGAATCTTTGAAAAGAAATGAGAGTTTTGAGTTAAAGCTGTTCGAGTTCCCTTTGACGTCACGAAGAGTGTTTTAATGAGTAAAGATTGAATCTTTGAATGAAATTACCTCAATCAAGGTACCTATTCTACCACTAGACCTTTGTAATGTATAAAGATTGAATCTTTGAAAGAAAATGAGTGTTTTGAGTTTAACTTATTCGAGTTACCTATGAAATCGCGAAGAGTTTTTTAATGACTGAAGATTGAATCTTTGAATGAAAAATACCACAATAAAGGTACCAATTCTGTTACTAGACCTTTCCAATGTATAAAGATTGAATCTTTGAAAGAAAATGAGATTTTTGGGTTAAACTTATTCGAGTTCCCTGTAACGTCCCGAAGAGTGTCTTAATGAGTAAAGATTGAATCATTGAATGAAATTACCTCAATCAAGGTAGCTATTACATCACTAGACCTTTTTAATTTATAAAGATTGACGTTTTGAAAAGAAATGAGTGTTTCGAGTTAAAGTTATTCAAGTTCCCTTTGACGTCAAGAAGAGTGTTTTAATGAGTAAAGATTGAATCTTTGAATGAAATTACCTCAATCAAGGTACCTATTCTGTCACTAAACCTTTTTAATGTATAAGGATTGAATCTTTGAAAGAACATGAGAGTTTTGAGCTCAACTTATTCGAGTTACCTATGAAGTTGCGAAGAGTGTTTTAATGACTAAAGATTGAATCTTTGAATGAAAATACCTCAATAAAGGTACTTATTTTGTTAGTAGACCTTTTTAATGTATAAAGACTGTATCTTTGAAAGAAAATGAGAGTTTTGAGTTAAACTTATTCACGTTCCCTGTAACGTCCCAAAGAGTGTTTTAATGAGTAAATATTGAATCTTTGAATGTAATTACCTCAATCAAGGTAGCTGTTATGTCACTAGACCTTTTTAATGTACAAAGATTGAATCTTGGAAAGAAAGTGAGAGTTTTGAGTTCAACTTATTCGAGTTACCTATGAAGTCGCGAAGAGTGTTTTAATGAATAAAGATTGAATCTTTGAATGAAAACACCTCAATAAAGGTACCTATTTTTTAATGTCTAAAGATTGAATCTTTGGAATAAAATGATAGTTCTGAGTTCAACTTATTCGATTTACCTATGAAGTCGTGAACAGTGTTTTAATGACTAAATAATGAATCTTTGAATGAAAATACCTTAGTAAAGGTACCTATTATGTTACAAGACCTTTTTAATGTATAAAGATTGAATCTTGGAAAGAAAATGACTGTTTTGAGTTAAACTTATTCGAGTTCCCTATGACATCCCGAAGAGTATTTCAACGAGTAAAGATTGAATCTTTGAGTGAAATTACTTGAATCAAGGGACTTATTTTGTCCCCTGGACCTTTTATATATAAAGATTGAATCTTTAAAAAGAAGTGAGCGTTATGAGTTAAACCTATCCGAGTTCCCTATGACGTCCCGAATAGTGTTTTAACGCGTAAGGATTGAATCTTTGTATGAAATTACCTCAATAGAGGTACTTATTATGTCACTAGACCTTTTTAATGTATAAAGGTTCAAGCTTTGAAAGAAAATGAGAGTTTTGAGTTAAACATATTCGAGTTCCCTGCGACGTCTCGAAGAGTGTTTTAAAGAGTAAATATTGAATCTTTGAATGAAATTACCTCAATCAAGGTACCTATTACGTCACTAGACCTTTTTAATGTATAAAGATTGAATATTTGTAAAGAACTACGAGTTTTGAGTTAAAGTTATTTGAGTTCCCTTTGACGTCACGAAGCGTGTTTTAATGAGTAAAGATTGAATCTTTGAACGAAATTATCTCAATCAATGTACCTATTATGTCAGTAGACCTTTTTAATGTATAAAGATGGAATCTTTGAAAAAAATGAGAGTATTGAGTTTAACTTATTCGAGTTACCTATGAAGTCGCGAAGAGTGTTTTAATGACCAAAGATTGAATCTTCGAATGAAAATTCCTCAATACAGGAACCTATTATGTTACTAGATCTTTTTGATGTATAAAGATTGAATCTTTGAAAGAAAATTAGAGTTTTGAGTTAAACTTATTCGAGTTCCTTTTGACATCCCGAAGAGTGTTTTAATGAATAGAGATTGAATCTTTGAATGAAATTACCTCAATCGAGGTACCTATTAAGTCACTAGAAATTTTGATTGTATAAAGATTGAATCTTTGAAAAGAAATGAGAGTTTTGAGTTAAAGCTGTTCGAGTTCCCTTTGACGTCACGAAGAGTGTTTTAATGAGTAAAGATTGAATCTTTGAATGAAATTACCTCAATCAAGGTACCTATTCTACCACTAGACCTTTGTAATGTATAAAGATTGAATCTTTGAAAGAAAATGAGTGTTTTGAGTTTAACTTATTCGAGTTACCTATGAAATCGCGAAGAGTTTTTTAATGACTGAAGATTGAATCTTTGAATGAAAAATACCACAATAAAGGTACCAATTCTGTTACTAGACCTTTCCAATGTATAAAGATTGAATCTTTGAAAGAAAATGAGATTTTTGGGTTAAACTTATTCGAGTTCCCTGTAACGTCCCGAAGAGTGTCTTAATGAGTAAAGATTGAATCATTGAATGAAATTACCTCAATCAAGGTAGCTATTACATCACTAGACCTTTTTAATTTATAAAGATTGACGTTTTGAAAAGAAATGAGTGTTTCGAGTTAAAGTTATTCAAGTTCCCTTTGACGTCACGAAGAGTGTTTTAATGAGTAAAGATTGAATCTTTGAATAAAATTACCTCAATCAAGGTACCTATTCTGTCACTAAACCTTTTTAATGTATAAGGATTGAATCTTTGAAAGAACATGAGAGTTTTGAGCTCAACTTATTCGAGTTACCTATGAAGTTGCGAAGAGTGTTTTAATGACTAAAGATTGAATCTTTGAATGAAAATACCTCAATAAAGGTACTTATTTTGTTAGTAGACCTTTTTAATGTATAAAGACTGTATCTTTGAAAGAAAATGAGAGTTTTGAGTTAAACTTATTCACGTTCCCTGTAACGTCCCAAAGAGTGTTTTAATGAGTAAATATTGAATCTTTGAATGTAGTTACCTCAATCAAGGTAGCTGTTATGTCACTAGACCTTTTTAATGTACAAAGATTGAATCTTGGAAAGAAAGTGAGAGTTTTGAGTTCAACTTATTCGAGTTACCTATGAAGTCGCGAAGAGTGTTTTAATGAATAAAGATTGAATCTTTGAATGAAAACACCTCAATAAAGGTACCTATTATGTTACTAGACCTTTTTAATGTCTGAAGATTGAATCTTTGGAATAAAATGATAGTTCTGAGTTCAACTTATTCGATTTACCTATGAAGTCGTGAACAGTGTTTTAATGACTAAATAATGAATCTTTGAATGAAAATACCTTAGTAAAGGTACCTATTATGTTACAAGACCTTTTTAATGTATAAAGATTGAATCTTGGAAAGAAAATGACTGTTTTGAGTTAAACTTATTCGAGTTCCCTATGACATCCCGAAGAGTATTTCAACGAGTAAAGATTGAATCTTTGAGTGAAATTACTTGAATCAAGGGACTTATTTTGTCCCCTGGACCTTTTATATATAAAGATTGAATCTTTAAAAAGAAGTGAGCGTTATGAGTTAAACCTATCCGAGTTCCCTATGACGTCCCGAATAGTGTTTTAACGCGTAAGGATTGAATCTTTGTATGAAATTACCTCAATAGAGGTACTTATTATGTCACTAGACCTTTTTAATGTATAAAGGTTCAAGCTTTGAAAGAAAATGAGAGTTTTGAGTTAAACATATTCGAGTTCCCTGCGACGTCTCGAAGAGTGTTTTAAAGAGTAAATATTGAATCTTTGAATGAAATTACCTCAATCAAGGTACCTATTACGTCACTAGACCTTTTTAATGTATAAAGATTGAATATTTTTAAAGAACTACGAGTTTTGAGTTAAAGTTATTTGAGTTCCCTTTGACGTCACGAAGCGTGTTTTAATGAGTAAAGATTGAATCTTTGAACGAAATTATCTCAATCAATGTACCTATTATGTCAGTAGACCTTTTTAATGTATAAAGATGGAATCTTTGAAAAAAATGAGAGTATTGAGTTTAACTTATTCGAGTTACCTATGAAGTCGCGAAGAGTGTTTTAATGACCAAAGATTGAATCTTCGAATGAAAATTCCTCAATACAGGAACCTATTATGTTACTAGATCTTTTTGATGTATAAAGATTGAATCTTTGAAAGAAAATTAGAGTTTTGAGTTAAACTTATTCGAGTTCCTTTTGACATCCCGAAGAGTGTTTTAATGAATAGAGATTGAATCTTTGAATGAAATTACCTCAATCGAGGTACCTATTAAGTCACTAGAAAATTTGATTGTATAAAGATTGAATCTTTGAAAAGAAATGAGAGTTTTGAGTTAAAGCTGTTCGAGTTCCCTTTGACGTCACGAAGAGTGTTTTAATGAGTAAAGATTGAATCTTTGAATGAAATTACCTCAATCAAGGTACCTATTCTACCACTAGACCTTTGTAATGTATAAAGATTGAATCTTTGAAAAAAATGAGAGTATTGAGTTTAACTTATTCGAGTTACCTATGAAGTCGCGAAGAGTGTTTTAATGACCAAAGATTGAATCTTCGAATGAAAATTCCTCAATACAGGAACCTATTATGTTACTAGATCTTTTTGATGTATAAAGATTGAATCTTTGAAAGAAAATTAGAGTTTTGAGTTAAACTTGTTCGAGTTCCTTTTGACATCCCGAAGAGTGTTTTAATGAATAGAGATTGAATCTTTGAATGAAATTACCTCAATCGAGGTACCTATTAAGTCACTAGAAATTTTGATTGTATAAAGATTGAATCTTTGAAAAGAAATGAGAGTTTTGAGTTAAAGCTGTTCGAGTTCCCTTTGACGTCACGAAGAGTGTTTTAATGAGTAAAGATTGAATCTTTGAATGAAATTACCTCAATCAAGGTACCTATTCTACCACTAGACCTTTGTAATGTATAAAGATTGAATCTTTGAAAGAAAATGAGTGTTTTGAGTTTAACTTATTCGAGTTACCTATGAAATCGCGAAGAGTTTTTTAATGACTGAAGATTGAATCTTTGAATGAAAAATACCACAATAAAGGTACCAATTCTGTTACTAGACCTTTCCAATGTATAAAGATTGAATCTTTGAAAGAAAATGAGATTTTTGGGTTAAACTTATTCGAGTTCCCTGTAACGTCCCGAAGAGTGTCTTAATGAGTAAAGATTGAATCATTGAATGAAATTACCTCAATCAAGGTAGCTATTACATCACTAGACCTTTTTAATTTATAAAGATTGACGTTTTGAAAAGAAATGAGTGTTTCGAGTTAAAGTTATTCAAGTTCCCTTTGACGTCACGAAGAGTGTTTTAATGAGTAAAGATTGAATCTTTGAATGAAATTACCTCAATCAAGGTACCTATTCTGTCACTAAACCTTTTTAATGTATAAGGATTGAATCTTTGAAAGAACATGAGAGTTTTGAGCTCAACTTATTCGAGTTACCTATGAAGTTGCGAAGAGTGTTTTAATGACTAAAGATTGAATCTTTGAATGAAAATACCTCAATAAAGGTACTTATTTTGTTAGTAGACCTTTTTAATGTATAAAGACTGTATCTTTAAAAGAAAATGAGAGTTTTGAGTTAAACTTGTTCACGTTCCCTGTAACGTCCCAAAGAGTGTTTTAATGAGTAAATATTGAATCTTTGAATGTAATTACCTCAATCAAGGTAGCTGTTATGTCACTAGACCTTTTTAATGTACAAAGATTGAATCTTGGAAAGAAAGTGAGAGTTTTGAGTTCAACTTATTCGAGTTACCTATGAAGTCGCGAAGAGTGTTTTAATGAATAAAGATTGAATCTTTGAATGAAAACACCTCAATAAAGGTACCTATTATGTTACTAGACCTTTTTAATGTCTAAAGATTGAATCTTTGGAATAAAATGATAGTTCTGAGTTCAACTTATTCGATTTACCTATGAAGTCGTGAACAGTGTTTTAATGACTAAATAATGAATCTTTGAATGAAAATACCTTAGTAAAGGTACCTATTATGTTACAAGACCTTTTTAATGTATAAAGATTGAATCTTGGAAAGAAAATGACTGTTTTGAGTTAAACTTATTCGAGTTCCCTATGACATCCCGAAGAGTATTTCAACGAGTAAAGATTGAATCTTTGATTAAAATTACTTGAATCAAGGGACTTATTTTGTCCCCTGGACCTTTTATATATAAAGATTGAATCTTTAAAAAGAAGTGAGCGTTATGAGTTAAACCTATCCGAGTTCCCTATGACGTCCCGAATAGTGTTTTAACGCGTAAGGATTGAATCTTTGTATGAAATTACCTCAATAGAGGTACTTATTATGTCACTAGACCTTTTTAATGTATAAAGGTTCAAGCTTTGAAAGAAAATGAGAGTTTTGAGTTAAACATATTCGAGTTCCCTGCGACGTCTCGAAGAGTGTTTTAAAGAGTAAATATTGAATCTTTGAATGAAATTACCTCAATCAAGGTACCTATTATGTCACTAGACCTTTTTAATGTATAAAGATTGAATATTTGTAAAGAACTACGAGTTTTGAGTTAAAGTTATTTGAGTTCCCTTTGACGTCACGAAGCGTGTTTTAATGAGTAAAGATTGAATCTTTGAACGAAATTATCTCAATCAATGTACCTATTATGTCAGTAGACCTTTTTAATGTATAAAGATGGAATCTTTGAAAAAAATGAGAGTATTGAGTTTAACTTATTCGAGTTACCTATGAAGTCGCGAAGAGTGTTTTAATGACCAAAGATTGAATCTTCGAATGAAAATTCCTCAATACAGGAACCTATTATGTTACTAGATCTTTTTGATGTATAAAGATTGAATCTTTGAAAGAAAATTAGAGTTTTGAGTTAAACTTATTCGAGTTCCTTTTGACATCCCGAAGAGTGTTTTAATGAATAGAGATTGAATCTTTGAATGAAATTACCTCAATCGAGGTACCTATTAAGTCACTAGAAATTTTGATTGTATAAAGATTGAATCTTTGAAAAGAAATGAGAGTTTTGAGTTAAAGCTGTTCGAGTTCCCTTTGACGTCACGAAGAGTGTTTTAATGAGTAAAGATTGAATCTTTGAATGAAATTACCTCAATCAAGGTACCTATTCTACCACTAGACCTTTGTAATGTATAAAGATTGAATCTTTGAAAAAAATGAGAGTATTGAGTTTAACTTATTCGAGTTACCTATGAAGTCGCGAAGAGTGTTTTAATGACCAAAGATTGAATCTTCGAATGAAATTTCCTCAATACAGGAACCTATTATGTTACTAGATCTTTTTGATGTATAAAGATTGAATCTTTGAAAGAAAATTAGAGTTTTGAGTTAAACTTATTCGAGTTCCTTTTGACATCCCGAAGAGTGTTTTAATGAATAGAGATTGAATCTTTGAATGAAATTACCTCAATCGAGGTACCTATTAAGTCACTAGAAATTTTGATTGTATAAAGATTGAATCTTTGAAAAGAAATGAGAGTTTTGAGTTAAAGCTGTTCGAGTTCCCTTTGACGTCACGAAGAGTGTTTTAATGAGTAAAGATTGAATCTTTGAATGAAATTACCTCAATCAAGGTACCTATTCTACCACTAGACCTTTGTAATGTATAAAGATTGAATCTTTGAAAGAAAATGAGTGTTTTGAGTTTAACTTATTCGAGTTACCTATGAAATCGCGAAGAGTTTTTTAATGACTGAAGATTGAATCTTTGAATGAAAAATACCACAATAAAGGTACCAATTCTGTTACTAGACCTTTCCAATGTATAAAGATTGAATCTTTGAAAGAAAATGAGATTTTTGGGTTAAACTTATTCGAGTTCCCTGTAACGTCCCGAAGAGTGTCTTAATGAGTAAAGATTGAATCATTGAATGAAATTACCTCAATCAAGGTAGCTATTACATCACTAGACCTTTTTAATTTATAAAGATTGACGTTTTGAAAAGAAATGAGTGTTTCGAGTTAAAGTTATTCAAGTTCCCTTTGACGTCAAGAAGAGTGTTTTAATGAGTAAAGATTGAATCTTTGAATGAAATTACCTCAATCAAGGTACCTATTCTGTCACTAAACCTTTTTAATGTATAAGGATTGAATCTTTGAAAGAACATGAGAGTTTTGAGCTCAACTTATTCGAGTTACCTATGAAGTTGCGAAGAGTGTTTTAATGACTAAAGATTGAATCTTTGAATGAAAATACCTCAATAAAGGTACTTATTTTGTTAGTAGACCTTTTTAATGTATAAAGACTGTATCTTTAAAAGAAAATGAGAGTTTTGAGTTAAACTTGTTCACGTTCCCTGTAACGTCCCAAAGAGTGTTTTAATGAGTAAATATTGAATCTTTGAATGTAATTACCTCAATCAAGGTAGCTGTTATGTCACTAGACCTTTTTAATGTACAAAGATTGAATCTTGGAAAGAAAGTGAGAGTTTTGAGTTCAACTTATTCGAGTTACCTATGAAGTCGCGAAGAGTGTTTTAATGAATAAAGATTGAATCTTTGAATGAAAACACCTCAATAAAGGTACCTATTATGTTACTAGACCTTTTTAATGTCTAAAGATTGAATCTTTGGAATAAAATGATAGTTCTGAGTTCAACTTATTCGATTTACCTATGAAGTCGTGAACAGTGTTTTAATGACTAAATAATGAATCTTTGAATGAAAATACCTTAGTAAAGGTACCTATTATGTTACAAGACCTTTTTAATGTATAAAGATTGAATCTTGGAAAGAAAATGACTGTTTTGAGTTAAACTTATTCGAGTTCCCTATGACATCCCGAAGAGTATTTCAACGAGTAAAGATTGAATCTTTGATTGAAATTACTTGAATCAAGGGACTTATTTTGTCCCCTGGACCTTTTATATATAAAGATTGAATCTTTAAAAAGAAGTGAGCGTTATGAGTTAAACCTATCCGAGTTCCCTATGACGTCCCGAATAGTGTTTTAACGCGTAAGGATTGAATCTTTGTATGAAATTACCTCAATAGAGGTACTTATTATGTCACTAGACCTTTTTAATGTATAAAGGTTCAAGCTTTGAAAGAAAATGAGAGTTTTGAGTTAAACATATTCGAGTTCCCTGCGACGTCTCGAAGAGTGTTTTAAAGAGTAAATATTGAATCTTTGAATGAAATTACCTCAATCAAGGTACCTATTATGTCACTAGACCTTTTTAATGTATAAAGATTGAATATTTGTAAAGAACTACGAGTTTTGAGTTAAAGTTATTTGAGTTCCCTTTGACGTCACGAAGCGTGTTTTAATGAGTAAAGATTGAATCTTTGAACGAAATTATCTCAATCAATGTACCTATTATGTCAGTAGACCTTTTTAATGTATAAAGATGGAATCTTTGAAAAAAATGAGAGTATTGAGTTTAACTTATTCGAGTTACCTATGAAGTCGCGAAGAGTGTTTTAATGACCAAAGATTGAATCTTCGAATGAAAATTCCTCAATACAGGAACCTATTATGTTACTAGATCTTTTTGATGTATAAAGATTGAATCTTTGAAAGAAAATTAGAGTTTTGAGTTAAACTTATTCGAGTTCCTTTTGACATCCCGAAGAGTGTTTTAATGAATAGAGATTGAATCTTTGAATGAAATTACCTCAATCGAGGTACCTATTAAGTCACTAGAAATTTTGATTGTATAAAGATTGAATCTTTGAAAAGAAATGAGAGTTTTGAGTTAAAGCTGTTCGAGTTCCCTTTGACGTCACGAAGAGTGTTTTAATGAGTAAAGATTGAATCTTTGAATGAAATTACCTCAATCAAGGTACCTATTCTACCACTAGACCTTTGTAATGTATAAAGATTGAATCTTTGAAAAAAATGAGAGTATTGAGTTTAACTTATTCGAGTTACCTATGAAGTCGCGAAGAGTGTTTTAATGACCAAAGATTGAATCTTCGAATGAAATTTCCTCAATACAGGAACCTATTATGTTACTAGATCTTTTTGATGTATAAAGATTGAATCTTTGAAAGAAAATTAGAGTTTTGAGTTAAACTTATTCGAGTTCCTTTTGACATCCCGAAGAGTGTTTTAATGAATAGAGATTGAATCTTTGAATGAAATTACCTCAATCGAGGTACCTATTAAGTCACTAGAAATTTTGATTGTATAAAGATTGAATCTTTGAAAAGAAATGAGAGTTTTGAGTTAAAGCTGTTCGAGTTCCCTTTGACGTCACGAAGAGTGTTTTAATGAGTAAAGATTGAATCTTTGAATGAAATTACCTCAATCAAGGTACCTATTCTACCACTAGACCTTTGTAATGTATAAAGATTGAATCTTTGAAAGAAAATGAGTGTTTTGAGTTTAACTTATTCGAGTTACCTATGAAATCGCGAAGAGTTTTTTAATGACTGAAGATTGAATCTTTGAATGAAAAATACCACAATAAAGGTACCAATTCTGTTACTAGACCTTTCCAATGTATAAAGATTGAATCTTTGAAAGAAAATGAGATTTTTGGGTTAAACTTATTCGAGTTCCCTGTAACGTCCCGAAGAGTGTCTTAATGAGTAAAGATTGAATCATTGAATGAAATTACCTCAATCAAGGTAGCTATTACATCACTAGACCTTTTTAATTTATAAAGATTGACGTTTTGAAAAGAAATGAGTGTTTCGAGTTAAAGTTATTCAAGTTCCCTTTGACGTCAAGAAGAGTGTTTTAATGAGTAAAGATTGAATCTTTGAATGAAATTACCTCAATCAAGGTACCTATTCTGTCACTAAACCTTTTTAATGTATAAGGATTGAATCTTTGAAAGAACATGAGAGTTTTGAGCTCAACTTATTCGAGTTACCTATGAAGTTGCGAAGAGTGTTTTAATGACTAAAGATTGAATCTTTGAATGAAAATACCTCAATAAAGGTACTTATTTTGTTAGTAGACCTTTTTAATGTATAAAGACTGTATCTTTGAAAGAAAATGAGAGTTTTGAGTTAAACTTATTCACGTTCCCTGTAACGTCCCAAAGAGTGTTTTAATGAGTAAATATTGAATCTTTGAATGTAATTACCTCAATCAAGGTAGCTGTTATGTCACTAGACCTTTTTAATGTACAAAGATTGAATCTTGGAAAGAAAGTGAGAGTTTTGAGTTCAACTTATTCGAGTTACCTATGAAGTCGCGAAGAGTGTTTTAATGAATAAAGATTGAATCTTTGAATGAAAACACCTCAATAAAGGTACCTATTATGTTACTAGACCTTTTTAATGTCTAAAGATTGAATCTTTGGAATAAAATGATAGTTCTGAGTTCAACTTATTCGATTTACCTATGAAGTCGTGAACAGTGTTTTAATGACTAAATAATGAATCTTTGAATGAAAATACCTTAGTAAAGGTACCTATTATGTTACAAGACCTTTTTAATGTATAAAGATTGAATCTTGGAAAGAAAATGACTGTTTTGAGTTAAACTTATTCGAGTTCCCTATGACATCCCGAAGAGTATTTCAACGAGTAAAGATTGAATCTTTGAGTGAAATTACTTGAATCAAGGGACTTATTTTGTCCCCTGGACCTTTTATATATAAAGATTGAATCTTTAAAAAGAAGTGAGCGTTATGAGTTAAACCTATCCGAGTTCCCTATGACGTCCCGAATAGTGTTTTAACGCGTAAGGATTGAATCTTTGTATGAAATTACCTCAATAGAGGTACTTATTATGTCACTAGACCTTTTTAATGTATAAAGGTTCAAGCTTTGAAAGAAAATGAGAGTTTTGAGTTAAACATATTCGAGTTCCCTGCGACGTCTCGAAGAGTGTTTTAAAGAGTAAATATTGAATCTTTGAATGAAATTACCTCAATCAAGGTACCTATTATGTCACTAGACCTTTTTAATATATAAAGATTGAATATTTGTAAAGAACTACGAGTTTTGAGTTAAAGTTATTTGAGTTCCCTTTGACGTCACGAAGCGTGTTTTAATGAGTAAAGATTGAATCTTTGAACGAAATTATCTCAATCAATGTACCTATTATGTCAGTAGACCTTTTTAATGTATAAAGATGGAATCTTTGAAAAAAATGAGAGTATTGAGTTTAACTTATTCGAGTTACCTATGAAGTCGCGAAGAGTGTTTTAATGACCAAAGATTGAATCTTCGAATGAAAATTCCTCAATACAGGAACCTATTATGTTACTAGATCTTTTTGATGTATAAAGATTGAATCTTTGAAAGAAAATTAGAGTTTTGAGTTAAACTTATTCGAGTTCCTTTTGACATCCCGAAGAGTGTTTTAATGAATAGAGATTGAATCTTTGAATGAAATTACCTCAATCGAGGTACCTATTAAGTCACTAGAAATTTTGATTGTATAAAGATTGAATCTTTGAAAAGAAATGAGAGTTTTGAGTTAAAGCTGTTCGAGTTCCCTTTGACGTCACGAAGAGTGTTTTAATGAGTAAAGATTGAATCTTTGAATGAAATTACCTCAATCAAGGTACCTATTCTACCACTAGACCTTTGTAATGTATAAAGATTGAATCTTTGAAAAAAATGAGAGTATTGAGTTTAACTTATTCGAGTTACCTATGAAGTCGCGAAGAGTGTTTTAATGACCAAAGATTGAATCTTCGAATGAAAATTCCTCAATACAGGAACCTATTATGTTACTAGATCTTTTTGATGTATAAAGATTGAATCTTTGAAAGAAAATTAGAGTTTTGAGTTAAACTTATTCAAGTTCCTTTTGACATCCCGAAGAGTGTTTTAATGAATAGAGATTGAATCTTTGAATGAAATTACCTCAATCGAGGTACCTATTAAGTCACTAGAAATTTTGATTGTATAAAGATTGAATCTTTGAAAAGAAATGAGAGTTTTGAGTTAAAGCTGTTCGAGTTCCCTTTGACGTCACGAAGAGTGTTTTAATGAGTAAAGATTGAATCTTTGAATGAAATTACCTCAATCAAGGTACCTATTCTACCACTAGACCTTTGTAATGTATAAAGATTGAATCTTTGAAAGAAAATGAGTGTTTTGAGTTTAACTTATTCGAGTTACCTATGAAATCGCGAAGAGTTTTTTAATGACTGAAGATTGAATCTTTGAATGAAAAATACCACAATAAAGGTACCAATTCTGTTACTAGACCTTTCCAATGTATAAAGATTGAATCTTTGAAAGAAAATGAGATTTTTGGGTTAAACTTATTCGAGTTCCCTGTAACGTCCCGAAGAGTGTCTTAATGAGTAAAGATTGAATCATTGAATGAAATTACCTCAATCAAGGTAGCTATTACATCACTAGACCTTTCTAATTTATAAAGATTGACGTTTTGAAAAGAAATGAGTGTTTCGAGTTAAAGTTATTCAAGTTCCCTTTGACGTCAAGAAGAGTGTTTTAATGAGTAAAGATTGAATCTTTGAATGAAATTACCTCAATCAAGGTACCTATTCTGTCACTAAACCTTTTTAATGTATAAGGATTGAATCTTTGAAAGAACATGAGAGTTTTGAGCTCAACTTATTCGAGTTTCCTATGAAGTTGCGAAGAGTGTTTTAATGACTAAAGATTGAATCTTTGAATGAAAATACCTCAATAAAGGTACTTATTTTGTTAGTAGACCTTTTTAATGTATAAAGACTGTATCTTTGAAAGAAAATGAGAGTTTTGAGTTAAACTTATTCACGTTCCCTGTAACGTCCCAAAGAGTGTTTTAATGAGTAAATATTGAATCTTTGAATGTAATTACCTCAATCAAGGTAGCTGTTATGTCACTAGACCTTTTTAATGTACAAAGATTGAATCTTGGAAAGAAAGTGAGAGTTTTGAGTTCAACTTATTCGAGTTACCTATGAAGTCGCGAAGAGTGTTTTAATGAATAAAGATTGAATCTTTGAATGAAAACACCTCAATAAAGGTACCTATTATGTTACTAGACCTTTTTAATGTCTAAAGATTGAATCTTTGGAATAAAATGATAGTTCTGAGTTCAACTTATTCGATTTACCTATGAAGTCGTGAACAGTGTTTTAATGACTAAATAATGAATCTTTGAATGAAAATACCTTAGTAAAGGTACCTATTATGTTACAAGACCTTTTTAATGTATAAAGATTGAATCTTGGAAAGAAAATGACTGTTTTGAGTTAAACTTATTCGAGTTCCCTATGACATCCTGAAGAGTATTTCAACGAGTAAAGATTGAATCTTTGAGTGAAATTACTTGAATCAAGGGACTTATTTTGTCCCCTGGACCTTTTATATATAAAGATTGAATCTTTAAAAAGAAGTGAGCGTTATGAGTTAAACCTATCCGAGTTCCCTATGACGTCCCGAATAGTGTTTTAACGCGTAAGGATTGAATCTTTGTATGAAATTACCTCAATAGAGGTACTTATTATGTCACTAGACCTTTTTAATGTATAAAGGTTCAAGCTTTGAAAGAAAATGAGAGTTTTGAGTTAAACATATTCGAGTTCCCTGCGACGTCTCGAAGAGTGTTTTAAAGAGTAAATATTGAATCTTTGAATGAAATTACCTCAATCAAGGTACCTATTACGTCACTAGACCTTTTTAATGTATAAAGATTGAATATTTGTAAAGAACTACGAGTTTTGAGTTAAAGTTATTTGAGTTCCCTTTGACGTCACGAAGCGTGTTTTAATGAGTAAAGATTGAATCTTTGAACGAAATTATCTCAATCAATGTACCTATTATGTCAGTAGACCTTTTTAATGTATAAAGATGGAATCTTTGAAAAAAATGAGAGTATTGAGTTTAACTTATTCGAGTTACCTATGAAGTCGCGAAGAGTGTTTTAATGACCAAAGATTGAATCTTCGAATGAAAATTCCTCAATACAGGAACCTATTATCTTACTAGATCTTTTTGATGTATAAAGATTGAATCTTTGAAAGAAAATTAGAGTTTTGAGTTAAACTTATTCGAGTTCCTTTTGACATCCCGAAGAGTGTTTTAATGAATAGAGATTGAATCTTTGAATGAAATTACCTCAATCGAGGTACCTATTAAGTCACTAGAAATTTTGATTGTATAAAGATTGAATCTTTGAAAAGAAATGAGAGTTTTGAGTTAAAGCTGTTCGAGTTCCCTTTGACGTCACGAAGAGTGTTTTAATGAGTAAAGATTGAATCTTTGAATGAAATTACCTCAATCAAGGTACCTATTCTACCACTAGACCTTTGTAATGTATAAAGATTGAATCTTTGAAAGAAAATGAGTGTTTTGAGTTTAACTTATTCGAGTTACCTATGAAATCGCGAAGAGTTTTTTAATGACTGAAGATTGAATCTTTGAATGAAAAATACCACAATAAAGGTACCAATTCTGTTACTAGACCTTTCCAATGTATAAAGATTGAATCTTTGAAAGAAAATGAGATTTTTGGGTTAAACTTATTCGAGTTCCCTGTAACGTCCCGAAGAGTGTCTTAATGAGTAAAGATTGAATCATTGAATGAAATTACCTCAATCAAGGTAGCTATTACATCACTAGACCTTTTTAATTTATAAAGATTGACGTTTTGAAAAGAAATGAGTGTTTCGAGTTAAAGTTATTCAAGTTCCCTTTGACGTCACGAAGAGTGTTTTAATGAGTAAAGATTGAATCTTTGAATGAAATTACCTCAATCAAGGTACCTATTCTGTCACTAAACCTTTTTAATGTATAAGGATTGAATCTTTGAAAGAACATGAGAGTTTTGAGCTCAACTTATTCGAGTTACCTATGAAGTTGCGAAGAGTGTTTTAATGACTAAAGATTGAATCTTTGAATGAAAATACCTCAATAAAGGTACTTATTTTGTTAGTAGACCTTTTTAATGTATAAAGACTGTATCTTTGAAAGAAAATGAGAGTTTTGAGTTAAACTTATTCACGTTCCCTGTAACGTCCCAAAGAGTGTTTTAATGAGTAAATATTGAATCTTTGAATGTAATTACCTCAATCAAGGTAGCTGTTATGTCACTAGACCTTTTTAATGTACAAAGATTGAATCTTGGAAAGAAAGTGAGAGTTTTGAGTTCAACTTATTCGAGTTACCTATGAAGTCGCGAAGAGTGTTTTAATGAATAAAGATTGAATCTTTGAATGAAAACACCTCAATAAAGGTACCTATTATGTTACTAGACCTTTTTAATGTCTGAAGATTGAATCTTTGGAATAAAATGATAGTTCTGAGTTCAACTTATTCGATTTACCTATGAAGTCGTGAACAGTGTTTTAATGACTAAATAATGAATCTTTGAATGAAAATACCTTAGTAAAGGTACCTATTATGTTACAAGACCTTTTTAATGTATAAAGATTGAATCTTGGAAAGAAAATGACTGTTTTGAGTTAAACTTATTCGAGTTCCCTATGACATCCCGAAGAGTATTTCAACGAGTAAAGATTGAATCTTTGAGTGAAATTACTTGAATCAAGGGACTTATTTTGTCCCCTGGACCTTTTATATATAAAGATTGAATCTTTAAAAAGAAGTGAGCGTTATGAGTTAAACCTATCCGAGTTCCCTATGACGTCCCGAATAGTGTTTTAACGCGTAAGGATTGAATCTTTGTATGAAATTACCTCAATAGAGGTACTTATTATGTCACTAGACCTTTTTAATGTATAAAGGTTCAAGCTTTGAAAGAAAATGAGAGTTTTGAGTTAAACATATTCGAGTTCCCTGCGACGTCTCGAAGAGTGTTTTAAAGAGTAAATATTGAATCTTTGAATGAAATTACCTCAATCAAGGTACCTATTACGTCACTAGACCTTTTTAATGTATAAAGATTGAATATTTGTAAAGAACTACGAGTTTTGAGTTAAAGTTATTTGAGTTCCCTTTGACGTCACGAAGCGTGTTTTAATGAGTAAAGATTGAATCTTTGAACGAAATTATCTCAATCAATGTACCTATTATGTCAGTAGACCTTTTTAATGTATAAAGATGGAATCTTTGAAAAAAATGAGAGTATTGAGTTTAACTTATTCGAGTTACCTATGAAGTCGCGAAGAGTGTTTTAATGACCAAAGATTGAATCTTCGAATGAAAATTCCTCAATACAGGAACCTATTATGTTACTAGATCTTTTTGATGTATAAAGATTGAATCTTTGAAAGAAAATTAGAGTTTTGAGTTAAACTTATTCGAGTTCCTTTTGACATCCCGAAGAGTGTTTTAATGAATAGAGATTGAATCTTTGAATGAAATTACCTCAATCGAGGTACCTATTAAGTCACTAGAAAATTTGATTGTATAAAGATTGAATCTTTGAAAAGAAATGAGAGTTTTGAGTTAAAGCTGTTCGAGTTCCCTTTGACGTCACGAAGAGTGTTTTAATGAGTAAAGATTGAATCTTTAAATGAAATTACCTCAATCAAGGTACCTATTCTACCACTAGACCTTTGTAATGTATAAAGATTGAATCTTTGAAAAAAATGAGAGTATTGAGTTTAACTTATTCGAGTTACCTATGAAGTCGCGAAGAGTGTTTTAATGACCAAAGATTGAATCTTCGAATGAAAATTCCTCAATACCGGAACCTATTATGTTACTAGATCTTTTTGATGTATAAAGATTGAATCTTTGAAAGAAAATTAGAGTTTTGAGTTAAACTTGTTCGAGTTCCTTTTGACATCCCGAAGAGTGTTTTAATGAATAGAGATTGAATCTTTGAATGAAATTACCTCAATCGAGGTACCTATTAAGTCACTAGAAATTTTGATTGTATAAAGATTGAATCTTTGAAAAGAAATGAGAGTTTTGAGTTAAAGCTGTTCGAGTTCCCTTTGACGTCACGAAGAGTGTTTTAATGAGTAAAGATTGAATCTTTGAATGAAATTACCTCAATCAAGGTACCTATTCTACCACTAGACCTTTGTAATGTATAAAGATTGAATCTTTGAAAAAAATGAGAGTATTGAGTTTAACTTATTCGAGTTACCTATGAAGTCGCGAAGAGTGTTTTAATGACCAAAGATTGAATCTTCGAATGAAAATTCCTCAATACAGGAACCTATTATGTTACTAGATCTTTTTGATGTATAAAGATTGAGTCTTTGAAAGAAAATTAGAGTTTTGAGTTAAACTTATTCGAGTTCCTTTTGACATCCCGAAGAGTGTTTTAATGAATAGAGATTGAATCTTTGAATTAAATTACCTCAATCGAGGTACCTATTAAGTCACTAGAAATTTTGAATGTATAAAGATTGAATCTTTGAAAAGAAATGAGAGTTTTGAGTTAAAGCTGTTCGAGTTCCCTTTGACGTCACGAAGAGTGTTTTAATGAGTAAAGATTGAATCTTTGAATGAAATTACCTCAATCAAGGTACCTATTCTACCACTAGACCTTTGTAATGTATAAAGATTGAATCTTTGAAAGAAAATGAGTGTTTTGAGTTTAACTTATTCGAGTTACCTATGAAATCGCGAAGAGTTTTTTAATGACTGAAGATTGAATCTTTGAATGAAAAATACCACAATAAAGGTACCAATTCTGTTACTAGACCTTTCCAATGTATAAAGATTGAATCTTTGAAAGAAAATGAGATTTTTGGGTTAAACTTATTCGAGTTCCCTGTAACGTCCCGAAGAGTGTCTTAATGAGTAAAGATTGAATCATTGAATGAAATTACCTCAATCAAGGTAGCTATTACATCACTAGACCTTTTTAATTTATAAAGATTGACGTTTTGAAAAGAAATGAGTGTTTCGAGTTAAAGTTATTCAAGTTCCCTTTGACGTCACGGAGAGTGTTTTAATGAGTAAAGATTGAATCTTTGAATAAAATTACCTCAATCAAGGTACCTATTCTGTCACTAAACCTTTTTAATGTATAAGGATTGAATCTTTGAAAGAACATGAGAGTTTTGAGCTCAACTTATTCGAGTTACCTATGAAGTTGCGAAGAGTGTTTTAATGACTAAAGATTGAATCTTTGAATGAAAATACCTCAATAAAGGTACTTATTTTGTTAGTAGACCTTTTTAATGTATAAAGACTGTATCTTTGAAAGAAAATGAGAGTTTTGAGTTAAACTTATTCACGTTCCCTGTAACGTCCCAAAGAGTGTTTTAATGAGTAAATATTGAATCTTTGAATGTAATTACCTCAATCAAGGTAGCTGTTATGTCACTAGACCTTTTTAATGTACAAAGATTGAATCTTGGAAAGAAAGTGAGAGTTTTGAGTTCAACTTATTCGAGTTACCTATGAAGTCGCGAAGAGTGTTTTAATGAATAAAGATTGAATCTTTGAATGAAAACACCTCAATAAAGGTACCTATTATGTTACTAGACCTTTTTAATGTCTGAAGATTGAATCTTTGGAATAAAATGATAGTTCTGAGTTCAACTTATTCGATTTACCTATGAAGTCGTGAACAGTGTTTTAATGACTAAATAATGAATCTTTGAATGAAAATACCTTAGTAAAGGTACCTATTATGTTACAAGACCTTTTTAATGTATAAAGATTGAATCTTGGAAAGAAAATGACTGTTTTGAGTTAAACTTATTCGAGTTCCCTATGACATCCCGAAGAGTATTTCAACGAGTAAAGATTGAATCTTTGAGTGAAATTACTTGAATCAAGGGACTTATTTTGTCCCCTGGACCTTTTATATATAAAGATTGAATCTTTAAAAAGAAGTGAGCGTTATGAGTTAAACCTATCCGAGTTCCCTATGACGTCCCGAATAGTGTTTTAACGCGTAAGGATTGAATCTTTGTATGAAATTACCTCAATAGAGGTACTTATTATGTCACTAGACCTTTTTAATGTATAAAGGTTCAAGCTTTGAAAGAAAATGAGAGTTTTGAGTTAAACATATTCGAGTTCCCTGCGACGTCTCGAAGAGTGTTTTAAAGAGTAAATATTGAATCTTTGAATGAAATTACCTCAATCAAGGTACCTATTACGTCACTAGACCTTTTTAATGTATAAAGATTGAATATTTGTAAAGAACTACGAGTTTTGAGTTAAAGTTATTTGAGTTCCCTTTGACGTCACGAAGCGTGTTTTAATGAGTAAAGATTGAATCTTTGAACGAAATTATCTCAATCAATGTACCTATTATGTCAGTAGACCTTTTTAATGTATAAAGATGGAATCTTTGAAAAAAATGAGAGTATTGAGTTTAACTTATTCGAGTTACCTATGAAGTCGCGAAGAGTGTTTTAATGACCAAAGATTGAATCTTCGAATGAAAATTCCTCAATACAGGAACCTATTATGTTACTAGATCTTTTTTATGTATAAAGATTGAATCTTTGAAAGAAAATTAGAGTTTTGAGTTAAACTTATTCGAGTTCCTTTTGACATCCCGAAGAGTGTTTTAATGAATAGAGATTGAATCTTTGAATGAAATTACCTCAATCGAGGTACCTATTAAGTCACTAGAAAATTTGATTGTATAAAGATTGAATCTTTGAAAAGAAATGAGAGTTTTGAGTTAAAGCTGTTCGAGTTCCCTTTGACGTCACGAAGAGTGTTGTAATGAGTAAAGATTGAATCTTTAAATGAAATTACCTCAATCAAGGTACCTATTCTACCACTAGACCTTTGTAATGTATAAAGATTGAATCTTTGAAAAAAATGAGAGTATTGAGTTTAACTTATTCGAGTTACCTATGAAGTCGCGAAGAGTGTTTTAATGACCAAAGATTGAATCTTCGAATGAAAATTCCTCAATACCGGAACCTATTATGTTACTAGATCTTTTTGATGTATAAAGATTGAATCTTTGAAAGAAAATTAGAGTTTTGAGTTAAACTTGTTCGAGTTCCTTTTGACATCCCGAAGAGTGTTTTAATGAATAGAGATTGAATCTTTGAATGAAATTACCTCAATCGAGGTACCTATTAAGTCACTAGAAATTTTGATTGTATAAAGATTGAATCTTTGAAAAGAAATGAGAGTTTTGAGTTAAAGCTGTTCGAGTTCCCTTTGACGTCACGAAGAGTGTTTTAATGAGTAAAGATTGAATCTTTGAATGAAATTACCTCAATCAAGGTACCTATTCTACCACTAGACCTTTGTAATGTATAAAGATTGAATCTTTGAAAAAAATGAGAGTATTGAGTTTAACTTATTCGAGTTACCTATGAAGTCGCGAAGAGTGTTTTAATGACCAAAGATTGAATCTTCGAATGAAAATTCCTCAATACAGGAACCTATTATGTTACTAGATCTTTTTGATGTATAAAGATTGAGTCTTTGAAAGAAAATTAGAGTTTTGAGTTAAACTTATTCGAGTTCCTTTTGACATCCCGAAGAGTGTTTTAATGAATAGAGATTGAATCTTTGAATTAAATTACCTCAATCGAGGTACCTATTAAGTCACTAGAAATTTTGATTGTATAAAGATTGAATCTTTGAAAAGAAATGAGAGTTTTGAGTTAAAGCTGTTCGAGTTCCCTTTGACGTCACGAAGAGTGTTTTAATGAGTAAAGATTGAATCTTTGAATGAAATTACCTCAATCAAGGTACCTATTCTACCACTAGACCTTTGTAATGTATAAAGATTGAATCTTTGAAAGAAAATGAGTGTTTTGAGTTTAACTTATTCGAGTTACCTATGAAATCGCGAAGAGTTTTTTAATGACTGAAGATTGAATCTTTGAATGAAAAATACCACAATAAAGGTACCAATTCTGTTACTAGACCTTTCCAATGTATAAAGATTGAATCTTTGAAAGAAAATGAGATTTTTGGGTTAAACTTATTCGAGTTCCCTGTAACGTCCCGAAGAGTGTCTTAATGAGTAAAGATTGAATCATTGAATGAAATTACCTCAATCAAGGTAGCTATTACATCACTAGACCTTTTTAATTTATAAAGATTGACGTTTTGAAAAGAAATGAGTGTTTCGAGTTAAAGTTATTCAAGTTCCCTTTGACGTCACGAAGAGTGTTTTAATGAGTAAAGATTGAATCTTTGAATAAAATTACCTCAATCAAGGTACCTATTCTGTCACTAAACCTTTTTAATGTATAAGGATTGAATCTTTGAAAGAACATGAGAGTTTTGAGCTCAACTTATTCGAGTTACCTATGAAGTTGCGAAGAGTGTTTTAATGACTAAAGATTGAATCTTTGAATGAAAATACCTCAATAAAGGTACTTATTTTGTTAGTAGACCTTTTTAATGTATAAAGACTGTATCTTTGAAAGAAAATGAGAGTTTTGAGTTAAACTTATTCACGTTCCCTGTAACGTCCCAAAGAGTGTTTTAATGAGTAAATATTGAATCTTTGAATGTAATTACCTCAATCAAGGTAGCTGTTATGTCACTAGACCTTTTTAATGTACAAAGATTGAATCTTGGAAAGAAAGTGAGAGTTTTGAGTTCAACTTATTCGAGTTACCTATGAAGTCGCGAAGAGTGTTTTAATGAATAAAGATTGAATCTTTGAATGAAAACACCTCAATAAAGGTACCTATTATGTTACTAGACCTTTTTAATGTCTGAAGATTGAATCTTTGGAATAAAATGATAGTTCTGAGTTCAACTTATTCGATTTACCTATGAAGTCGTGAACAGTGTTTTAATGACTAAATAATGAATCTTTGAATGAAAATACCTTAGTAAAGGTACCTATTATGTTACAAGACCTTTTTAATGTATAAAGATTGAATCTTGGAAAGAAAATGACTGTTTTGAGTTAAACTTATTCGAGTTCCCTATGACATCCCGAAGAGTATTTCAACGAGTAAAGATTGAATCTTTGAGTGAAATTACTTGAATCAAGGGACTTATTTTGTCCCCTGGACCTTTTATATATAAAGATTGAATCTTTAAAAAGAAGTGAGCGTTATGAGTTAAACCTATCCGAGTTCCCTATGACGTCCCGAATAGTGTTTTAACGCGTAAGGATTGAATCTTTGTATGAAATTACCTCAATAGAGGTACTTATTATGTCACTAGACCTTTTTAATGTATAAAGGTTCAAGCTTTGAAAGAAAATGAGAGTTTTGAGTTAAACATATTCGAGTTCCCTGCGACGTCTCGAAGAGTGTTTTAAAGAGTAAATATTGAATCTTTGAATGAAATTACCTCAATCAAGGTACCTATTACGTCACTAGACCTTTTTAATGTATAAAGATTGAATATTTGTAAAGAACTACGAGTTTTGAGTTAAAGTTATTTGAGTTCCCTTTGACGTCACGAAGCGTGTTTTAATGAGTAAAGATTGAATCTTTGAACGAAATTATCTCAATCAATGTACCTATTATGTCAGTAGACCTTTTTAATGTATAAAGATGGAATCTTTGAAAAAAATGAGAGTATTGAGTTTAACTTATTCGAGTTACCTATGAAGTCGCGAAGAGTGTTTTAATGACCAAAGATTGAATCTTCGAATGAAAATTCCTCAATACAGGAACCTATTATGTTACTAGATCTTTTTGATGTATAAAGATTGAATCTTTGAAAGAAAATTAGAGTTTTGAGTTAAACTTCTTCGAGTTCCTTTTGACATCCCGAAGAGTGTTTTAATGAATAGAGATTGAATCTTTGAATGAAATTACCTCAATCGAGGTACCTATTAAGTCACTAGAAAATTTGATTGTATAAAGATTGAATCTTTGAAAAGAAATGAGAGTTTTGAGTTAAAGCTGTTCGAGTTCCCTTTGACGTCACGAAGAGTGTTTTAATGAGTAAAGATTGAATCTTTAAATGAAATTACCTCAATCAAGGTACCTATTCTACCACTAGACCTTTGTAATGTATAAAGATTGAATCTTTGAAAAAAATGAGAGTATTGAGTTTAACTTATTCGAGTTACCTATGAAGTCGCGAAGAGTGTTTTAATGACCAAAGATTGAATCTTCGAATGAAAATTCCTCAATACCGGAACCTATTATGTTACTAGATCTTTTTGATGTATAAAGACTGAATCTTTGAAAGAAAATTAGAGTTTTGAGTTAAACTTGTTCGAGTTCCTTTTGACATCCCGAAGAGTGTTTTAATGAATAGAGATTGAATCTTTGAATGAAATTACCTCAATCGAGGTACCTATTAAGTCACTAGAAATTTTGATTGTATAAAGATTGAATCTTTGAAAAGAAATGAGAGTTTTGAGTTAAAGCTGTTCGAGTTCCCTTTGACGTCACGAAGAGTGTTTTAATGAGTAAAGATTGAATCTTTGAATGAAATTACCTCAATCAAGGTACCTATTCTACCACTAGACCTTTGTAATGTATAAATATTGAATCTTTGAAAGAAAATGAGTGTTTTGAGTTTAACTTATTCGAGTTACCTATGAAATCGCGAAGAGTTTTTTAATGACTGAAGATTGAATCTTTGAATGAAAAATACCACAATAAAGGTACCAATTCTGTTACTAGACCTTTCCAATGTATAAAGATTGAATCTTTGAAAGAAAATGAGATTTTTGGGTTAAACTTATTCGAGTTCCCTGTAACGTCCCGAAGAGTGTCTTAATGAGTAAAGATTGAATCATTGAATGAAATTACCTCAATCAAGGTAGCTATTACATCACTAGACCTTTTTAATTTATAAAGATTGACGTTTTGAAAAGAAATGAGTGTTACGAGTTAAAGTTATTCAAGTTCCCTTTGACGTCACGAAGAGTGTTTTAATGAGTAAAGATTGAATCTTTGAATGAAATTACCTCAATCAAGGTACCTATTCTGTCACTAAACCTTTTTAATGTATAAGGATTGAATCTTTGAAAGAACATGAGAGTTTTGAGCTCAACTTATTCGAGTTACCTATGAAGTTGCGAAGAGTGTTTTAATGACTAAAGATTGAATCTTTGAATGAAAATACCTCAATAAAGGTACTTATTTTGTTAGTAGACCTTTTTAATGTATAAAGACTGTATCTTTGAAAGAAAATGAGAGTTTTGAGTTAAACTTATTCACGTTCCCTGTAACGTCCCAAAGAGTGTTTTAATGAGTAAATATTGAATCTTTGAATGTAATTACCTCAATCAAGGTAGCTGTTATGTCACTAGACCTTTTTAATGTACAAAGATTGAATCTTGGAAAGAAAGTGAGAGTTTTGAGTTCAACTTATTCGAGTTACCTATGAAGTCGCGAAGAGTGTTTTAATGAATAAAGATTGAATCTTTGAATGAAAACACCTCAATAAAGGTACCTATTATGTTACTAGACCTTTTTAATGTCTAAAGATTGAATCTTTGGAATAAAATGATAGTTCTGAGTTCAACTTATTCGATTTACCTATGAAGTCGTGAACAGTGTTTTAATGACTAAATAATGAATCTTTGAATGAAAATACCTTAGTAAAGGTACCTATTATGTTACAAGACCTTTTTAATGTATAAAGATTGAATCTTGGAAAGAAAATGACTGTTTTGAGTTAAACTTATTCGAGTTCCCTATGACATCCCGAAGAGTATTTCAACGAGTAAAGATTGAATCTTTGAGTGAAATTACTTGAATCAAGGGACTTATTTTGTCCCCTGGACCTTTTATATATAAAGATTGAATCTTTAAAAAGAAGTGAGCGTTATGAGTTAAACCTATCCGTTTTCCTTATGACGTCCCGAATAGTGTTTTAACGCGTAAGGATTGAATCTTTGTATGAAATTACCTCAATAGAGGTACTTATTATGTCACTAGACCTTTTTAATGTATAAAGGTTCAAGCTTTGAAAGAAAATGAGAGTTTTGAGTTAAACATATTCGAGTTCCCTGCGACGTCTCGAAGAGTGTTTTAAAGAGTAAATATTGAATCTTTGAATGAAATTACCTCAATCAAGGTACCTATTATGTCACTAGACCTTTTTAATGTATAAAGATTGAATATTTGTAAAGAACTACGAGTTTTGAGTTAAAGTTATTTGAGTTCCCTTTGACGTCACGAAGCGTGTTTTAATGAGTAAAGATTGAATCTTTGAACGAAATTATCTCAATCAATGTACCTATTATGTCAGTAGACCTTTTTAATGTATAAAGATGGAATCTTTGAAAAAAATGAGAGTATTGAGTTTAACTTATTCGAGTTACCTATGAAGTCGCGAAGAGTGTTTTAATGACCAAAGATTGAATCTTCGAATGAAAATTCCTCAATACAGGAACCTATTATGTTACTAGATCTTTTTGATGTATAAAGATTGAATCTTTGAAAGAAAATTAGAGTTTTGAGTTAAACTTATTCGAGTTCCTTTTGACATCCCGAAGAGTGTTTTAATGAATAGAGATTGAATCTTTGAATGAAATTACCTCAATCGAGGTACCTATTAAGTCACTAGAAATTTTGATTGTATAAAGATTGAATCTTTGAAAAGAAATGAGAGTTTTGAGTTAAAGCTGTTCGAGTTCCCTTTGACGTCACGAAGAGTGTTTTAATGAGTAAAGATTGAATCTTTGAATGAAATTACCTCAATCAAGGTACCTATTCTACCACTAGACCTTTGTAATGTATAAAGATTGAATCTTTGAAAGAAAATGAGTGTTTTGAGTTTAACTTATTCGAGTTACCTATGAAATCGCGAAGAGTTTTTTAATGACTGAAGATTGAATCTTTGAATGAAAAATACCACAATAAAGGTACCAATTCTGTTACTAGACCTTTCCAATGTATAAAGATTGAATCTTTGAAAGAAAATGAGATTTTTGGGTTAAGCTTATTCGAGTTCCCTGTAACGTCCCGAAGAGTGTCTTAATGAGTAAAGATTGAATCATTGAATGAAATTACCTCAATCAAGGTAGCTATTACATCACTAGACCTTTTTAATTTATAAAGATTGACGTTTTGAAAAGAAATGAGTGTTTCGAGTTAAAGTTATTCAAGTTCCCTTTGACGTCACGAAGAGTGTTTTAATGAGTAAAGATTGAATCTTTGAATGAAATTACCTCAATCAAGGTACCTATTCTGTCACTAAACCTTTTTAATGTATAAGGATTGAATCTTTGAAAGAACATGAGAGTTTTGAGCTCAACTTATTCGAGTTACCTATGAAGTTGCGAAGAGTGTTTTAATGACTAAAGATTGAATCTTTGAATGAAAATACCTCAATAAAGGTACTTATTTTGTTAGTAGACCTTTTTAATGTATAAAGACTGTATCTTTGAAAGAAAATGAGAGTTTTGAGTTAAACTTATTCACGTTCCCTGTAACGTCCCAAAGAGTGTTTTAATGAGTAAATATTGAATCTTTGAATGTAATTACCTCAATCAAGGTAGCTGTTATGTCACTAGACCTTTTTAATGTACAAAGATTGAATCTTTGAAAGAAAGTGAGAGTTTTGAGTTCAACTTATTCGAGTTACCTATGAAGTCGCGAAGAGTGTTTTAATGAATAAAGATTGAATCTTTGAATGAAAACACCTCAATAAAGGTACCTATTATGTTACTAGACCTTTTTAATGTCTAAAGATTGAATCTTTGGAATAAAATGATAGTTCTGAGTTCAACTTATTCGATTTACCTATGAAGTCGTGAACAGTGTTTTAATGACTAAATAATGAATCTTTGAATGAAAATACCTTAGTAAAGGTACCTATTATGTTACAAGACCTTTTTAATGTATAAAGATTGAATCTTGGAAAGAAAATGACTGTTTTGAGTTAAACTTATTTGAGTTCCTTATGATATCCCGAAGAGTATTTCAACGAGTAAAGATTGAATCTTTGAGTGAAATTACTTGAATCAAGGGACTTATTTTGTCCCCTGGACCTTTTATATATAAAGATTGAATCTTTAAAAAGAGGTGAGCGTTATGAGTTAAACCTATCCGAGTTCCCTATGACGTCCCGAATAGTGTTTTAACGCGTAAGGATTGAATCTTTGTATGAAATTACCTCAATAGAGGTACTTATTATGTCACTAGACCTTTTTAATGTATAAAGGTTCAAGCTTTGAAAGAAAATGAGAGTTTTGAGTTAAATATATTCGAGTTCCCTGCGACGTCTCGAAGAGTGTTTTAAAGAGTAAATATTGAATCTTTGAATGAAATTACCTCAATCAAGGTACCTATTATGTCACTAGACCTTTTTAATGTATAAAGATTGAATATTTGTAAAGAACTACGAGTTTTGAGTTAAAGTTATTTGAGTTCCCTTTGACGTCACGAAGCGTGTTTTAATTAGTAAAGATTGAATCTTTGAACGAAATTATCACAATCAATGTACCTATTATGTCAGTAGACCTTTTTAATGTATAAAGATGGAATCTTTGAAAAAAATGAGAGTATTGAGTTTAACTTATTCGAGTTACCTATGAAGTCGCGAAGAGTGTTTTAATGACCAAAGATTGAATCTTCGAATGAAAATTCCTCAATACAGGAACCTATTATGTTACTAGATCTTTTTGATGTATAAAGATTGAATCTTTGAAAGAAAATTAGAGTTTTGAGTTAAACTTATTCGAGTTCCTTTTGACATCCCGAAGAGTGTTTTAATGAATAGAGATTGAATCTTTGAATGAAATTACCTCAATCGAGGTACCTATTAAGTCACTAGAAATTTTGATTGTATAAAAATTGAATCTTTGAAAAGAAATGAGAGTTTTGAGTTAAAGCTGTTCGAGTTCCCTTTGACGTCACGAAGAGTGTTTTAATGAGTAAAGATTGAATCTTTGAATGAAATTACCTCAATCAAGGTACCTATTCTACCACTAGACCTTTGTAATGTATAAAGATTGAATCTTTGAAAGAAAATGAGTGTTTTGAGTTTAACTTATTCGAGTTACCTATGAAATCGCGAAGAGTTTTTTAATGACTGAAGATTGAATCTTTGAATGAAAAATACCACAATAAAGGTACCAATTCTGTTACTAGACCTTTCCAATGTATAAAGATTGAATCTTTGAAAGAAAATGAGATTTTTGGGTTAAACTTATTCGAGTTCCCTGTAACGTCCCGAAGAGTGTTTTAATGAGTAAAGATTGAATCATTGAATGAAATTACCTCAATCAAGGTAGCTATTACATCACTAGACCTTTTTAATTTATAAAGATTGACGTTTTGAAAAGAAATGAGTGTTACGAGTTAAAGTTATTCAAGTTCCATTTGACGTCACGAAGAGTGTTTTAATGAGTAAAGATTGAATCTTTGAATTAAATTACCTCAATCAAGGTACCTATTCTGTCACTAAACCTTTTTAATGTATAAGGATTGAATCTTTGAAAGAACATGAGAGTTTTGAGCTCAACTTATTCGAGTTACCTATGAAGTTGCGAAGAGTGTTTTAATGACTAAAGATTGAATCTTTGAATGAAAATACCTCAATAAAGGTACTTATTTTGTTAGTAGACCTTTTTAATGTATAAAGACTGTATCTTTGAAAGAAAATGAGAGTTTTGAGTTAAACTTATTCACGTTCCCTGTAACGTCCCAAAGAGTGTTTTAATGAGTAAATATTGAATCTTTGAATGTAATTACCTCAATCAAGGTAGCTGTTATGTCACTAGACCTTTTTAATGTACAAAGATTGAATCTTGGAAAGAAAGTGAGAGTTTTGAGTTCAACTTATTCGAGTTACCTATGAAGTCGCGAAGAGTGTTTTAATGAATAAAGATTGAATCTTTGAATGAAAACACCTCAATAAAGGTACCTATTATGTTACTAGACCTTTTTAATGTCTGAAGATTGAATCTTTGGAATAAAATGATAGTTCTGAGTTCAACTTATTCGATTTACCTATGAAGTCGTGAACAGTGTTTTAATGACTAAATAATGAATCTTTGAATGAAAATACCTTAGTAAAGGTACCTATTATGTTACAAGACCTTTTTAATGTATAAAGATTGAATCTTGGAAAGAAAATGACTGTTTTGAGTTAAACTTATTCGAGTTCCCTATGACATCCCGAAGAGTATTTCAACGAGTAAAGATTGAATCTTTGAGTGAAATTACTTGAATCAAGGGACTTATTTTGTCCCCTGGACCTTTTATATATAAAGATTGAATCTTTAAAAAGAAGTGAGCGTTATGAGTTAAACCTATCCGAGTTCCCTATGACGTCCCGAATAGTGTTTTAACGCGTAAGGATTGAATCTTTGTATGAAATTACCTCAATAGAGGTACTTATTATGTCACTAGACCTTTTTAATGTATAAAGGTTCAAGCTTTGAAAGAAAATGAGAGTTTTGAGTTAAACATATTCGAGTTCCCTGCGACGTCTCGAAGAGTGTTTTAAAGAGTAAATATTGAATCTTTGAATGAAATTACCTCAATCAAGGTACCTATTATGTCACTAGACCTTTTTAATGTATAAAGATTGAATATTTGTAAAGAACTACGAGTTTTGAGTTAAAGTTATTTGAGTTCCCTTTGACGTCACGAAGCGTGTTTTAATGAGTAAAGATTGAATCTTTGAACGAAACTATCTCAATCAATGTACCTATTATGTCAGTAGACCTTTTTAATGTATAAAGATGGAATCTTTGAAAAAAATGAGAGTATTGAGTTTAACTTATTCGAGTTACCTATGAAGTCGCGAAGAGTGTTTTAATGACCAAAGATTGAATCTTCGAATGAAAATTCCTCAATACAGGAACCTATTATGTTACTAGATCTTTTTGATGTATAAAGATTGAATCTTTGAAAGAAAATTAGAGTTTTGAGTTAAACTTATTCGAGTTCCTTTTGACATCCCGAAGAGTGTTTTAATGAATAGAGATTGAATCTTTGAATGAAATTACCTCAATCGAGGTACCTATTAAGTCACTAGAAATTTTGATTGTATAAAGATTGAATCTTTGAAAAGAAATGAGAGTTTTGAGTTAAAGCTGTTCGAGTTCCCTTTGACGTCACGAAGAGTGTTTTAATGAGTAAAGATTGAATCTTTGAATGAAATTACCTCAATCAAGGTACCTATTCTACCACTAGACCTTTGTAATGTATAAAGATTGAATCTTTGAAAGAAAATGAGTGTTTTGAGTTTAACTTATTCGAGTTACCTATGAAATCGCGAAGAGTTTTTTAATGACTGAAGATTGAATCTTTGAATGAAAAATACCACAATAAAGGTACCAATTCTGTTACTAGACCTTTCCAATGTATAAAGATTGAATCTTTGAAAGAAAATGAGATTTTTGGGTTAAACTTATTCGAGTTCCCTGTAACGTCCCGAAGAGTGTCTTAATGAGTAAAGATTGAATCATTGAATGAAATTACCTCAATCAAGGTAGCTATTACATCACTAGACCTTTTTAATTTATAAAGATTGACGTTTTGAAAAGAAATGAGTGTTACGAGTTAAAGTTATTCAAGTTCCCTTTGACGTCACGAAGAGTGTTTTAATGAGTAAAGATTGAATCTTTGAATGAAATTACCTCAATCAAGGTACCTATTCTGTCACTAAACCTTTTTAATGTATAAGGATTGAATCTTTGAAAGAACATGAGAGTTTTGAGCTCAACTTATTCGAGTTACCTATGAAGTTGCGAAGAGTGTTTTAATGACTAAAGATTGAATCTTTGAATGAAAATACCTCAATAAAGGTACTTATTTTGTTAGTAGACCTTTTTAATGTATAAAGACTGTATCTTTGAAAGAAAATGAGAGTTTTGAGTTAAACTTATTCACGTTCCCTGTAACGTCCCAAAGAGTGTTTTAATGAGTAAATATTGAATCTTTGAATGTAATTACCTCAATCAAGGTAGCTGTTATGTCACTAGACCTTTTTAATGTACAAAGATTGAATCTTGGAAAGAAAGTGAGAGTTTTGAGTTCAACTTATTCGAGTTACCTATGAAGTCGCGAAGAGTGTTTTAATGAATAAAGATTGAATCTTTGAATGAAAACACCTCAATAAAGGTACCTATTATGTTACTAGACCTTTTTAATGTCTGAAGATTGAATCTTTGGAATAAAATGATAGTTCTGAGTTCAACTTATTCGATTTACCTATGAAGTCGTGAACAGTGTTTTAATGACTAAATAATGAATCTTTGAATGAAAATACCTTAGTAAAGGTACCTATTATGTTACAAGACCTTTTTAATGTATAAAGATTGAATCTTGGAAAGAAAATGACTGTTTTGAGTTAAACTTATTCGAGTTCCCTATGACATCCCGAAGAGTATTTCAACGAGTAAAGATTGAATCTTTGAGTGAAATTACTTGAATCAAGGGACTTATTTTGTCCCCTGGACCTTTTATATATAAAGATTGAATCTTTAAAAAGAAGTGAGCGTTATGAGTTAAACCTATCGGAGTTCCCTATGACGTCCCGAATAGTGTTTTAACGCGTAAGGATTGAATCTTTGTATGAAATTACCTCAATAGAGGTACTTATTATGTCACTAGACCTTTTTAATGTATAAAGGTTCAAGCTTTGAAAGAAAATGAGAGTTTTGAGTTAAACATATTCGAGTTCCCTGCGACGTCTCGAAGAGTGTTTTAAAGAGTAAATATTGAATCTTTGAATGAAATTACCTCAATCAAGGTACCTATTATGTCACTAGACCTTTTTAATGTATAAAGATTGAATATTTGTAAAGAACTACGAGTTTTGAGTTAAAGTTATTTGAGTTCCCTTTGACGTCACGAAGCGTGTTTTAATGAGTAAAGATTGAATCTTTGAACGAAATTATCTCAATCAATGTACCTATTATGTCAGTAGACCTTTTTAATGTATAAAGATGGAATCTTTGAAAAAAATGAGAGTATTGAGTTTAACTTATTCGAGTTACCTATGAAGTCGCGAAGAGTGTTTTAATGACCAAAGATTGAATCTTCGAATGAAAATTCCTCAATACAGGAACCTATTATGTTACTAGATCTTTTTGATGTATAAAGATTGAATCTTTGAAAGAAAATTAGAGTTTTGAGTTAAACTTATTCGAGTTCCTTTTGACATCCCGAAGAGTGTTTTAATGAATAGAGATTGAATCTTTGAATGAAATTACCTCAATCGAGGTACCTATTAAGTCACTAGAAATTTTGATTGTATAAAGATTGAATCTTTGAAAAGAAATGAGAGTTTTGAGTTAAAGCTGTTCGAGTTCCCTTTGACGTCACGAAGAGTGTTTTAATGAGTAAAGATTGAATCTTTGAATGAAATTACCTCAATCAAGGTACCTATTCTACCACTAGACCTTTGTAATGTATAAAGATTGAATCTTTGAAAGAAAATGAGTGTTTTGAGTTTAACTTATTCGAGTTACCTATGAAATCGCGAAGAGTTTTTTAATGACTGAAGATTGAATCTTTGAATGAAAAATACCACAATAAAGGTACCAATTCTGTTACTAGACCTTTCCAATGTATAAAGATTGAATCTTTGAAAGAAAATGAGATTTTTGGGTTAAGCTTATTCGAGTTCCCTGTAACGTCCCGAAGAGTGTCTTAATGAGTAAAGATTGAATCATTGAATGAAATTACCTCAATCAAGGTAGCTATTACATCACTAGACCTTTTTAATTTATAAAGATTGACGTTTTGAAAAGAAATGAGTGTTTCGAGTTAAAGTTATTCAAGTTCCCTTTGACGTCACGAAGAGTGTTTTAATGAGTAAAGATTGAATCTTTGAATGAAATTACCTCAATCAAGGTACCTATTCTGTCACTAAACCTTTTTAATGTATAAGGATTGAATCTTTGAAAGAACATGAGAGTTTTGAGCTCAACTTATTCGAGTTACCTATGAAGTTGCGAAGAGTGTTTTAATGACTAAAGATTGAATCTTTGAATGAAAATACCTCAATAAAGGTACTTATTTTGTTAGTAGACCTTTTTAATGTATAAAGACTGTATCTTTGAAAGAAAATGAGAGTTTTGAGTTAAACTTATTCACGTTCCCTGTAACGTCCCAAAGAGTGTTTTAATGAGTAAATATTGAATCTTTGAATGTAATTACCTCAATCAAGGTAGCTGTTATGTCACTAGACCTTTTTAATGTACAAAGATTGAATCTTGGAAAGAAAGTGAGAGTTTTGAGTTCAACTTATTCGAGTTACCTATGAAGTCGCGAAGAGTGCTTTAATGAATAAAGATTGAATCTTTGAATGAAAACACCTCAATAAAGGTACCTATTATGTTACTAGACCTTTTTAATGTCTGAAGATTGAATCTTTGGAATAAAATGATAGTTCTGAGTTCAACTTATTCGATTTACCTATGAAGTCGTGAACAGTGTTTTAATGACTAAATAATGAATCTTTGAATGAAAATACCTTAGTAAAGGTACCTATTATGTTACAAGACCTTTTTAATGTATAAAGATTGAATCTTGGAAAGAAAATGACTGTTTTGAGTTAAACTTATTCGAGTTCCCTATGACATCCCGAAGAGTATTTCAACGAGTAAAGATTGAATCTTTGAGTGAAATTACTTGAATCAAGGGACTTATTTTGTCCCCTGGACCTTTTATATATAAAGATTGAATCTTTAAAAAGAAGTGAGCGTTATGAGTTAAACCTATCCGAGTTCCCTATGACGTCCCGAATAGTGTTTTAACGCGTAAGGATTGAATCTTTGTATGAAATTACCTCAATAGAGGTACTTATTATGTCACTAGACCTTTTTAATGTATAAAGGTTCAAGCTTTGAAAGAAAATGAGAGTTTTGAGTTAAACATATTCGAGTTCCCTGCGACGTCTCGAAGAGTGTTTTAAAGAGTAAATATTGAATCTTTGAATGAAATTACCTCAATCAAGGTACCTATTATGTCACTAGACCTTTTTAATGTATAAAGATTGAATATTTGTAAAGAACTACGAGTTTTGAGTTAAAGTTATTTGAGTTCCCTTTGACGTCACGAAGCGTGTTTTAATGAGTAAAGATTGAATCTTTGAACGAAATTATCTCAATCAATGTACCTATTATGTCAGTAGACCTTTTTAATGTATAAAGATGGAATCTTTGAAAAAAATGAGAGTATTGAGTTTAACTTATTCGAGTTACCTATGAAGTCGCGAAGAGTGTTTTAATGACCAAAGATTGAATCTTCGAATGAAAATTCCTCAATACAGGAACCTATTATGTTACTAGATCTTTTTGATGTATAAAGATTGAATCTTTGAAAGAAAATTAGAGTTTTGAGTTAAACTTATTCGAGTTCCTTTTGACATCCCGAAGAGTGTTTTAATGAATAGAGATTGAATCTTTGAATGAAATTACCTCAATCGAGGTACCTATTAAGTCACTAGAAATTTTGATTGTATAAAGATTGAATCTTTGAAAAGAAATGAGAGTTTTGAGTTAAAGCTGTTCGAGTTCCCTTTGACGTCACGAAGAGTGTTTTAATGAGTAAAGATTGAATCTTTGAATGAAATTACCTCAATCAAGGTACCTATTCTACCACTAGACCTTTGTAATGTATAAAGATTGAATCTTTGAAAGAAAATGAGTGTTTTGAGTTTAACTTATTCGAGTTACCTATGAAATCGCGAAGAGTTTTTTAATGACTGAAGATTGAATCTTTGAATGAAAAATACCACAATAAAGGTACCAATTCTGTTACTAGACCTTTCCAATGTATAAAGATTGAATCTTTGAAAGAAAATTAGATTTTTGGGTTAAACTTATTCGAGTTCCCTGTAACGTCCCGAAGAGTGTCTTAATGAGTAAAGATTGAATCATTGAATGAAATTACCTCAATCAAGGTAGCTATTACATCACTAGACCTTTTTAATTTATAAAGATTGACGTTTTGAAAAGAAATGAGTGTTACGAGTTAAAGTTATTCAAGTTCCCTTTGACGTCACGAAGAGTGTTTTAATGAGTAAAGATTGAATCTTTGAATGAAATTACCTCAATCAAGGTACCTATTCTGTCACTAAACCTTTTTAATGTATAAGGATTGAATCTTTGAAAGAACATGAGAGTTTTGAGCTCAACTTATTCGAGTTACCTATGAAGTTGCGAAGAGTGTTTTAATGACTAAAGATTGAATCTTTGAATGAAAATACCTCAATAAAGGTACTTATTTTGTTAGTAGACCTTTTTAATGTATAAAGACTGTATCTTTGAAAGAAAATGAGAGTTTTGAGTTAAACTTATTCACGTTCCCTGTAACGTCCCAAAGAGTGTTTTAATGAGTAAATATTGAATCTTTGAATGTAATTACCTCAATCAAGGTAGCTGTTATGTCACTAGACCTTTTTAATGTACAAAGATTGAATCTTGGAAAGAAAGTGAGAGTTTTGAGTTCAACATATTCGAGTTACCTATGAAGTCGCGAAGAGTGTTTTAATGAATAAAGATTGAATCTTTGAATGAAAACACCTCAATAAAGGTACCTATTATGTTACTAGACCTTTTTAATGTCTGAAGATTGAATCTTTGGAATAAAATGATAGTTCTGAGTTCAACTTATTCGATTTACCTATGAAGTCGTGAACAGTGTTTTAATGACTAAATAATGAATCTTTGAATGAAAATACCTTAGTAAAGGTACCTATTATGTTACAAGACCTTTTTAATGTATAAAGATTGAATCTTGGAAAGAAAATGACTGTTTTGAGTTAAACTTATTCGAGTTCCCTATGACATCCCGAAGAGTATTTCAACGAGTAAAGATTGAATCTTTGAGTGAAATTACTTGAATCAAGGGACTTATTTTGTCCCCTGGACCTTTTATATATAAAGATTGAATCTTTAAAAAGAAGTGAGCGTTATGAGTTAAACCTATCCGAGTTCCCTATGACGTCCCGAATAGTGTTTTAACGCGTAAGGATTGAATCTTTGTATGAAATTACCTCAATAGAGGTACTTATTATGTCACTAGACCTTTTTAATGTATAAAGGTTCAAGCTTTGAAAGAAAATGAGAGTTTTGAGTTAAACATATTCGAGTTCCCTGCGACGTCTCGAAGAGTGTTTTAAAGAGTAAATATTGAATCTTTGAATGAAATTACCTCAATCAAGGTACCTATTATGTCACTAGACCTTTTTAATGTATAAAGATTGAATATTTGTAAAGAACTACGAGTTTTGAGTTAAAGTTATTTGAGTTCCCTTTGACGTCACGAAGCGTGTTTTAATGAGTAAAGATTGAATCTTTGAACGAAATTATCTCAATCAATGTACCTATTATGTCAGTAGACCTTTTTAATGTATAAAGATGGAATCTTTGAAAAAAATGAGAGTATTGAGTTTAACTTATTCGAGTTACCTATGAAGTCGCGAAGAGTGTTTTAATGACCAAAGATTGAATCTTCGAATGAAAATTCCTCAATACAGGAACCTATTATGTTACTAGATCTTTTTGATGTATAAAGATTGAATCTTTGAAAGAAAATTAGAGTTTTGAGTTAAACTTATTCGAGTTCCTTTTGACATCCCGAAGAGTGTTTTAATGAATAGAGATTGAATCTTTGAATGAAATTACCTCAATCGAGGTACCTATTAAGTCACTAGAAATTTTGATTGTATAAAGATTGAATCTTTGAAAAGAAATGAGAGTTTTGAGTTAAAGCTGTTCGAGTTCCCTTTGACGTCACGAAGAGTGTTTTAATGAGTAAAGATTGAATCTTTGAATGAAATTACCTCAATCAAGGTACCTATTCTACCACTAGACCTTTGTAATGTATAAAGATTGAATCTTTGAAAGAAAATGAGTGTTTTGAGTTTAACTTATTCGAGTTACCTATGAAATCGCGAAGAGTTTTTTAATGACTGAAGATTGAATCTTTGAATGAAAAATACCACAATAAAGGTACCAATTCTGTTACTAGACCTTTCCAATGTATAAAGATTGAATCTTTGAAAGAAAATGAGATTTTTGGGTTAAGCTTATTCGAGTTCCCTGTAACGTCCCGAAGAGTGTCTTAATGAGTAAAGATTGAATCATTGAATGAAATTACCTCAATCAAGGTAGCTATTACATCACTAGACCTTTTTAATTTATAAAGATTGACGTTTTGAAAAGAAATGAGTGTTTCGAGTTAAAGTTATTCAAGTTCCCTTTGACGTCACGAAGAGTGTTTTAATGAGTAAAGATTGAATCTTTGAATGAAATTACCTCAATCAAGGTACCTATTCTGTCACTAAACCTTTTTAATGTATAAGGATTGAATCTTTGAAAGAACATGAGAGTTTTGAGCTCAACTTATTCGAGTTACCTATGAAGTTGCGAAGAGTGTTTTAATGACTAAAGATTGAATCTTTGAATGAAAATACCTCAATAAAGGTACTTATTTTGTTAGTAGACCTTTTTAATGTATAAAGACTGTATCTTTGAAAGAAAATGAGAGTTTTGAGTTAAACTTATTCACGTTCCCTGTAACGTCCCAAAGAGTGTTTTAATGAGTAAATATTGAATCTTTGAATGTAATTACCTCAATCAAGGTAGCTGTTATGTCACTAGACCTTTTTAATGTACAAAGATTGAATCTTGGAAAGAAAGTGAGAGTTTTGAGTTCAACTTATTCGAGTTACCTATGAAGTCGCGAAGAGTGCTTTAATGAATAAAGATTGAATCTTTGAATGAAAACACCTCAATAAAGGTACCTATTATGTTACTAGACCTTTTTAATGTCTGAAGATTGAATCTTTGGAATAAAATGATAGTTCTGAGTTCAACTTATTCGATTTACCTATGAAGTCGTGAACAGTGTTTTAATGACTAAATAATGAATCTTTGAATGAAAATACCTTAGTAAAGGTACCTATTATGTTACAAGACCTTTTTAATGTATAAAGATTGAATCTTGGAAAGAAAATGACTGTTTTGAGTTAAACTTATTCGAGTTCCCTATGACATCCCGAAGAGTATTTCAACGAGTAAAGATTGAATCTTTGAGTGAAATTACTTGAATCAAGGGACTTATTTTGTCCCCTGGACCTTTTATATATAAAGATTGAATCTTTAAAAAGAAGTGAGCGTTATGAGTTAAACCTATCCGAGTTCCCTATGACGTCCCGAATAGTGTTTTAACGCGTAAGGATTGAATCTTTGTATGAAATTACCTCAATAGAGGTACTTATTATGTCACTAGACCTTTTTAATGTATAAAGGTTCAAGCTTTGAAAGAAAATGAGAGTTTTGAGTTAAACATATTCGAGTTCCCTGCGACGTCTCGAAGAGTGTTTTAAAGAGTAAATATTGAATCTTTGAATGAAATTACCTCAATCAAGGTACCTATTATGTCACTAGACCTTTTTAATGTATAAAGATTGAATATTTGTAAAGAACTACGAGTTTTGAGTTAAAGTTATTTGAGTTCCCTTTGACGTCACGAAGCGTGTTTTAATGAGTAAAGATTGAATCTTTGAACGAAATTATCTCAATCAATGTACCTATTATGTCAGTAGACCTTTTTAATGTATAAAGAT
Organism: Cornus florida; assembly: GCF_030987335.1. Taxonomy (NCBI): domain Eukaryota; kingdom Viridiplantae; phylum Streptophyta; class Magnoliopsida; order Cornales; family Cornaceae; genus Cornus; species Cornus florida. The sequence goes on along the minus strand of NW_026775890.1, from coordinate 691,522 downwards.
GGAATCTTTGAAAAAAATGAGAGTATTGAGTTTAACTTATTCGAGTTACCTATGAAGTCGCGAAGAGTGTTTTAATGACCAAAGATTGAATCTTCGAATGAAAATTCCTCAATACAGGAACCTATTATGTTACTAGATCTTTTTGATGTATAAAGATTGAATCTTTGAAAGAAAATTAGAGTTTTGAGTTAAACTTATTCGAGTTCCTTTTGACATCCCGAAGAGTGTTTTAATGAATAGAGATTGAATCTTTGAATGAAATTACCTCAATCGAGGTACCTATTAAGTCACTAGAAATTTTGATTGTATAAAGATTGAATCTTTGAAAAGAAATGAGAGTTTTGAGTTAAAGCTGTTCGAGTTCCCTTTGACGTCACGAAGAGTGTTTTAATGAGTAAAGATTGAATCTTTGAATGAAATTACCTCAATCAAGGTACCTATTCTACCACTAGACCTTTGTAATGTATAAAGATTGAATCTTTGAAAGAAAATGAGTGTTTTGAGTTTAACTTATTCGAGTTACCTATGAAATCGCGAAGAGTTTTTTAATGACTGAAGATTGAATCTTTGAATGAAAAATACCACAATAAAGGTACCAATTCTGTTACTAGACCTTTCCAATGTATAAAGATTGAATCTTTGAAAGAAAATTAGATTTTTGGGTTAAACTTATTCGAGTTCCCTGTAACGTCCCGAAGAGTGTCTTAATGAGTAAAGATTGAATCATTGAATGAAATTACCTCAATCAAGGTAGCTATTACATCACTAGACCTTTTTAATTTATAAAGATTGACGTTTTGAAAAGAAATGAGTGTTACGAGTTAAAGTTATTCAAGTTCCCTTTGACGTCACGAAGAGTGTTTTAATGAGTAAAGATTGAATCTTTGAATGAAATTACCTCAATCAAGGTACCTATTCTGTCACTAAACCTTTTTAATGTATAAGGATTGAATCTTTGAAAGAACATGAGAGTTTTGAGCTCAACTTATTCGAGTTACCTATGAAGTTGCGAAGAGTGTTTTAATGACTAAAGATTGAATCTTTGAATGAAAATACCTCAATAAAGGTACTTATTTTGTTAGTAGACCTTTTTAATGTATAAAGACTGTATCTTTGAAAGAAAATGAGAGTTTTGAGTTAAACTTATTCACGTTCCCTGTAACGTCCCAAAGAGTGTTTTAATGAGTAAATATTGAATCTTTGAATGTAATTACCTCAATCAAGGTAGCTGTTATGTCACTAGACCTTTTTAATGTACAAAGATTGAATCTTGGAAAGAAAGTGAGAGTTTTGAGTTCAACATATTCGAGTTACCTATGAAGTCGCGAAGAGTGTTTTAATGAATAAAGATTGAATCTTTGAATGAAAACACCTCAATAAAGGTACCTATTATGTTACTAGACCTTTTTAATGTCTGAAGATTGAATCTTTGGAATAAAATGATAGTTCTGAGTTCAACTTATTCGATTTACCTATGAAGTCGTGAACAGTGTTTTAATGACTAAATAATGAATCTTTGAATGAAAATACCTTAGTAAAGGTACCTATTATGTTACAAGACCTTTTTAATGTATAAAGATTGAATCTTGGAAAGAAAATGACTGTTTTGAGTTAAACTTATTCGAGTTCCCTATGACATCCCGAAGAGTATTTCAACGAGTAAAGATTGAATCTTTGAGTGAAATTACTTGAATCAAGGGACTTATTTTGTCCCCTGGACCTTTTATATATAAAGATTGAATCTTTAAAAAGAAGTGAGCGTTATGAGTTAAACCTATCCGAGTTCCCTATGACGTCCCGAATAGTGTTTTAACGCGTAAGGATTGAATCTTTGTATGAAATTACCTCAATAGAGGTACTTATTATGTCACTAGACCTTTTTAATGTATAAAGGTTCAAGCTTTGAAAGAAAATGAGAGTTTTGAGTTAAACATATTCGAGTTCCCTGCGACGTCTCGAAGAGTGTTTTAAAGAGTAAATATTGAATCTTTGAATGAAATTACCTCAATCAAGGTACCTATTATGTCACTAGACCTTTTTAATGTATAAAGATTGAATATTTGTAAAGAACTACGAGTTTTGAGTTAAAGTTATTTGAGTTCCCTTTGACGTCACGAAGCGTGTTTTAATGAGTAAAGATTGAATCTTTGAACGAAATTATCTCAATCAATGTACCTATTATGTCAGTAGACCTTTTTAATGTATAAAGATGGAATCTTTGAAAAAAATGAGAGTATTGAGTTTAACTTATTCGAGTTACCTATGAAGTCGCGAAGAGTGTTTTAATGACCAAAGATTGAATCTTCGAATGAAAATTCCTCAATACAGGAACCTATTATGTTACTAGATCTTTTTGATGTATAAAGATTGAATCTTTGAAAGAAAATTAGAGTTTTGAGTTAAACTTATTCGAGTTCCTTTTGACATCCCGAAGAGTGTTTTAATGAATAGAGATTGAATCTTTGAATGAAATTACCTCAATCGAGGTACCTATTAAGTCACTAGAAATTTTGATTGTATAAAGATTGAATCTTTGAAAAGAAATGAGAGTTTTGAGTTAAAGCTGTTCGAGTTCCCTTTGACGTCACGAAGAGTGTTTTAATGAGTAAAGATTGAATCTTTGAATGAAATTACCTCAATCAAGGTACCTATTCTACCACTAGACCTTTGTAATGTATAAAGATTGAATCTTTGAAAGAAAATGAGTGTTTTGAGTTTAACTTATTCGAGTTACCTATGAAATCGCGAAGAGTTTTTTAATGACTGAAGATTGAATCTTTGAATGAAAAATACCACAATAAAGGTACCAATTCTGTTACTAGACCTTTCCAATGTATAAAGATTGAATCTTTGAAAGAAAATGAGATTTTTGGGTTAAGCTTATTCGAGTTCCCTGTAACGTCCCGAAGAGTGTCTTAATGAGTAAAGATTGAATCATTGAATGAAATTACCTCAATCAAGGTAGCTATTACATCACTAGACCTTTTTAATTTATAAAGATTGACGTTTTGAAAAGAAATGAGTGTTTCGAGTTAAAGTTATTCAAGTTCCCTTTGACGTCACGAAGAGTGTTTTAATGAGTAAAGATTGAATCTTTGAATGAAATTACCTCAATCAAGGTACCTATTCTGTCACTAAACCTTTTTAATGTATAAGGATTGAATCTTTGAAAGAACATGAGAGTTTTGAGCTCAACTTATTCGAGTTACCTATGAAGTTGCGAAGAGTGTTTTAATGACTAAAGATTGAATCTTTGAATGAAAATACCTCAATAAAGGTACTTATTTTGTTAGTAGACCTTTTTAATGTATAAAGACTGTATCTTTGAAAGAAAATGAGAGTTTTGAGTTAAACTTATTCACGTTCCCTGTAACGTCCCAAAGAGTGTTTTAATGAGTAAATATTGAATCTTTGAATGTAATTACCTCAATCAAGGTAGCTGTTATGTCACTAGACCTTTTTAATGTACAAAGATTGAATCTTGGAAAGAAAGTGAGAGTTTTGAGTTCAACTTATTCGAGTTACCTATGAAGTCGCGAAGAGTGCTTTAATGAATAAAGATTGAATCTTTGAATGAAAACACCTCAATAAAGGTACCTATTATGTTACTAGACCTTTTTAATGTCTGAAGATTGAATCTTTGGAATAAAATGATAGTTCTGAGTTCAACTTATTCGATTTACCTATGAAGTCGTGAACAGTGTTTTAATGACTAAATAATGAATCTTTGAATGAAAATACCTTAGTAAAGGTACCTATTATGTTACAAGACCTTTTTAATGTATAAAGATTGAATCTTGGAAAGAAAATGACTGTTTTGAGTTAAACTTATTCGAGTTCCCTATGACATCCCGAAGAGTATTTCAACGAGTAAAGATTGAATCTTTGAGTGAAATTACTTGAATCAAGGGACTTATTTTGTCCCCTGGACCTTTTATATATAAAGATTGAATCTTTAAAAAGAAGTGAGCGTTATGAGTTAAACCTATCCGAGTTCCCTATGACGTCCCGAATAGTGTTTTAACGCGTAAGGATTGAATCTTTGTATGAAATTACCTCAATAGAGGTACTTATTATGTCACTAGACCTTTTTAATGTATAAAGGTTCAAGCTTTGAAAGAAAATGAGAGTTTTGAGTTAAACGTATTCGAGTTCCCTGCGACGTCTCGAAGAGTGTTTTAAAGAGTAAATATTGAATCTTTGAATGAAATTACCTCAATCAAGGTACCTATTATGTCACTAGACCTTTTTAATGTATAAAGATTGAATATTTGTAAAGAACTACGAGTTTTGAGTTAAAGTTATTTGAGTTCCCTTTGACGTCACGAAGCGTGTTTTAATGAGTAAAGATTGAATCTTTGAACGAAATTATCTCAATCAATGTACCTATTATGTCAGTAGACCTTTTTAATGTATAAAGATGGAATCTTTGAAAAAAATGAGAGTATTGAGTTTAACTTATTCGAGTTACCTATGAAGTCGCGAAGAGTGTTTTAATGACCAAAGATTGAATCTTCGAATGAAAATTCCTCAATACAGGAACCTATTATGTTACTAGATCTTTTTGATGTATAAAGATTGAATCTTTGAAAGAAAATTAGAGTTTTGAGTTAAACTTATTCGAGTTCCTTTTGACATCCCGAAGAGTGTTTTAATGAATAGAGATTGAATCTTTGAATGAAATTACCTCAATCGAGGTACCTATTAAGTCACTAGAAATTTTGATTGTATAAAGATTGAATCTTTGAAAAGAAATGAGAGTTTTGAGTTAAAGCTGTTCGAGTTCCCTTTGACGTCACGAAGAGTGTTTTAATGAGTAAAGATTGAATCTTTGAATGAAATTACCTCAATCAAGGTACCTATTCTACCACTAGACCTTTGTAATGTATAAAGATTGAATCTTTGAAAGAAAATGAGTGTTTTGAGTTTAACTTATTCGAGTTACCTATGAAATCGCGAAGAGTTTTTTAATGACTGAAGATTGAATCTTTGAATGAAAAATACCACAATAAAGGTACCAATTCTGTTACTAGACCTTTCCAATGTATAAAGATTGAATCTTTGAAAGAAAATTAGATTTTTGGGTTAAACTTATTCGAGTTCCCTGTAACGTCCCGAAGAGTGTCTTAATGAGTAAAGATTGAATCATTGAATGAAATTACCTCAATCAAGGTAGCTATTACATCACTAGACCTTTTTAATTTATAAAGATTGACGTTTTGAAAAGAAATGAGTGTTACGAGTTAAAGTTATTCAAGTTCCCTTTGACGTCACGAAGAGTGTTTTAATGAGTAAAGATTGAATCTTTGAATGAAATTACCTCAATCAAGGTACCTATTCTGTCACTAAACCTTTTTAATGTATAAGGATTGAATCTTTGAAAGAACATGAGAGTTTTGAGCTCAACTTATTCGAGTTACCTATGAAGTTGCGAAGAGTGTTTTAATGACTAAAGATTGAATCTTTGAATGAAAATACCTCAATAAAGGTACTTATTTTGTTAGTAGACCTTTTTAATGTATAAAGACTGTATCTTTGAAAGAAAATGAGAGTTTTGAGTTAAACTTATTCACGTTCCCTGTAACGTCCCAAAGAGTGTTTTAATGAGTAAATATTGAATCTTTGAATGTAATTACCTCAATCAAGGTAGCTGTTATGTCACTAGACCTTTTTAATGTACAAAGATTGAATCTTGGAAAGAAAGTGAGAGTTTTGAGTTCAACATATTCGAGTTACCTATGAAGTCGCGAAGAGTGTTTTAATGAATAAAGATTGAATCTTTGAATGAAAACACCTCAATAAAGGTACCTATTATGTTACTAGACCTTTTTAATGTCTGAAGATTGAATCTTTGGAATAAAATGATAGTTCTGAGTTCAACTTATTCGATTTACCTATGAAGTCGTGAACAGTGTTTTAATGACTAAATAATGAATCTTTGAATGAAAATACCTTAGTAAAGGTACCTATTATGTTACAAGACCTTTTTAATGTATAAAGATTGAATCTTGGAAAGAAAATGACTGTTTTGAGTTAAACTTATTCGAGTTCCCTATGACATCCCGAAGAGTATTTCAACGAGTAAAGATTGAATCTTTGAGTGAAATTACTTGAATCAAGGGACTTATTTTGTCCCCTGGACCTTTTATATATAAAGATTGAATCTTTAAAAAGAAGTGAGCGTTATGAGTTAAACCTATCCGAGTTCCCTATGACGTCCCGAATAGTGTTTTAACGCGTAAGGATTGAATCTTTGTATGAAATTACCTCAATAGAGGTACTTATTATGTCACTAGACCTTTTTAATGTATAAAGGTTCAAGCTTTGAAAGAAAATGAGAGTTTTGAGTTAAACATATTCGAGTTCCCTGCGACGTCTCGAAGAGTGTTTTAAAGAGTAAATATTGAATCTTTGAATGAAATTACCTCAATCAAGGTACCTATTATGTCACTAGACCTTTTTAATGTATAAAGATTGAATATTTGTAAAGAACTACGAGTTTTGAGTTAAAGTTATTTGAGTTCCCTTTGACGTCACGAAGCGTGTTTTAATGAGTAAAGATTGAATCTTTGAACGAAATTATCTCAATCAATGTACCTATTATGTCAGTAGACCTTTTTAATGTATAAAGATGGAATCTTTGAAAAAAATGAGAGTATTGAGTTTAACTTATTCGAGTTACCTATGAAGTCGCGAAGAGTGTTTTAATGACCAAAGATTGAATCTTCGAATGAAAATTCCTCAATACAGGAACCTATTATGTTACTAGATCTTTTTGATGTATAAAGATTGAATCTTTGAAAGAAAATTAGAGTTTTGAGTTAAACTTATTCGAGTTCCTTTTGACATCCCGAAGAGTGTTTTAATGAATAGAGATTGAATCTTTGAATGAAATTACCTCAATCGAGGTACCTATTAAGTCACTAGAAATTTTGATTGTATAAAGATTGAATCTTTGAAAAGAAATGAGAGTTTTGAGTTAAAGCTGTTCGAGTTCCCTTTGACGTCACGAAGAGTGTTTTAATGAGTAAAGATTGAATCTTTGAATGAAATTACCTCAATCAAGGTACCTATTCTACCACTAGACCTTTGTAATGTATAAAGATTGAATCTTTGAAAGAAAATGAGTGTTTTGAGTTTAACTTATTCGAGTTACCTATGAAATCGCGAAGAGTTTTTTAATGACTGAAGATTGAATCTTTGAATGAAAAATACCACAATAAAGGTACCAATTCTGTTACTAGACCTTTCCAATGTATAAAGATTGAATCTTTGAAAGAAAATGAGATTTTTGGGTTAAGCTTATTCGAGTTCCCTGTAACGTCCCGAAGAGTGTCTTAATGAGTAAAGATTGAATCATTGAATGAAATTACCTCAATCAAGGTAGCTATTACATCACTAGACCTTTTTAATTTATAAAGATTGACGTTTTGAAAAGAAATGAGTGTTTCGAGTTAAAGTTATTCAAGTTCCCTTTGACGTCACGAAGAGTGTTTTAATGAGTAAAGATTGAATCTTTGAATGAAATTACCTCAATCAAGGTACCTATTCTGTCACTAAACCTTTTTAATGTATAAGGTTTGAATCTTTGAAAGAACATGAGAGTTTTGAGCTCAACTTATTCGAGTTACCTATGAAGTTGCGAAGAGTGTTTTAATGACTAAAGATTGAATCTTTGAATGAAAATACCTCAATAAAGGTACTTATTTTGTTAGTAGACCTTTTTAATGTATAAAGACTGTATCTTTGAAAGAAAATGAGAGTTTTGAGTTAAACTTATTCACGTTCCCTGTAACGTCCCAAAGAGTGTTTTAATGAGTAAATATTGAATCTTTGAATGTAATTACCTCAATCAAGGTAGCTGTTATGTCACTAGACCTTTTTAATGTACAAAGATTGAATCTTGGAAAGAAAGTGAGAGTTTTGAGTTCAACTTATTCGAGTTACCTATGAAGTCGCGAAGAGTGTTTTAATGAATAAAGATTGAATCTTTGAATGAAAACACCTCAATAAAGGTACCTATTATGTTACTAGACCTTTTTAATGTCTGAAGATTGAATCTTTGGAATAAAATGATAGTTCTGAGTTCAACTTATTCGATTTACCTATGAAGTCGTGAACAGTGTTTTAATGACTAAATAATGAATCTTTGAATGAAAATACCTTAGTAAAGGTACCTATTATGTTACAAGACCTTTTTAATGTATAAAGATTGAATCTTGGAAAGAAAATGACTGTTTTGAGTTAAACTTATTCGAGTTCCCTATGACATCCCGAAGAGTATTTCAACGAGTAAAGATTGAATCTTTGAGTGAAATTACTTGAATCAAGGGACTTATTTTGTCCCCTGGACCTTTTATATATAAAGATTGAATCTTTAAAAAGAAGTGAGCGTTATGAGTTAAACCTATCCGAGTTCCCTATGACGTCCCGAATAGTGTTTTAACGCGTAAGGATTGAATCTTTGTATGAAATTACCTCAATAGAGGTACTTATTATGTCACTAGACCTTTTTAATGTATAAAGGTTCAAGCTTTGAAAGAAAATGAGAGTTTTGAGTTAAACGTATTCGAGTTCCCTGCGACGTCTCGAAGAGTGTTTTAAAGAGTAAATATTGAATCTTTGAATGAAATTACCTCAATCAAGGTACCTATTATGTCACTAGACCTTTTTAATGTATAAAGATTGAATATTTGTAAAGAACTACGAGTTTTGAGTTAAAGTTATTTGAGTTCCCTTTGACGTCACGAAGCGTGTTTTAATGAGTAAAGATTGAATCTTTGAACGAAATTATCTCAATCAATGTACCTATTATGTCAGTAGACCTTTTTAATGTATAAAGATGGAATCTTTGAAAAAAATGAGAGTATTGAGTTTAACTTATTCGAGTTACCTATGAAGTCGCGAAGAGTGTTTTAATGACCAAAGATTGAATCTTCGAATGAAAATTCCTCAATACAGGAACCTATTATGTTACTAGATCTTTTTGATGTATAAAGATTGAATCTTTGAAAGAAAATTAGAGTTTTGAGTTAAACTTATTCGAGTTCCTTTTGACATCCCGAAGAGTGTTTTAATGAATAGAGATTGAATCTTTGAATGAAATTACCTCAATCGAGGTACCTATTAAGTCACTAGAAATTTTGATTGTATAAAGATTGAATCTTTGAAAAGAAATGAGAGTTTTGAGTTAAAGCTGTTCGAGTTCCCTTTGACGTCACGAAGAGTGTTTTAATGAGTAAAGATTGAATCTTTGAATGAAATTACCTCAATCAAGGTACCTATTCTACCACTAGACCTTTGTAATGTATAAAGATTGAATCTTTGAAAGAAAATGAGTGTTTTGAGTTTAACTTATTCGAGTTACCTATGAAATCGCGAAGAGTTTTTTAATGACTGAAGATTGAATCTTTGAATGAAAAATACCACAATAAAGGTACCAATTCTGTTACTAGACCTTTCCAATGTATAAAGATTGAATCTTTGAAAGAAAATTAGATTTTTGGGTTAAACTTATTCGAGTTCCCTGTAACGTCCCGAAGAGTGTCTTAATGAGTAAAGATTGAATCATTGAATGAAATTACCTCAATCAAGGTAGCTATTACATCACTAGACCTTTTTAATTTATAAAGATTGACGTTTTGAAAAGAAATGAGTGTTACGAGTTAAAGTTATTCAAGTTCCCTTTGACGTCACGAAGAGTGTTTTAATGAGTAAAGATTGAATCTTTGAATGAAATTACCTCAATCAAGGTACCTATTCTGTCACTAAACCTTTTTAATGTATAAGGATTGAATCTTTGAAAGAACATGAGAGTTTTGAGCTCAACTTATTCGAGTTACCTATGAAGTTGCGAAGAGTGTTTTAATGACTAAAGATTGAATCTTTGAATGAAAATACCTCAATAAAGGTACTTATTTTGTTAGTAGACCTTTTTAATGTATAAAGACTGTATCTTTGAAAGAAAATGAGAGTTTTGAGTTAAACTTATTCACGTTCCCTGTAACGTCCCAAAGAGTGTTTTAATGAGTAAATATTGAATCTTTGAATGTAATTACCTCAATCAAGGTAGCTGTTATGTCACTAGACCTTTTTAATGTACAAAGATTGAATCTTGGAAAGAAAGTGAGAGTTTTGAGTTCAACATATTCGAGTTACCTATGAAGTCGCGAAGAGTGTTTTAATGAATAAAGATTGAATCTTTGAATGAAAACACCTCAATAAAGGTACCTATTATGTTACTAGACCTTTTTAATGTCTGAAGATTGAATCTTTGGAATAAAATGATAGTTCTGAGTTCAACTTATTCGATTTACCTATGAAGTCGTGAACAGTGTTTTAATGACTAAATAATGAATCTTTGAATGAAAATACCTTAGTAAAGGTACCTATTATGTTACAAGACCTTTTTAATGTATAAAGATTGAATCTTGGAAAGAAAATGACTGTTTTGAGTTAAACTTATTCGAGTTCCCTATGACATCCCGAAGAGTATTTCAACGAGTAAAGATTGAATCTTTGAGTGAAATTACTTGAATCAAGGGACTTATTTTGTCCCCTGGACCTTTTATATATAAAGATTGAATCTTTAAAAAGAAGTGAGCGTTATGAGTTAAACCTATCCGAGTTCCCTATGACGTCCCGAATAGTGTTTTAACGCGTAAGGATTGAATCTTTGTATGAAATTACCTCAATAGAGGTACTTATTATGTCACTAGACCTTTTTAATGTATAAAGGTTCAAGCTTTGAAAGAAAATGAGAGTTTTGAGTTAAACATATTCGAGTTCCCTGCGACGTCTCGAAGAGTGTTTTAAAGAGTAAATATTGAATCTTTGAATGAAATTACCTCAATCAAGGTACCTATTATGTCACTAGACCTTTTTAATGTATAAAGATTGAATATTTGTAAAGAACTACGAGTTTTGAGTTAAAGTTATTTGAGTTCCCTTTGACGTCACGAAGCGTGTTTTAATGAGTAAAGATTGAATCTTTGAACGAAATTATCTCAATCAATGTACCTATTATGTCAGTAGACCTTTTTAATGTATAAAGATGGAATCTTTGAAAAAAATGAGAGTATTGAGTTTAACTTATTCGAGTTACCTATGAAGTCGCGAAGAGTGTTTTAATGACCAAAGATTGAATCTTCGAATGAAAATTCCTCAATACAGGAACCTATTATGTTACTAGATCTTTTTGATGTATAAAGATTGAATCTTTGAAAGAAAATTAGAGTTTTGAGTTAAACTTATTCGAGTTCCTTTTGACATCCCGAAGAGTGTTTTAATGAATAGAGATTGAATCTTTGAATGAAATTACCTCAATCGAGGTACCTATTAAGTCACTAGAAATTTTGATTGTATAAAGATTGAATCTTTGAAAAGAAATGAGAGTTTTGAGTTAAAGCTGTTCGAGTTCCCTTTGACGTCACGAAGAGTGTTTTAATGAGTAAAGATTGAATCTTTGAATGAAATTACCTCAATCAAGGTACCTATTCTACCACTAGACCTTTGTAATGTATAAAGATTGAATCTTTGAAAGAAAATGAGTGTTTTGAGTTTAACTTATTCGAGTTACCTATGAAATCGCGAAGAGTTTTTTAATGACTGAAGATTGAATCTTTGAATGAAAAATACCACAATAAAGGTACCAATTCTGTTACTAGACCTTTCCAATGTATAAATATTGAATCTTTGAAAGAAAATGAGATTTTTGGGTTAAGCTTATTCGAGTTCCCTGTAACGTCCCGAAGAGTGTCTTAATGAGTAAAGATTGAATCATTGAATGAAATTACCTCAATCAAGGTAGCTATTACATCACTAGACCTTTTTAATTTATAAAGATTGACGTTTTGAAAAGAAATGAGTGTTTCGAGTTAAAGTTATTCAAGTTCCCTTTGACGTCACGAAGAGTGTTTTAATGAGTAAAGATTGAATCTTTGAATGAAATTACCTCAATCAAGGTACCTATTCTGTCACTAAACCTTTTTAATGTATAAGGATTGAATCTTTGAAAGAACATGAGAGTTTTGAGCTCAACTTATTCGAGTTACCTATGAAGTTGCGAAGAGTGTTTTAATGACTAAAGATTGAATCTTTGAATGAAAATACCTCAATAAAGGTACTTATTTTGTTAGTAGACCTTTTTAATGTATAAAGACTGTATCTTTGAAAGAAAATGAGAGTTTTGAGTTAAACTTATTCACGTTCCCTGTAACGTCCCAAAGAGTGTTTTAATGAGTAAATATTGAATCTTTGAATGTAATTACCTCAATCAAGGTAGCTGTTATGTCACTAGACCTTTTTAATGTACAAAGATTGAATCTTGGAAAGAAAGTGAGAGTTTTGAGTTCAACTTATTCGAGTTACCTATGAAGTCGCGAAGAGTGTTTTAATGAATAAAGATTGAATCTTTGAATGAAAACACCTCAATAAAGGTACCTATTATGTTACTAGACCTTTTTAATGTCTGAAGATTGAATCTTTGGAATAAAATGATAGTTCTGAGTTCAACTTATTCGATTTACCTATGAAGTCGTGAACAGTGTTTTAATGACTAAATAATGAATCTTTGAATGAAAATACCTTAGTAAAGGTACCTATTATGTTACAAGACCTTTTTAATGTATAAAGATTGAATCTTGGAAAGAAAATGACTGTTTTGAGTTAAACTTATTCGAGTTCCCTATGACATCCCGAAGAGTATTTCAACGAGTAAAGATTGAATCTTTGAGTGAAATTACTTGAATCAAGGGACTTATTTTGTCCCCTGGACCTTTTATATATAAAGATTGAATCTTTAAAAAGAAGTGAGCGTTATGAGTTAAACCTATCCGAGTTCCCTATGACGTCCCGAATAGTGTTTTAACGCGTAAGGATTGAATCTTTGTATGAAATTACCTCAATAGAGGTACTTATTATGTCACTAGACCTTTTTAATGTATAAAGGTTCAAGCTTTGAAAGAAAATGAGAGTTTTGAGTTAAACATATTCGAGTTCCCTGCGACGTCTCGAAGAGTGTTTTAAAGAGTAAATATTGAATCTTTGAATGAAATTACCTCAATCAAGGTACCTATTATGTCACTAGACCTTTTTAATGTATAAAGATTGAATATTTGTAAAGAACTACGAGTTTTGAGTTAAAGTTATTTGAGTTCCCTTTGACGTCACGAAGCGTGTTTTAATGAGTAAAGATTGAATCTTTGAACGAAATTATCTCAATCAATGTACCTATTATGTCAGTAGACCTTTTTAATGTATAAAGATGGAATCTTTGAAAAAAATGAGAGTATTGAGTTTAACTTATTCGAGTTACCTATGAAGTCGCGAAGAGTGTTTTAATGACCAAAGATTGAATCTTCGAATGAAAATTCCTCAATACAGGAACCTATTATGTTACTAGATCTTTTTGATGTATAAAGATTGAATCTTTGAAAGAAAATTAGAGTTTTGAGTTAAACTTATTCGAGTTCCTTTTGACATCCCGAAGAGTGTTTTAATGAATAGAGATTGAATCTTTGAATGAAATTACCTCAATCGAGGTACCTATTAAGTCACTAGAAATTTTGATTGTATAAAGATTGAATCTTTGAAAAGAAATGAGAGTTTTGAGTTAAAGCTGTTCGAGTTCCCTTTGACGTCACGAAGAGTGTTTTAATGAGTAAAGATTGAATCTTTGAATGAAATTACCTCAATCAAGGTACCTATTCTACCACTAGACCTTTGTAATGTATAAAGATTGAATCTTTGAAAGAAAATGAGTGTTTTGAGTTTAACTTATTCGAGTTACCTATGAAATCGCGAAGAGTTTTTTAATGACTGAAGATTGAATCTTTAAATGAAAAATACCACAATAAAGGTACCAATTCTGTTACTAGACCTTTCCAATGTATAAATATTGAATCTTTGAAAGAAAATGAGATTTTTGGGTTAAGCTTATTCGAGTTCCCTGTAACGTCCCGAAGAGTGTCTTAATGAGTAAAGATTGAATCATTGAATGAAATTACCTCAATCAAGGTAGCTATTACATCACTAGACCTTTTTAATTTATAAAGATTGACGTTTTGAAAAGAAATGAGTGTTTCGAGTTAAAGTTATTCAAGTTCCCTTTGACGTCACGAAGAGTGTTTTAATGAGTAAAGATTGAATCTTTGAATGAAATTACCTCAATCAAGGTACCTATTCTGTCACTAAACCTTTTTAATGTATAAGGATTGAATCTTTGAAAGAACATGAGAGTTTTGAGCTCAACTTATTCGAGTTACCTATGAAGTTGCGAAGAGTGTTTTAATGACTAAAGATTGAATCTTTGAATGAAATTACCTCAATCAAGGTACCTATTATGTCACTAGACCTTTTTAATGTATAAAGATTGAATATTTGTAAAGAACTACGAGTTTTGAGTTAAAGTTATTTGAGTTCCCTTTGACGTCACGAAGCGTGTTTTAATGAGTAAAGATTGAATCTTTGAACGAAATTATCTCAATCAATGTACCTATTATGTCAGTAGACCTTTTTAATGTATAAAGATGGAATCTTTGAAAAAAATGAGAGTATTGAGTTTAACTTATTCGAGTTACCTATGAAGTCGCGAAGAGTGTTTTAATGACCAAAGATTGAATCTTCGAATGAAAATTCCTCAATACAGGAACCTATTATGTTACTAGATCTTTTTGATGTATAAAGATTGAATCTTTGAAAGAAAATTAGAGTTTTGAGTTAAACTTATTCGAGTTCCTTTTGACATCCCGAAGAGTGTTTTAATGAATAGAGATTGAATCTTTGAATGAAATTACCTCAATCGAGGTACCTATTAAGTCACTAGAAATTTTGATTGTATAAAGATTGAATCTTTGAAAAGAAATGAGAGTTTTGAGTTAAAGCTGTTCGAGTTCCCTTTGACGTCACGAAGAGTGTTTTAATGAGTAAAGATTGAATCTTTGAATGAAATTACCTCAATCAAGGTACCTATTCTACCACTAGACCTTTGTAATGTATAAAGATTGAATCTTTGAAAGAAAATGAGTGTTTTGAGTTTAACTTATTCGAGTTACCTATGAAATCGCGAAGAGTTTTTTAATGACTGAAGATTGAATCTTTAAATGAAAAATACCACAATAAAGGTACCAATTCTGTTACTAGACCTTTCCAATGTATAAATATTGAATCTTTGAAAGAAAATGAGATTTTTGGGTTAAGCTTATTCGAGTTCCCTGTAACGTCCCGAAGAGTGTCTTAATGAGTAAAGATTGAATCATTGAATGAAATTACCTCAATCAAGGTAGCTATTACATCACTAGACCTTTTTAATTTATAAAGATTGACGTTTTGAAAAGAAATGAGTGTTTCGAGTTAAAGTTATTCAAGTTCCCTTTGACGTCACGAAGAGTGTTTTAATGAGTAAAGATTGAATCTTTGAATGAAATTACCTCAATCAAGGTACCTATTCTGTCACTAAACCTTTTTAATGTATAAGGATTGAATCTTTGAAAGAACATGAGAGTTTTGAGCTCAACTTATTCGAGTTACCTATGAAGTTGCGAAGAGTGTTTTAATGACTAAAGATTGAATCTTTGAATGAAAATACCTCAATAAAGGTACTTATTTTGTTAGTAGACCTTTTTAATGTATAAAGACTATATCTTTGAAAGAAAATGAGAGTTTTGAGTTAAACTTATTCACGTTCCCTGTAACGTCCCAAAGAGTGTTTTAATGAGTAAATATTGAATCTTTGAATGTAATTACCTCAATCAAGGTAGCTGTTATGTCACTAGACCTTTTTAATGTACAAAGATTGAATCTTGGAAAGAAAGTGAGAGTTTTGAGTTCAACTTATTCGAGTTACCTATGAAGTCGCGAAGAGTGTTTTAATGAATAAAGATTGAATCTTTGAATGAAAACACCTCAATAAAGGTACCTATTATGTTACTAGACCTTTTTAATGTCTGAAGATTGAATCTTTGGAATAAAATGATAGTTCTGAGTTCAACTTATTCGATTTACCTATGAAGTCGTGAACAGTGTTTTAATGACTAAATAATGAATCTTTGAATGAAAATACCTTAGTAAAGGTACCTATTATGTTACAAGACCTTTTTAATGTATAAAGATTGAATCTTGGAAAGAAAATGACTGTTTTGAGTTAAACTTATTCGAGTTCCCTATGACATCCCGAAGAGTATTTCAACGAGTAAAGATTGAATCTTTGAGTGAAATTACTTGAATCAAGGGACTTATTTTGTCCCCTGGACCTTTTATATATAAAGATTGAATCTTTAAAAAGAAGTGAGCGTTATGAGTTAAACCTATCCGAGTTCCCTATGACGTCCCGAATAGTGTTTTAACGCGTAAGGATTGAATCTTTGTATGAAATTACCTCAATAGAGGTACTTATTATGTCACTAGACCTTTTTAATGTATAAAGGTTCAAGCTTTGAAAGAAAATGAGAGTTTTGAGTTAAACATATTCGAGTTCCCTGCGACGTCTCGAAGAGTGTTTTAAAGAGTAAATATTGAATCTTTGAATGAAATTACCTCAATCAAGGTACCTATTATGTCACTAGACCTTTTTAATGTATAAAGATTGAATATTTGTAAAGAACTACGAGTTTTGAGTTAAAGTTATTTGAGTTCCCTTTGACGTCACGAAGCGTGTTTTAATGAGTAAAGATTGAATCTTTGAACGAAATTATCTCAATCAATGTACCTATTATGTCAGTAGACCTTTTTAATGTATAAAGATGGAATCTTTGAAAAAAATGAGAGTATTGAGTTTAACTTATTCGAGTTACCTATGAAGTCGCGAAGAGTGTTTTAATGACCAAAGATTGAATCTTCGAATGAAAATTCCTCAATACAGGAACCTATTATGTTACTAGATCTTTTTGATGTATAAAGATTGAATCTTTGAAAGAAAATTAGAGTTTTGAGTTAAACTTATTCGAGTTCCTTTTGACATCCCGAAGAGTGTTTTAATGAATAGAGATTGAATCTTTGAATGAAATTACCTCAATCGAGGTACCTATTAAGTCACTAGAAATTTTGATTGTATAAAGATTGAATCTTTGAAAAGAAATGAGAGTTTTGAGTTAAAGCTGTTCGAGTTCCCTTTGACGTCACGAAGAGTGTTTTAATGAGTAAAGATTGAATCTTTGAATGAAATTACCTCAATCAAGGTACCTATTCTACCACTAGACCTTTGTAATGTATAAAGATTGAATCTTTGAAAGAAAATGAGTGTTTTGAGTTTAACTTATTCGAGTTACCTATGAAATCGCGAAGAGTTTTTTAATGACTGAAGATTGAATCTTTGAATGAAAAATACCACAATAAAGGTACCAATTCTGTTACTAGACCTTTCCAATGTATAAATATTGAATCTTTGAAAGAAAATGAGATTTTTGGGTTAAGCTTATTCGAGTTCCCTGTAACGTCCCGAAGAGTGTCTTAATGAGTAAAGATTGAATCATTGAATGAAATTACCTCAATCAAGGTAGCTATTACATCACTAGACCTTTTTAATTTATAAAGATTGACGTTTTGAAAAGAAATGAGTGTTTCGAGTTAAAGTTATTCAAGTTCCCTTTGACGTCACGAAGAGTGTTTTAATGAGTAAAGATTGAATCTTTGAATGAAATTACCTCAATCAAGGTACCTATTCTGTCACTAAACCTTTTTAATGTATAAGGATTGAATCTTTGAAAGAACATGAGAGTTTTGAGCTCAACTTATTCGAGTTACCTATGAAGTTGCGAAGAGTGTTTTAATGACTAAAGATTGAATCTTTGAATGAAAATACCTCAATAAAGGTACTTATTTTGTTAGTAGACCTTTTTAATGTATAAAGACTGTATCTTTGAAAGAAAATGAGAGTTTTGAGTTAAACTTATTCACGTTCCCTGTAACGTCCCAAAGAGTGTTTTAATGAGTAAATATTGAATCTTTGAATGTAATTACCTCAATCAAGGTAGCTGTTATGTCACTAGACCTTTTTAATGTACAAAGATTGAATCTTGGAAAGAAAGTGAGAGTTTTGAGTTCAACTTATTCGAGTTACCTATGAAGTCGCGAAGAGTGTTTTAATGAATAAAGATTGAATCTTTGAATGAAAACACCTCAATAAAGGTACCTATTATGTTACTAGACCTTTTTAATGTCTGAAGATTGAATCTTTGGAATAAAATGATAGTTCTGAGTTCAACTTATTCGATTTACCTATGAAGTCGTGAACAGTGTTTTAATGACTAAATAATGAATCTTTGAATGAAAATACCTTAGTAAAGGTACCTATTATGTTACAAGACCTTTTTAATGTATAAAGATTGAATCTTGGAAAGAAAATGACTGTTTTGAGTTAAACTTATTCGAGTTCCCTATGACATCCCGAAGAGTATTTCAACGAGTAAAGATTGAATCTTTGAGTGAAATTACTTGAATCAAGGGACTTATTTTGTCCCCTGTACCTTTTATATATAAAGATTGAATCTTTAAAAAGAAGTGAGCGTTATGAGTTAAACCTATCCGAGTTCCCTATGACGTCCCGAATAGTGTTTTAACGCGTAAGGATTGAATCTTTGTATGAAATTACCTCAATAGAGGTACTTATTATGTCACTAGACCTTTTTAATGTATAAAGGTTCAAGCTTTGAAAGAAAATGAGAGTTTTGAGTTAAACATATTCGAGTTCCCTGCGACGTCTCGAAGAGTGTTTTAAAGAGTAAATATTGAATCTTTGAATGAAATTACCTCAATCAAGGTACCTATTATGTCACTAGACCTTTTTAATGTATAAAGATTGAATATTTGTAAAGAACTACGAGTTTTGAGTTAAAGTTATTTGAGTTCCCTTTGACGTCACGAAGCGTGTTTTAATGAGTAAAGATTGAATCTTTGAACGAAATTATCTCAATCAATGTACCTATTATGTCAGTAGACCTTTTTAATGTATAAAGATGGAATCTTTGAAAAAAATGAGAGTATTGAGTTTAACTTATTCGAGTTACCTATGAAGTCGCGAAGAGTGTTTTAATGACCAAAGATTGAATCTTCGAATGAAAATTCCTCAATACAGGAACCTATTATGTTACTAGATCTTTTTGATGTATAAAGATTGAATCTTTGAAAGAAAATTAGAGTTTTGAGTTAAACTTATTCGAGTTCCTTTTGACATCCCGAAGAGTGTTTTAATGAATAGAGATTGAATCTTTGAATGAAATTACCTCAATCGAGGTACCTATTAAGTCACTAGAAATTTTGATTGTATAAAGATTGAATCTTTGAAAAGAAATGAGAGTTTTGAGTTAAAGCTGTTCGAGTTCCCTTTGACGTCACGAAGAGTGTTTTAATGAGTAAAGATTGAATCTTTGAATGAAATTACCTCAATCAATGTACCTATTCTACCACTAGACCTTTGTAATGTATAAAGATTGAATCTTTGAAAGAAAATGAGTGTTTTGAGTTTAACTTATTCGAGTTACCTATGAAATCGCGAAGAGTTTTTTAATGACTGAAGATTGAATCTTTGAATGAAAAATACCACAATAAAGGTACCAATTCTGTTACTAGACCTTTCCAATGTATAAAGATTGAATCTTTGAAAGAAAATGAGATTTTTGGGTTAAGCTTATTCGAGTTCCCTGTAACGTCCCGAAGAGTGTCTTAATGAGTAAAGATTGAATCATTGAATGAAATTACCTCAATCAAGGTAGCTATTACATCACTAGACCTTTTTAATTTATAAAGATTGACGTTTTGAAAAGAAATGAGTGTTTCGAGTTAAAGTTATTCAAGTTCCCTTTGACGTCACGAAGAGTGTTTTAATGAGTAAAGATTGAATCTTTGAATGAAATTACCTCAATCAAGGTACCTATTCTGTCACTAAACCTTTTTAATGTATAAGGATTGAATCTTTGAAAGAACATGAGAGTTTTGAGCTCAACTTATTCGAGTTACCTATGAAGTTGCGAAGAGTGTTTTAATGACTAAAGATTGAATCTTTGAATGAAAATACCTCAATAAAGGTACTTATTTTGTTAGTAGACCTTTTTAATGTATAAAGACTGTATCTTTGAAAGAAAATGAGAGTTTTGAGTTAAACTTATTCACGTTCCCTGTAACGTCCCAAAGAGTGTTTTAATGAGTAAATATTGAATCTTTGAATGTAATTACCTCAATCAAGGTAGCTGTTATGTCACTAGACCTTTTTAATGTACAAAGATTGAATCTTGGAAAGAAAGTGAGAGTTTTGAGTTCAACTTATTCGAGTTACCTATGAAGTCGCGAAGAGTGCTTTAATGAATAAAGATTGAATCTTTGAATGAAAACACCTCAATAAAGGTACCTATTATGTTACTAGACCTTTTTAATGTCTGAAGATTGAATCTTTGGAATAAAATGATAGTTCTGAGTTCAACTTATTCGATTTACCTATGAAGTCGTGAACAGTGTTTTAATGACTAAATAATGAATCTTTGAATGAAAATACCTTAGTAAAGGTACCTATTATGTTACAAGACCTTTTTAATGTATAAAGATTGAATCTTGGAAAGAAAATGACTGTTTTGAGTTAAACTTATTCGAGTTCCCTATGACATCCCGAAGAGTATTTCAACGAGTAAAGATTGAATCTTTGAGTGAAATTACTTGAATCAAGGGACTTATTTTGTCCCCTGGACCTTTTATATATAAAGATTGAATCTTTAAAAAGAAGTGAGCGTTATGAGTTAAACCTATCCGAGTTCCCTATGACGTCCCGAATAGTGTTTTAACGCGTAAGGATTGAATCTTTGTATGAAATTACCTCAATAGAGGTACTTATTATGTCACTAGACCTTTTTAATGTATAAAGGTTCAAGCTTTGAAAGAAAATGAGAGTTTTGAGTTAAACATATTCGAGTTCCCTGCGACGTCTCGAAGAGTGTTTTAAAGAGTAAATATTGAATCTTTGAATGAAATTACCTCAATCAAGGTACCTATTATGTCACTAGACCTTTTTAATGTATAAAGATTGAATATTTGTAAAGAACTACGAGTTTTGAGTTAAAGTTATTTGAGTTCCCTTTGACGTCACGAAGCGTGTTTTAATGAGTAAAGATTGAATCTTTGAACGAAATTATCTCAATCAATGTACCTATTATGTCAGTAGACCTTTTTAATGTATAAAGATGGAATCTTTGAAAAAAATGAGAGTATTGAGTTTAACTTATTCGAGTTACCTATGAAGTCGCGAAGAGTGTTTTAATGACCAAAGATTGAATCTTCGAATGAAAATTCCTCAATACAGGAACCTATTATGTTACTAGATCTTTTTGATGTATAAAGATTGAATCTTTGAAAGAAAATTAGAGTTTTGAGTTAAACTTATTCGAGTTCCTTTTGACATCCCGAAGAGTGTTTTAATGAATAGAGATTGAATCTTTGAATGAAATTACCTCAATCGAGGTACCTATTAAGTCACTAGAAATTTTGATTGTATAAAGATTGAATCTTTGAAAAGAAATGAGAGTTTTGAGTTAAAGCTGTTCGAGTTCCCTTTGACGTCACGAAGAGTGTTTTAATGAGTAAAGATTGAATCTTTGAATGAAATTACCTCAATCAAGGTACCTATTCTACCACTAGACCTTTGTAATGTATAAAGATTGAATCTTTGAAAGAAAATGAGTGTTTTGAGTTTAACTTATTCGAGTTACCTATGAAATCGCGAAGAGTTTTTTAATGACTGAAGATTGAATCTTTGAATGAAAAATACCACAATAAAGGTACCAATTCTGTTACTAGACCTTTCCAATGTATAAATATTGAATCTTTGAAAGAAAATGAGATTTTTGGGTTAAGCTTATTCGAGTTCCCTGTAACGTCCCGAAGAGTGTCTTAATGAGTAAAGATTGAATCATTGAATGAAATTACCTCAATCAAGGTAGCTATTACATCACTAGACCTTTTTAATTTATAAAGATTGACGTTTTGAAAAGAAATGAGTGTTTCGAGTTAAAGTTATTCAAGTTCCCTTTGACGTCACGAAGAGTGTTTTAATGAGTAAAGATTGAATCTTTGAATGAAATTACCTCAATCAAGGTACCTATTCTGTCACTAAACCTTTTTAATGTATAAGGATTGAATCTTTGAAAGAACATGAGAGTTTTGAGCTCAACTTATTCGAGTTACCTATGAAGTTGCGAAGAGTGTTTTAATGACTAAAGATTGAATCTTTGAATGAAAATACCTCAATAAAGGTACTTATTTTGTTAGTAGACCTTTTTAATGTATAAAGACTGTATCTTTGAAAGAAAATGAGAGTTTTGAGTTAAACTTATTCACGTTCCCTGTAACGTCCCAAAGAGTGTTTTAATGAGTAAATATTGAATCTTTGAATGTAATTACCTCAATCAAGGTAGCTGTTATGTCACTAGACCTTTTTAATGTACAAAGATTGAATCTTGGAAAGAAAGTGAGAGTTTTGAGTTCAACTTATTCGAGTTACCTATGAAGTCGCGAAGAGTGTTTTAATGAATAAAGATTGAATCTTTGAATGAAAACACCTCAATAAAGGTACCTATTATGTTACTAGACCTTTTTAATGTCTGAAGATTGAATCTTTGGAATAAAATGATAGTTCTGAGTTCAACTTATTCGATTTACCTATGAAGTCGTGAACAGTGTTTTAATGACTAAATAATGAATCTTTGAATGAAAATACCTTAGTAAAGGTACCTATTATGTTACAAGACCTTTTTAATGTATAAAGATTGAATCTTGGAAAGAAAATGACTGTTTTGAGTTAAACTTATTCGAGTTCCCTATGACATCCCGAAGAGTATTTCAACGAGTAAAGATTGAATCTTTGAGTGAAATTACTTGAATCAAGGGACTTATTTTGTCCCCTGTACCTTTTATATATAAAGATTGAATCTTTAAAAAGAAGTGAGCGTTATGAGTTAAACCTATCCGAGTTCCCTATGACGTCCCGAATAGTGTTTTAACGCGTAAGGATTGAATCTTTGTATGAAATTACCTCAATAGAGGTACTTATTATGTCACTAGACCTTTTTAATGTATAAAGGTTCAAGCTTTGAAAGAAAATGAGAGTTTTGAGTTAAACATATTCGAGTTCCCTGCGACGTCTCGAAGAGTGTTTTAAAGAGTAAATATTGAATCTTTGAATGAAATTACCTCAATCAAGGTACCTATTATGTCACTAGACCTTTTTAATGTATAAAGATTGAATATTTGTAAAGAACTACGAGTTTTGAGTTAAAGTTATTTGAGTTCCCTTTGACGTCACGAAGCGTGTTTTAATGAGTAAAGATTGAATCTTTGAACGAAATTATCTCAATCAATGTACCTATTATGTCAGTAGACCTTTTTAATGTATAAAGATGGAATCTTTGAAAAAAATGAGAGTATTGAGTTTAACTTATTCGAGTTACCTATGAAGTCGCGAAGAGTGTTTTAATGACCAAAGATTGAATCTTCGAATGAAAATTCCTCAATACAGGAACCTATTATGTTACTAGATCTTTTTGATGTATAAAGATTGAATCTTTGAAAGAAAATTAGAGTTTTGAGTTAAACTTATTCGAGTTCCTTTTGACATCCCGAAGAGTGTTTTAATGAATAGAGATTGAATCTTTGAATGAAATTACCTCAATCGAGGTACCTATTAAGTCACTAGAAATTTTGATTGTATAAAGATTGAATCTTTGAAAAGAAATGAGAGTTTTGAGTTAAAGCTGTTCGAGTTCCCTTTGACGTCACGAAGAGTGTTTTAATGAGTAAAGATTGAATCTTTGAATGAAATTACCTCAATCAATGTACCTATTCTACCACTAGACCTTTGTAATGTATAAAGATTGAATCTTTGAAAGAAAATGAGTGTTTTGAGTTTAACTTATTCGAGTTACCTATGAAATCGCGAAGAGTTTTTTAATGACTGAAGATTGAATCTTTGAATGAAAAATACCACAATAAAGGTACCAATTCTGTTACTAGACCTTTCCAATGTATAAAGATTGAATCTTTGAAAGAAAATGAGATTTTTGGGTTAAGCTTATTCGAGTTCCCTGTAACGTCCCGAAGAGTGTCTTAATGAGTAAAGATTGAATCATTGAATGAAATTACCTCAATCAAGGTAGCTATTACATCACTAGACCTTTTTAATTTATAAAGATTGACGTTTTGAAAAGAAATGAGTGTTTCGAGTTAAAGTTATTCAAGTTCCCTTTGACGTCACGAAGAGTGTTTTAATGAGTAAAGATTGAATCTTTGAATGAAATTACCTCAATCAAGGTACCTATTCTGTCACTAAACCTTTTTAATGTATAAGGATTGAATCTTTGAAAGAACATGAGAGTTTTGAGCTCAACTTATTCGAGTTACCTATGAAGTTGCGAAGAGTGTTTTAATGACTAAAGATTGAATCTTTGAATGAAAATACCTCAATAAAGGTACTTATTTTGTTAGTAGACCTTTTTAATGTATAAAGACTGTATCTTTGAAAGAAAATGAGAGTTTTGAGTTAAACTTATTCACGTTCCCTGTAACGTCCCAAAGAGTGTTTTAATGAGTAAATATTGAATCTTTGAATGTAATTACCTCAATCAAGGTAGCTGTTATGTCACTAGACCTTTTTAATGTACAAAGATTGAATCTTGGAAAGAAAGTGAGAGTTTTGAGTTCAACTTATTCGAGTTACCTATGAAGTCGCGAAGAGTGCTTTAATGAATAAAGATTGAATCTTTGAATGAAAACACCTCAATAAAGGTACCTATTATGTTACTAGACCTTTTTAATGTCTGAAGATTGAATCTTTGGAATAAAATGATAGTTCTGAGTTCAACTTATTCGATTTACCTATGAAGTCGTGAACTTTTTAATGACTAAATAATGAATCTTTGAATGAAAATACCTTAGTAAAGGTACCTATTATGTTACAAGACCTTTTTAATGTATAAAGATTGAATCTTGGAAAGAAAATGACTGTTTTGAGTTAAACTTATTCGAGTTCCCTATGACATCCCGAAGAGTATTTCAACGAGTAAAGATTGAATCTTTGAGTGAAATTACTTGAATCAAGGGACTTATTTTGTCCCCTGGACCTTTTATATATAAAGATTGAATCTTTAAAAAGAAGTGAGCGTTATGAGTTAAACCTATCCGAGTTCCCTATGACGTCCCGAATAGTGTTTTAACGCGTAAGGATTGAATCTTTGTATGAAATTACCTCAATAGAGGTACTTATTATGTCACTAGACCTTTTTAATGTATAAAGGTTCAAGCTTTGAAAGAAAATGAGAGTTTTGAGTTAAACATATTCGAGTTCCCTGCGACGTCTCGAAGAGTGTTTTAAAGAGTAAATATTGAATCTTTGAATGAAATTACCTCAATCAAGGTACCTATTATGTCACTAGACCTTTTTAATGTATAAAGATTGAATATTTGTAAAGAACTACGAGTTTTGAGTTAAAGTTATTTGAGTTCCCTTTGACGTCACGAAGCGTGTTTTAATGAGTAAAGATTGAATCTTTGAACGAAATTATCTCAATCAATGTACCTATTATGTCAGTAGACCTTTTTAATGTATAAAGATGGAATCTTTGAAAAAAATGAGAGTATTGAGTTTAACTTATTCGAGTTACCTATGAAGTCGCGAAGAGTGTTTTAATGACCAAAGATTGAATCTTCGAATGAAAATTCCTCAATACAGGAACCTATTATGTTCCTAGAACTTTTTGATGTATAAAGATTGAATCTTTGAAAGAAAATTAGAGTTTTGAGTTAAACTTATTCGAGTTCCTTTTGACATCCCGAAGAGTGTTTTAATGAATAGAGATTGAATCTTTGAATGAAATTACCTCAATCGAGGTACCTATTAAGTCACTAGAAATTTTGATTGTATAAAGATTGAATCTTTGAAAAGAAATGAGAGTTTTGAGTTAAAGCTGTTCGAGTTCCCTTTGACGTCACGAAGAGTGTTTTAATGAGTAAAGATTGAATCTTTGAATGAAATTACCTCAATCAAGGTACCTATTCTACCACTAGACCTTTGTAATGTATAAAGATTGAATCTTTGAAAGAAAATGAGTGTTTTGAGTTTAACTTATTCGAGTTACCTATGAAATCGCGAAGAGTTTTTTAATGACTGAAGATTGAATCTTTGAATGAAAAATACCACAATAAAGGTACCAATTCTGTTACTAGACCTTTCCAATGTATAAAGATTGAATCTTTGAAAGAAAATGAGATTTTTGGGTTAAGCTTATTCGAGTTCCCTGTAACGTCCCGAAGAGTGTCTTAATGAGTAAAGATTGAATCATTGAATGAAATTACCTCAATCAAGGTAGCTATTACATCACTAGACCTTTTTAATTTATAAAGATTGACGTTTTGAAAAGAAATGAGTGTTTCGAGTTAAAGTTATTCAAGTTCCCTTTGACGTCACGAAGAGTGTTTTAATGAGTAAAGATTGAATCTTTGAATGAAATTACCTCAATCAAGGTACCTATTCTGTCACTAAACCTTTTTAATGTATAAGGATTGAATCTTTGAAAGAACATGAGAGTTTTGAGCTCAACTTATTCGAGTTACCTATGAAGTTGCGAAGAGTGTTTTAATGACTAAAGATTGAATCTTTGAATGAAAATACCTCAATAAAGGTACTTATTTTGTTAGTAGACCTTTTTAATGTATAAAGACTGTATCTTTGAAAGAAAATGAGAGTTTTGAGTTAAACTTATTCACGTTCCCTGTAACGTCCCAAAGAGTGTTTTAATGAGTAAATATTGAATCTTTGAATGTAATTACCTCAATCAAGGTAGCTGTTATGTCACTAGACCTTTTTAATGTACAAAGATTGAATCTTGGAAAGAAAGTGAGAGTTTTGAGTTCAACTTATTCGAGTTACCTATGAAGTCGCGAAGAGTGTTTTAATGAATAAAGATTGAATCTTTGAATGAAAACACCTCAATAAAGGTACCTATTATGTTACTAGACCTTTTTAATGTCTGAAGATTGAATCTTTGGAATAAAATGATAGTTCTGAGTTCAACTTATTCGATTTACCTATGAAGTCGTGAACAGTGTTTTAATGACTAAATAATGAATCTTTGAATGAAAATACCTTAGTAAAGGTACCTATTATGTTACAAGACCTTTTTAATGTATAAAGATTGAATCTTGGAAAGAAAATGACTGTTTTGAGTTAAACTTATTCGAGTTCCCTATGACATCCCGAAGAGTATTTCAACGAGTAAAGATTGAATCTTTGAGTGAAATTACTTGAATCAAGGGACTTATTTTGTCCCCTGTACCTTTTATATATAAAGATTGAATCTTTAAAAAGAAGTGAGCGTTATGAGTTAAACCTATCCGAGTTCCCTATGACGTCCCGAATAGTGTTTTAACGCGTAAGGATTGAATCTTTGTATGAAATTACCTCAATAGAGGTACTTATTATGTCACTAGACCTTTTTAATGTATAAAGGTTCAAGCTTTGAAAGAAAATGAGAGTTTTGAGTTAAACATATTCGAGTTCCCTGCGACGTCTCGAAGAGTGTTTTAAAGAGTAAATATTGAATCTTTGAATGAAATTACCTCAATCAAGGTACCTATTATGTCACTAGACCTTTTTAATGTATAAAGATTGAATATTTGTAAAGAACTACGAGTTTTGAGTTAAAGTTATTTGAGTTCCCTTTGACGTCACGAAGCGTGTTTTAATGAGTAAAGATTGAATCTTTGAACGAAATTATCTCAATCAATGTACCTATTATGTCAGTAGACCTTTTTAATGTATAAAGATGGAATCTTTGAAAAAAATGAGAGTATTGAGTTTAACTTATTCGAGTTACCTATGAAGTCGCGAAGAGTGTTTTAATGACCAAAGATTGAATCTTCGAATGAAAATTCCTCAATACAGGAACCTATTATGTTACTAGATCTTTTTGATGTATAAAGATTGAATCTTTGAAAGAAAATTAGAGTTTTGAGTTAAACTTATTCGAGTTCCTTTTGACATCCCGAAGAGTGTTTTAATGAATAGAGATTGAATCTTTGAATGAAATTACCTCAATCGAGGTACCTATTAAGTCACTAGAAATTTTGATTGTATAAAGATTGAATCTTTGAAAAGAAATGAGAGTTTTGAGTTAAAGCTGTTCGAGTTCCCTTTGACGTCACGAAGAGTGTTTTAATGAGTAAAGATTGAATCTTTGAATGAAATTACCTCAATCAATGTACCTATTCTACCACTAGACCTTTGTAATGTATAAAGATTGAATCTTTGAAAGAAAATGAGTGTTTTGAGTTTAACTTATTCGAGTTACCTATGAAATCGCGAAGAGTTTTTTAATGACTGAAGATTGAATCTTTGAATGAAAAATACCACAATAAAGGTACCAATTCTGTTACTAGACCTTTCCAATGTATAAAGATTGAATCTTTGAAAGAAAATGAGATTTTTGGGTTAAGCTTATTCGAGTTCCCTGTAACGTCCCGAAGAGTGTCTTAATGAGTAAAGATTGAATCATTGAATGAAATTACCTCAATCAAGGTAGCTATTACATCACTAGACCTTTTTAATTTATAAAGATTGACGTTTTGAAAAGAAATGAGTGTTTCGAGTTAAAGTTATTCAAGTTCCCTTTGACGTCACGAAGAGTGTTTTAATGAGTAAAGATTGAATCTTTGAATGAAATTACCTCAATCAAGGTACCTATTCTGTCACTAAACCTTTTTAATGTATAAGGATTGAATCTTTGAAAGAACATGAGAGTTTTGAGCTCAACTTATTCGAGTTACCTATGAAGTTGCGAAGAGTGTTTTAATGACTAAAGATTGAATCTTTGAATGAAAATACCTCAATAAAGGTACTTATTTTGTTAGTAGACCTTTTTAATGTATAAAGACTGTATCTTTGAAAGAAAATGAGAGTTTTGAGTTAAACTTATTCACGTTCCCTGTAACGTCCCAAAGAGTGTTTTAATGAGTAAATATTGAATCTTTGAATGTAATTACCTCAATCAAGGTAGCTGTTATGTCACTAGACCTTTTTAATGTACAAAGATTGAATCTTGGAAAGAAAGTGAGAGTTTTGAGTTCAACTTATTCGAGTTACCTATGAAGTCGCGAAGAGTGCTTTAATGAATAAAGATTGAATCTTTGAATGAAAACACCTCAATAAAGGTACCTATTATGTTACTAGACCTTTTTAATGTCTGAAGATTGAATCTTTGGAATAAAATGATAGTTCTGAGTTCAACTTATTCGATTTACCTATGAAGTCGTGAACTTTTTAATGACTAAATAATGAATCTTTGAATGAAAATACCTTAGTAAAGGTACCTATTATGTTACAAGACCTTTTTAATGTATAAAGATTGAATCTTGGAAAGAAAATGACTGTTTTGAGTTAAACTTATTCGAGTTCCCTATGACATCCCGAAGAGTATTTCAACGAGTAAAGATTGAATCTTTGAGTGAAATTACTTGAATCAAGGGACTTATTTTGTCCCCTGGACCTTTTATATATAAAGATTGAATCTTTAAAAAGAAGTGAGCGTTATGAGTTAAACCTATCCGAGTTCCCTATGACGTCCCGAATAGTGTTTTAACGCGTAAGGATTGAATCTTTGTATGAAATTACCTCAATAGAGGTACTTATTATGTCACTAGACCTTTTTAATGTATAAAGGTTCAAGCTTTGAAAGAAAATGAGAGTTTTGAGTTAAACATATTCGAGTTCCCTGCGACGTCTCGAAGAGTGTTTTAAAGAGTAAATATTGAATCTTTGAATGAAATTACCTCAATCAAGGTACCTATTATGTCACTAGACCTTTTTAATGTATAAAGATTGAATATTTGTAAAGAACTACGAGTTTTGAGTTAAAGTTATTTGAGTTCCCTTTGACGTCACGAAGCGTGTTTTAATGAGTAAAGATTGAATCTTTGAACGAAATTATCTCAATCAATGTACCTATTATGTCAGTAGACCTTTTTAATGTATAAAGATGGAATCTTTGAAAAAAATGAGAGTATTGAGTTTAACTTATTCGAGTTACCTATGAAGTCGCGAAGAGTGTTTTAATGACCAAAGATTGAATCTTCGAATGAAAATTCCTCAATACAGGAACCTATTATGTTCCTAGAACTTTTTGATGTATAAAGATTGAATCTTTGAAAGAAAATTAGAGTTTTGAGTTAAACTTATTCGAGTTCCTTTTGACATCCCGAAGAGTGTTTTAATGAATAGAGATTGAATCTTTGAATGAAATTACCTCAATCGAGGTACCTATTAAGTCACTAGAAATTTTGATTGTATAAAGATTGAATCTTTGAAAAGAAATGAGAGTTTTGAGTTAAAGCTGTTCGAGTTCCCTTTGACGTCACGAAGAGTGTTTTAATGAGTAAAGATTGAATCTTTGAATGAAATTACCTCAATCAAGGTACCTATTCTACCACTAGACCTTTGTAATGTATAAAGATTGAATCTTTGAAAGAAAATGAGTGTTTTGAGTTTAACTTATTCGAGTTACCTATGAAATCGCGAAGAGTTTTTTAATGACTGAAGATTGAATCTTTGAATGAAAAATACCACAATAAAGGTACCAATTCTGTTACTAGACCTTTCCAATGTATAAAGATTGAATCTTTGAAAGAAAATGAGATTTTTGGGTTAAGCTTATTCGAGTTCCCTGTAACGTCCCGAAGAGTGTCTTAATGAGTAAAGATTGAATCATTGAATGAAATTACCTCAATCAAGGTAGCTATTACATCACTAGACCTTTTTAATTTATAAAGATTGACGTTTTGAAAAGAAATGAGTGTTTCGAGTTAAAGTTATTCAAGTTCCCTTTGACGTCACGAAGAGTGTTTTAATGAGTAAAGATTGAATCTTTGAATGAAATTACCTCAATCAAGGTACCTATTCTGTCACTAAACCTTTTTAATGTATAAGGATTGAATCTTTGAAAGAACATGAGAGTTTTGAGCTCAACTTATTCGAGTTACCTATGAAGTTGCGAAGAGTGTTTTAATGACTAAAGATTGAATCTTTGAATGAAAATACCTCAATAAAGGTACTTATTTTGTTAGTAGACCTTTTTAATGTATAAAGACTGTATCTTTGAAAGAAAATGAGAGTTTTGAGTTAAACTTATTCACGTTCCCTGTAACGTCCCAAAGAGTGTTTTAATGAGTAAATATTGAATCTTTGAATGTAATTACCTCAATCAAGGTAGCTGTTATGTCACTAGACCTTTTTAATGTACAAAGATTGAATCTTGGAAAGAAAGTGAGAGTTTTGAGTTCAACTTATTCGAGTTACCTATGAAGTCGCGAAGAGTGCTTTAATGAATAAAGATTGAATCTTTGAATGAAAACACCTCAATAAAGGTACCTATTATGTTACTAGACCTTTTTAATGTCTGAAGATTGAATCTTTGGAATAAAATGATAGTTCTGAGTTCAACTTATTCGATTTACCTATGAAGTCGTGAACAGTGTTTTAATGACTAAATAATGAATCTTTGAATGAAAATACCTTAGTAAAGGTACCTATTATGTTACAAGACCTTTTTAATGTATAAAGATTGAATCTTGGAAAGAAAATGACTGTTTTGAGTTAAACTTATTCGAGTTCCCTATGACATCCCGAAGAGTATTTCAACGAGTAAAGATTGAATCTTTGAGTGAAATTACTTGAATCAAGGGACTTATTTTGTCCCCTGGACCTTTTATATATAAAGATTGAATCTTTAAAAAGAAGTGAGCGTTATGAGTTAAACCTATCCGAGTTCCCTATGACGTCCCGAATAGTGTTTTAACGCGTAAGGATTGAATCTTTGTATGAAATTACCTCAATAGAGGTACTTATTATGTCACTAGACCTTTTTAATGTATAAAGGTTCAAGCTTTGAAAGAAAATGAGAGTTTTGAGTTAAACATATTCGAGTTCCCTGCGACGTCTCGAAGAGTGTTTTAAAGAGTAAATATTGAATCTTTGAATGAAATTACCTCAATCAAGGTACCTATTATGTCACTAGACCTTTTTAATGTATAAAGATTGAATATTTGTAAAGAACTACGAGTTTTGAGTTAAAGTTATTTGAGTTCCCTTTGACGTCACGAAGCGTGTTTTAATGAGTAAAGATTGAATCTTTGAACGAAATTATCTCAATCAATGTACCTATTATGTCAGTAGACCTTTTTAATGTATAAAGATGGAATCTTTGAAAAAAATGAGAGTATTGAGTTTAACTTATTCGAGTTACCTATGAAGTCGCGAAGAGTGTTTTAATGACCAAAGATTGAATCTTCGAATGAAAATTCCTCAATACAGGAACCTATTATGTTACTAGATCTTTTTGATGTATAAAGATTGAATCTTTGAAAGAAAATTAGAGTTTTGAGTTAAACTTATTCGAGTTCCTTTTGACATCCCGAAGGGTGTTTTAATGAATAGAGATTGAATCTTTGAATGAAATTACCTCAATCGAGGTACCTATTAAGTCACTAGAAATTTTGATTGTATAAAGATTGAATCTTTGAAAAGAAATGAGAGTTTTGAGTTAAAGCTGTTCGAGTTCCCTTTGACGTCACGAAGAGTGTTTTAATGAGTAAAGATTGAATCTTTGAATGAAATTACCTCAATCAAGGTACCTATTCTACCACTAGACCTTTGTAATGTATAAAGATTGAATCTTTGAAAGAAAATGAGTGTTTTGAGTTTAACTTATTCGAGTTACCTATGAAATCGCGAAGAGTTTTTTAATGACTGAAGATTGAATCTTTGAATGAAAAATACCACAATAAAGGTACCAATTCTGTTACTAGACCTTTCCAATGTATAAAGATTGAATCTTTGAAAGAAAATGAGATTTTTGGGTTAAACTTATTCGAGTTCCCTGTAACGTCCCGAAGAGTGTCTTAATGAGTAAAGATTGAATCATTGAATGAAATTACCTCAATCAAGGTAGCTATTACATCACTAGACCTTTTTAATTTATAAAGATTGACGTTTTGAAAAGAAATGAGTGTTTCGAGTTAAAGTTATTCAAGTTCCCTTTGACGTCACGAAGAGTGTTTTAATGAGTAAAGATTGAATCTTTGAATGAAATTACCTCAATCAAGGTACCTATTCTGTCACTAAACCTTTTTAATGTATAAGGATTGAATCTTTGAAAGAACATGAGAGTTTTGAGCTCAACTTATTCGAGTTACCTATGAAGTTGCGAAGAGTGTTTTAATGACTAAAGATTGAATCTTTGAATGAAAATACCTCAATAAAGGTACTTATTTTGTTAGTAGACCTTTTTAATGTATAAAGACTGTATCTTTGAAAGAAAATGAGAGTTTTGAGTTAAACTTATTCACGTTCCCTGTAACGTCCCAAAGAGTGTTTTAATGAGTAAATATTGAATCTTTGAATGTAATTACCTCAATCAAGGTAGCTGTTATGTCACTAGACCTTTTTAATGTACAAAGATTGAATCTTGGAAAGAAAGTGAGAGTTTTGAGTTCAACTTATTCGAGTTACCTATGAAGTCGCGAAGAGTGTTTTAATGAATAAAGATTGAATCTTTGAATGAAAACACCTCAATAAAGGTACCTATTATGTTACTAGACCTTTTTAATGTCTGAAGATTGAATCTTTGGAATAAAATGATAGTTCTGAGTTCAACTTATTCGATTTACCTATGAAGTCGTGAACAGTGTTTTAATGACTAAATAATGAATCTTTGAATGAAAATACCTTAGTAAAGGTACCTATTATGTTACAAGACCTTTTTAATGTATAAAGATTGAATCTTGGAAAGAAAATGACTGTTTTGAGTTAAACTTATTCGAGTTCCCTATGACATCCCGAAGAGTATTTCAACGAGTAAAGATTGAATCTTTGAGTGAAATTACTTGAATCAAGGGACTTATTTTGTCCCCTGGACCTTTTATATATAAAGATTGAATCTTTAAAAAGAAGTGAGCGTTATGAGTTAAACCTATCCGAGTTCCCTATGACGTCCCGAATAGTGTTTTAACGCGTAAGGATTGAATCTTTGTATGAAATTACCTCAATAGAGGTACTTATTATGTCACTAGACCTTTTTAATGTATAAAGGTTCAAGCTTTGAAAGAAAATGAGAGTTTTGAGTTAAACATATTCGAGTTCCCTGCGACGTCTCGAAGAGTGTTTTAAAGAGTAAATATTGAATCTTTGAATGAAATTACCTCAATCAAGGTACCTATTATGTCACTAGACCTTTTTAATGTATAAAGATTGAATATTTGTAAAGAACTACGAGTTTTGAGTTAAAGTTATTTGAGTTCCCTTTGACGTCACGAAGCGTGTTTTAATGAGTAAAGATTGAATCTTTGAACGAAATTATCTCAATCAATGTACCTATTATGTCAGTAGACCTTTTTAATGTATAAAGATGGAATCTTTGAAAAAAATGAGAGTATTGAGTTTAACTTATTCGAGTTACCTATGAAGTCGCGAAGAGTGTTTTAATGACCAAAGATTGAATCTTCGAATGAAAATTCCTCAATACAGGAACCTATTATGTTACTAGATCTTTTTGATGTATAAAGATTGAATCTTTGAAAGAAAATTAGAGTTTTGAGTTAAACTTATTCGAGTTCCTTTTGACATCCCGAAGAGTGTTTTAATGAATAGAGATTGAATCTTTGAATGAAATTACCTCAATCGAGGTACCTATTAAGTCACTAGAAATTTTGATTGTATAAAGATTGAATCTTTGAAAAGAAAAGAGAGTTTTGAGTTAAAGCTGTTCGAGTTCCCTTTGACGTCACGAAGAGTGTTTTAATGAGTAAAGATTGAATCTTTGAATGAAATTACCTCAATCAAGGTACCTATTCTACCACTAGACCTTTGTAATGTATAAAGATTGAATCTTTGAAAGAAAATGAGTGTTTTGAGTTTAACTTATTCGAGTTACCTATGAAATCGCGAAGAGTTTTTTAATGACTGAAGATTGAATCTTTGAATGAAAAATACCACAATAAAGGTACCAATTCTGTTACTAGACCTTTCCAATGTATAAAGATTGAATCTTTGAAAGAAAATGAGATTTTTGGGTTAAACTTATTCGAGTTCCCTGTAACGTCCCGAAGAGTATCTTAATGAGTAAAGATTGAATCATTCAATGAAATTACCTCAATCAAGGTAGCTATTACATCACTAGACCTTTTTAATTTATAAAGATTGACGTTTTGAAAAGAAATGAGTGTTTCGAGTTAAAGTTATTCAAGTTCCCTTTGACGTCACGAAGAGTGTTTTAATGAGTAAAGATTGAATCTTTGAATGAAATTACCTCAATCAAGGTACCTATTCTGTCACTAAACCTTTTTAATGTATAAGGATTGAATCTTTGAAAGAACATGAGAGTTTTGAGCTCAACTTATTCGAGTTACCTATGAAGTTGCGAAGAGTGTTTTAATGACTAAAGATTGAATCTTTGAATGAAAATACCTCAATAAAGGTACTTATTTTGTTAGTAGACCTTTTTAATGTATAAAGACTGTATCTTTGAAAGAAAATGAGAGTTTTGAGTTAAACTTATTCACGTTCCCTGTAACGTCCCAAAGAGTGTTTTAATGAGTAAATATTGAATCTTTGAATGTAATTACCTCAATCAAGGTAGCTGTTATGTCACTAGACCTTTTTAATGTACAAAGATTGAATCTTGGAAAGAAAGTGAGAGTTTTGAGTTCAACTTATTCGAGTTACCTATGAAGTCGCGAAGAGTGTTTTAATGAATAAAGATTGAATCTTTGAATGAAAACACCTCAATAAAGGTACCTATTATGTTACTAGACCTTTTTAATGTCTGAAGATTGAATCTTTGGAATAAAATGATAGTTCTGAGTTCAACTTATTCGATTTACCTATGAAGTCGTGAACAGTGTTTTAATGACTAAATAATGAATCTTTGAATGAAAATACCTTAGTAAAGGTACCTATTATGTTACAAGACCTTTTTAATGTATAAAGATTGAATCTTGGAAAGAAAATGACTGTTTTGAGTTAAACTTATTCGAGTTCCCTATGACATCCCGAAGAGTATTTCAACGAGTAAAGATTGAATCTTTGAGTGAAATTACTTGAATCAAGGGACTTATTTTGTCCCCTGGACCTTTTATATATAAAGATTGAATCTTTAAAAAGAAGTGAGCGTTATGAGTTAAACCTATCCGAGTTCCCTATGACGTCCCGAATAGTGTTTTAACGCGTAAGGATTGAATCTTTGTATGAAATTACCTCAATAGAGGTACTTATTATGTCACTAGACCTTTTTAATGTATAAAGGTTCAAGCTTTGAAAGAAAATGAGAGTTTTGAGTTAAACATATTCGAGTTCCCTGCGACGTCTCGAAGAGTGTTTTAAAGAGTAAATATTGAATCTTTGAATGAAATTACCTCAATCAAGGTACCTATTATGTCACTAGACCTTTTTAATGTATAAAGATTGAATATTTGTAAAGAACTACGAGTTTTGAGTTAAAGTTATTTGAGTTCCCTTTGACGTCACGAAGCGTGTTTTAATGAGTAAAGATTGAATCTTTGAACGAAATTATCTCAATCAATGTACCTATTATGTCAGTAGACCTTTTTAATGTATAAAGATGGAATCTTTGAAAAAAATGAGAGTATTGAGTTTAACTTATTCGAGTTACCTATGAAGTCGCGAAGAGTGTTTTAATGACCAAAGATTGAATCTTCGAATGAAAATTCCTCAATACAGGAACCTATTATGTTACTAGATCTTTTTGATGTATAAAGATTGAATCTTTGAAAGAAAATTAGAGTTTTGAGTTAAACTTATTCGAGTTCCTTTTGACATCCCGAAGAGTGTTTTAATGAATAGAGATTGAATCTTTGAATGAAATTACCTCAATCGAGGTACCTATTAAGTCACTAGAAATTTTGATTGTATAAAGATTGAATCTTTGAAAAGAAATGAGAGTTTTGAGTTAAAGCTGTTCGAGTTCCCTTTGACGTCACGAAGAGTGTTTTAATGAGTAAAGATTGAATCTTTGAATGAAATTACCTCAATCAAGGTACCTATTCTACCACTAGACCTTTGTAATGTATAAAGATTGAATCTTTGAAAGAAAATGAGTGTTTTGAGTTTAACTTATTCGAGTTACCTATGAAATCGCGAAGAGTTTTTTAATGACTGAAGATTGAATCTTTGAATGAAAAATACCACAATAAAGGTACCAATTCTGTTACTAGACCTTTCCAATGTATAAAGATTGAATCTTTGAAAGAAAATGAGATTTTTGGGTTAAACTTATTCGAGTTCCCTGTAACGTCCCGAAGAGTGTCTTAATGAGTAAAGATTGAATCATTGAATGAAATTACCTCAATCAAGGTAGCTATTACATCACTAGACCTTTTTAATTTATAAAGATTGACGTTTTGAAAAGAAATGAGTGTTTCGAGTTAAAGTTATTCAAGTTCCCTTTGACGTCACGAAGAGTGTTTTAATGAGTAAAGATTGAATCTTTGAATGAAATTACCTCAATCAAGGTACCTATTCTGTCACTAAACCTTTTTAATGTATAAGGATTGAATCTTTGAAAGAACATGAGAGTTTTGAGCTCAACTTATTCGAGTTACCTATGAAGTTGCGAAGAGTGTTTTAATGACTAAAGATTGAATCTTTGAATGAAAATACCTCAATAAAGGTACTTATTTTGTTAGTAGACCTTTTTAATGTATAAAGACTGTATCTTTGAAAGAAAATGAGAGTTTTGAGTTAAACTTATTCACGTTCCCTGTAACGTCCCAAAGAGTGTTTTAATGAGTAAATATTGAATCTTTGAATGTAATTACCTCAATCAAGGTAGCTGTTATGTCACTAGACCTTTTTAATGTACAAAGATTGAATCTTGGAAAGAAAGTGAGAGTTTTGAGTTCAACTTATTCGAGTTACCTATGAAGTCGCGAAGAG
Source organism: Cornus florida (assembly GCF_030987335.1). Classification (NCBI taxonomy): domain Eukaryota; kingdom Viridiplantae; phylum Streptophyta; class Magnoliopsida; order Cornales; family Cornaceae; genus Cornus; species Cornus florida. Next base: position 653,556 of record NW_026775890.1, on the reverse strand, counting down.
TGTTTTAATGAATAAAGATTGAATCTTTGAATGAAAACACCTCAATAAAGGTACCTACTATGTTACTAGACCTTTTTAATGTCTGAAGATTGAATCTTTGGAATAAAATGATAGTTCTGAGTTCAACTTATTCGATTTACCTATGAAGTCGTGAACAGTGTTTTAATGACTAAATAATGAATCTTTGAATGAAAATACCTTAGTAAAGGTACCTATTATGTTACAAGACCTTTTTAATGTATAAAGATTGAATCTTGGAAAGAAAATGACTGTTTTGAGTTAAACTTATTCGAGTTCCCTATGACATCCCGAAGAGTATTTCAACGAGTAAAGATTGAATCTTTGAGTGAAATTACTTGAATCAAGGGACTTATTTTGTCCCCTGGACCTTTCATATATAAAGATTGAATCTTTAAAAAGAAGTGAGCGTTATGAGTTAAACCTATCCGAGTTCCCTATGACGTCCCGAATAGTGTTTTAACGCGTAAGGATTGAATCTTTGTATGAAATTACCTCAATAGAGGTACTTATTATGTCACTAGACCTTTTTAATGTATAAAGGTTCAAGCTTTGAAAGAAAATGAGAGTTTTGAGTTAAACATATTCGAGTTCCCTGCGACGTCTCGAAGAGTGTTTTAAAGAGTAAATATTGAATCTTTGAATGAAATTACCTCAATCAAGGTACCTATTATGTCACTAGACCTTTTTAATGTATAAAGATTGAATATTTGTAAAGAACTACGAGTTTTGAGTTAAAGTTATTTGAGTTCCCTTTGACGTCACGAAGCGTGTTTTAATGAGTAAAGATTGAATCTTTGAACGAAATTATCTCAATCAATGTACCTATTATGTCAGTAGACCTTTTTAATGTATAAAGATGGAATCTTTGAAAAAAATGAGAGTATTGAGTTTAACTTATTCGAGTTACCTATGAAGTCGCGAAGAGTGTTTTAATGACCAAAGATTGAATCTTCGAATGAAAATTCCTCAATACAGGAACCTATTATGTTACTAGATCTTTTTGATGTATAAAGATTGAATCTTTGAAAGAAAATTAGAGTTTTGAGTTAAACTTATTCGAGTTCCTTTTGACATCCCGAAGAGTGTTTTAATGAATAGAGATTGAATCTTTGAATGAAATTACCTCAATCGAGGTACCTATTAAGTCACTAGAAATTTTGATTGTATAAAGATTGAATCTTTGAAAAGAAATGAGAGTTTTGAGTTAAAGCTGTTCGAGTTCCCTTTGACGTCACGAAGAGTGTTTTAATGAGTAAAGATTGAATCTTTGAATGAAATTACCTCAATCAAGGTACCTATTCTACCACTAGACCTTTGTAATGTATAAAGATTGAATCTTTGAAAGAAAATGAGTGTTTTGAGTTTAACTTATTCGAGTTACCTATGAAATCGCGAAGAGTTTTTTAATGACTGAAGATTGAATCTTTGAATGAAAAATACCACAATAAAGGTACCAATTCTGTTACTAGACCTTTCCAATGTATAAAGATTGAATCTTTGAAAGAAAATGAGATTTTTGGGTTAAACTTATTCGAGTTCCCTGTAACGTCCCGAAGAGTGTCTTAATGAGTAAAGATTGAATCATTGAATGAAATTACCTCAATCAAGGTAGCTATTACATCACTAGACCTTTTTAATTTATAAAGATTGACGTTTTGAAAAGAAATGAGTGTTTCGAGTTAAAGTTATTCAAGTTCCCTTTGACGTCACGAAGAGTGTTTTAATGAGTAAAGATTGAATCTTTGAATGAAATTACCTCAATCAAGGTACCTATTCTGTCACTAAACCTTTTTAATGTATAAGGATTGAATCTTTGAAAGAACATGAGAGTTTTGAGCTCAACTTATTCGAGTTACCTATGAAGTTGCGAAGAGTGTTTTAATGACTAAAGATTGAATCTTTGAATGAAAATACCTCAATAAAGGTACTTATTTTGTTAGTAGACCTTTTTAATGTATAAAGACTGTATCTTTGAAAGAAAATGAGAGTTTTGAGTTAAACTTATTCACGTTCCCTGTAACGTCCCAAAGAGTGTTTTAATGAGTAAATATTGAATCTTTGAATGTAATTACCTCAATCAAGGTAGCTGTTATGTCACTAGACCTTTTTAATGTACAAAGATTGAATCTTGGAAAGAAAGTGAGAGTTTTGAGTTCAACTTATTCGAGTTACCTATGAAGTCGCGAAGAGTGTTTTAATGAATAAAGATTGAATCTTTGAATGAAAACACCTCAATAAAGGTACCTACTATGTTACTAGACCTTTTTAATGTCTGAAGATTGAATCTTTGGAATAAAATGATAGTTCTGAGTTCAACTTATTCGATTTACCTATGAAGTCGTGAACAGTGTTTTAATGACTAAATAATGAATCTTTGAATGAAAATACCTTAGTAAAGGTACCTATTATGTTACAAGACCTTTTTAATGTATAAAGATTGAATCTTGGAAAGAAAATGACTGTTTTGAGTTAAACTTATTCGAGTTCCCTATGACATCCCGAAGAGTATTTCAACGAGTAAAGATTGAATCTTTGAGTGAAATTACTTGAATCAAGGGACTTATTTTGTCCCCTGGACCTTTCATATATAAAGATTGAATCTTTAAAAAGAAGTGAGCGTTATGAGTTAAACCTATCCGAGTTCCCTATGACGTCCCGAATAGTGTTTTAACGCGTAAGGATTGAATCTTTGTATGAAATTACCTAAATAGAGGTACTTATTATGTCACTAGACCTTTTTAATGTATAAAGGTTCAAGCTTTGAAAGAAAATGAGAGTTTTGAGTTAAACATATTCGAGTTCCCTGCGACGTCTCGAAGAGTGTTTTAAAGAGTAAATATTGAATCTTTGAATGAAATTACCTCAATCAAGGTACCTATTATGTCACTAGACCTTTTTAATGTATAAAGATTGAATATTTGTAAAGAACTACGAGTTTTGAGTTAAAGTTATTTGAGTTCCCTTTGACGTCACGAAGCGTGTTTTAATGAGTAAAGATTGAATCTTTGAACGAAATTATCTCAATCAATGTACCTATTATGTCAGTAGACCTTTTTAATGTATAAAGATGGAATCTTTGAAAAAAATGAGAGTATTGAGTTTAACTTATTCGAGTTACCTATGAAGTCGCGAAGAGTGTTTTAATGACCAAAGATTGAATCTTCGAATGAAAATTCCTCAATACAGGAACCTATTATGTTACTAGATCTTTTTGATGTATAAAGATTGAATCTTTGAAAGAAAATTAGAGTTTTGAGTTAAACTTATTCGAGTTCCTTTTGACATCCCGAAGAGTGTTTTAATGAATAGAGATTGAATCTTTGAATGAAATTACCTCAATCGAGGTACCTATTAAGTCACTAGAAATTTTGATTGTATAAAGATTGAATCTTTGAAAAGAAATGAGAGTTTTGAGTTAAAGCTGTTCGAGTTCCCTTTGACGTCACGAAGAGTGTTTTAATGAGTAAAGATTGAATCTTTGAATGAAATTACCTCAATCAAGGTACCTATTCTACCACTAGACCTTTGTAATGTATAAAGATTGAATCTTTGAAAGAAAATGAGTGTTTTGAGTTTAACTTATTCGAGTTACCTATGAAATCGCGAAGAGTTTTTTAATGACTGAAGATTGAATCTTTGAATGAAAAATACCACAATAAAGGTACCAATTCTGTTACTAGACCTTTCCAATGTATAAAGATTGAATCTTTGAAAGAAAATGAGATTTTTGGGTTAAACTTATTCGAGTTCCCTGTAACGTCCCGAAGAGTGTCTTAATGAGTAAAGATTGAATCATTGAATGAAATTACCTCAATCAAGGTAGCTATTACATCACTAGACCTTTTTAATTTATAAAGATTGACGTTTTGAAAAGAAATGAGTGTTTCGAGTTAAAGTTATTCAAGTTCCCTTTGACGTCACGAAGAGTGTTTTAATGAGTAAAGATTGAATCTTTGAATGAAATTACCTCAATCAAGGTACCTATTCTGTCACTAAACCTTTTTAATGTATAAGGATTGAATCTTTGAAAGAACATGAGAGTTTTGAGCTCAACTTATTCGAGTTACCTATGAAGTTGCGAAGAGTGTTTTAATGACTAAAGATTGAATCTTTGAATGAAAATACCTCAATAAAGGTACTTATTTTGTTAGTAGACCTTTTTAATGTATAAAGACTGTATCTTTGAAAGAAAATGAGAGTTTTGAGTTAAACTTATTCACGTTCCCTGTAACGTCCCAAAGAGTGTTTTAATGAGTAAATATTGAATCTTTGAATGTAATTACCTCAATCAAGGTAGCTGTTATGTCACTAGACCTTTTTAATGTACAAAGATTGAATCTTGGAAAGAAAGTGAGAGTTTTGAGTTCAACTTATTCGAGTTACCTATGAAGTCGCGAAGAGTGTTTTAATGAATAAAGATTGAATCTTTGAATGAAAACACCTCAATAAAGGTACCTACTATGTTACTAGACCTTTTTAATGTCTGAAGATTGAATCTTTGGAATAAAATGATAGTTCTGAGTTCAACTTATTCGATTTACCTATGAAGTCGTGAACAGTGTTTTAATGACTAAATAATGAATCTTTGAATGAAAATACCTTAGTAAAGGTACCTATTATGTTACAAGACCTTTTTAATGTATAAAGATTGAATCTTGGAAAGAAAATGACTGTTTTGAGTTAAACTTATTCGAGTTCCCTATGACATCCCGAAGAGTATTTCAACGAGTAAAGATTGAATCTTTGAGTGAAATTACTTGAATCAAGGGACTTATTTTGTCCCCTGGACCTTTCATATATAAAGATTGAATCTTTAAAAAGAAGTGAGCGTTATGAGTTAAACCTATCCGAGTTCCCTATGACGTCCCGAATAGTGTTTTAACGCGTAAGGATTGAATCTTTGTATGAAATTACCTCAATAGAGGTACTTATTATGTCACTAGACCTTTTTAATGTATAAAGGTTCAAGCTTTGAAAGAAAATGAGAGTTTTGAGTTAAACATATTCGAGTTCCCTGCGACGTCTCGAAGAGTGTTTTAAAGAGTAAATATTGAATCTTTGAATGAAATTACCTCAATCAAGGTACCTATTATGTCACTAGACCTTTTTAATGTATAAAGATTGAATATTTGTAAAGAACTACGAGTTTTGAGTTAAAGTTATTTGAGTTCCCTTTGACGTCACGAAGCGTGTTTTAATGAGTAAAGATTGAATCTTTGAACGAAATTATCTCAATCAATGTACCTATTATGTCAGTAGACCTTTTTAATGTATAAAGATGGAATCTTTGAAAAAAATGAGAGTATTGAGTTTAACTTATTCGAGTTACCTATGAAGTCGCGAAGAGTGTTTTAATGACCAAAGATTGAATCTTCGAATGAAAATTCCTCAATACAGGAACCTATTATGTTACTAGATCTTTTTGATGTATAAAGATTGAATCTTTGAAAGAAAATTAGAGTTTTGAGTTAAACTTATTCGAGTTCCTTTTGACATCCCGAAGAGTGTTTTAATGAATAGAGATTGAATCTTTGAATGAAATTACCTCAATCGAGGTACCTATTAAGTCACTAGAAATTTTGATTGTATAAAGATTGAATCTTTGAAAAGAAATGAGAGTTTTGAGTTAAAGCTGTTCGAGTTCCCTTTGACGTCACGAAGAGTGTTTTAATGAGTAAAGATTGAATCTTTGAATGAAATTACCTCAATCAAGGTACCTATTCTACCACTAGACCTTTGTAATGTATAAAGATTGAATCTTTGAAAGAAAATGAGTGTTTTGAGTTTAACTTATTCGAGTTACCTATGAAATCGCGAAGAGTTTTTTAATGACTGAAGATTGAATCTTTGAATGAAAAATACCACAATAAAGGTACCAATTCTGTTACTAGACCTTTCCAATGTATAAAGATTGAATCTTTGAAAGAAAATGAGATTTTTGGGTTAAACTTATTCGAGTTCCCTGTAACGTCCCGAAGAGTGTCTTAATGAGTAAAGATTGAATCATTGAATGAAATTACCTCAATCAAGGTAGCTATTACATCACTAGACCTTTTTAATTTATAAAGATTGACGTTTTGAAAAGAAATGAGTGTTTCGAGTTAAAGTTATTCAAGTTCCCTTTGACGTCACGAAGAGTGTTTTAATGAGTAAAGATTGAATCTTTGAATGAAATTACCTCAATCAAGGTACCTATTCTGTCACTAAACCTTTTTAATGTATAAGGATTGAATCTTTGAAAGAACATGAGAGTTTTGAGCTCAACTTATTCGAGTTACCTATGAAGTTGCGAAGAGTGTTTTAATGACTAAAGATTGAATCTTTGAATGAAAATACCTCAATAAAGGTACTTATTTTGTTAGTAGACCTTTTTAATGTATAAAGACTGTATCTTTGAAAGAAAATGAGAGTTTTGAGTTAAACTTATTCACGTTCCCTGTAACGTCCCAAAGAGTGTTTTAATGAGTAAATATTGAATCTTTGAATGTAATTACCTCAATCAAGGTAGCTGTTATGTCACTAGACCTTTTTAATGTACAAAGATTGAATCTTGGAAAGAAAGTGAGAGTTTTGAGTTCAACTTATTCGAGTTACCTATGAAGTCGCGAAGAGTGTTTTAATGAATAAAGATTGAATCTTTGAATGAAAACACCTCAATAAAGGTACCTACTATGTTACTAGACCTTTTTAATGTCTGAAGATTGAATCTTTGGAATAAAATGATAGTTCTGAGTTCAACTTATTCGATTTACCTATGAAGTCGTGAACAGTGTTTTAATGACTAAATAATGAATCTTTGAATGAAAATACCTTAGTAAAGGTACCTATTATGTTACAAGACCTTTTTAATGTATAAAGATTGAATCTTGGAAAGAAAATGACTGTTTTGAGTTAAACTTATTCGAGTTCCCTATGACATCCCGAAGAGTATTTCAACGAGTAAAGATTGAATCTTTGAGTGAAATTACTTGAATCAAGGGACTTATTTTGTCCCCTGGACCTTTCATATATAAAGATTGAATCTTTAAAAAGAAGTGAGCGTTATGAGTTAAACCTATCCGAGTTCCCTATGACGTCCCGAATAGTGTTTTAACGCGTAAGGATTGAATCTTTGTATGAAATTACCTCAATAGAGGTACTTATTATGTCACTAGACCTTTTTAATGTATAAAGGTTCAAGCTTTGAAAGAAAATGAGAGTTTTGAGTTAAACATATTCGAGTTCCCTGCGACGTCTCGAAGAGTGTTTTAAAGAGTAAATATTGAATCTTTGAATGAAATTACCTCAATCAAGGTACCTATTATGTCACTAGACCTTTTTAATGTATAAAGATTGAATATTTGTAAAGAACTACGAGTTTTGAGTTAAAGTTATTTGAGTTCCCTTTGACGTCACGAAGCGTGTTTTAATGAGTAAAGATTGAATCTTTGAACGAAATTATCTCAATCAATGTACCTATTATGTCAGTAGACCTTTTTAATGTATAAAGATGGAATCTTTGAAAAAAATGAGAGTATTGAGTTTAACTTATTCGAGTTACCTATGAAGTCGCGAAGAGTGTTTTAATGACCAAAGATTGAATCTTCGAATGAAAATTCCTCAATACAGGAACCTATTATGTTACTAGATCTTTTTGATGTATAAAGATTGAATCTTTGAAAGAAAATTAGAGTTTTGAGTTAAACTTATTCGAGTTCCTTTTGACATCCCGAAGAGTGTTTTAATGAATAGAGATTGAATCTTTGAATGAAATTACCTCAATCGAGGTACCTATTAAGTCACTAGAAATTTTGATTGTATAAAGATTGAATCTTTGAAAAGAAATGAGAGTTTTGAGTTAAAGCTGTTCGAGTTCCCTTTGACGTCACGAAGAGTGTTTTAATGAGTAAAGATTGAATCTTTGAATGAAATTACCTCAATCAAGGTACCTATTCTACCACTAGACCTTTGTAATGTATAAAGATTGAATCTTTGAAAGAAAATGAGTGTTTTGAGTTTAACTTATTCGAGTTACCTATGAAATCGCGAAGAGTTTTTTAATGACTGAAGATTGAATCTTTGAATGAAAAATACCACAATAAAGGTACCAATTCTGTTACTAGACCTTTCCAATGTATAAAGATTGAATCTTTGAAAGAAAATGAGATTTTTGGGTTAAACTTATTCGAGTTCCCTGTAACGTCCCGAAGAGTGTCTTAATGAGTAAAGATTGAATCATTGAATGAAATTACCTCAATCAAGGTAGCTATTACATCACTAGACCTTTTTAATTTATAAAGATTGACGTTTTGAAAAGAAATGAGTGTTTCGAGTTAAAGTTATTCAAGTTCCCTTTGACGTCACGAAGAGTGTTTTAATGAGTAAAGATTGAATCTTTGAATGAAATTACCTCAATCAAGGTACCTATTCTGTCACTAAACCTTTTTAATGTATAAGGATTGAATCTTTGAAAGAACATGAGAGTTTTGAGCTCAACTTATTCGAGTTACCTATGAAGTTGCGAAGAGTGTTTTAATGACTAAAGATTGAATCTTTGAATGAAAATACCTCAATAAAGGTACTTATTTTGTTAGTAGACCTTTTTAATGTATAAAGACTGTATCTTTGAAAGAAAATGAGAGTTTTGAGTTAAACTTATTCACGTTCCCTGTAACGTCCCAAAGAGTGTTTTAATGAGTAAATATTGAATCTTTGAATGTAATTACCTCAATCAAGGTAGCTGTTATGTCACTAGACCTTTTTAATGTACAAAGATTGAATCTTGGAAAGAAAGTGAGAGTTTTGAGTTCAACTTATTCGAGTTACCTATGAAGTCGCGAAGAGTGTTTTAATGAATAAAGATTGAATCTTTGAATGAAAACACCTCAATAAAGGTACCTACTATGTTACTAGACCTTTTTAATGTCTGAAGATTGAATCTTTGGAATAAAATGATAGTTCTGAGTTCAACTTATTCGATTTACCTATGAAGTCGTGAACAGTGTTTTAATGACTAAATAATGAATCTTTGAATGAAAATACCTTAGTAAAGGTACCTATTATGTTACAAGACCTTTTTAATGTATAAAGATTGAATCTTGGAAAGAAAATGACTGTTTTGAGTTAAACTTATTCGAGTTCCCTATGACATCCCGAAGAGTATTTCAACGAGTAAAGATTGAATCTTTGAGTGAAATTACTTGAATCAAGGGACTTATTTTGTCCCCTGGACCTTTCATATATAAAGATTGAATCTTTAAAAAGAAGTGAGCGTTATGAGTTAAACCTATCCGAGTTCCCTATGACGTCCCGAATAGTGTTTTAACGCGTAAGGATTGAATCTTTGTATGAAATTACCTAAATAGAGGTACTTATTATGTCACTAGACCTTTTTAATGTATAAAGGTTCAAGCTTTGAAAGAAAATGAGAGTTTTGAGTTAAACATATTCGAGTTCCCTGCGACGTCTCGAAGAGTGTTTTAAAGAGTAAATATTGAATCTTTGAATGAAATTACCTCAATCAAGGTACCTATTATGTCACTAGACCTTTTTAATGTATAAAGATTGAATATTTGTAAAGAACTACGAGTTTTGAGTTAAAGTTATTTGAGTTCCCTTTGACGTCACGAAGCGTGTTTTAATGAGTAAAGATTGAATCTTTGAACGAAATTATCTCAATCAATGTACCTATTATGTCAGTAGACCTTTTTAATGTATAAAGATGGAATCTTTGAAAAAAATGAGAGTATTGAGTTTAACTTATTCGAGTTACCTATGAAGTCGCGAAGAGTGTTTTAATGACCAAAGATTGAATCTTCGAATGAAAATTCCTCAATACAGGAACCTATTATGTTACTAGATCTTTTTGATGTATAAAGATTGAATCTTTGAAAGAAAATTAGAGTTTTGAGTTAAACTTATTCGAGTTCCTTTTGACATCCCGAAGAGTGTTTTAATGAATAGAGATTGAATCTTTGAATGAAATTACCTCAATCGAGGTACCTATTAAGTCACTAGAAATTTTGATTGTATAAAGATTGAATCTTTGAAAAGAAATGAGAGTTTTGAGTTAAAGCTGTTCGAGTTCCCTTTGACGTCACGAAGAGTGTTTTAATGAGTAAAGATTGAATCTTTGAATGAAATTACCTCAATCAAGGTACCTATTCTACCACTAGACCTTTGTAATGTATAAAGATTGAATCTTTGAAAGAAAATGAGTGTTTTGAGTTTAACTTATTCGAGTTACCTATGAAATCGCGAAGAGTTTTTTAATGACTGAAGATTGAATCTTTGAATGAAAAATACCACAATAAAGGTACCAATTCTGTTACTAGACCTTTCCAATGTATAAAGATTGAATCTTTGAAAGAAAATGAGATTTTTGGGTTAAACTTATTCGAGTTCCCTGTAACGTCCCGAAGAGTGTCTTAATGAGTAAAGATTGAATCATTGAATGAAATTACCTCAATCAAGGTAGCTATTACATCACTAGACCTTTTTAATTTATAAAGATTGACGTTTTGAAAAGAAATGAGTGTTTCGAGTTAAAGTTATTCAAGTTCCCTTTGACGTCACGAAGAGTGTTTTAATGAGTAAAGATTGAATCTTTGAATGAAATTACCTCAATCAAGGTACCTATTCTGTCACTAAACCTTTTTAATGTATAAGGATTGAATCTTTGAAAGAACATGAGAGTTTTGAGCTCAACTTATTCGAGTTACCTATGAAGTTGCGAAGAGTGTTTTAATGACTAAAGATTGAATCTTTGAATGAAAATACCTCAATAAAGGTACTTATTTTGTTAGTAGACCTTTTTAATGTATAAAGACTGTATCTTTGAAAGAAAATGAGAGTTTTGAGTTAAACTTATTCACGTTCCCTGTAACGTCCCAAAGAGTGTTTTAATGAGTAAATATTGAATCTTTGAATGTAATTACCTCAATCAAGGTAGCTGTTATGTCACTAGACCTTTTTAATGTACAAAGATTGAATCTTGGAAAGAAAGTGAGAGTTTTGAGTTCAACTTATTCGAGTTACCTATGAAGTCGCGAAGAGTGTTTTAATGAATAAAGATTGAATCTTTGAATGAAAACACCTCAATAAAGGTACCTACTATGTTACTAGACCTTTTTAATGTCTGAAGATTGAATCTTTGGAATAAAATGATAGTTCTGAGTTCAACTTATTCGATTTACCTATGAAGTCGTGAACAGTGTTTTAATGACTAAATAATGAATCTTTGAATGAAAATACCTTAGTAAAGGTACCTATTATGTTACAAGACCTTTTTAATGTATAAAGATTGAATCTTGGAAAGAAAATGACTGTTTTGAGTTAAACTTATTCGAGTTCCCTATGACATCCCGAAGAGTATTTCAACGAGTAAAGATTGAATCTTTGAGTGAAATTACTTGAATCAAGGGACTTATTTTGTCCCCTGGACCTTTCATATATAAAGATTGAATCTTTAAAAAGAAGTGAGCGTTATGAGTTAAACCTATCCGAGTTCCCTATGACGTCCCGAATAGTGTTTTAACGCGTAAGGATTGAATCTTTGTATGAAATTACCTCAATAGAGGTACTTATTATGTCACTAGACCTTTTTAATGTATAAAGGTTCAAGCTTTGAAAGAAAATGAGAGTTTTGAGTTAAACATATTCGAGTTCCCTGCGACGTCTCGAAGAGTGTTTTAAAGAGTAAATATTGAATCTTTGAATGAAATTACCTCAATCAAGGTACCTATTATGTCACTAGACCTTTTTAATGTATAAAGATTGAATATTTGTAAAGAACTACGAGTTTTGAGTTAAAGTTATTTGAGTTCCCTTTGACGTCACGAAGCGTGTTTTAATGAGTAAAGATTGAATCTTTGAACGAAATTATCTCAATCAATGTACCTATTATGTCAGTAGACCTTTTTAATGTATAAAGATGGAATCTTTGAAAAAAATGAGAGTATTGAGTTTAACTTATTCGAGTTACCTATGAAGTCGCGAAGAGTGTTTTAATGACCAAAGATTGAATCTTCGAATGAAAATTCCTCAATACAGGAACCTATTATGTTACTAGATCTTTTTGATGTATAAAGATTGAATCTTTGAAAGAAAATTAGAGTTTTGAGTTAAACTTATTCGAGTTCCTTTTGACATCCCGAAGAGTGTTTTAATGAATAGAGATTGAATCTTTGAATGAAATTACCTCAATCGAGGTACCTATTAAGTCACTAGAAATTTTGATTGTATAAAGATTGAATCTTTGAAAAGAAATGAGAGTTTTGAGTTAAAGCTGTTCGAGTTCCCTTTGACGTCACGAAGAGTGTTTTAATGAGTAAAGATTGAATCTTTGAATGAAATTACCTCAATCAAGGTACCTATTCTACCACTAGACCTTTGTAATGTATAAAGATTGAATCTTTGAAAGAAAATGAGTGTTTTGAGTTTAACTTATTCGAGTTACCTATGAAATCGCGAAGAGTTTTTTAATGACTGAAGATTGAATCTTTGAATGAAAAATACCACAATAAAGGTACCAATTCTGTTACTAGACCTTTCCAATGTATAAAGATTGAATCTTTGAAAGAAAATGAGATTTTTGGGTTAAACTTATTCGAGTTCCCTGTAACGTCCCGAAGAGTGTCTTAATGAGTAAAGATTAAATCATTGAATGAAATTACCTCAATCAAGGTAGCTATTACATCACTAGACCTTTTTAATTTATAAAGATTGACGTTTTGAAAAGAAATGAGTGTTTCGAGTTAAAGTTATTCAAGTTCCCTTTGACGTCACGAAGAGTGTTTTAATGAGTAAAGATTGAATCTTTGAATGAAATTACCTCAATCAAGGTACCTATTCTGTCACTAAACCTTTTTAATGTATAAGGATTGAATCTTTGAAAGAACATGAGAGTTTTGAGCTCAACTTATTCGAGTTACCTATGAAGTTGCGAAGAGTGTTTTAATGACTAAAGATTGAATCTTTGAATGAAAATACCTCAATAAAGGTACTTATTTTGTTAGTAGACCTTTTTAATGTATAAAGACTGTATCTTTGAAAGAAAATGAGAGTTTTGAGTTAAACTTATTCACGTTCCCTGTAACGTCCCAAAGAGTGTTTTAATGAGTAAATATTGAATCTTTGAATGTAATTACCTCAATCAAGGTAGCTGTTATGTCACTAGACCTTTTTAATGTACAAAGATTGAATCTTGGAAAGAAAGTGAGAGTTTTGAGTTCAACTTATTCGAGTTACCTATGAAGTCGCGAAGAGTGTTTTAATGAATAAAGATTGAATCTTTGAATGAAAACACCTCAATAAAGGTACCTACTATGTTACTAGACCTTTTTAATGTCTGAAGATTGAATCTTTGGAATAAAATGATAGTTCTGAGTTCAACTTATTCGATTTACCTATGAAGTCGTGAACAGTGTTTTAATGACTAAATAATGAATCTTTGAATGAAAATACCTTAGTAAAGGTACCTATTATGTTACAAGACCTTTTTAATGTATAAAGATTGAATCTTGGAAAGAAAATGACTGTTTTGAGTTAAACTTATTCGAGTTCCCTATGACATCCCGAAGAGTATTTCAACGAGTAAAGATTGAATCTTTGAGTGAAATTACTTGAATCAAGGGACTTATTTTGTCCCCTGGACCTTTCATATATAAAGATTGAATCTTTAAAAAGAAGTGAGCGTTATGAGTTAAACCTATCCGAGTTCCCTATGACGTCCCGAATAGTGTTTTAACGCGTAAGGATTGAATCTTTGTATGAAATTACCTCAATAGAGGTACTTATTATGTCACTAGACCTTTTTAATGTATAAAGGTTCAAGCTTTGAAAGAAAATGAGAGTTTTGAGTTAAACATATTCGAGTTCCCTGCGACGTCTCGAAGAGTGTTTTAAAGAGTAAATATTGAATCTTTGAATGAAATTACCTCAATCAAGGTACCTATTATGTCACTAGACCTTTTTAATGTATAAAGATTGAATATTTGTAAAGAACTACGAGTTTTGAGTTAAAGTTATTTGAGTTCCCTTTGACGTCACGAAGCGTGTTTTAATGAGTAAAGATTGAATCTTTGAACGAAATTATCTCAATCAATGTACCTATTATGTCAGTAGACCTTTTTAATGTATAAAGATGGAATCTTTGAAAAAAATGAGAGTATTGAGTTTAACTTATTCGAGTTACCTATGAAGTCGCGAAGAGTGTTTTAATGACCAAAGATTGAATCTTCGAATGAAAATTCCTCAATACAGGAACCTATTATGTTACTAGATCTTTTTGATGTATAAAGATTGAATCTTTGAAAGAAAATTAGAGTTTTGAGTTAAACTTATTCGAGTTCCTTTTGACATCCCGAAGAGTGTTTTAATGAATAGAGATTGAATCTTTGAATGAAATTACCTCAATCGAGGTACCTATTAAGTCACTAGAAATTTTGATTGTATAAAGATTGAATCTTTGAAAAGAAATGAGAGTTTTGAGTTAAAGCTGTTCGAGTTCCCTTTGACGTCACGAAGAGTGTTTTAATGAGTAAAGATTGAATCTTTGAATGAAATTACCTCAATCAAGGTACCTATTCTACCACTAGACCTTTGTAATGTATAAAGATTGAATCTTTGAAAGAAAATGAGTGTTTTGAGTTTAACTTATTCGAGTTACCTATGAAATCGCGAAGAGTTTTTTAATGACTGAAGATTGAATCTTTGAATGAAAAATACCACAATAAAGGTACCAATTCTGTTACTAGACCTTTCCAATGTATAAAGATTGAATCTTTGAAAGAAAATGAGATTTTTGGGTTAAACTTATTCGAGTTCCCTGTAACGTCCCGAAGAGTGTCTTAATGAGTAAAGATTAAATCATTGAATGAAATTACCTCAATCAAGGTAGCTATTACATCACTAGACCTTTTTAATTTATAAAGATTGACGTTTTGAAAAGAAATGAGTGTTTCGAGTTAAAGTTATTCAAGTTCCCTTTGACGTCACGAAGAGTGTTTTAATGAGTAAAGATTGAATCTTTGAATGAAATTACCTCAATCAAGGTACCTATTCTGTCACTAAACCTTTTTAATGTATAAGGATTGAATCTTTGAAAGAACATGAGAGTTTTGAGCTCAACTTATTCGAGTTACCTATGAAGTTGCGAAGAGTGTTTTAATGACTAAAGATTGAATCTTTGAATGAAAATACCTCAATAAAGGTACTTATTTTGTTAGTAGACCTTTTTAATGTATAAAGACTGTATCTTTGAAAGAAAATGAGAGTTTTGAGTTAAACTTATTCACGTTCCCTGTAACGTCCCAAAGAGTGTTTTAATGAGTAAATATTGAATCTTTGAATGTAATTACCTCAATCAAGGTAGCTGTTATGTCACTAGACCTTTTTAATGTACAAAGATTGAATCTTGGAAAGAAAGTGAGAGTTTTGAGTTCAACTTATTCGAGTTACCTATGAAGTCGCGAAGAGTGTTTTAATGAATAAAGATTGAATCTTTGAATGAAAACACCTCAATAAAGGTACCTACTATGTTACTAGACCTTTTTAATGTCTGAAGATTGAATCTTTGGAATAAAATGATAGTTCTGAGTTCAACTTATTCGATTTACCTATGAAGTCGTGAACAGTGTTTTAATGACTAAATAATGAATCTTTGAATGAAAATACCTTACTAAAGGTACCTATTATGTTACAAGACCTTTTTAATGTATAAAGATTGAATCTTGGAAAGAAAATGACTGTTTTGAGTTAAACTTATTCGAGTTCCCTATGACATCCCGAAGAGTATTTCAACGAGTAAAGATTGAATCTTTGAGTGAAATTACTTGAATCAAGGGACTTATTTTGTCCCCTGGACCTTTCATATATAAAGATTGAATCTTTAAAAAGAAGTGAGCGTTATGAGTTAAACCTATCCGAGTTCCCTATGACGTCCCGAATAGTGTTTTAACGCGTAAGGATTGAATCTTTGTATGAAATTACCTCAATAGAGGTACTTATTATGTCACTAGACCTTTTTAATGTATAAAGGTTCAAGCTTTGAAAGAAAATGAGAGTTTTGAGTTAAACATATTCGAGTTCCCTGCGACGTCTCGAAGAGTGTTTTAAAGAGTAAATATTGAATCTTTGAATGAAATTACCTCAATCAAGGTACCTATTATGTCACTAGACCTTTTTAATGTATAAAGATTGAATATTTGTAAAGAACTACGAGTTTTGAGTTAAAGTTATTTGAGTTCCCTTTGACGTCACGAAGCGTGTTTTAATGAGTAAAGATTGAATCTTTGAACGAAATTATCTCAATCAATGTACCTATTATGTCAGTAGACCTTTTTAATGTATAAAGATGGAATCTTTGAAAAAAATGAGAGTATTGAGTTTAACTTATTCGAGTTACCTATGAAGTCGCGAAGAGTGTTTTAATGACCAAAGATTGAATCTTCGAATGAAAATTCCTCAATACAGGAACCTATTATGTTACTAGATCTTTTTGATGTATAAAGATTGAATCTTTGAAAGAAAATTAGAGTTTTGAGTTAAACTTATTCGAGTTCCTTTTGACATCCCGAAGAGTGTTTTAATGAATAGAGATTGAATCTTTGAATGAAATTACCTCAATCGAGGTACCTATTAAGTCACTAGAAATTTTGATTGTATAAAGATTGAATCTTTGAAAAGAAATGAGAGTTTTGAGTTAAAGCTGTTCGAGTTCCCTTTGACGTCACGAAGAGTGTTTTAATGAGTAAAGATTGAATCTTTGAATGAAATTACCTCAATCAAGGTACCTATTCTACCACTAGACCTTTGTAATGTATAAAGATTGAATCTTTGAAAGAAAATGAGTGTTTTGAGTTTAACTTATTCGAGTTACCTATGAAATCGCGAAGAGTTTTTTAATGACTGAAGATTGAATCTTTGAATGAAAAATACCACAATAAAGGTACCAATTCTGTTACTAGACCTTTCCAATGTATAAAGATTGAATCTTTGAAAGAAAATGAGATTTTTGGGTTAAACTTATTCGAGTTCCCTGTAACGTCCCGAAGAGTGTCTTAATGAGTAAAGATTGAATCATTGAATGAAATTACCTCAATCAAGGTAGCTATTACATCACTAGACCTTTTTAATTTATAAAGATTGACGTTTTGAAAAGAAATGAGTGTTTCGAGTTAAAGTTATTCAAGTTCCCTTTGACGTCACGAAGAGTGTTTTAATGAGTAAAGATTGAATCTTTGAATGAAATTACCTCAATCAAGGTACCTATTCTGTCACTAAACCTTTTTAATGTATAAGGATTGAATCTTTGAAAGAACATGAGAGTTTTGAGCTCAACTTATTCGAGTTACCTATGAAGTTGCGAAGAGTGTTTTAATGACTAAAGATTGAATCTTTGAATGAAAATACCTCAATAAAGGTACTTATTTTGTTAGTAGACCTTTTTAATGTATAAAGACTGTATCTTTGAAAGAAAATGAGAGTTTTGAGTTAAACTTATTCACGTTCCCTGTAACGTCCCAAAGAGTGTTTTAATGAGTAAATATTGAATCTTTGAATGTAATTACCTCAATCAAGGTAGCTGTTATGTCACTAGACCTTTTTAATGTACAAAGATTGAATCTTGGAAAGAAAGTGAGAGTTTTGAGTTCAACTTATTCGAGTTACCTATGAAGTCGCGAAGAGTGTTTTAATGAATAAAGATTGAATCTTTGAATGAAAACACCTCAATAAAGGTACCTACTATGTTACTAGACCTTTTTAATGTCTGAAGATTGAATCTTTGGAATAAAATGATAGTTCTGAGTTCAACTTATTCGATTTACCTATGAAGTCGTGAACAGTGTTTTAATGACTAAATAATGAATCTTTGAATGAAAATACCTTACTAAAGGTACCTATTATGTTACAAGACCTTTTTAATGTATAAAGATTGAATCTTGGAAAGAAAATGACTGTTTTGAGTTAAACTTATTCGAGTTCCCTATGACATCCCGAAGAGTATTTCAACGAGTAAAGATTGAATCTTTGAGTGAAATTACTTGAATCAAGGGACTTATTTTGTCCCCTGGACCTTTCATATATAAAGATTGAATCTTTAAAAAGAAGTGAGCGTTATGAGTTAAACCTATCCGAGTTCCCTATGACGTCCCGAATAGTGTTTTAACGCGTAAGGATTGAATCTTTGTATGAAATTACCTCAATAGAGGTACTTATTATGTCACTAGACCTTTTTAATGTATAAAGGTTCAAGCTTTGAAAGAAAATGAGAGTTTTGAGTTAAACATATTCGAGTTCCCTGCGACGTCTCGAAGAGTGTTTTAAAGAGTAAATATTGAATCTTTGAATGAAATTACCTCAATCAAGGTACCTATTATGTCACTAGACCTTTTTAATGTATAAAGATTGAATATTTGTAAAGAACTACGAGTTTTGAGTTAAAGTTATTTGAGTTCCCTTTGACGTCACGAAGCGTGTTTTAATGAGTAAAGATTGAATCTTTGAACGAAATTATCTCAATCAATGTACCTATTATGTCAGTAGACCTTTTTAATGTATAAAGATGGAATCTTTGAAAAAAATGAGAGTATTGAGTTTAACTTATTCGAGTTACCTATGAAGTCGCGAAGAGTGTTTTAATGACCAAAGATTGAATCTTCGAATGAAAATTCCTCAATACAGGAACCTATTATGTTACTAGATCTTTTTGATGTATAAAGATTGAATCTTTGAAAGAAAATTAGAGTTTTGAGTTAAACTTATTCGAGTTCCTTTTGACATCCCGAAGAGTGTTTTAATGAATAGAGATTGAATCTTTGAATGAAATTACCTCAATCGAGGTACCTATTAAGTCACTAGAAATTTTGATTGTATAAAGATTGAATCTTTGAAAAGAAATGAGAGTTTTGAGTTAAAGCTGTTCGAGTTCCCTTTGACGTCACGAAGAGTGTTTTAATGAGTAAAGATTGAATCTTTGAATGAAATTACCTCAATCAAGGTACCTATTCTACCACTAGACCTTTGTAATGTATAAAGATTGAATCTCTGAAAGAAAATGAGTGTTTTGAGTTTAACTTATTCGAGTTACCTATGAAATCGCGAAGAGTTTTTTAATGACTGAAGATTGAATCTTTGAATGAAAAATACCACAATAAAGGTACCAATTCTGTTACTAGACCTTTCCAATGTATAAAGATTGAATCTTTGAAAGAAAATGAGATTTTTGGGTTAAACTTATTCGAGTTCCCTGTAACGTCCCGAAGAGTGTCTTAATGGGTAAAGATTGAATCATTGAATGAAATTACCTCAATCAAGGTAGCTATTACATCACTAGACCTTTTTAATTTATAAAGATTGACGTTTTGAAAAGAAATGAGTGTTTCGAGTTAAAGTTATTCAAGTTCCCTTTGACGTCACGAAGAGTGTTTTAATGAGTAAAGATTGAATCTTTGAATGAAATTACCTCAATCAAGGTACCTATTCTGTCACTAAACCTTTTTAATGTATAAGGATTGAATCTTTGAAAGAACATGAGAGTTTTGAGCTCAACTTATTCGAGTTACCTATGAAGTTGCGAAGAGTGTTTTAATGACTAAAGATTGAATCTTTGAATGAAAATACCTCAATAAAGGTACTTATTTTGTTAGTAGACCTTTTTAATGTATAAAGACTGTATCTTTGAAAGAAAATGAGAGTTTTGAGTTAAACTTATTCACGTTCCCTGTAACGTCCCAAAGAGTGTTTTAATGAGTAAATATTGAATCTTTGAATGTAATTACCTCAATCAAGGTAGCTGTTATGTCACTAGACCTTTTTAATGTACAAAGATTGAATCTTGGAAAGAAAGTGAGAGTTTTGAGTTCAACTTATTCGAGTTACCTATGAAGTCGCGAAGAGTGTTTTAATGAATAAAGATTGAATCTTTGAATGAAAACACCTCAATAAAGGTACCTACTATGTTACTAGACCTTTTTAATGTCTGAAGATTGAATCTTTGGAATAAAATGATAGTTCTGAGTTCAACTTATTCGATTTACCTATGAAGTCGTGAACAGTGTTTTAATGACTAAATAATGAATCTTTGAATGAAAATACCTTACTAAAGGTACCTATTATGTTACAAGACCTTTTTAATGTATAAAGATTGAATCTTGGAAAGAAAATGACTGTTTTGAGTTAAACTTATTCGAGTTCCCTATGACATCCCGAAGAGTATTTCAACGAGTAAAGATTGAATCTTTGAGTGAAATTACTTGAATCAAGGGACTTATTTTGTCCCCTGGACCTTTCATATATAAAGATTGAATCTTTAAAAAGAAGTGAGCGTTATGAGTTAAACCTATCCGAGTTCCCTATGACGTCCCGAATAGTGTTTTAACGCGTAAGGATTGAATCTTTGTATGAAATTACCTCAATAGAGGTACTTATTATGTCACTAGACCTTTTTAATGTATAAAGGTTCAAGCTTTGAAAGAAAATGAGAGTTTTGAGTTAAACATATTCGAGTTCCCTGCGACGTCTCGAAGAGTGTTTTAAAGAGTAAATATTGAATCTTTGAATGAAATTACCTCAATCAAGGTACCTATTATGTCACTAGACCTTTTTAATGTATAAAGATTGAATATTTGTAAAGAACTACGAGTTTTGAGTTAAAGTTATTTGAGTTCCCTTTGACGTCACGAAGCGTGTTTTAATGAGTAAAGATTGAATCTTTGAACGAAATTATCTCAATCAATGTACCTATTATGTCAGTAGACCTTTTTAATGTATAAAGATGGAATCTTTGAAAAAAATGAGAGTATTGAGTTTAACTTATTCGAGTTACCTATGAAGTCGCGAAGAGTGTTTTAATGACCAAAGATTGAATCTTCGAATGAAAATTCCTCAATACAGGAACCTATTATGTTACTAGATCTTTTTGATGTATAAAGATTGAATCTTTGAAAGAAAATTAGAGTTTTGAGTTAAACTTATTCGAGTTCCTTTTGACATCCCGAAGAGTGTTTTAATGAATAGAGATTGAATCTTTGAATGAAATTACCTCAATCGAGGTACCTATTAAGTCACTAGAAATTTTGATTGTATAAAGATTGAATCTTTGAAAAGAAATGAGAGTTTTGAGTTAAAGCTGTTCGAGTTCCCTTTGACGTCACGAAGAGTGTTTTAATAAGTAAAGATTGAATCTTTGAATGAAATTACCTCAATCAAGGTACCTATTCTACCACTAGACCTTTGTAATGTATAAAGATTGAATCTTTGAAAGAAAATGAGTGTTTTGAGTTTAACTTATTCGAGTTACCTATGAAATCGCGAAGAG
Organism: Cornus florida; assembly: GCF_030987335.1. Classification (NCBI taxonomy): domain Eukaryota; kingdom Viridiplantae; phylum Streptophyta; class Magnoliopsida; order Cornales; family Cornaceae; genus Cornus; species Cornus florida. The sequence continues at coordinate 632,237 of NW_026775890.1, read as the reverse complement.
TTTTTTAATGACTGAAGATTGAATCTTTGAATGAAAAATACCACAATAAAGGTACCAATTCTGTTACTAGACCTTTCCAATGTATAAAGATTGAATCTTTGAAAGAAAATGAGATTTTTGGGTTAAACTTATTCGAGTTCCCTGTAACGTCCCGAAGAGTGTCTTAATGAGTAAAGATTGAATCATTGAATGAAATTACCTCAATCAAGGTAGCTATTACATCACTAGACCTTTTTAATTTATAAAGATTGACGTTTTGAAAAGAAATGAGTGTTTCGAGTTAAAGTTATTCAAGTTCCCTTTGACGTCACGAAGAGTGTTTTAATGAGTAAAGATTGAATCTTTGAATGAAATTACCTCAATCAAGGTACCTATTCTGTCACTAAACCTTTTTAATGTATAAGGATTGAATCTTTGAAAGAACATGAGAGTTTTGAGCTCAACTTATTCGAGTTACCTATGAAGTTGCGAAGAGTGTTTTAATGACTAAAGATTGAATCTTTGAATGAAAATACCTCAATAAAGGTACTTATTTTGTTAGTAGACCTTTTTAATGTATAAAGACTGTATCTTTGAAAGAAAATTAGAGTTTTGAGTTAAACTTATTCACGTTCCCTGTAACGTCCCAAAGAGTGTTTTAATGAGTAAATATTGAATCTTTGAATGTAATTACCTCAATCAAGGTAGCTGTTATGTCACTAGACCTTTTTAATGTACAAAGATTGAATCTTGGAAAGAAAGTGAGAGTTTTGAGTTCAACTTATTCGAGTTACCTATGAAGTCGCGAAGAGTGTTTTAATGAATAAAGATTGAATCTTTGAATGAAAACACCTCAATAAAGGTACCTACTATGTTACTAGACCTTTTAAATGTCTGAAGATTGAATCTTTGGAATAAAATGATAGTTCTGAGTTCAACTTATTCGATTTACCTATGAAGTCGTGAACAGTGTTTTAATGACTAAATAATGAATCTTTGAATGAAAATACCTTAGTAAAGGTACCTATTATGTTACAAGACCTTTTTAATGTATAAAGATTGAATCTTGGAAAGAAAATGACTGTTTTGAGTTAAACTTATTCGAGTTCCCTATGACATCCCGAAGAGTATTTCAACGAGTAAAGATTGAATCTTTGAGTGAAATTACTTGAATCAAGGGACTTATTTTGTCCCCTGGACCTTTCATATATAAAGATTGAATCTTTAAAAAGAAGTGAGCGTTATGAGTTAAACCTATCCGAGTTCCCTATGACGTCCCGAATAGTGTTTTAACGCGTAAGGATTGAATCTTTGTATGAAATTACCTCAATAGAGGTACTTATTATGTCACTAGACCTTTTTAATGTATAAAGGTTCAAGCTTTGAAAGAAAATGAGAGTTTTGAGTTAAACATATTCGAGTTCCCTGCGACGTCTCGAAGAGTGTTTTAAAGAGTAATATTGAATCTTGAATGAAATTACCTCAATCAAGGTACCTATTATGTCACTAGACCTTTTTAATGTATAAAGATTGAATATTTGTAAAGAACTACGAGTTTTGAGTTAAAGTTATTTGAGTTCCCTTTGACGTCACGAAGCGTGTTTTAATGAGTAAAGATTGAATCTTTGAACGAAATTATCTCAATCAATGTACCTATTATGTCAGTAGACCTTTTTAATGTATAAAGATGGAATCTTTGAAAAAAATGAGAGTATTGAGTTTAACTTATTCGAGTTACCTATGAAGTCGCGAAGAGTGTTTTAATGACCAAAGATTGAATCTTCGAATGAAAATTCCTCAATACAGGAACCTATTATGTTACTAGATCTTTTTGATGTATAAAGATTGAATCTTTGAAAGAAAATTAGAGTTTTGAGTTAAACTTATTCGAGTTCCTTTTGACATCCCGAAGAGTGTTTTAATGAATAGAGATTGAATCTTTGAATGAAATTACCTCAATCGAGGTACCTATTAAGTCACTAGAAATTTTGATTGTATAAAGATTGAATCTTTGAAAAGAAATGAGAGTTTTGAGTTAAAGCTGTTCGAGTTCCCTTTGACGTCACGAAGAGTGTTTTAATGAGTAAAGATTGAATCTTTGAATGAAATTACCTCAATCAAGGTACCTATTCTACCACTAGACCTTTGTAATGTATAAAGATTGAATCTTTGAAAGAAAATGAGTGTTTTGAGTTTAACTTATTCGAGTTACCTATGAAATCGCGAAGAGTTTTTTAATGACTGAAGATTGAATCTTTGAATGAAAAATACCACAATAAAGGTACCAATTCTGTTACTAGACCTTTCCAATGTATAAAGATTGAATCTTTGAAAGAAAATGAGATTTTTGGGTTAAACTTATTCGAGTTCCCTGTAACGTCCCGAAGAGTGTCTTAATGAGTAAAGATTGAATCATTGAATGAAATTACCTCAATCAAGGTAGCTATTACATCACTAGACCTTTTTAATTTATAAAGATTGACGTTTTGAAAAGAAATGAGTGTTTCGAGTTAAAGTTATTCAAGTTCCCTTTGACGTCACGAAGAGTGTTTTAATGAGTAAAGATTGAATCTTTGAATGAAATTACCTCAATCAAGGTACCTATTCTGTCACTAAACCTTTTTAATGTATAAGGATTGAATCTTTGAAAGAACATGAGAGTTTTGAGCTCAACTTATTCGAGTTACCTATGAAGTTGCGAAGAGTGTTTTAATGACTAAAGATTGAATCTTTGAATGAAAATACCTCAATAAAGGTACTTATTTTGTTAGTAGACCTTTTTAATGTATAAAGACTGTATCTTTGAAAGAAAATTAGAGTTTTGAGTTAAACTTATTCACGTTCCCTGTAACGTCCCAAAGAGTGTTTTAATGAGTAAATATTGAATCTTTGAATGTAATTACCTCAATCAAGGTAGCTGTTATGTCACTAGACCTTTTTAATGTACAAAGATTGAATCTTGGAAAGAAAGTGAGAGTTTTGAGTTCAACTTATTCGAGTTACCTATGAAGTCGCGAAGAGTGTTTTAATGAATAAAGATTGAATCTTTGAATGAAAACACCTCAATAAAGGTACCTACTATGTTACTAGACCTTTTTAATGTCTGAAGATTGAATCTTTGGAATAAAATGATAGTTCTGAGTTCAACTTATTCGATTTACCTATGAAGTCGTGAACAGTGTTTTAATGACTAAATAATGAATCTTTGAATGAAAATACCTTAGTAAAGGTACCTATTATGTTACAAGACCTTTTTAATGTATAAAGATTGAATCTTGGAAAGAAAATGACTGTTTTGAGTTAAACTTATTCGAGTTCCCTATGACATCCCGAAGAGTATTTCAACGAGTAAAGATTGAATCTTTGAGTGAAATTACTTGAATCAAGGGACTTATTTTGTCCCCTGGACCTTTCATATATAAAGATTGAATCTTTAAAAAGAAGTGAGCGTTATGAGTTAAACCTATCCGAGTTCCCTATGACGTCCCGAATAGTGTTTTAACGCGTAAGGATTGAATCTTTGTATGAAATTACCTCAATAGAGGTACTTATTATGTCACTAGACCTTTTTAATGTATAAAGGTTCAAGCTTTGAAAGAAAATGAGAGTTTTGAGTTAAACATATTCGAGTTCCCTGCGACGTCTCGAAGAGTGTTTTAAAGAGTAAATATTGAATCTTTGAATGAAATTACCTCAATCAAGGTACCTATTATGTCACTAGACCTTTTTAATGTATAAAGATTGAATATTTGTAAAGAACTACGAGTTTTGAGTTAAAGTTATTTGAGTTCCCTTTGACGTCACGAAGCGTGTTTTAATGAGTAAAGATTGAATCTTTGAACGAAATTATCTCAATCAATGTACCTATTATGTCAGTAGACCTTTTTAATGTATAAAGATGGAATCTTTGAAAAAAATGAGAGTATTGAGTTTAACTTATTCGAGTTACCTATGAAGTCGCGAAGAGTGTTTTAATGACCAAAGATTGAATCTTCGAATGAAAATTCCTCAATACAGGAACCTATTATGTTACTAGATCTTTTTGATGTATAAAGATTGAATCTTTGAAAGAAAATTAGAGTTTTGAGTTAAACTTATTCGAGTTCCTTTTGACATCCCGAAGAGTGTTTTAATGAATAGAGATTGAATCTTTGAATGAAATTACCTCAATCGAGGTACCTATTAAGTCACTAGAAATTTTGATTGTATAAAGATTGAATCTTTGAAAAGAAATGAGAGTTTTGAGTTAAAGCTGTTCGAGTTCCCTTTGACGTCACGAAGAGTGTTTTAATGAGTAAAGATTGAATCTTTGAATGAAATTACCTCAATCAAGGTACCTATTCTACCACTAGACCTTTGTAATGTATAAAGATTGAATCTTTGAAAGAAAATGAGTGTTTTGAGTTTAACTTATTCGAGTTACCTATGAAATCGCGAAGAGTTTTTTAATGACTGAAGATTGAATCTTTGAATGAAAAATACCACAATAAAGGTACCAATTCTGTTACTAGACCTTTCCAATGTATAAAGATTGAATCTTTGAAAGAAAATGAGATTTTTGGGTTAAACTTATTCGAGTTCCCTGTAACGTCCCGAAGAGTGTCTTAATGAGTAAAGATTGAATCATTGAATGAAATTACCTCAATCAAGGTAGCTATTACATCACTAGACCTTTTTAATTTATAAAGATTGACGTTTTGAAAAGAAATGAGTGTTTCGAGTTAAAGTTATTCAAGTTCCCTTTGACGTCACGAAGAGTGTTTTAATGAGTAAAGATTGAATCTTTGAATGAAATTACCTCAATCAAGGTACCTATTCTGTCACTAAACCTTTTTAATGTATAAGGATTGAATCTTTGAAAGAACATGAGAGTTTTGAGCTCAACTTATTCGAGTTACCTATGAAGTTGCGAAGAGTGTTTTAATGACTAAAGATTGAATCTTTGAATGAAAATACCTCAATAAAGGTACTTATTTTGTTAGTAGACCTTTTTAATGTATAAAGACTGTATCTTTGAAAGAAAATTAGAGTTTTGAGTTAAACTTATTCACGTTCCCTGTAACGTCCCAAAGAGTGTTTTAATGAGTAAATATTGAATCTTTGAATGTAATTACCTCAATCAAGGTAGCTGTTATGTCACTAGACCTTTTTAATGTACAAAGATTGAATCTTGGAAAGAAAGTGAGAGTTTTGAGTTCAACTTATTCGAGTTACCTATGAAGTCGCGAAGAGTGTTTTAATGAATAAAGATTGAATCTTTGAATGAAAACACCTCAATAAAGGTACCTACTATGTTACTAGACCTTTTAAATGTCTGAAGATTGAATCTTTGGAATAAAATGATAGTTCTGAGTTCAACTTATTCGATTTACCTATGAAGTCGTGAACAGTGTTTTAATGACTAAATAATGAATCTTTGAATGAAAATACCTTAGTAAAGGTACCTATTATGTTACAAGACCTTTTTAATGTATAAAGATTGAATCTTGGAAAGAAAATGACTGTTTTGAGTTAAACTTATTCGAGTTCCCTATGACATCCCGAAGAGTATTTCAACGAGTAAAGATTGAATCTTTGAGTGAAATTACTTGAATCAAGGGACTTATTTTGTCCCCTGGACCTTTCATATATAAAGATTGAATCTTTAAAAAGAAGTGAGCGTTATGAGTTAAACCTATCCGAGTTCCCTATGACGTCCCGAATAGTGTTTTAACGCGTAAGGATTGAATCTTTGTATGAAATTACCTCAATAGAGGTACTTATTATGTCACTAGACCTTTTTAATGTATAAAGGTTCAAGCTTTGAAAGAAAATGAGAGTTTTGAGTTAAACATATTCGAGTTCCCTGCGACGTCTCGAAGAGTGTTTTAAAGAGTAAATATTGAATCTTTGAATGAAATTACCTCAATCAAGGTACCTATTATGTCACTAGACCTTTTTAATGTATAAAGATTGAATATTTGTAAAGAACTACGAGTTTTGAGTTAAAGTTATTTGAGTTCCCTTTGACGTCACGAAGCGTGTTTTAATGAGTAAAGATTGAATCTTTGAACGAAATTATCTCAATCAATGTACCTATTATGTCAGTAGACCTTTTTAATGTATAAAGATGGAATCTTTGAAAAAAATGAGAGTATTGAGTTTAACTTATTCGAGTTACCTATGAAGTCGCGAAGAGTGTTTTAATGACCAAAGATTGAATCTTCGAATGAAAATTCCTCAATACAGGAACCTATTATGTTACTAGATCTTTTTGATGTATAAAGATTGAATCTTTGAAAGAAAATTAGAGTTTTGAGTTAAACTTATTCGAGTTCCTTTTGACATCCCGAAGAGTGTTTTAATGAATAGAGATTGAATCTTTGAATGAAATTACCTCAATCGAGGTACCTATTAAGTCACTAGAAATTTTGATTGTATAAAGATTGAATCTTTGAAAAGAAATGAGAGTTTTGAGTTAAAGCTGTTCGAGTTCCCTTTGACGTCACGAAGAGTGTTTTAATGAGTAAAGATTGAATCTTTGAATGAAATTACCTCAATCAAGGTACCTATTCTACCACTAGACCTTTGTAATGTATAAAGATTGAATCTTTGAAAGAAAATGAGTGTTTTGAGTTTAACTTATTCGAGTTACCTATGAAATCGCGAAGAGTTTTTTAATGACTGAAGATTGAATCTTTGAATGAAAAATACCACAATAAAGGTACCAATTCTGTTACTAGACCTTTCCAATGTATAAAGATTGAATCTTTGAAAGAAAATGAGATTTTTGGGTTAAACTTATTCGAGTTCCCTGTAACGTCCCGAAGAGTGTCTTAATGAGTAAAGATTGAATCATTGAATGAAATTACCTCAATCAAGGTAGCTATTACATCACTAGACCTTTTTAATTTATAAAGATTGACGTTTTGAAAAGAAATGAGTGTTTCGAGTTAAAGTTATTCAAGTTCCCTTTGACGTCACGAAGAGTGTTTTAATGAGTAAAGATTGAATCTTTGAATGAAATTACCTCAATCAAGGTACCTATTCTGTCACTAAACCTTTTTAATGTATAAGGATTGAATCTTTGAAAGAACATGAGAGTTTTGAGCTCAACTTATTCGAGTTACCTATGAAGTTGCGAAGAGTGTTTTAATGACTAAAGATTGAATCTTTGAATGAAAATACCTCAATAAAGGTACTTATTTTGTTAGTAGACCTTTTTAATGTATAAAGACTGTATCTTTGAAAGAAAATTAGAGTTTTGAGTTAAACTTATTCACGTTCCCTGTAACGTCCCAAAGAGTGTTTTAATGAGTAAATATTGAATCTTTGAATGTAATTACCTCAATCAAGGTAGCTGTTATGTCACTAGACCTTTTTAATGTACAAAGATTGAATCTTGGAAAGAAAGTGAGAGTTTTGAGTTCAACTTATTCGAGTTACCTATGAAGTCGCGAAGAGTGTTTTAATGAATAAAGATTGAATCTTTGAATGAAAACACCTCAATAAAGGTACCTACTATGTTACTAGACCTTTTAAATGTCTGAAGATTGAATCTTTGGAATAAAATGATAGTTCTGAGTTCAACTTATTCGATTTACCTATGAAGTCGTGAACAGTGTTTTAATGACTAAATAATGAATCTTTGAATGAAAATACCTTAGTAAAGGTACCTATTATGTTACAAGACCTTTTTAATGTATAAAGATTGAATCTTGGAAAGAAAATGACTGTTTTGAGTTAAACTTATTCGAGTTCCCTATGACATCCCGAAGAGTATTTCAACGAGTAAAGATTGAATCTTTGAGTGAAATTACTTGAATCAAGGGACTTATTTTGTCCCCTGGACCTTTCATATATAAAGATTGAATCTTTAAAAAGAAGTGAGCGTTATGAGTTAAACCTATCCGAGTTCCCTATGACGTCCCGAATAGTGTTTTAACGCGTAAGGATTGAATCTTTGTATGAAATTACCTCAATAGAGGTACTTATTATGTCACTAGACCTTTTTAATGTATAAAGGTTCAAGCTTTGAAAGAAAATGAGAGTTTTGAGTTAAACATATTCGAGTTCCCTGCGACGTCTCGAAGAGTGTTTTAAAGAGTAAATATTGAATCTTTGAATGAAATTACCTCAATCAAGGTACCTATTATGTCACTAGACCTTTTTAATGTATAAAGATTGAATATTTGTAAAGAACTACGAGTTTTGAGTTAAAGTTATTTGAGTTCCCTTTGACGTCACGAAGCGTGTTTTAATGAGTAAAGATTGAATCTTTGAACGAAATTATCTCAATCAATGTACCTATTATGTCAGTAGACCTTTTTAATGTATAAAGATGGAATCTTTGAAAAAAATGAGAGTATTGAGTTTAACTTATTCGAGTTACCTATGAAGTCGCGAAGAGTGTTTTAATGACCAAAGATTGAATCTTCGAATGAAAATTCCTCAATACAGGAACCTATTATGTTACTAGATCTTTTTGATGTATAAAGATTGAATCTTTGAAAGAAAATTAGAGTTTTGAGTTAAACTTATTCGAGTTCCTTTTGACATCCCGAAGAGTGTTTTAATGAATAGAGATTGAATCTTTGAATGAAATTACCTCAATCGAGGTACCTATTAAGTCACTAGAAATTTTGATTGTATAAAGATTGAATCTTTGAAAAGAAATGAGAGTTTTGAGTTAAAGCTGTTCGAGTTCCCTTTGACGTCACGAAGAGTGTTTTAATGAGTAAAGATTGAATCTTTGAATGAAATTACCTCAATCAAGGTACCTATTCTACCACTAGACCTTTGTAATGTATAAAGATTGAATCTTTGAAAGAAAATGAGTGTTTTGAGTTTAACTTATTCGAGTTACCTATGAAATCGCGAAGAGTTTTTTAATGACTGAAGATTGAATCTTTGAATGAAAAATACCACAATAAAGGTACCAATTCTGTTACTAGACCTTTCCAATGTATAAAGATTGAATCTTTGAAAGAAAATGAGATTTTTGGGTTAAACTTATTCGAGTTCCCTGTAACGTCCCGAAGAGTGTCTTAATGAGTAAAGATTGAATCATTGAATGAAATTACCTCAATCAAGGTAGCTATTACATCACTAGACCTTTTTAATTTATAAAGATTGACGTTTTGAAAAGAAATGAGTGTTTCGAGTTAAAGTTATTCAAGTTCCCTTTGACGTCACGAAGAGTGTTTTAATGAGTAAAGATTGAATCTTTGAATGAAATTACCTCAATCAAGGTACCTATTCTGTCACTAAACCTTTTTAATGTATAAGGATTGAATCTTTGAAAGAACATGAGAGTTTTGAGCTCAACTTATTCGAGTTACCTATGAAGTTGCGAAGAGTGTTTTAATGACTAAAGATTGAATCTTTGAATGAAAATACCTCAATAAAGGTACTTATTTTGTTAGTAGACCTTTTTAATGTATAAAGACTGTATCTTTGAAAGAAAATTAGAGTTTTGAGTTAAACTTATTCACGTTCCCTGTAACGTCCCAAAGAGTGTTTTAATGAGTAAATATTGAATCTTTGAATGTAATTACCTCAATCAAGGTAGCTGTTATGTCACTAGACCTTTTTAATGTACAAAGATTGAATCTTGGAAAGAAAGTGAGAGTTTTGAGTTCAACTTATTCGAGTTACCTATGAAGTCGCGAAGAGTGTTTTAATGAATAAAGATTGAATCTTTGAATGAAAACACCTCAATAAAGGTACCTACTATGTTACTAGACCTTTTAAATGTCTGAAGATTGAATCTTTGGAATAAAATGATAGTTCTGAGTTCAACTTATTCGATTTACCTATGAAGTCGTGAACAGTGTTTTAATGACTAAATAATGAATCTTTGAATGAAAATACCTTAGTAAAGGTACCTATTATGTTACAAGACCTTTTTAATGTATAAAGATTGAATCTTGGAAAGAAAATGACTGTTTTGAGTTAAACTTATTCGAGTTCCCTATGACATCCCGAAGAGTATTTCAACGAGTAAAGATTGAATCTTTGAGTGAAATTACTTGAATCAAGGGACTTATTTTGTCCCCTGGACCTTTCATATATAAAGATTGAATCTTTAAAAAGAAGTGAGCGTTATGAGTTAAACCTATCCGAGTTCCCTATGACGTCCCGAATAGTGTTTTAACGCGTAAGGATTGAATCTTTGTATGAAATTACCTCAATAGAGGTACTTATTATGTCACTAGACCTTTTTAATGTATAAAGGTTCAAGCTTTGAAAGAAAATGAGAGTTTTGAGTTAAACATATTCGAGTTCCCTGCGACGTCTCGAAGAGTGTTTTAAAGAGTAAATATTGAATCTTTGAATGAAATTACCTCAATCAAGGTACCTATTATGTCACTAGACCTTTTTAATGTATAAAGATTGAATATTTGTAAAGAACTACGAGTTTTGAGTTAAAGTTATTTGAGTTCCCTTTGACGTCACGAAGCGTGTTTTAATGAGTAAAGATTGAATCTTTGAACGAAATTATCTCAATCAATGTACCTATTATGTCAGTAGACCTTTTTAATGTATAAAGATGGAATCTTTGAAAAAAATGAGAGTATTGAGTTTAACTTATTCGAGTTACCTATGAAGTCGCGAAGAGTGTTTTAATGACCAAAGATTGAATCTTCGAATGAAAATTCCTCAATACAGGAACCTATTATGTTACTAGATCTTTTTGATGTATAAAGATTGAATCTTTGAAAGAAAATTAGAGTTTTGAGTTAAACTTATTCGAGTTCCTTTTGACATCCCGAAGAGTGTTTTAATGAATAGAGATTGAATCTTTGAATGAAATTACCTCAATCGAGGTACCTATTAAGTCACTAGAAATTTTGATTGTATAAAGATTGAATCTTTGAAAAGAAATGAGAGTTTTGAGTTAAAGCTGTTCGAGTTCCCTTTGACGTCACGAAGAGTGTTTTAATGAGTAAAGATTGAATCTTTGAATGAAATTACCTCAATCAAGGTACCTATTCTACCACTAGACCTTTGTAATGTATAAAGATTGAATCTTTGAAAGAAAATGAGTGTTTTGAGTTTAACTTATTCGAGTTACCTATGAAATCGCGAAGAGTTTTTTAATGACTGAAGATTGAATCTTTGAATGAAAAATACCACAATAAAGGTACCAATTCTGTTACTAGACCTTTCCAATGTATAAAGATTGAATCTTTGAAAGAAAATGAGATTTTTGGGTTAAACTTATTCGAGTTCCCTGTAACGTCCCGAAGAGTGTCTTAATGAGTAAAGATTGAATCATTGAATGAAATTACCTCAATCAAGGTAGCTATTACATCACTAGACCTTTTTAATTTATAAAGATTGACGTTTTGAAAAGAAATGAGTGTTTCGAGTTAAAGTTATTCAAGTTCCCTTTGACGTCACGAAGAGTGTTTTAATGAGTAAAGATTGAATCTTTGAATGAAATTACCTCAATCAAGGTACCTATTCTGTCACTAAACCTTTTTAATGTATAAGGATTGAATCTTTGAAAGAACATGAGAGTTTTGAGCTCAACTTATTCGAGTTACCTATGAAGTTGCGAAGAGTGTTTTAATGACTAAAGATTGAATCTTTGAATGAAAATACCTCAATAAAGGTACTTATTTTGTTAGTAGACCTTTTTAATGTATAAAGACTGTATCTTTGAAAGAAAATTAGAGTTTTGAGTTAAACTTATTCACGTTCCCTGTAACGTCCCAAAGAGTGTTTTAATGAGTAAATATTGAATCTTTGAATGTAATTACCTCAATCAAGGTAGCTGTTATGTCACTAGACCTTTTTAATGTACAAAGATTGAATCTTGGAAAGAAAGTGAGAGTTTTGAGTTCAACTTATTCGAGTTACCTATGAAGTCGCGAAGAGTGTTTTAATGAATAAAGATTGAATCTTTGAATGAAAACACCTCAATAAAGGTACCTACTATGTTACTAGACCTTTTAAATGTCTGAAGATTGAATCTTTGGAATAAAATGATAGTTCTGAGTTCAACTTATTCGATTTACCTATGAAGTCGTGAACAGTGTTTTAATGACTAAATAATGAATCTTTGAATGAAAATACCTTAGTAAAGGTACCTATTATGTTACAAGACCTTTTTAATGTATAAAGATTGAATCTTGGAAAGAAAATGACTGTTTTGAGTTAAACTTATTCGAGTTCCCTATGACATCCCGAAGAGTATTTCAACGAGTAAAGATTGAATCTTTGAGTGAAATTACTTGAATCAAGGGACTTATTTTGTCCCCTGGACCTTTCATATATAAAGATTGAATCTTTAAAAAGAAGTGAGCGTTATGAGTTAAACCTATCCGAGTTCCCTATGACGTCCCGAATAGTGTTTTAACGCGTAAGGATTGAATCTTTGTATGAAATTACCTCAATAGAGGTACTTATTATGTCACTAGACCTTTTTAATGTATAAAGGTTCAAGCTTTGAAAGAAAATGAGAGTTTTGAGTTAAACATATTCGAGTTCCCTGCGACGTCTCGAAGAGTGTTTTAAAGAGTAAATATTGAATCTTTGAATGAAATTACCTCAATCAAGGTACCTATTATGTCACTAGACCTTTTTAATGTATAAAGATTGAATATTTGTAAAGAACTACGAGTTTTGAGTTAAAGTTATTTGAGTTCCCTTTGACGTCACGAAGCGTGTTTTAATGAGTAAAGATTGAATCTTTGAACGAAATTATCTCAATCAATGTACCTATTATGTCAGTAGACCTTTTTAATGTATAAAGATGGAATCTTTGAAAAAAATGAGAGTATTGAGTTTAACTTATTCGAGTTACCTATGAAGTCGCGAAGAGTGTTTTAATGACCAAAGATTGAATCTTCGAATGAAAATTCCTCAATACAGGAACCTATTATGTTACTAGATCTTTTTGATGTATAAAGATTGAATCTTTGAAAGAAAATTAGAGTTTTGAGTTAAACTTATTCGAGTTCCTTTTGACATCCCGAAGAGTGTTTTAATGAATAGAGATTGAATCTTTGAATGAAATTACCTCAATCGAGGTACCTATTAAGTCACTAGAAATTTTGATTGTATAAAGATTGAATCTTTGAAAAGAAATGAGAGTTTTGAGTTAAAGCTGTTCGAGTTCCCTTTGACGTCACGAAGAGTGTTTTAATGAGTAAAGATTGAATCTTTGAATGAAATTACCTCAATCAAGGTACCTATTCTACCACTAGACCTTTGTAATGTATAAAGATTGAATCTTTGAAAGAAAATGAGTGTTTTGAGTTTAACTTATTCGAGTTACCTATGAAATCGCGAAGAGTTTTTTAATGACTGAAGATTGAATCTTTGAATGAAAAATACCACAATAAAGGTACCAATTCTGTTACTAGACCTTTCCAATGTATAAAGATTGAATCTTTGAAAGAAAATGAGATTTTTGGGTTAAACTTATTCGAGTTCCCTGTAACGTCCCGAAGAGTGTCTTAATGAGTAAAGATTGAATCATTGAATGAAATTACCTCAATCAAGGTAGCTATTACATCACTAGACCTTTTTAATTTATAAAGATTGACGTTTTGAAAAGAAATGAGTGTTTCGAGTTAAAGTTATTCAAGTTCCCTTTGACGTCACGAAGAGTGTTTTAATGAGTAAAGATTGAATCTTTGAATGAAATTACCTCAATCAAGGTACCTATTCTGTCACTAAACCTTTTTAATGTATAAGGATTGAATCTTTGAAAGAACATGAGAGTTTTGAGCTCAACTTATTCGAGTTACCTATGAAGTTGCGAAGAGTGTTTTAATGACTAAAGATTGAATCTTTGAATGAAAATACCTCAATAAAGGTACTTATTTTGTTAGTAGACCTTTTTAATGTATAAAGACTGTATCTTTGAAAGAAAATTAGAGTTTTGAGTTAAACTTATTCACGTTCCCTGTAACGTCCCAAAGAGTGTTTTAATGAGTAAATATTGAATCTTTGAATGTAATTACCTCAATCAAGGTAGCTGTTATGTCACTAGACCTTTTTAATGTACAAAGATTGAATCTTGGAAAGAAAGTGAGAGTTTTGAGTTCAACTTATTCGAGTTACCTATGAAGTCGCGAAGAGTGTTTTAATGAATAAAGATTGAATCTTTGAATGAAAACACCTCAATAAAGGTACCTACTATGTTACTAGACCTTTTTAATGTCTGAAGATTGAATCTTTGGAATAAAATGATAGTTCTGAGTTCAACTTATTCGATTTACCTATGAAGTCGTGAACAGTGTTTTAATGACTAAATAATGAATCTTTGAATGAAAATACCTTAGTAAAGGTACCTATTATGTTACAAGACCTTTTTAATGTATAAAGATTGAATCTTGGAAAGAAAATGACTGTTTTGAGTTAAACTTATTCGAGTTCCCTATGACATCCCGAAGAGTATTTCAACGAGTAAAGATTGAATCTTTGAGTGAAATTACTTGAATCAAGGGACTTATTTTGTCCCCTGGACCTTTCATATATAAAGATTGAATCTTTAAAAAGAAGTGAGCGTTATGAGTTAAACCTATCCGAGTTCCCTATGACGTCCCGAATAGTGTTTTAACGCGTAAGGATTGAATCTTTGTATGAAATTACCTCAATAGAGGTACTTATTATGTCACTAGACCTTTTTAATGTATAAAGGTTCAAGCTTTGAAAGAAAATGAGAGTTTTGAGTTAAACATATTCGAGTTCCCTGCGACGTCTCGAAGAGTGTTTTAAAGAGTAAATATTGAATCTTTGAATGAAATTACCTCAATCAAGGTACCTATTATGTCACTAGACCTTTTTAATGTATAAAGATTGAATATTTGTAAAGAACTACGAGTTTTGAGTTAAAGTTATTTGAGTTCCCTTTGACGTCACGAAGCGTGTTTTAATGAGTAAAGATTGAATCTTTGAACGAAATTATCTCAATCAATGTACCTATTATGTCAGTAGACCTTTTTAATGTATAAAGATGGAATCTTTGAAAAAAATGAGAGTATTGAGTTTAACTTATTCGAGTTACCTATGAAGTCGCGAAGAGTGTTTTAATGACCAAAGATTGAATCTTCGAATGAAAATTCCTCAATACAGGAACCTATTATGTTACTAGATCTTTTTGATGTATAAAGATTGAATCTTTGAAAGAAAATTAGAGTTTTGAGTTAAACTTATTCGAGTTCCTTTTGACATCCCGAAGAGTGTTTTAATGAATAGAGATTGAATCTTTGAATGAAATTACCTCAATCGAGGTACCTATTAAGTCACTAGAAATTTTGATTGTATAAAGATTGAATCTTTGAAAAGAAATGAGAGTTTTGAGTTAAAGCTGTTCGAGTTCCCTTTGACGTCACGAAGAGTGTTTTAATGAGTAAAGATTGAATCTTTGAATGAAATTACCTCAATCAAGGTACCTATTCTACCACTAGACCTTTGTAATGTATAAAGATTGAATCTTTGAAAGAAAATGAGTGTTTTGAGTTTAACTTATTCGAGTTACCTATGAAATCGCGAAGAGTTTTTTAATGACTGAAGATTGAATCTTTGAATGAAAAATACCACAATAAAGGTACCAATTCTGTTACTAGACCTTTCCAATGTATAAAGATTGAATCTTTGAAAGAAAATGAGATTTTTGGGTTAAACTTATTCGAGTTCCCTGTAACGTCCCGAAGAGTGTCTTAATGAGTAAAGATTGAATCATTGAATGAAATTACCTCAATCAAGGTAGCTATTACATCACTAGACCTTTTTAATTTATAAAGATTGACGTTTTGAAAAGAAATGAGTGTTTCGAGTTAAAGTTATTCAAGTTCCCTTTGACGTCACGAAGAGTGTTTTAATGAGTAAAGATTGAATCTTTGAATGAAATTACCTCAATCAAGGTACCTATTCTGTCACTAAACCTTTTTAATGTATAAGGATTGAATCTTTGAAAGAACATGAGAGTTTTGAGCTCAACTTATTCGAGTTACCTATGAAGTTGCGAAGAGTGTTTTAATGACTAAAGATTGAATCTTTGAATGAAAATACCTCAATAAAGGTACTTATTTTGTTAGTAGACCTTTTTAATGTATAAAGACTGTATCTTTGAAAGAAAATTAGAGTTTTGAGTTAAACTTATTCACGTTCCCTGTAACGTCCCAAAGAGTGTTTTAATGAGTAAATATTGAATCTTTGAATGTAATTACCTCAATCAAGGTAGCTGTTATGTCACTAGACCTTTTTAATGTACAAAGATTGAATCTTGGAAAGAAAGTGAGAGTTTTGAGTTCAACTTATTCGAGTTACCTATGAAGTCGCGAAGAGTGTTTTAATGAATAAAGATTGAATCTTTGAATGAAAACACCTCAATAAAGGTACCTACTATGTTACTAGACCTTTTTAATGTCTGAAGATTGAATCTTTGGAATAAAATGATAGTTCTGAGTTCAACTTATTCGATTTACCTATGAAGTCGTGAACAGTGTTTTAATGACTAAATAATGAATCTTTGAATGAAAATACCTTAGTAAAGGTACCTATTATGTTACAAGACCTTTTTAATGTATAAAGATTGAATCTTGGAAAGAAAATGACTGTTTTGAGTTAAACTTATTCGAGTTCCCTATGACATCCCGAAGAGTATTTCAACGAGTAAAGATTGAATCTTTGAGTGAAATTACTTGAATCAAGGGACTTATTTTGTCCCCTGGACCTTTCATATATAAAGATTGAATCTTTAAAAAGAAGTGAGCGTTATGAGTTAAACCTATCCGAGTTCCCTATGACGTCCCGAATAGTGTTTTAACGCGTAAGGATTGAATCTTTGTATGAAATTACCTCAATAGAGGTACTTATTATGTCACTAGACCTTTTTAATGTATAAAGGTTCAAGCTTTGAAAGAAAATGAGAGTTTTGAGTTAAACATATTCGAGTTCCCTGCGACGTCTCGAAGAGTGTTTTAAAGAGTAAATATTGAATCTTTGAATGAAATTACCTCAATCAAGGTACCTATTATGTCACTAGACCTTTTTAATGTATAAAGATTGAATATTTGTAAAGAACTACGAGTTTTGAGTTAAAGTTATTTGAGTTCCCTTTGACGTCACGAAGCGTGTTTTAATGAGTAAAGATTGAATCTTTGAACGAAATTATCTCAATCAATGTACCTATTATGTCAGTAGACCTTTTTAATGTATAAAGATGGAATCTTTGAAAAAAATGAGAGTATTGAGTTTAACTTATTCGAGTTACCTATGAAGTCGCGAAGAGTGTTTTAATGACCAAAGATTGAATCTTCGAATGAAAATTCCTCAATACAGGAACCTATTATGTTACTAGATCTTTTTGATGTATAAAGATTGAATCTTTGAAAGAAAATTAGAGTTTTGAGTTAAACTTATTCGAGTTCCTTTTGACATCCCGAAGAGTGTTTTAATGAATAGAGATTGAATCTTTGAATGAAATTACCTCAATCGAGGTACCTATTAAGTCACTAGAAATTTTGATTGTATAAAGATTGAATCTTTGAAAAGAAATGAGAGTTTTGAGTTAAAGCTGTTCGAGTTCCCTTTGACGTCACGAAGAGTGTTTTAATGAGTAAAGATTGAATCTTTGAATGAAATTACCTCAATCAAGGTACCTATTCTACCACTAGACCTTTGTAATGTATAAAGATTGAATCTTTGAAAGAAAATGAGTGTTTTGAGTTTAACTTATTCGAGTTACCTATGAAATCGCGAAGAGTTTTTTAATGACTGAAGATTGAATCTTTGAATGAAAAATACCACAATAAAGGTACCAATTCTGTTACTAGACCTTTCCAATGTATAAAGATTGAATCTTTGAAAGAAAATGAGATTTTTGGGTTAAACTTATTCGAGTTCCCTGTAACGTCCCGAAGAGTGTCTTAATGAGTAAAGATTGAATCATTGAATGAAATTACCTCAATCAAGGTAGCTATTACATCACTAGACCTTTTTAATTTATAAAGATTGACGTTTTGAAAAGAAATGAGTGTTTCGAGTTAAAGTTATTCAAGTTCCCTTTGACGTCACGAAGAGTGTTTTAATGAGTAAAGATTGAATCTTTGAATGAAATTACCTCAATCAAGGTACCTATTCTGTCACTAAACCTTTTTAATGTATAAGGATTGAATCTTTGAAAGAACATGAGAGTTTTGAGCTCAACTTATTCGAGTTACCTATGAAGTTGCGAAGAGTGTTTTAATGACTAAAGATTGAATCTTTGAATGAAAATACCTCAATAAAGGTACTTATTTTGTTAGTAGACCTTTTTAATGTATAAAGACTGTATCTTTGAAAGAAAATTAGAGTTTTGAGTTAAACTTATTCACGTTCCCTGTAATGTCCCAAAGAGTGTTTTAATGAGTAAATATTGAATCTTTGAATGTAATTACCTCAATCAAGGTAGCTGTTATGTCACTAGACCTTTTTAATGTACAAAGATTGAATCTTGGAAAGAAAGTGAGAGTTTTGAGTTCAACTTATTCGAGTTACCTATGAAGTCGCGAAGAGTGTTTTAATGAATAAAGATTGAATCTTTGAATGAAAACACCTCAATAAAGGTACCTACTATGTTACTAGACCTTTTTAATGTCTGAAGATTGAATCTTTGGAATAAAATGATAGTTCTGAGTTCAACTTATTCGATTTACCTATGAAGTCGTGAACAGTGTTTTAATGACTAAATAATGAATCTTTGAATGAAAATACCTTAGTAAAGGTACCTATTATGTTACAAGACCTTTTTAATGTATAAAGATTGAATCTTGGAAAGAAAATGACTGTTTTGAGTTAAACTTATTCGAGTTCCCTATGACATCCCGAAGAGTATTTCAACGAGTAAAGATTGAATCTTTGAGTGAAATTACTTGAATCAAGGGACTTATTTTGTCCCCTGGACCTTTCATATATAAAGATTGAATCTTTAAAAAGAAGTGAGCGTTATGAGTTAAACCTATCCGAGTTCCCTATGACGTCCCGAATAGTGTTTTAACGCGTAAGGATTGAATCTTTGTATGAAATTACCTCAATAGAGGTACTTATTATGTCACTAGACCTTTTTAATGTATAAAGGTTCAAGCTTTGAAAGAAAATGAGAGTTTTGAGTTAAACATATTCGAGTTCCCTGCGACGTCTCGAAGAGTGTTTTAAAGAGTAAATATTGAATCTTTGAATGAAATTACCTCAATCAAGGTACCTATTATGTCACTAGACCTTTTTAATGTATAAAGATTGAATATTTGTAAAGAACTACGAGTTTTGAGTTAAAGTTATTTGAGTTCCCTTTGACGTCACGAAGCGTGTTTTAATGAGTAAAGATTGAATCTTTGAACGAAATTATCTCAATCAATGTACCTATTATGTCAGTAGACCTTTTTAATGTATAAAGATGGAATCTTTGAAAAAAATGAGAGTATTGAGTTTAACTTATTCGAGTTACCTATGAAGTCGCGAAGAGTGTTTTAATGACCAAAGATTGAATCTTCGAATGAAAATTCCTCAATACAGGAACCTATTATGTTACTAGATCTTTTTGATGTATAAAGATTGAATCTTTGAAAGAAAATTAGAGTTTTGAGTTAAACTTATTCGAGTTCCTTTTGACATCCCGAAGAGTGTTTTAATGAATAGAGATTGAATCTTTGAATGAAATTACCTCAATCGAGGTACCTATTAAGTCACTAGAAATTTTGATTGTATAAAGATTGAATCTTTGAAAAGAAATGAGAGTTTTGAGTTAAAGCTGTTCGAGTTCCCTTTGACGTCACGAAGAGTGTTTTAATGAGTAAAGATTGAATCTTTGAATGAAATTACCTCAATCAAGGTACCTATTCTACCACTAGACCTTTGTAATGTATAAAGATTGAATCTTTGAAAGAAAATGAGTGTTTTGAGTTTAACTTATTCGAGTTACCTATGAAATCGCGAAGAGTTTTTTAATGACTGAAGATTGAATCTTTGAATGAAAAATACCACAATAAAGGTACCAATTCTGTTACTAGACCTTTCCAATGTATAAAGATTGAATCTTTGAAAGAAAATGAGATTTTTGGGTTAAACTTATTCGAGTTCCCTGTAACGTCCCGAAGAGTGTCTTAATGAGTAAAGATTGAATCATTGAATGAAATTACCTCAATCAAGGTAGCTATTACATCACTAGACCTTTTTAATTTATAAAGATTGACGTTTTGAAAAGAAATGAGTGTTTCGAGTTAAAGTTATTCAAGTTCCCTTTGACGTCACGAAGAGTGTTTTAATGAGTAAAGATTGAATCTTTGAATGAAATTACCTCAATCAAGGTACCTATTCTGTCACTAAACCTTTTTAATGTATAAGGATTGAATCTTTGAAAGAACATGAGAGTTTTGAGCTCAACTTATTCGAGTTACCTATGAAGTTGCGAAGAGTGTTTTAATGACTAAAGATTGAATCTTTGAATGAAAATACCTCAATAAAGGTACTTATTTTGTTAGTAGACCTTTTTAATGTATAAAGACTGTATCTTTGAAAGAAAATTAGAGTTTTGAGTTAAACTTATTCACGTTCCCTGTAACGTCCCAAAGAGTGTTTTAATGAGTAAATATTGAATCTTTGAATGTAATTACCTCAATCAAGGTAGCTGTTATGTCACTAGACCTTTTTAATGTACAAAGATTGAATCTTGGAAAGAAAGTGAGAGTTTTGAGTTCAACTTATTCGAGTTACCTATGAAGTCGCGAAGAGTGTTTTAATGAATAAAGATTGAATCTTTGAATGAAAACACCTCAATAAAGGTACCTACTATGTTACTAGACCTTTTAAATGTCTGAAGATTGAATCTTTGGAATAAAATGATAGTTCTGAGTTCAACTTATTCGATTTACCTATGAAGTCGTGAACAGTGTTTTAATGACTAAATAATGAATCTTTGAATGAAAATACCTTAGTAAAGGTACCTATTATGTTACAAGACCTTTTTAATGTATAAAGATTGAATCTTGGAAAGAAAATGACTGTTTTGAGTTAAACTTATTCGAGTTCCCTATGACATCCCGAAGAGTATTTCAACGAGTAAAGATTGAATCTTTGAGTGAAATTACTTGAATCAAGGGACTTATTTTGTCCCCTGGACCTTTCATATATAAAGATTGAATCTTTAAAAAGAAGTGAGCGTTATGAGTTAAACCTATCCGAGTTCCCTATGACGTCCCGAATAGTGTTTTAACGCGTAAGGATTGAATCTTTGTATGAAATTACCTCAATAGAGGTACTTATTATGTCACTAGAC
This sequence comes from Cornus florida, assembly GCF_030987335.1. Taxonomy (NCBI): domain Eukaryota; kingdom Viridiplantae; phylum Streptophyta; class Magnoliopsida; order Cornales; family Cornaceae; genus Cornus; species Cornus florida. The sequence goes on along the minus strand of NW_026775890.1, from coordinate 611,005 downwards.
CTTTTTAATGTATAAAGGTTCAAGCTTTGAAAGAAAATGAGAGTTTTGAGTTAAACATATTCGAGTTCCCTGCGACGTCTCGAAGAGTGTTTTAAAGAGTAAATATTGAATCTTTGAATGAAATTACCTCAATCAAGGTACCTATTATGTCACTAGACCTTTTTAATGTATAAAGATTGAATATTTGTAAAGAACTACGAGTTTTGAGTTAAAGTTATTTGAGTTCCCTTTGACGTCACGAAGCGTGTTTTAATGAGTAAAGATTGAATCTTTGAACGAAATTATCTCAATCAATGTACCTATTATGTCAGTAGACCTTTTTAATGTATAAAGATGGAATCTTTGAAAAAAATGAGAGTATTGAGTTTAACTTATTCGAGTTACCTATGAAGTCGCGAAGAGTGTTTTAATGACCAAAGATTGAATCTTCGAATGAAAATTCCTCAATACAGGAACCTATTATGTTACTAGATCTTTTTGATGTATAAAGATTGAATCTTTGAAAGAAAATTAGAGTTTTGAGTTAAACTTATTTGAGTTCCTTTTGACATCCCGAAGAGTGTTTTAATGAATAGAGATTGAATCTTTGAATGAAATTACCTCAATCGAGGTACCTATTAAGTCACTAGAAATTTTGATTGTATAAAGATTGAATCTTTGAAAAGAAATGAGAGTTTTGAGTTAAAGCTGTTCGAGTTCCCTTTGACGTCACGAAGAGTGTTTTAATGAGTAAAGATTGAATCTTTGAATGAAATTACCTCAATCAAGGTACCTATTCTACCACTAGACCTTTGTAATGTATAAAGATTGAATCTTTGAAAGAAAATGAGTGTTTTGAGTTTAACTTATTCGAGTTACCTATGAAATCGCGAAGAGTTTTTTAATGACTGAAGATTGAATCTTTGAATGAAAAATACCACAATAAAGGTACCAATTCTGTTACTAGACCTTTCCAATGTATAAAGATTGAATCTTTGAAAGAAAATGAGATTTTTGTGTTAAACTTATTCGAGTTCCCTGTAACGTCCCGAAGAGTGTCTTAATGAGTAAAGATTGAATCATTGAATGAAATTACCTCAATCAAGGTAGCTATTACATCACTAGACCTTTTTAATTTATAAAGATTGACGTTTTGAAAAGAAATGAGTGTTTCGAGTTAAAGTTATTCAAGTTCCCTTTGACGTCACGAAGAGTGTTTTAATGAGTAAAGATTGAATCTTTGAATGAAATTACCTCAATCAAGGTACCTATTCTGTCACTAAACCTTTTTAATGTATAAGGATTGAATCTTTGAAAGAACATGAGAGTTTTGAGCTCAACTTATTCGAGTTACCTATGAAGTTGCGAAGAGTGTTTTAATGACTAAAGATTGAATCTTTGAATGAAAATACCTCAATAAAGGTACTTATTTTGTTAGTAGACCTTTTTAATGTATAAAGACTGTATCTTTGAAAGAAAATGAGAGTTTTGAGTTAAACTTATTCACGTTCCCTGTAACGTCCCAAAGAGTGTTTTAATGAGTAAATATTGAATCTTTGAATGTAATTACCTCAATCAAGGTAGCTGTTATGTCACTAGACCTTTTTAATGTACAAAGATTGAATCTTGGAAAGAAAGTGAAAGTTTTGAGTTCAACTTATTCGAGTTACCTATGAAGTCGCGAAGAGTGTTTTAATGAATAAAGATTGAATCTTTGAATGAAAACACCTCAATAAAGGTACCTATTATGTTACTAGACCTTTTTAATGTCTGAAGATTGAATCTTTGGAATAAAATGATAGTTCTGAGTTCAACTTATTCGATTTACCTATGAAGTCGTGAACAGTGTTTTAATGACTAAATAATGAATCTTTGAATGAAAATACCTTAGTAAAGGTACCTATTATGTTACAAGACCTTTTTAATGTATAAAGATTGAATCTTGGAAAGAAAATGACTGTTTTGAGTTAAACTTATTCGAGTTCCCTATGACATCCCGAAGAGTATTTCAACGAGTAAAGATTGAATCTTTGAGTGAAATTACTTGAATCAAGGGACTTATTTTGTCCCCTGGACCTTTTATATATAAAGATTGAATCTTTAAAAAGAAGTGAGCGTTATGAGTTAAACCTATCCGAGTTCCCTATGACGTCCCGAATAGTGTTTTAACGCGTAAGGATTGAATCTTTGTATGAAATTACCTCAATAGAGGTACTTATTATGTCACTAGACCTTTTTAATGTATAAAGGTTCAAGCTTTGAAAGAAAATGAGAGTTTTGAGTTAAACATATTCGAGTTCCCTGCGACGTCTCGAAGAGTGTTTTAAAGAGTAAATATTGAATCTTTGAATGAAATTACCTCAATCAAGGTACCTATTATGTCACTAGACCTTTTTAATGTATAAAGATTGAATATTTGTAAAGAACTACGAGTTTTGAGTTAAAGTTATTTGAGTTCCCTTTGACGTCACGAAGCGTGTTTTAATGAGTAAAGATTGAATCTTTGAACGAAATTATCTCAATCAATGTACCTATTATGTCAGTAGACCTTTTTAATGTATAAAGATGGAATCTTTGAAAAAAATGAGAGTATTGAGTTTAACTTATTCGAGTTACCTATGAAGTCGCGAAGAGTGTTTTAATGACCAAAGATTGAATCTTCGAATGAAAATTCCTCAATACAGGAACCTATTATGTTACTAGATCTTTTTGATGTATAAAGATTGAATCTTTGAAAGAAAATTAGAGTTTTGAGTTAAACTTATTCGAGTTCCTTTTGACATCCCGAAGAGTGTTTTAATGAATAGAGATTGAATCTTTGAATGAAATTACCTCAATCGAGGTACCTATTAAGTCACTAGAAATTTTGATTGTATAAAGATTGAATCTTTGAAAAGAAATGAGAGTTTTGAGTTAAAGCTGTTCGAGTTCCCTTTGACGTCACGAAGAGTGTTTTAATGAGTAAAGATTGAATCTTTGAATGAAATTACCTCAATCAAGGTACCTATTCTACCACTAGACCTTTGTAATGTATAAAGATTGAATCTTTGAAAGAAAATGAGTGTTTTGAGTTTAACTTATTCGAGTTACCTATGAAATCGCGAAGAGTTTTTTAATGACTGAAGATTGAATCTTTGAATGAAAAATACCACAATAAAGGTACCAATTCTGTTACTAGACCTTTCCAATGTATAAAGATTGAATCTTTGAAAGAAAATGAGATTTTTGTGTTAAACTTATTCGAGTTCCCTGTAACGTCCCGAAGAGTGTCTTAATGAGTAAAGATTGAATCATTGAATGAAATTACCTCAATCAAGGTAGCTATTACATCACTAGACCTTTTTAATTTATAAAGATTGACGTTTTGAAAAGAAATGAGTGTTTCGAGTTAAAGTTATTCAAGTTCCCTTTGACGTCACGAAGAGTGTTTTAATGAGTAAAGATTGAATCTTTGAATGAAATTACCTCAATCAAGGTACCTATTCTGTCACTAAACCTTTTTAATGTATAAGGATTGAATCTTTGAAAGAACATGAGAGTTTTGAGCTCAACTTATTCGAGTTACCTATGAAGTTGCGAAGAGTGTTTTAATGACTAAAGATTGAATCTTTGAATGAAAATACCTCAATAAAGGTACTTATTTTGTTAGTAGACCTTTTTAATGTATAAAGACTGTATCTTTGAAAGAAAATGAGAGTTTTGAGTTAAACTTATTCACGTTCCCTGTAACGTCCCAAAGAGTGTTTTAATGAGTAAATATTGAATCTTTGAATGTAATTACCTCAATCAAGGTAGCTGTTATGTCACTAGACCTTTTTAATGTACAAAGATTGAATCTTGGAAAGAAAGTGAGGGTTTTGAGTTCAACTTATTCGAGTTACCTATGAAGTCGCGAAGAGTGTTTTAATGAATAAAGATTGAATCTTTGAATGAAAACACCTCAATAAAGGTACCTATTATGTTACTAGACCTTTTTAATGTCTGAAGATTGAATCTTTGGAATAAAATGATAGTTCTGAGTTCAACTTATTCGATTTACCTATGAAGTCGTGAACAGTGTTTTAATGACTAAATAATGAATCTTTGAATGAAAATACCTTAGTAAAGGTACCTATTATGTTACAAGACCTTTTTAATGTATAAAGATTGAATCTTGGAAAGAAAATGACTGTTTTGAGTTAAACTTATTCGAGTTCCCTATGACATCCCGAAGAGTATTTCAACGAGTAAAGATTGAATCTTTGAGTGAAATTACTTGAATCAAGGGACTTATTTTGTCCCCTGGACCTTTTATATATAAAGATTGAATCTTTAAAAAGAAGTGAGCGTTATGAGTTAAACCTATCCGAGTTCCCTATGACGTCCCGAATAGTGTTTTAACGCGTAAGGATTGAATCTTTGTATGAAATTACCTCAATAGAGGTACTTATTATGTCACTAGACCTTTTTAATGTATAAAGGTTCAAGCTTTGAAAGAAAATGAGAGTTTTGAGTTAAACATATTCGAGTTCCCTGCGACGTCTCGAAGAGTGTTTTAAAGAGTAAATATTGAATCTTTGAATGAAATTACCTCAATCAAGGTACCTATTATGTCACTAGACCTTTTTAATGTATAAAGATTGAATATTTGTAAAGAACTACGAGTTTTGAGTTAAAGTTATTTGAGTTCCCTTTGACGTCACGAAGCGTGTTTTAATGAGTAAAGATTGAATCTTTGAACGAAATTATCTCAATCAATGTACCTATTATGTCAGTAGACCTTTTTAATGTATAAAGATGGAATCTTTGAAAAAAATGAGAGTATTGAGTTTAACTTATTCGAGTTACCTATGAAGTCGCGAAGAGTGTTTTAATGACCAAAGATTGAATCTTCGAATGAAAATTCCTCAATACAGGAACCTATTATGTTACTAGATCTTTTTGATGTATAAAGATTGAATCTTTGAAAGAAAATTAGAGTTTTGAGTTAAACTTATTCGAGTTCCTTTTGACATCCCGAAGAGTGTTTTAATGAATAGAGATTGAATCTTTGAATGAAATTACCTCAATCGAGGTACCTATTAAGTCACTAGAAATTTTGATTGTATAAAGATTGAATCTTTGAAAAGAAATGAGAGTTTTGAGTTAAAGCTGTTCGAGTTCCCTTTGACGTCACGAAGAGTGTTTTAATGAGTAAAGATTGAATCTTTGAATGAAATTACCTCAATCAAGGTACCTATTCTACCACTAGACCTTTGTAATGTATAAAGATTGAATCTTTGAAAGAAAATGAGTGTTTTGAGTTTAACTTATTCGAGTTACCTATGAAATCGCGAAGAGTTTTTTAATGACTGAAGATTGAATCTTTGAATGAAAAATACCACAATAAAGGTACCAATTCTGTTACTAGACCTTTCCAATGTATAAAGATTGAATCTTTGAAAGAAAATGAGATTTTTGGGTTAAACTTATTCGAGTTCCCTGTAACGTCCCGAAGAGTGTCTTAATGAGTAAAGATTGAATCATTGAATGAAATTACCTCAATCAAGGTAGCTATTACATCACTAGACCTTTTTAATTTATAAAGATTGACGTTTTGAAAAGAAATGAGTGTTTCGAGTTAAAGTTATTCAAGTTCCCTTTGACGTCACGAAGAGTGTTTTAATGAGTAAAGATTGAATCTTTGAATGAAATTACCTCAATCAAGGTACCTATTCTGTCACTAAACCTTTTTAATGTATAAGGATTGAATCTTTGAAAGAACATGAGAGTTTTGAGCTCAACTTATTCGAGTTACCTATGAAGTTGCGAAGAGTGTTTTAATGACTAAAGATTGAATCTTTGAATGAAAATACCTCAATAAAGGTACTTATTTTGTTAGTAGACCTTTTTAATGTATAAAGACTGTATCTTTGAAAGAAAATGAGAGTTTTGAGTTAAACTTATTCACGTTCCCTGTAACGTCCCAAAGAGTGTTTTAATGAGTAAATATTGAATCTTTGAATGTAATTACCTCAATCAAGGTAGCTGTTATGTCACTAGACCTTTTTAATGTACAAAGATTGAATCTTGGAAAGAAAGTGAGGGTTTTGAGTTCAACTTATTCGAGTTACCTATGAAGTCGCGAAGAGTGTTTTAATGAATAAAGATTGAATCTTTGAATGAAAACACCTCAATAAAGGTACCTATTATGTTACTAGACCTTTTTAATGTCTGAAGATTGAATCTTTGGAATAAAATGATAGTTCTGAGTTCAACTTATTCGATTTACCTATGAAGTCGTGAACAGTGTTTTAATGACTAAATAATGAATCTTTGAATGAAAATACCTTAGTAAAGGTACCTATTATGTTACAAGACCTTTTTAATGTATAAAGATTGAATCTTGGAAAGAAAATGACTGTTTTGAGTTAAACTTATTCGAGTTCCCTATGACATCCCGAAGAGTATTTCAACGAGTAAAGATTGAATCTTTGAGTGAAATTACTTGAATCAAGGGACTTATTTTGTCCCCTGGACCTTTTATATATAAAGATTGAATCTTTAAAAAGAAGTGAGCGTTATGAGTTAAACCTATCCGAGTTCCCTATGACGTCCCGAATAGTGTTTTAACGCGTAAGGATTGAATCTTTGTATGAAATTACCTCAATAGAGGTACTTATTATGTCACTAGACCTTTTTAATGTATAAAGGTTCAAGCTTTGAAAGAAAATGAGAGTTTTGAGTTAAACATATTCGAGTTCCCTGCGACGTCTCGAAGAGTGTTTTAAAGAGTAAATATTGAATCTTTGAATGAAATTACCTCAATCAAGGTACCTATTATGTCACTAGACCTTTTTAATGTATAAAGATTGAATATTTGTAAAGAACTACGAGTTTTGAGTTAAAGTTATTTGAGTTCCCTTTGACGTCACGAAGCGTGTTTTAATGAGTAAAGATTGAATCTTTGAACGAAATTATCTCAATCAATGTACCTATTATGTCAGTAGACCTTTTTAATGTATAAAGATGGAATCTTTGAAAAAAATGAGAGTATTGAGTTTAACTTATTCGAGTTACCTATGAAGTCGCGAAGAGTGTTTTAATGACCAAAGATTGAATCTTCGAATGAAAATTCCTCAATACAGGAACCTATTATGTTACTAGATCTTTTTGATGTATAAAGATTGAATCTTTGAAAGAAAATTAGAGTTTTGAGTTAAACTTATTCGAGTTCCTTTTGACATCCCGAAGAGTGTTTTAATGAATAGAGATTGAATCTTTGAATGAAATTACCTCAATCGAGGTACCTATTAAGTCACTAGAAATTTTGATTGTATAAAGATTGAATCTTTGAAAAGAAATGAGAGTTTTGAGTTAAAGCTGTTCGAGTTCCCTTTGACGTCACGAAGAGTGTTTTAATGAGTAAAGATTGAATCTTTGAATGAAATTACCTCAATCAAGGTACCTATTCTACCACTAGACCTTTGTAATGTATAAAGATTGAATCTTTGAAAGAAAATGAGTGTTTTGAGTTTAACTTATTCGAGTTACCTATGAAATCGCGAAGAGTTTTTTAATGACTGAAGATTGAATCTTTGAATGAAAAATACCACAATAAAGGTACCAATTCTGTTACTAGACCTTTCCAATGTATAAAGATTGAATCTTTGAAAGAAAATGAGATTTTTGGGTTAAACTTATTCGAGTTCCCTGTAACGTCCCGAAGAGTGTCTTAATGAGTAAAGATTGAATCATTGAATGAAATTACCTCAATCAAGGTAGCTATTACATCACTAGACCTTTTTAATTTATAAAGATTGACGTTTTGAAAAGAAATGAGTGTTTCGAGTTAAAGTTATTCAAGTTCCCTTTGACGTCACGAAGAGTGTTTTAATGAGTAAAGATTGAATCTTTGAATGAAATTACCTCAATCAAGGTACCTATTCTGTCACTAAACCTTTTTAATGTATAAGGATTGAATCTTTGAAAGAACATGAGAGTTTTGAGCTCAACTTATTCGAGTTACCTATGAAGTTGCGAAGAGTGTTTTAATGACTAAAGATTGAATCTTTGAATGAAAATACCTCAATAAAGGTACTTATTTTGTTAGTAGACCTTTTTAATGTATAAAGACTGTATCTTTGAAAGAAAATGAGAGTTTTGAGTTAAACTTATTCACGTTCCCTGTAACGTCCCAAAGAGTGTTTTAATGAGTAAATATTGAATCTTTGAATGTAATTACCTCAATCAAGGTAGCTGTTATGTCACTAGACCTTTTTAATGTACAAAGATTGAATCTTGGAAAGAAAGTGAGAGTTTTGAGTTCAACTTATTCGAGTTACCTATGAAGTCGCGAAGAGTGTTTTAATGAATAAAGATTGAATCTTTGAATGAAAACACCTCAATAAAGGTACCTATTATGTTACTAGACCTTTTTAATGTCTAAAGATTGAATCTTTGGAATAAAATGATAGTTCTGAGTTCAACTTATTCGATTTACCTATGAAGTCGTGAACAGTGTTTTAATGACTAAATAATGAATCTTTGAATGAAAATACCTTAGTAAAGGTACCTATTATGTTACAAGACCTTTTTAATGTATAAAGATTGAATCTTGGAAAGAAAATGACTGTTTTGAGTTAAACTTATTCGAGTTCCCTATGACATCCCGAAGAGTATTTCAACGAGTAAAGATTGAATCTTTGAGTGAAATTACTTGAATCAAGGGACTTATTTTGTCCCCTGGACCTTTTATATATAAAGATTGAATCTTTAAAAAGAAGTGAGCGTTATGAGTTAAACCTATCCGAGTTCCCTATGACGTCCCGAATAGTGTTTTAACGCGTAAGGATTGAATCTTTGTATGAAATTACCTCAATAGAGGTACTTATTATGTCACTAGACCTTTTTAATGTATAAAGGTTCAAGCTTTGAAAGAAAATGAGAGTTTTGAGTTAAACATATTCGAGTTCCCTGCGACGTCTCGAAGAGTGTTTTAAAGAGTAAATATTGAATCTTTGAATGAAATTACCTCAATCAAGGTACCTATTATGTCACTAGACCTTTTTAATGTATAAAGATTGAATATTTGTAAAGAACTACGAGTTTTGAGTTAAAGTTATTTGAGTTCCCTTTGACGTCACGAAGCGTGTTTTAATGAGTAAAGATTGAATCTTTGAACGAAATTATCTCAATCAATGTACCTATTATGTCAGTAGACCTTTTTAATGTATAAAGATGGAATCTTTGAAAAAAATGAGAGTATTGAGTTTAACTTATTCGAGTTACCTATGAAGTCGCGAAGAGTGTTTTAATGACCAAAGATTGAATCTTCGAATGAAAATTCCTCAATACAGGAACCTATTATGTTACTAGATCTTTTTGATGTATAAAGATTGAATCTTTGAAAGAAAATTAGAGTTTTGAGTTAAACTTATTCGAGTTCCTTTTGACATCCCGAAGAGTGTTTTAATGAATAGAGATTGAATCTTTGAATGAAATTACCTCAATCGAGGTACCTATTAAGTCACTAGAAATTTTGATTGTATAAAGATTGAATCTTTGAAAAGAAATGAGAGTTTTGAGTTAAAGCTGTTCGAGTTCCCTTTGACGTCACGAAGAGTGTTTTAATGAGTAAAGATTGAATCTTTGAATGAAATTACCTCAATCAAGGTACCTATTCTACCACTAGACCTTTGTAATGTATAAAGATTGAATCTTTGAAAGAAAATGAGTGTTTTGAGTTTAACTTATTCGAGTTACCTATGAAATCGCGAAGAGTTTTTTAATGACTGAAGATTGAATCTTTGAATGAAAAATACCACAATAAAGGTACCAATTCTGTTACTAGACCTTTCCAATGTATAAAGATTGAATCTTTGAAAGAAAATGAGATTTTTGGGTTAAACTTATTCGAGTTCCCTGTAACGTCCCGAAGAGTGTCTTAATGAGTAAAGATTGAATCATTGAATGAAATTACCTCAATCAAGGTAGCTATTACATCACTAGACCTTTTTAATTTATAAAGATTGACGTTTTGAAAAGAAATGAGTGTTTCGAGTTAAAGTTATTCAAGTTCCCTTTGACGTCACGAAGAGTGTTTTAATGAGTAAAGATTGAATCTTTGAATGAAATTACCTCAATCAAGGTACCTATTCTGTCACTAAACCTTTTTAATGTATAAGGATTGAATCTTTGAAAGAACATGAGAGTTTTGAGCTCAACTTATTCGAGTTACCTATGAAGTTGCGAAGAGTGTTTTAATGACTAAAGATTGAATCTTTGAATGAAAATACCTCAATAAAGGTACTTATTTTGTTAGTAGACCTTTTTAATGTATAAAGACTGTATCTTTGAAAGAAAATGAGAGTTTTGAGTTAAACTTATTCACGTTCCCTGTAACGTCCCAAAGAGTGTTTTAATGAGTAAATATTGAATCTTTGAATGTAATTACCTCAATCAAGGTAGCTGTTATGTCACTAGACCTTTTTAATGTACAAAGATTGAATCTTGGAAAGAAAGTGAGAGTTTTGAGTTCAACTTATTCGAGTTACCTATGAAGTCGCGAAGAGTGTTTTAATGAATAAAGATTGAATCTTTGAATGAAAACACCTCAATAAAGGTACCTATTATGTTACTAGACCTTTTTAATGTCTGAAGATTGAATCTTTGGAATAAAATGATAGTTCTGAGTTCAACTTATTCGATTTACCTATGAAGTCGTGAACAGTGTTTTAATGACTAAATAATGAATCTTTGAATGAAAATACCTTAGTAAAGGTACCTATTATGTTACAAGACCTTTCTAATGTATAAAGATTGAATCTTGGAAAGAAAATGACTGTTTTGAGTTAAACTTATTCGAGTTCCCTATGACATCCCGAAGAGTATTTCAACGAGTAAAGATTGAATCTTTGAGTGAAATTACTTGAATCAAGGGACTTATTTTGTCCCCTGGACCTTTCATATATAAAGATTGAATCTTTAAAAAGAAGTGAGCGTTATGAGTTAAACCTATCCGAGTTCCCTATGACGTCCCGAATAGTGTTTTAACGCGTAAGGATTGAATCTTTGTATGAAATTACCTAAATAGAGGTACTTATTATGTCACTAGACCTTTTTAATGTATAAAGGTTCAAGCTTTGAAAGAAAATGAGAGTTTTGAGTTAAACATATTCGAGTTCCCTGCGACATCTCGAAGAGTGTTTTAAAGAGTAAATATTGAATCTTTGAATGAAATTACCTCAATCAAGGTACCTATTATGTCACTAGACCTTTTTAATGTATAAAGATTGAATATTTGTAAAGAACTACGAGTTTTGAGTTAAAGTTATTTGAGTTCCCTTTGACGTCACGAAGCGTGTTTTAATGAGTAAAGATTGAATCTTTGAACGAAATTATCTCAATCAATGTACCTATTATGTCAGTAGACCTTTTTAATGTATAAAGATGGAATCTTTGAAAAAAATGAGAGTATTGAGTTTAACTTATTCGAGTTACCTATGAAGTCGCGAAGAGTGTTTTAATGACCAAAGATTGAATCTTCGAATGAAAATTCCTCAATACAGGAACCTATTATGTTACTAGATCTTTTTGATGTATAAAGATTGAATCTTTGAAAGAAAATTAGAGTTTTGAGTTAAACTTATTCGAGTTCCTTTTGACATCCCGAAGAGTGTTTTAATGAATAGAGATTGAATCTTTGAATGAAATTACCTCAATCGAGGTACCTATTAAGTCACTAGAAATTTTGATTGTATAAAGATTGAATCTTTGAAAAGAAATGAGAGTTTTGAGTTAAAGCTGTTCGAGTTCCCTTTGACGTCACGAAGAGTGTTTTAATGAGTAAAGATTGAATCTTTGAATGAAATTACCTCAATCAAGGTACCTATTCTACCACTAGACCTTTGTAATGTATAAAGATTGAATCTTTGAAAGAAAATGAGTGTTTTGAGTTTAACTTATTCGAGTTACCTATGAAATCGCGAAGAGTTTTTTAATGACTGAAGATTGAATCTTTGAATGAAAAATACCACAATAAAGGTACCAATTCTGTTACTAGACCTTTCCAATGTATAAAGATTGAATCTTTGAAAGAAAATGAGATTTTTGGGTTAAACTTATTCGAGTTCCCTGTAACGTCCCGAAGAGTGTCTTAATGAGTAAAGATTGAATCATTGAATGAAATTACCTCAATCAAGGTAGCTATTACATCACTAGACCTTTTTAATTTATAAAGATTGACGTTTTGAAAAGAAATGAGTGTTTCGAGTTAAAGTTATTCAAGTTCCCTTTGACGTCACGAAGAGTGTTTTAATGAGTAAAGATTGAATCTTTGAATGAAATTACCTCAATCAAGGTACCTATTCTGTCACTAAACCTTTTTAATGTATAAGGATTGAATCTTTGAAAGAACATGAGAGTTTTGAGCTCAACTTATTCGAGTTACCTATGAAGTTGCGAAGAGTGTTTTAATGACTAAAGATTGAATCTTTGAATGAAAATACCTCAATAAAGGTACTTATTTTGTTAGTAGACCTTTTTAATGTATAAAGACTGTATCTTTGAAAGAAAATGAGAGTTTTGAGTTAAACTTATTCACGTTCCCTGTAACGTCCCAAAGAGTGTTTTAATGAGTAAATATTGAATCTTTGAATGTAATTACCTCAATCAACGTAGCTGTTATGTCACTAGACCTTTTTAATGTACAAAGATTGAATCTTGGAAAGAAAGTGAGAGTTTTGAGTTCAACTTATTCGAGTTACCTATGAAGTCGCGAAGAGTGTTTTAATGAATAAAGATTGAATCTTTGAATGAAAACACCTCAATAAAGGTACCTATTATGTTACTAGACCTTTTTAATGTCTGAAGATTGAATCTTTGGAATAAAATGATAGTTCTGAGTTCAACTTATTCGATTTACCTATGAAGTCGTGAACAGTGTTTTAATGACTAAATAATGAATCTTTGAATGAAAATACCTTAGTAAAGGTACCTATTATGTTGCAAGACCTTTTTAATGTATAAAGATTGAATCTTGGAAAGAAAATGACTGTTTTGAGTTAAACTTATTCGAGTTCCCTATGACATCCCGAAGAGTATTTCAACGAGTAAAGATTGAATCTTTGAGTGAAATTACTTGAATCAAGGGACTTATTTTGTCCCCTGGACCTTTTAGATGTAAAGATTGAATCTTTAAAAAGAAGTGAGCGTTATGAGTTAAACCTATCCGAGTTCCCTATGACGTCCCGAATAGTGTTTTAACGCGTAAGGATTGAATCTTTGTATGAAATTACCTCAATAGAGGTACTTATTATGTCACTAGACCTTTTTAATGTATAAAGGTTCAAGCTTTGAAAGAAAATGAGAGTTTTGAGTTAAACATATTCGAGTTCCCTGCGACGTCTCGAAGAGTGTTTTAAAGAGTAAATATTGAATCTTTGAATGAAATTACCTCAATCAAGGTACCTATTATGTCACTAGACCTTTTTAATGTATAAAGATTGAATATTTGTAAAGAACTACGAGTTTTGAGTTAAAGTTATTTGAGTTCCCTTTGACGTCACGAAGCGTGTTTTAATGAGTAAAGATTGAATCTTTGAACGAAATTATCTCAATCAATGTACCTATTATGTCAGTAGACCTTTTTAATGTATAAAGATGGAATCTTTGAAAAAAATGAGAGTATTGAGTTTAACTTATTCGAGTTACCTATGAAGTCGCGAAGAGTGTTTTAATGACCAAAGATTGAATCTTCGAATGAAAATTCCTCAATACAGGAACCTATTATGTTACTAGATCTTTTTGATGTATAAAGATTGAATCTTTGAAAGAAAATTAGAGTTTTGAGTTAAACTTATTCGAGTTCCTTTTGACATCCCGAAGAGTGTTTTAATGAATAGAGATTGAATCTTTGAATGAAATTACCTCAATCGAGGTACCTATTAAGTCACTAGAAATTTTGATTGTATAAAGATTGAATCTTTGAAAAGAAATGAGAGTTTTGAGTTAAAGCTGTTCGAGTTCCCTTTGACGTCACGAAGAGTGTTTTAATGAGTAAAGATTGAATCTTTGAATGAAATTACCTCAATCAAGGTACCTATTCTACCACTAGACCTTTGTAATGTATAAAGATTGAATCTTTGAAAGAAAATGAGTGTTTTGAGTTTAACTTATTCGAGTTACCTATGAAATCGCGAAGAGTTTTTTAATGACTGAAGATTGAATCTTTGAATGAAAAATACCACAATAAAGGTACCAATTCTGTTACTAGACCTTTCCAATGTATAAAGATTGAATCTTTGAAAGAAAATGAGATTTTTGGGTTAAACTTATTCGAGTTCCCTGTAACGTCCCGAAGAGTGTCTTAATGAGTAAAGATTGAATCATTGAATGAAATTACCTCAATCAAGGTAGCTATTACATCACTAGACCTTTTTAATTTATAAAGATTGACGTTTTGAAAAGAAATGAGTGTTTCGAGTTAAAGTTATTCAAGTTCCCTTTGACGTCACGAAGAGTGTTTTAATGAGTAAAGATTGAATCTTTGAATGAAATTACCTCAATCAAGGTACCTATTCTGTCACTAAACCTTTTTAATGTATAAGGATTGAATCTTTGAAAGAACATGAGAGTTTTGAGCTCAACTTATTCGAGTTACCTATGAAGTTGCGAAGAGTGTTTTAATGACTAAAGATTGAATCTTTGAATGAAAATACCTCAATAAAGGTACTTATTTTGTTAGTAGACCTTTTTAATGTATAAAGACTGTATCTTTGAAAGAAAATGAGAGTTTTGAGTTAAACTTATTCACGTTCCCTGTAACGTCCCAAAGAGTGTTTTAATGAGTAAATATTGAATCTTTGAATGTAATTACCTCAATCAAGGTAGCTGTTATGTCACTAGACCTTTTTAATGTACAAAGATTGAATCTTGGAAAGAAAGTGAGAGTTTTGAGTTCAACTTATTCGAGTTACCTATGAAGTCGCGAAGAGTGTTTTAATGAATAAAGATTGAATCTTTGAATGAAAACACCTCAATAAAGGTACCTATTATGTTACTAGACCTTTTTAATGTCTAAAGATTGAATCTTTGGAATAAAATGATAGTTCTGAGTTCAACTTATTCGATTTACCTATGAAGTCGTGAACAGTGTTTTAATGACTAAATAATGAATCTTTGAATGAAAATACCTTAGTAAAGGTACCTATTATGTTACAAGACCTTTTTAATGTATAAAGATTGAATCTTGGAAAGAAAATGACTGTTTTGAGTTAAACTTATTCGAGTTCCCTATGACATCCCGAAGAGTATTTCAACGAGTAAAGATTGAATCTTTGATTGAAATTACTTGAATCAAGGGACTTATTTTGTCCCCTGGACCTTTTATATATAAAGATTGAATCTTTAAAAAGAAGTGAGCGTTATGAGTTAAACCTATCCGAGTTCCCTATGACGTCCCGAATAGTGTTTTAACGCGTAAGGATTGAATCTTTGTATGAAATTACCTCAATAGAGGTACTTATTATGTCACTAGACCTTTTTAATGTATAAAGGTTCAAGCTTTGAAAGAAAATGAGAGTTTTGAGTTAAACATATTCGAGTTCCCTGCGACGTCTCGAAGAGTGTTTTAAAGAGTAAATATTGAATCTTTGAATGAAATTACCTCAATCAAGGTACCTATTATGTCACTAGACCTTTTTAATGTATAAAGATTGAATATTTGTAAAGAACTACGAGTTTTGAGTTAAAGTTATTTGAGTTCCCTTTGACGTCACGAAGCGTGTTTTAATGAGTAAAGATTGAATCTTTGAACGAAATTATCTCAATCAATGTACCTATTATGTCAGTAGACCTTTTTAATGTATAAAGATGGAATCTTTGAAAAAAATGAGAGTATTGAGTTTAACTTATTCGAGTTACCTATGAAGTCGCGAAGAGTGTTTTAATGACCAAAGATTGAATCTTCGAATGAAAATTCCTCAATACAGGAACCTATTATGTTACTAGATCTTTTTGATGTATAAAGATTGAATCTTTGAAAGAAAATTAGAGTTTTGAGTTAAACTTATTCGAGTTCCTTTTGACATCCCGAAGAGTGTTTTAATGAATAGAGATTGAATCTTTGAATGAAATTACCTCAATCGAGGTACCTATTAAGTCACTAGAAATTTTGATTGTATAAAGATTGAATCTTTGAAAAGAAATGAGAGTTTTGAGTTAAAGCTGTTCGAGTTCCCTTTGACGTCACGAAGAGTGTTTTAATGAGTAAAGATTGAATCTTTGAATGAAATTACCTCAATCAAGGTACCTATTCTACCACTAGACCTTTGTAATGTATAAAGATTGAATCTTTGAAAGAAAATGAGTGTTTTGAGTTTAACTTATTCGAGTTACCTATGAAATCGCGAAGAGTTTTTTAATGACTGAAGATTGAATCTTTGAATGAAAAATACCACAATAAAGGTACCAATTCTGTTACTAGACCTTTCCAATGTATAAAGATTGAATCTTTGAAAGAAAATGAGATTTTTGGGTTAAACTTATTCGAGTTCCCTGTAACGTCCCGAAGAGTGTCTTAATGAGTAAAGATTGAATCATTGAATGAAATTACCTCAATCAAGGTAGCTATTACATCACTAGACCTTTTTAATTTATAAAGATTGACGTTTTGAAAAGAAATGAGTGTTTCGAGTTAAAGTTATTCAAGTTCCCTTTGACGTCACGAAGAGTGTTTTAATGAGTAAAGATTGAATCTTTGAATGAAATTACCTCAATCAAGGTACCTATTCTGTCACTAAACCTTTTTAATGTATAAGGATTGAATCTTTGAAAGAACATGAGAGTTTTGAGCTCAACTTATTCGAGTTACCTATGAAGTTGCGAAGAGTGTTTTAATGACTAAAGATTGAATCTTTGAATGAAAATACCTCAATAAAGGTACTTATTTTGTTAGTAGACCTTTTTAATGTATAAAGACTGTATCTTTGAAAGAAAATGAGAGTTTTGAGTTAAACTTATTCACGTTCCCTGTAACGTCCCAAAGAGTGTTTTAATGAGTAAATATTGAATCTTTGAATGTAATTACCTCAATCAAGGTAGCTGTTATGTCACTAGACCTTTTTAATGTACAAAGATTGAATCTTGGAAAGAAAGTGAGAGTTTTGAGTTCAACTTATTCGAGTTACCTATGAAGTCGCGAAGAGTGTTTTAATGAATAAAGATTGAATCTTTGAATGAAAACACCTCAATAAAGGTACCTATTATGTTACTAGACCTTTTTAATGTCTAAAGATTGAATCTTTGGAATAAAATGATAGTTCTGAGTTCAACTTATTCGATTTACCTATGAAGTCGTGAACAGTGTTTTAATGACTAAATAATGAATCTTTGAATGAAAATACCTTAGTAAAGGTACCTATTATGTTACAAGACCTTTTTAATGTATAAAGATTGAATCTTGGAAAGAAAATGACTGTTTTGAGTTAAACTTATTCGAGTTCCCTATGACATCCCGAAGAGTATTTCAACGAGTAAAGATTGAATCTTTGATTGAAATTACTTGAATCAAGGGACTTATTTTGTCCCCTGGACCTTTTATATATAAAGATTGAATCTTTAAAAAGAAGTGAGCGTTATGAGTTAAACCTATCCGAGTTCCCTATGACGTCCCGAATAGTGTTTTAACGCGTAAGGATTGAATCTTTGTATGAAATTACCTCAATAGAGGTACTTATTATGTCACTAGACCTTTTTAATGTATAAAGGTTCAAGCTTTGAAAGAAAATGAGAGTTTTGAGTTAAACATATTCGAGTTCCCTGCGACGTCTCGAAGAGTGTTTTAAAGAGTAAATATTGAATCTTTGAATGAAATTACCTCAATCAAGGTACCTATTATGTCACTAGACCTTTTTAATGTATAAAGATTGAATATTTGTAAAGAACTACGAGTTTTGAGTTAAAGTTATTTGAGTTCCCTTTGACGTCACGAAGCGTGTTTTAATGAGTAAAGATTGAATCTTTGAACGAAATTATCTCAATCAATGTACCTATTATGTCAGTAGACCTTTTTAATGTATAAAGATGGAATCTTTGAAAAAAATGAGAGTATTGAGTTTAACTTATTCGAGTTACCTATGAAGTCGCGAAGAGTGTTTTAATGACCAAAGATTGAATCTTCGAATGAAAATTCCTCAATACAGGAACCTATTATGTTACTAGATCTTTTTGATGTATAAAGATTGAATCTTTGAAAGAAAATTAGAGTTTTGAGTTAAACTTATTCGAGTTCCTTTTGACATCCCGAAGAGTGTTTTAATGAATAGAGATTGAATCTTTGAATGAAATTACCTCAATCGAGGTACCTATTAAGTCACTAGAAATTTTGATTGTATAAAGATTGAATCTTTGAAAAGAAATGAGAGTTTTGAGTTAAAGCTGTTCGAGTTCCCTTTGACGTCACGAAGAGTGTTTTAATGAGTAAAGATTGAATCTTTGAATGAAATTACCTCAATCAAGGTACCTATTCTACCACTAGACCTTTGTAATGTATAAAGATTGAATCTTTGAAAGAAAATGAGTGTTTTGAGTTTAACTTATTCGAGTTACCTATGAAATCGCGAAGAGTTTTTTAATGACTGAAGATTGAATCTTTGAATGAAAAATACCACAATAAAGGTACCAATTCTGTTACTAGACCTTTCCAATGTATAAAGATTGAATCTTTGAAAGAAAATGAGATTTTTGGGTTAAACTTATTCGAGTTCCCTGTAACGTCCCGAAGAGTGTCTTAATGAGTAAAGATTGAATCATTGAATGAAATTACCTCAATCAAGGTAGCTATTACATCACTAGACCTTTTTAATTTATAAAGATTGACGTTTTGAAAAGAAATGAGTGTTTCGAGTTAAAGTTATTCAAGTTCCCTTTGACGTCACGAAGAGTGTTTTAATGAGTAAAGATTGAATCTTTGAATGAAATTACCTCAATCAAGGTACCTATTCTGTCACTAAACCTTTTTAATGTATAAGGATTGAATCTTTGAAAGAACATGAGAGTTTTGAGCTCAACTTATTCGAGTTACCTATGAAGTTGCGAAGAGTGTTTTAATGACTAAAGATTGAATCTTTGAATGAAAATACCTCAATAAAGGTACTTATTTTGTTAGTAGACCTTTTTAATGTATAAAGACTGTATCTTTGAAAGAAAATGAGAGTTTTGAGTTAAACTTATTCACGTTCCCTGTAACGTCCCAAAGAGTGTTTTAATGAGTAAATATTGAATCTTTGAATGTAATTACCTCAATCAAGGTAGCTGTTATGTCACTAGACCTTTTTAATGTACAAAGATTGAATCTTGGAAAGAAAGTGAGAGTTTTGAGTTCAACTTATTCGAGTTACCTATGAAGTCGCGAAGAGTGTTTTAATGAATAAAGATTGAATCTTTGAATGAAAACACCTCAATAAAGGTACCTATTATGTTACTAGACCTTTTTAATGTCTAAAGATTGAATCTTTGGAATAAAATGATAGTTCTGAGTTCAACTTATTCGATTTACCTATGAAGTCGTGAACAGTGTTTTAATGACTAAATAATGAATCTTTGAATGAAAATACCTTAGTAAAGGTACCTATTATGTTACAAGACCTTTTTAATGTATAAAGATTGAATCTTGGAAAGAAAATGACTGTTTTGAGTTAAACTTATTCGAGTTCCCTATGACATCCCGAAGAGTATTTCAACGAGTAAAGATTGAATCTTTGATTGAAATTACTTGAATCAAGGGACTTATTTTGTCCCCTGGACCTTTTATATATAAAGATTGAATCTTTAAAAAGAAGTGAGCGTTATGAGTTAAACCTATCCGAGTTCCCTATGACGTCCCGAATAGTGTTTTAACGCGTAAGGATTGAATCTTTGTATGAAATTACCTCAATAGAGGTACTTATTATGTCACTAGACCTTTTTAATGTATAAAGGTTCAAGCTTTGAAAGAAAATGAGAGTTTTGAGTTAAACATATTCGAGTTCCCTGCGACGTCTCGAAGAGTGTTTTAAAGAGTAAATATTGAATCTTTGAATGAAATTACCTCAATCAAGGTACCTATTATGTCACTAGACCTTTTTAATGTATAAAGATTGAATATTTGTAAAGAACTACGAGTTTTGAGTTAAAGTTATTTGAGTTCCCTTTGACGTCACGAAGCGTGTTTTAATGAGTAAAGATTGAATCTTTGAACGAAATTATCTCAATCAATGTACCTATTATGTCAGTAGACCTTTTTAATGTATAAAGATGGAATCTTTGAAAAAAATGAGAGTATTGAGTTTAACTTATTCGAGTTACCTATGAAGTCGCGAAGAGTGTTTTAATGACCAAAGATTGAATCTTCGAATGAAAATTCCTCAATACAGGAACCTATTATGTTACTAGATCTTTTTGATGTATAAAGATTGAATCTTTGAAAGAAAATTAGAGTTTTGAGTTAAACTTATTCGAGTTCCTTTTGACATCCCGAAGAGTGTTTTAATGAATAGAGATTGAATCTTTGAATGAAATTACCTCAATCGAGGTACCTATTAAGTCACTAGAAATTTTGATTGTATAAAGATTGAATCTTTGAAAAGAAATGAGAGTTTTGAGTTAAAGCTGTTCGAGTTCCCTTTGACGTCACGAAGAGTGTTTTAATGAGTAAAGATTGAATCTTTGAATGAAATTACCTCAATCAAGGTACCTATTCTACCACTAGACCTTTGTAATGTATAAAGATTGAATCTTTGAAAGAAAATGAGTGTTTTGAGTTTAACTTATTCGAGTTACCTATGAAATCGCGAAGAGTTTTTTAATGACTGAAGATTGAATCTTTGAATGAAAAATACCACAATAAAGGTACCAATTCTGTTACTAGACCTTTCCAATGTATAAAGATTGAATCTTTGAAAGAAAATGAGATTTTTGGGTTAAACTTATTCGAGTTCCCTGTAACGTCCCGAAGAGTGTCTTAATGAGTAAAGATTGAATCATTGAATGAAATTACCTCAATCAAGGTAGCTATTACATCACTAGACCTTTTTAATTTATAAAGATTGACGTTTTGAAAAGAAATGAGTGTTTCGAGTTAAAGTTATTCAAGTTCCCTTTGACGTCACGAAGAGTGTTTTAATGAGTAAAGATTGAATCTTTGAATGAAATTACCTCAATCAAGGTACCTATTCTGTCACTAAACCTTTTTAATGTATAAGGATTGAATCTTTGAAAGAACATGAGAGTTTTGAGCTCAACTTATTCGAGTTACCTATGAAGTTGCGAAGAGTGTTTTAATGACTAAAGATTGAATCTTTGAATGAAAATACCTCAATAAAGGTACTTATTTTGTTAGTAGACCTTTTTAATGTATAAAGACTGTATCTTTGAAAGAAAATGAGAGTTTTGAGTTAAACTTATTCACGTTCCCTGTAACGTCCCAAAGAGTGTTTTAATGAGTAAATATTGAATCTTTGAATGTAATTACCTCAATCAAGGTAGCTGTTATGTCACTAGACCTTTTTAATGTACAAAGATTGAATCTTGGAAAGAAAGTGAGAGTTTTGAGTTCAACTTATTCGAGTTACCTATGAAGTCGCGAAGAGTGTTTTAATGAATAAAGATTGAATCTTTGAATGAAAACACCTCAATAAAGGTACCTATTATGTTACTAGACCTTTTTAATGTCTAAAGATTGAATCTTTGGAATAAAATGATAGTTCTGAGTTCAACTTATTCGATTTACCTATGAAGTCGTGAACAGTGTTTTAATGACTAAATAATGAATCTTTGAATGAAAATACCTTAGTAAAGGTACCTATTATGTTACAAGACCTTTTTAATGTATAAAGATTGAATCTTGGAAAGAAAATGACTGTTTTGAGTTAAACTTATTCGAGTTCCCTATGACATCCCGAAGAGTATTTCAACGAGTAAAGATTGAATCTTTGATTGAAATTACTTGAATCAAGGGACTTATTTTGTCCCCTGGACCTTTTATATATAAAGATTGAATCTTTAAAAAGAAGTGAGCGTTATGAGTTAAACCTATCCGAGTTCCCTATGACGTCCCGAATAGTGTTTTAACGCGTAAGGATTGAATCTTTGTATGAAATTACCTCAATAGAGGTACTTATTATGTCACTAGACCTTTTTAATGTATAAAGGTTCAAGCTTTGAAAGAAAATGAGAGTTTTGAGTTAAACATATTCGAGTTCCCTGCGACGTCTCGAAGAGTGTTTTAAAGAGTAAATATTGAATCTTTGAATGAAATTACCTCAATCAAGGTACCTATTATGTCACTAGACCTTTTTAATGTATAAAGATTGAATATTTGTAAAGAACTACGAGTTTTGAGTTAAAGTTATTTGAGTTCCCTTTGACGTCACGAAGCGTGTTTTAATGAGTAAAGATTGAATCTTTGAACGAAATTATCTCAATCAATGTACCTATTATGTCAGTAGACCTTTTTAATGTATAAAGATGGAATCTTTGAAAAAAATGAGAGTATTGAGTTTAACTTATTCGAGTTACCTATGAAGTCGCGAAGAGTGTTTTAATGACCAAAGATTGAATCTTCGAATGAAAATTCCTCAATACAGGAACCTATTATGTTACTAGATCTTTTTGATGTATAAAGATTGAATCTTTGAAAGAAAATTAGAGTTTTGAGTTAAACTTATTCGAGTTCCTTTTGACATCCCGAAGAGTGTTTTAATGAATAGAGATTGAATCTTTGAATGAAATTACCTCAATCGAGGTACCTATTAAGTCACTAGAAATTTTGATTGTATAAAGATTGAATCTTTGAAAAGAAATGAGAGTTTTGAGTTAAAGCTGTTCGAGTTCCCTTTGACGTCACGAAGAGTGTTTTAATGAGTAAAGATTGAATCTTTGAATGAAATTACCTCAATCAAGGTACCTATTCTACCACTAGACCTTTGTAATGTATAAAGATTGAATCTTTGAAAGAAAATGAGTGTTTTGAGTTTAACTTATTCGAGTTACCTATGAAATCGCGAAGAGTTTTTTAATGACTGAAGATTGAATCTTTGAATGAAAAATACCACAATAAAGGTACCAATTCTGTTACTAGACCTTTCCAATGTATAAAGATTGAATCTTTGAAAGAAAATGAGATTTTTGGGTTAAACTTATTCGAGTTCCCTGTAACGTCCCGAAGAGTGTCTTAATGAGTAAAGATTGAATCATTGAATGAAATTACCTCAATCAAGGTAGCTATTACATCACTAGACCTTTTTAATTTATAAAGATTGACGTTCTGAAAAGAAATGAGTGTTTCGAGTTAAAGTTATTCAAGTTCCCTTTGACGTCACGAAGAGTGTTTTAATGAGTAAAGATTGAATCTTTGAATGAAATTACCTCAATCAAGGTACCTATTCTGTCACTAAACCTTTTTAATGTATAAGGATTGAATCTTTGAAAGAACATGAGAGTTTTGAGCTCAACTTATTCGAGTTACCTATGAAGTTGCGAAGAGTGTTTTAATGACTAAAGATTGAATCTTTGAATGAAAATACCTCAATAAAGGTACTTATTTTGTTAGTAGACCTTTTTAATGTATAAAGACTGTATCTTTGAAAGAAAATGAGAGTTTTGAGTTAAACTTATTCACGTTCCCTGTAACGTCCCAAAGAGTGTTTTAATGAGTAAATATTGAATCTTTGAATGTAATTACCTCAATCAAGGTAGCTGTTATGTCACTAGACCTTTTTAATGTACAAAGATTGAATCTTGGAAAGAAAGTGAGAGTTTTGAGTTCAACTTATTCGAGTTACCTATGAAGTCGCGAAGAGTGTTTTAATGAATAAAGATTGAATCTTTGAATGAAAACACCTCAATAAAGGTACCTATTATGTTACTAGACCTTTTTAATGTCTAAAGATTGAATCTTTGGAATAAAATGATAGTTCTGAGTTCAACTTATTCGATTTACCTATGAAGTCGTGAACAGTGTTTTAATGACTAAATAATGAATCTTTGAATGAAAATACCTTAGTAAAGGTACCTATTATGTTACAAGACCTTTTTAATGTATAAAGATTAAATCTTGGAAAGAAAATGACTGTTTTGAGTTAAACTTATTCGAGTTCCCTATGACATCCCGAAGAGTATTTCAACGAGTAAAGATTGAATCTTTGATTGAAATTACTTGAATCAAGGGACTTATTTTGTCCCCTGGACCTTTTATATATAAAGATTGAATCTTTAAAAAGAAGTGAGCGTTATGAGTTAAACCTATCCGAGTTCCCTATGACGTCCCGAATAGTGTTTTAACGCGTAAGGATTGAATCTTTGTATGAAATTACCTCAATAGAGGTACTTATTATGTCACTAGACCTTTTTAATGTATAAAGGTTCAAGCTTTGAAAGAAAATGAGAGTTTTGAGTTAAACATATTCGAGTTCCCTGCGACGTCTCGAAGAGTGTTTTAAAGAGTAAATATTGAATCTTTGAATGAAATTACCTCAATCAAGGTACCTATTATGTCACTAGACCTTTTTAATGTATAAAGATTGAATATTTGTAAAGAACTACGAGTTTTGAGTTAAAGTTATTTGAGTTCCCTTTGACGTCACGAAGCGTGTTTTAATGAGTAAAGATTGAATCTTTGAACGAAATTATCTCAATCAATGTACCTATTATGTCAGTAGACCTTTTTAATGTATAAAGATGGAATCTTTGAAAAAAATGAGAGTATTGAGTTTAACTTATTCGAGTTACCTATGAAGTCGCGAAGAGTGTTTTAATGACCAAAGATTGAATCTTCGAATGAAAATTCCTCAATACAGGAACCTATTATGTTACTAGATCTTTTTGATGTATAAAGATTGAATCTTTGAAAGAAAATTAGAGTTTTGAGTTAAACTTATTCGAGTTCCTTTTGACATCCCGAAGAGTGTTTTAATGAATAGAGATTGAATCTTTGAATGAAATTACCTCAATCGAGGTACCTATTAAGTCACTAGAAATTTTGATTGTATAAAGATTGAATCTTTGAAAAGAAATGAGAGTGTTGAGTTAAAGCTGTTCGAGTTCCCTTTGACGTCACGAAGAGTGTTTTAATGAGTAAAGATTGAATCTTTGAATGAAATTACCTCAATCAAGGTACCTATTCTACCACTAGACCTTTGTAATGTATAAAGATTGAATCTTTGAAAGAAAATGAGTGTTTTGAGTTTAACTTATTCGAGTTACCTATGAAATCGCGAAGAGTTTTTTAATGACTGAAGATTGAATCTTTGAATGAAAAATACCACAATAAAGGTACCAATTCTGTTACTAGACCTTTCCAATGTATAAAGATTGAATCTTTGAAAGAAAATGAGATTTTTAGGTTAAACTTATTCGAGTTCCCTGTAACGTCCCGAAGAGTGTCTTAATGAGTAAAGATTGAATCATTGAATGAAATTACCTCAATCAAGGTAGCTATTACATCACTAGACCTTTTTAATTTATAAAGATTGACGTTTTGAAAAGAAATGAGTGTTTCGAGTTAAAGTTATTCAAGTTCCCTTTGACGTCACGAAGAGTGTTTTAATGAGTAAAGATTGAATCTTTGAATGAAATTACCTCAATCAAGGTACCTATTCTGTCACTAAACCTTTTTAATGTATAAGGATTGAATCTTTGAAAGAACATGAGAGTTTTGAGCTCAACTTATTCGAGTTACCTATGAAGTTGCGAAGAGTGTTTTAATGACTAAAGATTGAATCTTTGAATGAAAATACCTCAATAAAGGTACTTATTTTGTTAGTAGACCTTTTTAATGTATAAAGACTGTATCTTTGAAAGAAAATGAGAGTTTTGAGTTAAACTTATTCACGTTCCCTGTAACGTCCCAAAGAGTGTTTTAATGAGTAAATATTGAATCTTTGAATGTAATTACCTCAATCAAGGTAGCTGTTATGTCACTAGACCTTTTTAATGTACAAAGATTGAATCTTGGAAAGAAAGTGAGAGTTTTGAGTTCAACTTATTCGAGTTACCTATGAAGTCGCGAAGAGTGTTTTAATGAATAAAGATTGAATCTTTGAATGAAAACACCTCAATAAAGGTACCTATTATGTTACTAGACCTTTTTAATGTCTAAAGATTGAATCTTTGGAATAAAATGATAGTTCTGAGTTCAACTTATTCGATTTACCTATGAAGTCGTGAACAGTGTTTTAATGACTAAATAATGAATCTTTGAATGAAAATACCTTAGTAAAGGTACCTATTATGTTACAAGACCTTTTTAATGTATAAAGATTGAATCTTGGAAAGAAAATGACTGTTTTGAGTTAAACTTATTCGAGTTCCCTATGACATCCCGAAGAGTATTTCAACGAGTAAAGATTGAATCTTTGAGTGAAATTACTTGAATCAAGGGACTTATTTTGTCCCCTGGACCTTTTATATATAAAGATTGAATCTTTAAAAAGAAGTGAGCGTTATGAGTTAAACCTATCCGAGTTCCCTATGACGTCCCGAATAGTGTTTTAACGCGTAAGGATTGAATCTTTGTATGAAATTACCTCAATAGAGGTACTTATTATGTCACTAGACCTTTTTAATGTATAAAGGTTCAAGCTTTGAAAGAAAATGAGAGTTTTGAGTTAAACATATTCGAGTTCCCTGCGACGTCTCGAAGAGTGTTTTAAAGAGTAAATATTGAATCTTTGAATGAAATTACCTCAATCAAGGTACCTATTATGTCACTAGACCTTTTTAATGTATAAAGATTGAATATTTGTAAAGAACTACGAGTTTTGAGTTAAAGTTATTTGAGTTCCCTTTGACGTCACGAAGCGTGTTTTAATGAGTAAAGATTGAATCTTTGAACGAAATTATCTCAATCAATGTACCTATTATGTCAGTAGACCTTTTTAATGTATAAAGATGGAATCTTTGAAAAAAATGAGAGTATTGAGTTTAACTTATTCGAGTTACCTATGAAGTCGCGAAGAGTGTTTTAATGACCAAAGATTGAATCTTCGAATGAAAATTCCTCAATACAGGAACCTATTATGTTACTAGATCTTTTTGATGTATAAAGATTGAATCTTTGAAAGAAAATTAGAGTTTTGAGTTAAACTTATTCGAGTTCCTTTTGACATCCCGAAGAGTGTTTTAATGAATAGAGATTGAATCTTTGAATGAAATTACCTCAATCGAGGTACCTATTAAGTCACTAGAAATTTTGATTGTATAAAGATTGAATCTTTGAAAAGAAATGAGAGTGTTGAGTTAAAGCTGTTCGAGTTCCCTTTGACGTCACGAAGAGTGTTTTAATGAGTAAAGATTGAATCTTTGAATGAAATTACCTCAATCAAGGTACCTATTCTACCACTAGACCTTTGTAATGTATAAAGATTGAATCTTTGAAAGAAAATGAGTGTTTTGAGTTTAACTTATTCGAGTTACCAATGAAATCGCGAAGAGTTTTTTAATGACTGAAGATTGAATCTTTGAATGAAAAATACCACAATAAAGGTACCAATTCTGTTACTAGACCTTTCCAATGTATAAAGATTGAATCTTTGAAAGAAAATGAGATTTTTGGGTTAAACTTATTCGAGTTCCTTGTAACGTCCCGAAGAGTGTCTTAATGAGTAAAGATTGAATCATTGAATGAAATTACCTCAATCAAGGTAGCTATTACATCACTAGACCTTTTTAATTTATAAAGATTGACGTTTTGAAAAGAAATGAGTGTTTCGAGTTAAAGTTATTCAAGTTCCCTTTGACGTCACGAAGAGTGTTTTAATGAGTAAAGATTGAATCTTTGAATGAAATTACCTCAATCAAGGTACCTATTCTGTCACTAAACCTTTTTAATGTATAAGGATTGAATCTTTGAAAGAACATGAGAGTTTTGAGCTCAACTTATTCGAGTTACCTATGAAGTTGCGAAGAGTGTTTTAATGACTAAAGATTGAATCTTTGAATGAAAATACCTCAATAAAGGTACTTATTTTGTTAGTAGACCTTTTTAATGTATAAAGACTGTATCTTTGAAAGAAAATGAGAGTTTTGAGTTAAACTTATTCACGTTCCCTGTAACGTCCCAAAGAGTGTTTTAATGAGTAAATATTGAATCTTTGAATGTAATTACCTCAATCAAGGTAGCTGTTATGTCACTAGACCTTTTTAATGTACAAAGATTGAATCTTGGAAAGAAAGTGAGAGTTTTGAGTTCAACTTATTCGAGTTACCTATGAAGTCGCGAAGAGTGTTTTAATGAATAAAGATTGAATCTTTGAATGAAAACACCTCAATAAAGGTACCTATTATGTTACTAGACCTTTTTAATGTCTAAAGATTGAATCTTTGGAATAAAATGATAGTTCTGAGTTCAACTTATTCGATTTACCTATGAAGTCGTGAACAGTGTTTTAATGACTAAATAATGAATCTTTGAATGAAAATACCTTAGTAAAGGTACCTATTATGTTACAAGACCTTTTTAATGTATAAAGATTGAATCTTGGAAAGAAAATGACTGTTTTGAGTTAAACTTATTCGAGTTCCCTATGACATCCCGAAGAGTATTTCAACGAGTAAAGATTGAATCTTTGATTGAAATTACTTGAATCAAGGGACTTATTTTGTCCCCTGGACCTTTTATATATAAAGATTGAATCTTTAAAAAGAAGTGAGCGTTATGAGTTAAACCTATCCGAGTTCCCTATGACGTCCCGAATAGTGTTTTAACGCGTAAGGATTGAATCTTTGTATGAAATTACCTCAATAGAGGTACTTATTATGTCACTAGACCTTTTTAATGTATAAAGGTTCAAGCTTTGAAAGAAAATGAGAGTTTTGAGTTAAACATATTCGAGTTCCCTGCGACGTCTCGAAGAGTGTTTTAAAGAGTAAATATTGAATCTTTGAATGAAATTACCTCAATCAAGGTACCTATTATGTCACTAGACCTTTTTAATGTATAAAGATTGAATATTTGTAAAGAACTACGAGTTTTGAGTTAAAGTTATTTGAGTTCCCTTTGACGTCACGAAGCGTGTTTTAATGAGTAAAGATTGAATCTTTGAACGAAATTATCTCAATCAATGTACCTATTATGTCAGTAGAACTTTTTAATGTATAAAGATGGAATCTTTGAAAAAAATGAGAGTATTGAGTTTAACTTATTCGAGTTACCTATGAAGTCGCGAAGAGTGTTTTCATGACCAAAGATTGAATCTTCGAATGAAAATTCCTCAATACAGGAACCTATTATGTTACTAGATCTTTTTGATGTATAAAGATTGAATCTTTGAAAGAAAATTAGAGTTTTGAGTTAAACTTATTCGAGTTCCTTTTGACATCCCGAAGAGTGTTTTAATGAATAGAGATTGAATCTTTGAATGAAATTACCTCAATCGAGGTACCTATTAAGTCACTAGAAATTTTGATTGTATAAAGATTGAATCTTTGAAAAGAAATGAGAGTGTTGAGTTAAAGCTGTTCGAGTTCCCTTTGACGTCACGAAGAGTGTTTTAATGAGTAAAGATTGAATCTTTGAATGAAATTACCTCAATCAAGGTACCTATTCTACCACTAGACCTTTGTAATGTATAAAGATTGAATCTTTGAAAGAAAATGAGTGTTTTGAGTTTAACTTATTCGAGTTACCTATGAAATCGCGAAGAGTTTTTTAATGACTGAAGATTGAATCTTTGAATGAAAAATACCACAATAAAGGTACCAATTCTGTTACTGGACCTTTCCAATGTATAAAGATTGAATCTTTGAAGGAAAATGAGATTTTTGGGTTAAACTTATTCGAGTTCCCTGTAACGTCCCGAAGAGTGTCTTAATGAGTAAAGATTGAATCATTGAATGAAATTACCTCAATCAAGGTAGCTATTACATCACTAGACCTTTTAAATTTATAAAGATTGACGTTTTGAAAAGAAATGAGTGTTTCGAGTTAAAGTTATTCAAGTTCCCTTTGACGTCACGAAGAGTGTTTTAATGAGTAAAGATTGAATCTTTGAATGAAATTACCTCAATCAAGGTACCTATTCTGTCACTAAACCTTTTTAATGTATAAGGATTGAATCTTTGAAAGAACATGAGAGTTTTGAGCTCAACTTATTCGAGTTACCTATGAAGTTGCGAAGAGTGTTTTAATGACTAAAGATTGAATCTTTGAATGAAAATACCTCAATAAAGGTACTTATTTTGTTAGTAGACCTTTTTAATGTATAAAGACTGTATCTTTGAAAGAAAATGAGAGTTTTGAGTTAAACTTATTCACGTTCCCTGTAACGTCCCAAAGAGTGTTTTAATGAGTAAATATTGAATCTTTGAATGTAATTACCTCAATCAAGGTAGCTGTTATGTCACTAGACCTTTTTAATGTACAAAGATTGAATCTTGGAAAGAAAGTGAGAGTTTTGAGTTCAACTTATTCGAGTTACCTATGAAGTCGCGAAGAGTGTTTTAATGAATAAAGATTGAATCTTTGAATGAAAACACCTCAATAAAGGTACCTATTATGTTACTAGACCTTTTTAATGTCTAAAGATTGAATCTTTGGAATAAAATGATAGTTCTGAGTTCAACTTATTCGATTTACCTATGAAGTCGTGAACAGTGTTTTAATGACTAAATAATGAATCTTTGAATGAAAATACCTTAGTAAAGGTACCTATTATGTTACAAGACCTTTTTAATGTATAAAGATTGAATCTTGGAAAGAAAATGACTGTTTTGAGTTAAACTTATTCGAGTTCCCTATGACATCCCGAAGAGTATTTCAACGAGTAAAGATTGAATCTTTGAGTGAAATTACTTGAATCAAGGGACTTATTTTGTCCCCTGGACCTTTTATATATAAAGATTGAATCTTTAAAAAGAAGTGAGCGTTATGAGTTAAACCTATCCGAGTTCCCTATGACGTCCCGAATAGTGTTTTAACGCGTAAGGATTGAATCTTTGTATGAAATTACCTCAATAGAGGTACTTATTATGTCACTAGACCTTTTTAATGTATAAAGGTTCAAGCTTTGAAAGAAAATGAGAGTTTTGAGTTAAACATATTCGAGTTCCCTGCGACGTCTCGAAGAGTGTTTTAAAGAGTAAATATTGAATCTTTGAATGAAATTACCTCAATCAAGGTACCTATTATGTCACTAGACCTTTTTAATGTATAAAGATTGAATATTTGTAAAGAACTACGAGTTTTGAGTTAAAGTTATTTGAGTTCCCTTTGACGTCACGAAGCGTGTTTTAATGAGTAAAGATTGAATCTTTGAACGAAATTATCTCAATCAATGTACCTATTATGTCAGTAGACCTTTTTAATGTATAAAGATGGAATCTTTGAAAAAAATGAGAGTATTGAGTTTAACTTATTCGAGTTACCTATGAAGTCGCGAAGAGTGTTTTAATGACCAAAGATTGAATCTTCGAATGAAAATTCCTCAATACAGGAACCTATTATGTTACTAGATCTTTTTGATGTATAAAGATTGAATCTTTGAAAGAAAATTAGAGTTTTGAGTTAAACTTATTCGAGTTCCTTTTGACATCCCGAAGAGTGTTTTAATGAATAGAGATTGAATCTTTGAATGAAATTACCTCAATCGAGGTACCTATTAAGTCACTAGAAATTTTCATTGTATAAAGATTGAATCTTTGAAAAGAGATGAGAGTGTTGAGTTAAAGCTGTTCGAGTTCCCTTTGACGTCACGAAGAGTGTTTTAATGAGTAAAGATTGAATCTTTGAATGAAATTATCTCAATCAAGGTACCTATTCTACCACTAGACCTTTGTAATGTATAAAGATTGAATCTTTGAAAGAAAATGAGTGTTTTGAGTTTAACTTATTCGAGTTACCTATGAAATCGCGAAGAGTTTTTTAATGAC
This sequence comes from Cornus florida, assembly GCF_030987335.1. NCBI lineage: Eukaryota > Viridiplantae > Streptophyta > Magnoliopsida > Cornales > Cornaceae > Cornus > Cornus florida. Next base: position 579,163 of record NW_026775890.1, on the reverse strand, counting down.
TGAAGATTGAATCTTTGAATGAAAAATACCACAATAAAGGTACCAATTCTGTTACTGGACCTTTCCAATGTATAAAGATTGAATCTTTGAAAGAAAATGAGATTTTTGGGTTAAACTTATTCGAGTTCCCTGTAACGTCCCGAAGAGTGTCTTAATGAGTAAAGATTGAATCATTGAATGAAATTACCTCAATCAAGGTAGCTATTACATCACTAGACCTTTTTAATTTATAAAGATTGACGTTTTGAAAAGAAATGAGTGTTTCGAGTTAAAGTTATTCAAGTTCCCTTTGACGTCACGAAGAGTGTTTTAATGAGTAAAGATTGAATCTTTGAATGAAATTACCTCAATCAAGGTACCTATTCTGTCACTAAACCTTTTTAATGTATAAGGATTGAATCTTTGAAAGAACATGAGAGTTTTGAGCTCAACTTATTCGAGTTACCTATGAAGTTGCGAAGAGTGTTTTAATGACTAAAGATTGAATCTTTGAATGAAAATACCTCAATAAAGGTACTTATTTTGTTAGTAGACCTTTTTAATGTATAAAGACTGTATCTTTGAAAGAAAATGAGAGTTTTGAGTTAAACTTATTCACGTTCCCTGTAACGTCCCAAAGAGTGTTTTAATGAGTAAATATTGAATCTTTGAATGTAATTACCTCAATCAAGGTAGCTGTTATGTCACTAGACCTTTTTAATGTACAAAGATTGAATCTTGGAAAGAAAGTGAGAGTTTTGAGTTCAACTTATTCGAGTTACCTATGAAGTCGCGAAGAGTGTTTTAATGAATAAAGATTGAATCTTTGAATGAAAACACCTCAATAAAGGTACCTATTATGTTACTAGACCTTTTTAATGTCTAAAGATTGAATCTTTGGAATAAAATGATAGTTCTGAGTTCAACTTATTCGATTTACCTATGAAGTCGTGAACAGTGTTTTAATGACTAAATAATGAATCTTTGAATGAAAATACCTTAGTAAAGGTACCTATTATGTTACAAGACCTTTTTAATGTATAAAGATTGAATCTTGGAAAGAAAATGACTGTTTTGAGTTAAACTTATTCGAGTTCCCTATGACATCCCGAAGAGTATTTCAACGAGTAAAGATTGAATCTTTGAGTGAAATTACTTGAATCAAGGGACTTATTTTGTCCCCTGGACCTTTTATATATAAAGATTGAATCTTTAAAAAGAAGTGAGCGTTATGAGTTAAACCTATCCGAGTTCCCTATGACGTCCCGAATAGTGTTTTAACGCGTAAGGATTGAATCTTTGTATGAAATTACCTCAATAGAGGTACTTATTATGTCACTAGACCTTTTTAATGTATAAAGGTTCAAGCTTTGAAAGAAAATGAGAGTTTTGAGTTAAACATATTCGAGTTCCCTGCGACGTCTCGAAGAGTGTTTTAAAGAGTAAATATTGAATCTTTGAATGAAATTACCTCAATCAAGGTACCTATTATGTCACTAGACCTTTTTAATGTATAAAGATTGAATATTTGTAAAGAACTACGAGTTTTGAGTTAAAGTTATTTGAGTTCCCTTTGACGTCACGAAGCGTGTTTTAATGAGTAAAGATTGAATCTTTGAACGAAATTATCTCAATCAATGTACCTATTATGTCAGTAGACCTTTTTAATGTATAAAGATGGAATCTTTGAAAAAAATGAGAGTATTGAGTTTAACTTATTCGAGTTACCTATGAAGTCGCGAAGAGTGTTTTAATGACCAAAGATTGAATCTTCGAATGAAAATTCCTCAATACAGGAACCTATTATGTTACTAGATCTTTTTGATGTATAAAGATTGAATCTTTGAAAGAAAATTAGAGTTTTGAGTTAAACTTATTCGAGTTCCTTTTGACATCCCGAAGAGTGTTTTAATGAATAGAGATTGAATCTTTGAATGAAATTACCTCAATCGAGGTACCTATTAAGTCACTAGAAATTTTCATTGTATAAAGATTGAATCTTTGAAAAGAGATGAGAGTGTTGAGTTAAAGCTGTTCGAGTTCCCTTTGACGTCACGAAGAGTGTTTTAATGAGTAAAGATTGAATCTTTGAATGAAATTACCTCAATCAAGGTACCTATTCTACCACTAGACCTTTGTAATGTATAAAGATTGAATCTTTGAAAGAAAATGAGTGTTTTGAGTTTAACTTATTCGAGTTACCTATGAAATCGCGAAGAGTTTTTTAATGACTGAAGATTGAATCTTTGAATGAAAAATACCACAATAAAGGTACCAATTCTGTTACTGGACCTTTCCAATGTATAAAGATTGAATCTTTGAAAGAAAATGAGATTTTTGGGTTAAACTTATTCGAGTTCCCTGTAACGTCCCGAAGAGTGTCTTAATGAGTAAAGATTGAATCATTGAATGAAATTACCTCAATCAAGGTAGCTATTACATCACTAGACCTTTTTAATTTATAAAGATTGACGTTTTGAAAAGAAATGAGTGTTTCGAGTTAAAGTTATTCAAGTTCCCTTTGACGTCACGAAGAGTGTTTTAATGAGTAAAGATTGAATCTTTGAATGAAATTACCTCAATCAAGGTACCTATTCTGTCACTAAACCTTTTTAATGTATAAGGATTGAATCTTTGAAAGAACATGAGAGTTTTGAGCTCAACTTATTCGAGTTACCTATGAAGTTGCGAAGAGTGTTTTAATGACTAAAGATTGAATCTTTGAATGAAAATACCTCAATAAAGGTACTTATTTTGTTAGTAGACCTTTTTAATGTATAAAGACTGTATCTTTGAAAGAAAATGAGAGTTTTGAGTTAAACTTATTCACGTTCCCTGTAACGTCCCAAAGAGTGTTTTAATGAGTAAATATTGAATCTTTGAATGTAATTACCTCAATCAAGGTAGCTGTTATGTCACTAGACCTTTTTAATGTACAAAGATTGAATCTTGGAAAGAAAGTGAGAGTTTTGAGTTCAACTTATTCGAGTTACCTATGAAGTCGCGAAGAGTGTTTTAATGAATAAAGATTGAATCTTTGAATGAAAACACCTCAATAAAGGTACCTATTATGTTACTAGACCTTTTTAATGTCTAAAGATTGAATCTTTGGAATAAAATGATAGTTCTGAGTTCAACTTATTCGATTTACCTATGAAGTCGTGAACAGTGTTTTAATGACTAAATAATGAATCTTTGAATGAAAATACCTTAGTAAAGGTACCTATTATGTTACAAGACCTTTTTAATGTATAAAGATTGAATCTTGGAAAGAAAATGACTGTTTTGAGTTAAACTTATTCGAGTTCCCTATGACATCCCGAAGAGTATTTCAACGAGTAAAGATTGAATCTTTGAGTGAAATTACTTGAATCAAGGGACTTATTTTGTCCCCTGGACCTTTTATATATAAAGATTGAATCTTTAAAAAGAAGTGAGCGTTATGAGTTAAACCTATCCGAGTTCCCTATGACGTCCCGAATAGTGTTTTAACGCGTAAGGATTGAATCTTTGTATGAAATTACCTCAATAGAGGTACTTATTATGTCACTAGACCTTTTTAATGTATAAAGGTTCAAGCTTTGAAAGAAAATGAGAGTTTTGAGTTAAACATATTCGAGTTCCCTGCGACGTCTCGAAGAGTGTTTTAAAGAGTAAATATTGAATCTTTGAATGAAATTACCTCAATCAAGGTACCTATTATGTCACTAGACCTTTTTAATGTATAAAGATTGAATATTTGTAAAGAACTACGAGTTTTGAGTTAAAGTTATTTGAGTTCCCTTTGACGTCACGAAGCGTGTTTTAATGAGTAAAGATTGAATCTTTGAACGAAATTATCTCAATCAATGTACCTATTATGTCAGTAGACCTTTTTAATGTATAAAGATGGAATCTTTGAAAAAAATGAGAGTATTGAGTTTAACTTATTCGAGTTACCTATGAAGTCGCGAAGAGTGTTTTAATGACCAAAGATTGAATCTTCGAATGAAAATTCCTCAATACAGGAACCTATTATGTTACTAGATCTTTTTGATGTATAAAGATTGAATCTTTGAAAGAAAATTAGAGTTTTGAGTTAAACTTATTCGAGTTCCTTTTGACATCCCGAAGAGTGTTTTAATGAATAGAGATTGAATCTTTGAATGAAATTACCTCAATCGAGGTACCTATTAAGTCACTAGAAATTTTCATTGTATAAAGATTGAATCTTTGAAAAGAGATGAGAGTGTTGAGTTAAAGCTGTTCGAGTTCCCTTTGACGTCACGAAGAGTGTTTTAATGAGTAAAGATTGAATCTTTGAATGAAATTACCTCAATCAAGGTACCTATTCTACCACTAGACCTTTGTAATGTATAAAGATTGAATCTTTGAAAGAAAATGAGTGTTTTGAGTTTAACTTATTCGAGTTACCTATGAAATCGCGAAGAGTTTTTTAATGACTGAAGATTGAATCTTTGAATGAAAAATACCACAATAGAGGTACCAATTCTGTTACTGGACCTTTCCAATGTATAAAGATTGAATCTTTGAAAGAAAATGAGATTTTTGGGTTAAACTTATTCGAGTTCCCTGTAACGTCCCGAAGAGTGTCTTAATGAGTAAAGATTGAATCATTGAATGAAATTACCTCAATCAAGGTAGCTATTACATCACTAGACCTTTTAAATTTATAAAGATTGACGTTTTGAAAAGAAATGAGTGTTTCGAGTTAAAGTTATTCAAGTTCCCTTTGACGTCACGAAGAGTGTTTTAATGAGTAAAGATTGAATCTTTGAATGAAATTACCTCAATCAAGGTACCTATTCTGTCACTAAACCTTTTTAATGTATAAGGATTGAATCTTTGAAAGAACATGAGAGTTTTGAGCTCAACTTATTCGAGTTACCTATGAAGTTGCGAAGAGTGTTTTAATGACTAAAGATTGAATCTTTGAATGAAAATACCTCAATAAAGGTACTTATTTTGTTAGTAGACCTTTTTAATGTATAAAGACTGTATCTTTGAAAGAAAATGAGAGTTTTGAGTTAAACTTATTCACGTTCCCTGTAACGTCCCAAAGAGTGTTTTAATGAGTAAATATTGAATCTTTGAATGTAATTACCTCAATCAAGGTAGCTGTTATGTCACTAGACCTTTTTAATGTACAAAGATTGAATCTTGGAAAGAAAGTGAGAGTTTTGAGTTCAACTTATTCGAGTTACCTATGAAGTCGCGAAGAGTGTTTTAATGAATAAAGATTGAATCTTTGAATGAAAACACCTCAATAAAGGTACCTATTATGTTACTAGACCTTTTTAATGTCTAAAGATTGAATCTTTGGAATAAAATGATAGTTCTGAGTTCAACTTATTCGATTTACCTATGAAGTCGTGAACAGTGTTTTAATGACTAAATAATGAATCTTTGAATGAAAATACCTTAGTAAAGGTACCTATTATGTTACAAGACCTTTTTAATGTATAAAGATTGAATCTTGGAAAGAAAATGACTGTTTTGAGTTAAACTTATTCGAGTTCCCTATGACATCCCGAAGAGTATTTCAACGAGTAAAGATTGAATCTTTGAGTGAAATTACTTGAATCAAGGGACTTATTTTGTCCCCTGGACCTTTTATATATAAAGATTGAATCTTTAAAAAGAAGTGAGCGTTATGAGTTAAACCTATCCGAGTTCCCTATGACGTCCCGAATAGTGTTTTAACGCGTAAGGATTGAATCTTTGTATGAAATTACCTCAATAGAGGTACTTATTATGTCACTAGACCTTTTTAATGTATAAAGGTTCAAGCTTTGAAAGAAAATGAGAGTTTTGAGTTAAACATATTCGAGTTCCCTGCGACGTCTCGAAGAGTGTTTTAAAGAGTAAATATTGAATCTTTGAATGAAATTACCTCAATCAAGGTACCTATTATGTCACTAGACCTTTTTAATGTATAAAGATTGAATATTTGTAAAGAACTACGAGTTTTGAGTTAAAGTTATTTGAGTTCCCTTTGACGTCACGAAGCGTGTTTTAATGAGTAAAGATTGAATCTTTGAACGAAATTATCTCAATCAATGTACCTATTATGTCAGTAGACCTTTTTAATGTATAAAGATGGAATCTTTGAAAAAAATGAGAGTATTGAGTTTAACTTATTCGAGTTACCTATGAAGTCGCGAAGAGTGTTTTAATGACCAAAGATTGAATCTTCGAATGAAAATTCCTCAATACAGGAACCTATTATGTTACTAGATCTTTTTGATGTATAAAGATTGAATCTTTGAAAGAAAATTAGAGTTTTGAGTTAAACTTATTCGAGTTCCTTTTGACATCCCGAAGAGTGTTTTAATGAATAGAGATTGAATCTTTGAATGAAATTACCTCAATCGAGGTACCTATTAAGTCACTAGAAATTTTCATTGTATAAAGATTGAATCTTTGAAAAGAGATGAGAGTGTTGAGTTAAAGCTGTTCGAGTTCCCTTTGACGTCACGAAGAGTGTTTTAATGAGTAAAGATTGAATCTTTGAATGAAATTACCTCAATCAAGGTACCTATTCTACCACTAGACCTTTGTAATGTATAAAGATTGAATCTTTGAAAGAAAATGAGTGTTTTGAGTTTAACTTATTCGAGTTACCTATGAAATCGCGAAGAGTTTTTTAATGACTGAAGATTGAATCTTTGAATGAAAAATACCACAATAAAGGTACCAATTCTGTTACTGGACCTTTCCAATGTATAAAGATTGAATCTTTGAAAGAAAATGAGATTTTTGGGTTAAACTTATTCGAGTTCCCTGTAACGTCCCGAAGAGTGTCTTAATGAGTAAAGATTGAATCATTGAATGAAATTACCTCAATCAAGGTAGCTATTACATCACTAGACCTTTTTAATTTATAAAGATTGACGTTTTGAAAAGAAATGAGTGTTTCGAGTTAAAGTTATTCAAGTTCCCTTTGACGTCACGAAGAGTGTTTTAATGAGTAAAGATTGAATCTTTGAATGAAATTACCTCAATCAAGGTACCTATTCTGTCACTAAACCTTTTTAATGTATAAGGATTGAATCTTTGAAAGAACATGAGAGTTTTGAGCTCAACTTATTCGAGTTACCTATGAAGTTGCGAAGAGTGTTTTAATGACTAAAGATTGAATCTTTGAATGAAAATACCTCAATAAAGGTACTTATTTTGTTAGTAGACCTTTTTAATGTATAAAGACTGTATCTTTGAAAGAAAATGAGAGTTTTGAGTTAAACTTATTCACGTTCCCTGTAACGTCCCAAAGAGTGTTTTAATGAGTAAATATTGAATCTTTGAATGTAATTACCTCAATCAAGGTAGCTGTTATGTCACTAGACCTTTTTAATGTACAAAGATTGAATCTTGGAAAGAAAGTGAGAGTTTTGAGTTCAACTTATTCGAGTTACCTATGAAGTCGCGAAGAGTGTTTTAATGAATAAAGATTGAATCTTTGAATGAAAACACCTCAATAAAGGTACCTATTATGTTACTAGACCTTTTTAATGTCTAAAGATTGAATCTTTGGAATAAAATGATAGTTCTGAGTTCAACTTATTCGATTTACCTATGAAGTCGTGAACAGTGTTTTAATGACTAAATAATGAATCTTTGAATGAAAATACCTTAGTAAAGGTACCTATTATGTTACAAGACCTTTTTAATGTATAAAGATTGAATCTTGGAAAGAAAATGACTGTTTTGAGTTAAACTTATTCGAGTTCCCTATGACATCCCGAAGAGTATTTCAACGAGTAAAGATTGAATCTTTGAGTGAAATTACTTGAATCAAGGGACTTATTTTGTCCCCTGGACCTTTTATATATAAAGATTGAATCTTTAAAAAGAAGTGAGCGTTATGAGTTAAACCTATCCGAGTTCCCTATGACGTCCCGAATAGTGTTTTAACGCGTAAGGATTGAATCTTTGTATGAAATTACCTCAATAGAGGTACTTATTATGTCACTAGACCTTTTTAATGTATAAAGGTTCAAGCTTTGAAAGAAAATGAGAGTTTTGAGTTAAACATATTCGAGTTCCCTGCGACGTCTCGAAGAGTGTTTTAAAGAGTAAATATTGAATCTTTGAATGAAATTACCTCAATCAAGGTACCTATTATGTCACTAGACCTTTTTAATGTATAAAGATTGAATATTTGTAAAGAACTACGAGTTTTGAGTTAAAGTTATTTGAGTTCCCTTTGACGTCACGAAGCGTGTTTTAATGAGTAAAGATTGAATCTTTGAACGAAATTATCTCAATCAATGTACCTATTATGTCAGTAGACCTTTTTAATGTATAAAGATGGAATCTTTGAAAAAAATGAGAGTATTGAGTTTAACTTATTCGAGTTACCTATGAAGTCGCGAAGAGTGTTTTAATGACCAAAGATTGAATCTTCGAATGAAAATTCCTCAATACAGGAACCTATTATGTTACTAGATCTTTTTGATGTATAAAGATTGAATCTTTGAAAGAAAATTAGAGTTTTGAGTTAAACTTATTCGAGTTCCTTTTGACATCCCGAAGAGTGTTTTAATGAATAGAGATTGAATCTTTGAATGAAATTACCTCAATCGAGGTACCTATTAAGTCACTAGAAATTTTCATTGTATAAAGATTGAATCTTTGAAAAGAGATGAGAGTGTTGAGTTAAAGCTGTTCGAGTTCCCTTTGACGTCACGAAGAGTGTTTTAATGAGTAAAGATTGAATCTTTGAATGAAATTACCTCAATCAAGGTACCTATTCTACCACTAGACCTTTGTAATGTATAAAGATTGAATCTTTGAAAGAAAATGAGTGTTTTGAGTTTAACTTATTCGAGTTACCTATGAAATCGCGAAGAGTTTTTTAATGACTGAAGATTGAATCTTTGAATGAAAAATACCACAATAGAGGTACCAATTCTGTTACTGGACCTTTCCAATGTATAAAGATTGAATCTTTGAAAGAAAATGAGATTTTTGGGTTAAACTTATTCGAGTTCCCTGTAACGTCCCGAAGAGTGTCTTAATGAGTAAAGATTGAATCATTGAATGAAATTACCTCAATCAAGGTAGCTATTACATCACTAGACCTTTTAAATTTATAAAGATTGACGTTTTGAAAAGAAATGAGTGTTTCGAGTTAAAGTTATTCAAGTTCCCTTTGACGTCACGAAGAGTGTTTTAATGAGTAAAGATTGAATCTTTGAATGAAATTACCTCAATCAAGGTACCTATTCTGTCACTAAACCTTTTTAATGTATAAGGATTGAATCTTTGAAAGAACATGAGAGTTTTGAGCTCAACTTATTCGAGTTACCTATGAAGTTGCGAAGAGTGTTTTAATGACTAAAGATTGAATCTTTGAATGAAAATACCTCAATAAAGGTACTTATTTTGTTAGTAGACCTTTTTAATGTATAAAGACTGTATCTTTGAAAGAAAATGAGAGTTTTGAGTTAAACTTATTCACGTTCCCTGTAACGTCCCAAAGAGTGTTTTAATGAGTAAATATTGAATCTTTGAATGTAATTACCTCAATCAAGGTAGCTGTTATGTCACTAGACCTTTTTAATGTACAAAGATTGAATCTTGGAAAGAAAGTGAGAGTTTTGAGTTCAACTTATTCGAGTTACCTATGAAGTCGCGAAGAGTGTTTTAATGAATAAAGATTGAATCTTTGAATGAAAACACCTCAATAAAGGTACCTATTATGTTACTAGACCTTTTTAATGTCTAAAGATTGAATCTTTGGAATAAAATGATAGTTCTGAGTTCAACTTATTCGATTTACCTATGAAGTCGTGAACAGTGTTTTAATGACTAAATAATGAATCTTTGAATGAAAATACCTTAGTAAAGGTACCTATTATGTTACAAGACCTTTTTAATGTATAAAGATTGAATCTTGGAAAGAAAATGACTGTTTTGAGTTAAACTTATTCGAGTTCCCTATGACATCCCGAAGAGTATTTCAACGAGTAAAGATTGAATCTTTGAGTGAAATTACTTGAATCAAGGGACTTATTTTGTCCCCTGGACCTTTTATATATAAAGATTGAATCTTTAAAAAGAAGTGAGCGTTATGAGTTAAACCTATCCGAGTTCCCTATGACGTCCCGAATAGTGTTTTAACGCGTAAGGATTGAATCTTTGTATGAAATTACCTCAATAGAGGTACTTATTATGTCACTAGACCTTTTTAATGTATAAAGGTTCAAGCTTTGAAAGAAAATGAGAGTTTTGAGTTAAACATATTCGAGTTCCCTGCGACGTCTCGAAGAGTGTTTTAAAGAGTAAATATTGAATCTTTGAATGAAATTACCTCAATCAAGGTACCTATTATGTCACTAGACCTTTTTAATGTATAAAGATTGAATATTTGTAAAGAACTACGAGTTTTGAGTTAAAGTTATTTGAGTTCCCTTTGACGTCACGAAGCGTGTTTTAATGAGTAAAGATTGAATCTTTGAACGAAATTATCTCAATCAATGTACCTATTATGTCAGTAGACCTTTTTAATGTATAAAGATGGAATCTTTGAAAAAAATGAGAGTATTGAGTTTAACTTATTCGAGTTACCTATGAAGTCGCGAAGAGTGTTTTAATGACCAAAGATTGAATCTTCGAATGAAAATTCCTCAATACAGGAACCTATTATGTTACTAGATCTTTTTGATGTATAAAGATTGAATCTTTGAAAGAAAATTAGAGTTTTGAGTTAAACTTATTCGAGTTCCTTTTGACATCCCGAAGAGTGTTTTAATGAATAGAGATTGAATCTTTGAATGAAATTACCTCAATCGAGGTACCTATTAAGTCACTAGAAATTTTCATTGTATAAAGATTGAATCTTTGAAAAGAGATGAGAGTGTTGAGTTAAAGCTGTTCGAGTTCCCTTTGACGTCACGAAGAGTGTTTTAATGAGTAAAGATTGAATCTTTGAATGAAATTACCTCAATCAAGGTACCTATTCTACCACTAGACCTTTGTAATGTATAAAGATTGAATCTTTGAAAGAAAATGAGTGTTTTGAGTTTAACTTATTCGAGTTACCTATGAAATCGCGAAGAGTTTTTTAATGACTGAAGATTGAATCTTTGAATGAAAAATACCACAATAAAGGTACCAATTCTGTTACTGGACCTTTCCAATGTATAAAGATTGAATCTTTGAAAGAAAATGAGATTTTTGGGTTAAACTTATTCGAGTTCCCTGTAACGTCCCGAAGAGTGTCTTAATGAGTAAAGATTGAATCATTGAATGAAATTACCTCAATCAAGGTAGCTATTACATCACTAGACCTTTTTAATTTATAAAGATTGACGTTTTGAAAAGAAATGAGTGTTTCGAGTTAAAGTTATTCAAGTTCCCTTTGACGTCACGAAGAGTGTTTTAATGAGTAAAGATTGAATCTTTGAATGAAATTACCTCAATCAAGGTACCTATTCTGTCACTAAACCTTTTTAATGTATAAGGATTGAATCTTTGAAAGAACATGAGAGTTTTGAGCTCAACTTATTCGAGTTACCTATGAAGTTGCGAAGAGTGTTTTAATGACTAAAGATTGAATCTTTGAATGAAAATACCTCAATAAAGGTACTTATTTTGTTAGTAGACCTTTTTAATGTATAAAGACTGTATCTTTGAAAGAAAATGAGAGTTTTGAGTTAAACTTATTCACGTTCCCTGTAACGTCCCAAAGAGTGTTTTAATGAGTAAATATTGAATCTTTGAATGTAATTACCTCAATCAAGGTAGCTGTTATGTCACTAGACCTTTTTAATGTACAAAGATTGAATCTTGGAAAGAAAGTGAGAGTTTTGAGTTCAACTTATTCGAGTTACCTATGAAGTCGCGAAGAGTGTTTTAATGAATAAAGATTGAATCTTTGAATGAAAACACCTCAATAAAGGTACCTATTATGTTACTAGACCTTTTTAATGTCTAAAGATTGAATCTTTGGAATAAAATGATAGTTCTGAGTTCAACTTATTCGATTTACCTATGAAGTCGTGAACAGTGTTTTAATGACTAAATAATGAATCTTTGAATGAAAATACCTTAGTAAAGGTACCTATTATGTTACAAGACCTTTTTAATGTATAAAGATTGAATCTTGGAAAGAAAATGACTGTTTTGAGTTAAACTTATTCGAGTTCCCTATGACATCCCGAAGAGTATTTCAACGAGTAAAGATTGAATCTTTGAGTGAAATTACTTGAATCAAGGGACTTATTTTGTCCCCTGGACCTTTTATATATAAAGATTGAATCTTTAAAAAGAAGTGAGCGTTATGAGTTAAACCTATCCGAGTTCCCTATGACGTCCCGAATAGTGTTTTAACGCGTAAGGATTGAATCTTTGTATGAAATTACCTCAATAGAGGTACTTATTATGTCACTAGACCTTTTTAATGTATAAAGGTTCAAGCTTTGAAAGAAAATGAGAGTTTTGAGTTAAACATATTCGAGTTCCCTGCGACGTCTCGAAGAGTGTTTTAAAGAGTAAATATTGAATCTTTGAATGAAATTACCTCAATCAAGGTACCTATTATGTCACTAGACCTTTTTAATGTATAAAGATTGAATATTTGTAAAGAACTACGAGTTTTGAGTTAAAGTTATTTGAGTTCCCTTTGACGTCACGAAGCGTGTTTTAATGAGTAAAGATTGAATCTTTGAACGAAATTATCTCAATCAATGTACCTATTATGTCAGTAGACCTTTTTAATGTATAAAGATGGAATCTTTGAAAAAAATGAGAGTATTGAGTTTAACTTATTCGAGTTACCTATGAAGTCGCGAAGAGTGTTTTAATGACCAAAGATTGAATCTTCGAATGAAAATTCCTCAATACAGGAACCTATTATGTTACTAGATCTTTTTGATGTATAAAGATTGAATCTTTGAAAGAAAATTAGAGTTTTGAGTTAAACTTATTCGAGTTCCTTTTGACATCCCGAAGAGTGTTTTAATGAATAGAGATTGAATCTTTGAATGAAATTACCTCAATCGAGGTACCTATTAAGTCACTAGAAATTTTGATTGTATAAAGATTGAATCTTTGAAAAGAAATGAGAGTGTTGAGTTAAAGCTGTTCGAGTTCCCTTTGACGTCACGAAGAGTGTTTTAATGAGTAAAGATTGAATCTTTGAATGAAATTACCTCAATCAAGGTACCTATTCTACCACTAGACCTTTGTAATGTATAAAGATTGAATCTTTGAAAGAAAATGAGTGTTTTGAGTTTAACTTATTCGAGTTACCAATGAAATCGCGAAGAGTTTTTTAATGACTGAAGATTGAATCTTTGAATGAAAAATACCACAATAAAGGTACCAATTCTGTTACTAGACCTTTCCAATGTATAAAGATTGAATCTTTGAAAGAAAATGAGATTTTTGGGTTAAACTTATTCGAGTTCCCTGTAACGTCCCGAAGAGTGTCTTAATGAGTAAAGATTGAATCATTGAATGAAATTACCTCAATCAAGGTAGCTATTACATCACTAGACCTTTTTAATTTATAAAGATTGACGTTTTGAAAAGAAATGAGTGTTTCGAGTTAAAGTTATTCAAGTTCCCTTTGACGTCACGAAGAGTGTTTTAATGAGTAAAGATTGAATCTTTGAATGAAATTACCTCAATCAAGGTACCTATTCTGTCACTAAACCTTTTTAATGTATAAGGATTGAATCTTTGAAAGAACATGAGAGTTTTGAGCTCAACTTATTCGAGTTACCTATGAAGTTGCGAAGAGTGTTTTAATGACTAAAGATTGAATCTTTGAATGAAAATACCTCAATAAAGGTACTTATTTTGTTAGTAGACCTTTTTAATGTATAAAGACTGTATCTTTGAAAGAAAATGAGAGTTTTGAGTTAAACTTATTCACGTTCCCTGTAATGTCCCAAAGAGTGTTTTAATGAGTAAATATTGAATCTTTTAATGTAATTACCTCAATCAAGGTAGCTGTTATGTCACTAGACCTTTTTAATGTACAAAGATTGAATCTTGGAAAGAAAGTGAGAGTTTTGAGTTCAACTTATTCGAGTTACCTATGAAGTCGCGAAGAGTGTTTTAATGAATAAAGATTGAATCTTTGAATGAAAACACCTCAATAAAGGTACCTATTATGTTACTAGACCTTTTTAATGTCTAAAGATTGAATCTTTGGAATAAAATGATAGTTCTGAGTTCAACTTATTCGATTTACCTATGAAGTCGTGAACAGTGTTTTAATGACTAAATAATGAATCTTTGAATGAAAATACCTTAGTAAAGGTACCTATTATGTTACAAGACCTTTTTAATGTATAAAGATTGAATCTTGGAAAGAAAATGACTGTTTTGAGTTAAACTTATTCGAGTTCCCTATGACATCCCGAAGAGTATTTCAACGAGTAAAGATTGAATCTTTGAGTGAAATTACTTGAATCAAGGGACTTATTTTGTCCCCTGGACCTTTTATATATAAAGATTGAATCTTTAAAAAGAAGTGAGCGTTATGAGTTAAACCTATCCGAGTTCCCTATGACGTCCCGAATAGTGTTTTAACGCGTAAGGATTGAATCTTTGTATGAAATTACCTCAATAGAGGTACTTATTATGTCACTAGACCTTTTTAATGTATAAAGGTTCAAGCTTTGAAAGAAAATGAGAGTTTTGAGTTAAACATATTCGAGTTCCCTGCGACGTCTCGAAGAGTGTTTTAAAGAGTAAATATTGAATCTTTGAATGAAATTACCTCAATCAAGGTACCTATTATGTCACTAGACCTTTTTAATGTATAAAGATTGAATATTTGTAAAGAACTACGAGTTTTGAGTTAAAGTTATTTGAGTTCCCTTTGACGTCACGAAGCGTGTTTTAATGAGTAAAGATTGAATCTTTGAACGAAATTATCTCAATCAATGTACCTATTATGTCAGTAGACCTTTTTAATGTATAAAGATGGAATCTTTGAAAAAAATGAGAGTATTGAGTTTAACTTATTCGAGTTACCTATGAAGTCGCGAAGAGTGTTTTAATGACCAAAGATTGAATCTTCGAATGAAAATTCCTCAATACAGGAACCTATTATGTTACTAGATCTTTTTGATGTATAAAGATTGAATCTTTGAAAGAAAATTAGAGTTTTGAGTTAAACTTATTCGAGTTCCTTTTGACATCCCGAAGAGTGTTTTAATGAATAGAGATTGAATCTTTGAATGAAATTACCTCAATCGAGGTACCTATTAAGTCACTAGAAATTTTGATTGTATAAAGATTGAATCTTTGAAAAGAAATGAGAGTGTTGAGTTAAAGCTGTTCGAGTTCCCTTTGACGTCACGAAGAGTGTTTTAATGAGTAAAGATTGAATCTTTGAATGAAATTACCTCAATCAAGGTACCTATTCTACCACTAGACCTTTGTAATGTATAAAGATTGAATCTTTGAAAGAAAATGAGTGTTTTGAGTTTAACTTATTCGAGTTACCTATGAAATCGCGAAGAGTTTTTTAATGACTGAAGATTGAATCTTTGAATGAAAAATACCACAATAAAGGTACCAATTCTGTTACTGGACCTTTCCAATGTATAAAGATTGAATCTTTGAAAGAAAATGAGATTTTTGGGTTAAACTTATTCGAGTTCCCTGTAACGTCCCGAAGAGTGTCTTAATGAGTAAAGATTGAATCATTGAATGAAATTACCTCAATCAAGGTAGCTATTACATCACTAGACCTTTTAAATTTATAAAGATTGACGTTTTGAAAAGAAATGAGTGTTTCGAGTTAAAGTTATTCAAGTTCCCTTTGACGTCACGAAGAGTGTTTTAATGAGTAAAGATTGAATCTTTGAATGAAATTACCTCAATCAAGGTACCTATTCTGTCACTAAACCTTTTTAATGTATAAGGATTGAATCTTTGAAAGAACATGAGAGTTTTGAGCTCAACTTATTCGAGTTACCTATGAAGTTGCGAAGAGTGTTTTAATGACTAAAGATTGAATCTTTGAATGAAAATACCTCAATAAAGGTACTTATTTTGTTAGTAGACCTTTTTAATGTATAAAGACTGTATCTTTGAAAGAAAATGAGAGTTTTGAGTTAAACTTATTCACGTTCCCTGTAACGTCCCAAAGAGTGTTTTAATGAGTAAATATTGAATCTTTGAATGTAATTACCTCAATCAAGGTAGCTGTTATGTCACTAGACCTTTTTAATGTACAAAGATTGAATCTTGGAAAGAAAGTGAGAGTTTTGAGTTCAACTTATTCGAGTTACCTATGAAGTCGCGAAGAGTGTTTTAATGAATAAAGATTGAATCTTTGAATGAAAACACCTCAATAAAGGTACCTATTATGTTACTAGACCTTTTTAATGTCTAAAGATTGAATCTTTGGAATAAAATGATAGTTCTGAGTTCAACTTATTCGATTTACCTATGAAGTCGTGAACAGTGTTTTAATGACTAAATAATGAATCTTTGAATGAAAATACCTTAGTAAAGGTACCTATTATGTTACAAGACCTTTTTAATGTATAAAGATTGAATCTTGGAAAGAAAATGACTGTTTTGAGTTAAACTTATTCGAGTTCCCTATGACATCCCGAAGAGTATTTCAACGAGTAAAGATTGAATCTTTGAGTGAAATTACTTGAATCAAGGGACTTATTTTGTCCCCTGGACCTTTTATATATAAAGATTGAATCTTTAAAAAGAAGTGAGCGTTATGAGTTAAACCTATCCGAGTTCCCTATGACGTCCCGAATAGTGTTTTAACGCGTAAGGATTGAATCTTTGTATGAAATTACCTCAATAGAGGTACTTATTATGTCACTAGACCTTTTTAATGTATAAAGGTTCAAGCTTTGAAAGAAAATGAGAGTTTTGAGTTAAACATATTCGAGTTCCCTGCGACGTCTCGAAGAGTGTTTTAAAGAGTAAATATTGAATCTTTGAATGAAATTACCTCAATCAAGGTACCTATTATGTCACTAGACCTTTTTAATGTATAAAGATTGAATATTTGTAAAGAACTACGAGTTTTGAGTTAAAGTTATTTGAGTTCCCTTTGACGTCACGAAGCGTGTTTTAATGAGTAAAGATTGAATCTTTGAACGAAATTATCTCAATCAATGTACCTATTATGTCAGTAGACCTTTTTAATGTATAAAGATGGAATCTTTGAAAAAAATGAGAGTATTGAGTTTAACTTATTCGAGTTACCTATGAAGTCGCGAAGAGTGTTTTAATGACCAAAGATTGAATCTTCGAATGAAAATTCCTCAATACAGGAACCTATTATGTTACTAGATCTTTTTGATGTATAAAGATTGAATCTTTGAAAGAAAATTAGAGTTTTGAGTTAAACTTATTCGAGTTCCTTTTGACATCCCGAAGAGTGTTTTAATGAATAGAGATTGAATCTTTGAATGAAATTACCTCAATCGAGGTACCTATTAAGTCACTAGAAATTTTCATTGTATAAAGATTGAATCTTTGAAAAGAGATGAGAGTGTTGAGTTAAAGCTGTTCGAGTTCCCTTTGACGTCACGAAGAGTGTTTTAATGAGTAAAGATTGAATCTTTGAATGAAATTACCTCAATCAAGGTACCTATTCTACCACTAGACCTTTGTAATGTATAAAGATTGAATCTTTGAAAGAAAATGAGTGTTTTGAGTTTAACTTATTCGAGTTACCTATGAAATCGCGAAGAGTTTTTTAATGACTGAAGATTGAATCTTTGAATGAAAAATACCACAATAAAGGTACCAATTCTGTTACTGGACCTTTCCAATGTATAAAGATTGAATCTTTGAAAGAAAATGAGATTTTTGGGTTAAACTTATTCGAGTTCCCTGTAACGTCCCGAAGAGTGTCTTAATGAGTAAAGATTGAATCATTGAATGAAATTACCTCAATCAAGGTAGCTATTACATCACTAGACCTTTTTAATTTATAAAGATTGACGTTTTGAAAAGAAATGAGTGTTTCGAGTTAAAGTTATTCAAGTTCCCTTTGACGTCACGAAGAGTGTTTTAATGAGTAAAGATTGAATCTTTGAATGAAATTACCTCAATCAAGGTACCTATTCTGTCACTAAACCTTTTTAATGTATAAGGATTGAATCTTTGAAAGAACATGAGAGTTTTGAGCTCAACTTATTCGAGTTACCTATGAAGTTGCGAAGAGTGTTTTAATGACTAAAGATTGAATCTTTGAATGAAAATACCTCAATAAAGGTACTTATTTTGTTAGTAGACCTTTTTAATGTATAAAGACTGTATCTTTGAAAGAAAATGAGAGTTTTGAGTTAAACTTATTCACGTTCCCTGTAACGTCCCAAAGAGTGTTTTAATGAGTAAATATTGAATCTTTGAATGTAATTACCTCAATCAAGGTAGCTGTTATGTCACTAGACCTTTTTAATGTACAAAGATTGAATCTTGGAAAGAAAGTGAGAGTTTTGAGTTCAACTTATTCGAGTTACCTATGAAGTCGCGAAGAGTGTTTTAATGAATAAAGATTGAATCTTTGAATGAAAACACCTCAATAAAGGTACCTATTATGTTACTAGACCTTTTTAATGTCTAAAGATTGAATCTTTGGAATAAAATGATAGTTCTGAGTTCAACTTATTCGATTTACCTATGAAGTCGTGAACAGTGTTTTAATGACTAAATAATGAATCTTTGAATGAAAATACCTTAGTAAAGGTACCTATTATGTTACAAGACCTTTTTAATGTATAAAGATTGAATCTTGGAAAGAAAATGACTGTTTTGAGTTAAACTTATTCGAGTTCCCTATGACATCCCGAAGAGTATTTCAACGAGTAAAGATTGAATCTTTGAGTGAAATTACTTGAATCAAGGGACTTATTTTGTCCCCTGGACCTTTTATATATAAAGATTGAATCTTTAAAAAGAAGTGAGCGTTATGAGTTAAACCTATCCGAGTTCCCTATGACGTCCCGAATAGTGTTTTAACGCGTAAGGATTGAATCTTTGTATGAAATTACCTCAATAGAGGTACTTATTATGTCACTAGACCTTTTTAATGTATAAAGGTTCAAGCTTTGAAAGAAAATGAGAGTTTTGAGTTAAACATATTCGAGTTCCCTGCGACGTCTCGAAGAGTGTTTTAAAGAGTAAATATTGAATCTTTGAATGAAATTACCTCAATCAAGGTACCTATTATGTCACTAGACCTTTTTAATGTATAAAGATTGAATATTTGTAAAGAACTACGAGTTTTGAGTTAAAGTTATTTGAGTTCCCTTTGACGTCACGAAGCGTGTTTTAATGAGTAAAGATTGAATCTTTGAACGAAATTATCTCAATCAATGTACCTATTATGTCAGTAGACCTTTTTAATGTATAAAGATGGAATCTTTGAAAAAAATGAGAGTATTGAGTTTAACTTATTCGAGTTACCTATGAAGTCGCGAAGAGTGTTTTAATGACCAAAGATTGAATCTTCGAATGAAAATTCCTCAATACAGGAACCTATTATGTTACTAGATCTTTTTGATGTATAAAGATTGAATCTTTGAAAGAAAATTAGAGTTTTGAGTTAAACTTATTCGAGTTCCTTTTGACATCCCGAAGAGTGTTTTAATGAATAGAGATTGAATCTTTGAATGAAATTACCTCAATCGAGGTACCTATTAAGTCACTAGAAATTTTCATTGTATAAAGATTGAATCTTTGAAAAGAGATGAGAGTGTTGAGTTAAAGCTGTTCGAGTTCCCTTTGACGTCACGAAGAGTGTTTTAATGAGTAAAGATTGAATCTTTGAATGAAATTACCTCAATCAAGGTACCTATTCTACCACTAGACCTTTGTAATGTATAAAGATTGAATCTTTGAAAGAAAATGAGTGTTTTGAGTTTAACTTATTCGAGTTACCTATGAAATCGCGAAGAGTTTTTTAATGACTGAAGATTGAATCTTTGAATGAAAAATACCACAATAAAGGTACCAATTCTGTTACTGGACCTTTCCAATGTATAAAGATTGAATCTTTGAAAGAAAATGAGATTTTTGGGTTAAACTTATTCGAGTTCCCTGTAACGTCCCGAAGAGTGTCTTAATGAGTAAAGATTGAATCATTGAATGAAATTACCTCAATCAAGGTAGCTATTACATCACTAGACCTTTTTAATTTATAAAGATTGACGTTTTGAAAAGAAATGAGTGTTTCGAGTTAAAGTTATTCAAGTTCCCTTTGACGTCACGAAGAGTGTTTTAATGAGTAAAGATTGAATCTTTGAATGAAATTACCTCAATCAAGGTACCTATTCTGTCACTAAACCTTTTTAATGTATAAGGATTGAATCTTTGAAAGAACATGAGAGTTTTGAGCTCAACTTATTCGAGTTACCTATGAAGTTGCGAAGAGTGTTTTAATGACTAAAGATTGAATCTTTGAATGAAAATACCTCAATAAAGGTACTTATTTTGTTAGTAGACCTTTTTAATGTATAAAGACTGTATCTTTGAAAGAAAATGAGAGTTTTGAGTTAAACTTATTCACGTTCCCTGTAACGTCCCAAAGAGTGTTTTAATGAGTAAATATTGAATCTTTGAATGTAATTACCTCAATCAAGGTAGCTGTTATGTCACTAGACCTTTTTAATGTACAAAGATTGAATCTTGGAAAGAAAGTGAGAGTTTTGAGTTCAACTTATTCGAGTTACCTATGAAGTCGCGAAGAGTGTTTTAATGAATAAAGATTGAATCTTTGAATGAAAACACCTCAATAAAGGTACCTATTATGTTACTAGACCTTTTTAATGTCTAAAGATTGAATCTTTGGAATAAAATGATAGTTCTGAGTTCAACTTATTCGATTTACCTATGAAGTCGTGAACAGTGTTTTAATGACTAAATAATGAATCTTTGAATGAAAATACCTTAGTAAAGGTACCTATTATGTTACAAGACCTTTTTAATGTATAAAGATTGAATCTTGGAAAGAAAATGACTGTTTTGAGTTAAACTTATTCGAGTTCCCTATGACATCCCGAAGAGTATTTCAACGAGTAAAGATTGAATCTTTGAGTGAAATTACTTGAATCAAGGGACTTATTTTGTCCCCTGGACCTTTTATATATAAAGATTGAATCTTTAAAAAGAAGTGAGCGTTATGAGTTAAACCTATCCGAGTTCCCTATGACGTCCCGAATAGTGTTTTAACGCGTAAGGATTGAATCTTTGTATGAAATTACCTCAATAGAGGTACTTATTATGTCACTAGACCTTTTTAATGTATAAAGGTTCAAGCTTTGAAAGAAAATGAGAGTTTTGAGTTAAACATATTCGAGTTCCCTGCGACGTCTCGAAGAGTGTTTTAAAGAGTAAATATTGAATCTTTGAATGAAATTACCTCAATCAAGGTACCTATTATGTCACTAGACCTTTTTAATGTATAAAGATTGAATATTTGTAAAGAACTACGAGTTTTGAGTTAAAGTTATTTGAGTTCCCTTTGACGTCACGAAGCGTGTTTTAATGAGTAAAGATTGAATCTTTGAACGAAATTATCTCAATCAATGTACCTATTATGTCAGTAGACCTTTTTAATGTATAAAGATGGAATCTTTGAAAAAAATGAGAGTATTGAGTTTAACTTATTCGAGTTACCTATGAAGTCGCGAAGAGTGTTTTAATGACCAAAGATTGAATCTTCGAATGAAAATTCCTCAATACAGGAACCTATTATGTTACTAGATCTTTTTGATGTATAAAGATTGAATCTTTGAAAGAAAATTAGAGTTTTGAGTTAAACTTATTCGAGTTCCTTTTGACATCCCGAAGAGTGTTTTAATGAATAGAGATTGAATCTTTGAATGAAATTACCTCAATCGAGGTACCTATTAAGTCACTAGAAATTTTCATTGTATAAAGATTGAATCTTTGAAAAGAGATGAGAGTGTTGAGTTAAAGCTGTTCGAGTTCCCTTTGACGTCACGAAGAGTGTTTTAATGAGTAAAGATTGAATCTTTGAATGAAATTACCTCAATCAAGGTACCTATTCTACCACTAGACCTTTGTAATGTATAAAGATTGAATCTTTGAAAGAAAATGAGTGTTTTGAGTTTAACTTATTCGAGTTACCTATGAAATCGCGAAGAGTTTTTTAATGACTGAAGATTGAATCTTTGAATGAAAAATACCACAATAAAGGTACCAATTCTGTTACTGGACCTTTCCAATGTATAAAGATTGAATCTTTGAAAGAAAATGAGATTTTTGGGTTAAACTTATTCGAGTTCCCTGTAACGTCCCGAAGAGTGTCTTAATGAGTAAAGATTGAATCATTGAATGAAATTACCTCAATCAAGGTAGCTATTACATCACTAGACCTTTTTAATTTATAAAGATTGACGTTTTGAAAAGAAATGAGTGTTTCGAGTTAAAGTTATTCAAGTTCCCTTTGACGTCACGAAGAGTGTTTTAATGAGTAAAGATTGAATCTTTGAATGAAATTACCTCAATCAAGGTACCTATTCTGTCACTAAACCTTTTTAATGTATAAGGATTGAATCTTTGAAAGAACATGAGAGTTTTGAGCTCAACTTATTCGAGTTACCTATGAAGTTGCGAAGAGTGTTTTAATGACTAAAGATTGAATCTTTGAATGAAAATACCTCAATAAAGGTACTTATTTTGTTAGTAGACCTTTTTAATGTATAAAGACTGTATCTTTGAAAGAAAATGAGAGTTTTGAGTTAAACTTATTCACGTTCCCTGTAACGTCCCAAAGAGTGTTTTAATGAGTAAATATTGAATCTTTGAATGTAATTACCTCAATCAAGGTAGCTGTTATGTCACTAGACCTTTTTAATGTACAAAGATTGAATCTTGGAAAGAAAGTGAGAGTTTTGAGTTCAACTTATTCGAGTTACCTATGAAGTCGCGAAGAGTGTTTTAATGAATAAAGATTGAATCTTTGAATGAAAACACCTCAATAAAGGTACCTATTATGTTACTAGACCTTTTTAATGTCTAAAGATTGAATCTTTGGAATAAAATGATAGTTCTGAGTTCAACTTATTCGATTTACCTATGAAGTCGTGAACAGTGTTTTAATGACTAAATAATGAATCTTTGAATGAAAATACCTTAGTAAAGGTACCTATTATGTTACAAGACCTTTTTAATGTATAAAGATTGAATCTTGGAAAGAAAATGACTGTTTTGAGTTAAACTTATTCGAGTTCCCTATGACATCCCGAAGAGTATTTCAACGAGTAAAGATTGAATCTTTGAGTGAAATTACTTGAATCAAGGGACTTATTTTGTCCCCTGGACCTTTTATATATAAAGATTGAATCTTTAAAAAGAAGTGAGCGTTATGAGTTAAACCTATCCGAGTTCCCTATGACGTCCCGAATAGTGTTTTAACGCGTAAGGATTGAATCTTTGTATGAAATTACCTCAATAGAGGTACTTATTATGTCACTAGACCTTTTTAATGTATAAAGGTTCAAGCTTTGAAAGAAAATGAGAGTTTTGAGTTAAACATATTCGAGTTCCCTGCGACGTCTCGAAGAGTGTTTTAAAGAGTAAATATTGAATCTTTGAATGAAATTACCTCAATCAAGGTACCTATTATGTCACTAGACCTTTTTAATGTATAAAGATTGAATATTTGTAAAGAACTACGAGTTTTGAGTTAAAGTTATTTGAGTTCCCTTTGACGTCACGAAGCGTGTTTTAATGAGTAAAGATTGAATCTTTGAACGAAATTATCTCAATCAATGTACCTATTATGTCAGTAGACCTTTTTAATGTATAAAGATGGAATCTTTGAAAAAAATGAGAGTATTGAGTTTAACTTATTCGAGTTACCTATGAAGTCGCGAAGAGTGTTTTAATGACCAAAGATTGAATCTTCGAATGAAAATTCCTCAATACAGGAACCTATTATGTTACTAGATCTTTTTGATGTATAAAGATTGAATCTTTGAAAGAAAATTAGAGTTTTGAGTTAAACTTATTCGAGTTCCTTTTGACATCCCGAAGAGTGTTTTAATGAATAGAGATTGAATCTTTGAATGAAATTACCTCAATCGAGGTACCTATTAAGTCACTAGAAATTTTCATTGTATAAAGATTGAATCTTTGAAAAGAGATGAGAGTGTTGAGTTAAAGCTGTTCGAGTTCCCTTTGACGTCACGAAGAGTGTTTTAATGAGTAAAGATTGAATCTTTGAATGAAATTACCTCAATCAAGGTACCTATTCTACCACTAGACCTTTGTAATGTATAAAGATTGAATCTTTGAAAGAAAATGAGTGTTTTGAGTTTAACTTATTCGAGTTACCTATGAAATCGCGAAGAGTTTTTTAATGACTGAAGATTGAATCTTTGAATGAAAAATACCACAATAAAGGTACCAATTCTGTTACTGGACCTTTCCAATGTATAAAGATTGAATCTTTGAAAGAAAATGAGATTTTTGGGTTAAACTTATTCGAGTTCCCTGTAACGTCCCGAAGAGTGTCTTAATGAGTAAAGATTGAATCATTGAATGAAATTACCTCAATCAAGGTAGCTATTACATCACTAGACCTTTTTAATTTATAAAGATTGACGTTTTGAAAAGAAATGAGTGTTTCGAGTTAAAGTTATTCAAGTTCCCTTTGACGTCACGAAGAGTGTTTTAATGAGTAAAGATTGAATCTTTGAATGAAATTACCTCAATCAAGGTACCTATTCTGTCACTAAACCTTTTTAATGTATAAGGATTGAATCTTTGAAAGAACATGAGAGTTTTGAGCTCAACTTATTCGAGTTACCTATGAAGTTGCGAAGAGTGTTTTAATGACTAAAGATTGAATCTTTGAATGAAAATACCTCAATAAAGGTACTTATTTTGTTAGTAGACCTTTTTAATGTATAAAGACTGTATCTTTGAAAGAAAATGAGAGTTTTGAGTTAAACTTATTCACGTTCCCTGTAACGTCCCAAAGAGTGTTTTAATGAGTAAATATTGAATCTTTGAATGTAATTACCTCAATCAAGGTAGCTGTTATGTCACTAGACCTTTTTAATGTACAAAGATTGAATCTTGGAAAGAAAGTGAGAGTTTTGAGTTCAACTTATTCGAGTTACCTATGAAGTCGCGAAGAGTGTTTTAATGAATAAAGATTGAATCTTTGAATGAAAACACCTCAATAAAGGTACCTATTATGTTACTAGACCTTTTTAATGTCTAAAGATTGAATCTTTGGAATAAAATGATAGTTCTGAGTTCAACTTATTCGATTTACCTATGAAGTCGTGAACAGTGTTTTAATGACTAAATAATGAATCTTTGAATGAAAATACCTTAGTAAAGGTACCTATTATGTTACAAGACCTTTTTAATGTATAAAGATTGAATCTTGGAAAGAAAATGACTGTTTTGAGTTAAACTTATTCGAGTTCCCTATGACATCCCGAAGAGTATTTCAACGAGTAAAGATTGAATCTTTGAGTGAAATTACTTGAATCAAGGGACTTATTTTGTCCCCTGGACCTTTTATATATAAAGATTGAATCTTTAAAAAGAAGTGAGCGTTATGAGTTAAACCTATCCGAGTTCCCTATGACGTCCCGAATAGTGTTTTAACGCGTAAGGATTGAATCTTTGTATGAAATTACCTCAATAGAGGTACTTATTATGTCACTAGACCTTTTTAATGTATAAAGGTTCAAGCTTTGAAAGAAAATGAGAGTTTTGAGTTAAACATATTCGAGTTCCCTGCGACGTCTCGAAGAGTGTTTTAAAGAGTAAATATTGAATCTTTGAATGAAATTACCTCAATCAAGGTACCTATTATGTCACTAGACCTTTTTAATGTATAAAGATTGAATATTTGTAAAGAACTACGAGTTTTGAGTTAAAGTTATTTGAGTTCCCTTTGACGTCACGAAGCGTGTTTTAATGAGTAAAGATTGAATCTTTGAACGAAATTATCTCAATCAATGTACCTATTATGTCAGTAGACCTTTTTAATGTATAAAGATGGAATCTTTGAAAAAAATGAGAGTATTGAGTTTAACTTATTCGAGTTACCTATGAAGTCGCGAAGAGTGTTTTAATGACCAAAGATTGAATCTTCGAATGAAAATTCCTCAATACAGGAACCTATTATGTTACTAGATCTTTTTGATGTATAAAGATTGAATCTTTGAAAGAAAATTAGAGTTTTGAGTTAAACTTATTCGAGTTCCTTTTGACATCCCGAAGAGTGTTTTAATGAATAGAGATTGAATCTTTGAATGAAATTACCTCAATCGAGGTACCTATTAAGTCACTAGAAATTTTCATTGTATAAAGATTGAATCTTTGAAAAGAGATGAGAGTGTTGAGTTAAAGCTGTTCGAGTTCCCTTTGACGTCACGAAGAGTGTTTTAATGAGTAAAGATTGAATCTTTGAATGAAATTACCTCAATCAAGGTACCTATTCTACCACTAGACCTTTGTAATGTATAAAGATTGAATCTTTGAAAGAAAATGAGTGTTTTGAGTTTAACTTATTCGAGTTACCTATGAAATCGCGAAGAGTTTTTTAATGACTGAAGATTGAATCTTTGAATGAAAAATACCACAATAAAGGTACCAATTCTGTTACTGGACCTTTCCAATGTATAAAGATTGAATCTTTGAAAGAAAATGAGATTTTTGGGTTAAACTTATTCGAGTTCCCTGTAACGTCCCGAAGAGTGTCTTAATGAGTAAAGATTGAATCATTGAATGAAATTACCTCAATCAAGGTAGCTATTACATCACTAGACCTTTTTAATTTATAAAGATTGACGTTTTGAAAAGAAATGAGTGTTTCGAGTTAAAGTTATTCAAGTTCCCTTTGACGTCACGAAGAGTGTTTTAATGAGTAAAGATTGAATCTTTGAATGAAATTACCTCAATCAAGGTACCTATTCTGTCACTAAACCTTTTTAATGTATAAGGATTGAATCTTTGAAAGAACATGAGAGTTTTGAGCTCAACTTATTCGAGTTACCTATGAAGTTGCGAAGAGTGTTTTAATGACTAAAGATTGAATCTTTGAATGAAAATACCTCAATAAAGGTACTTATTTTGTTAGTAGACCTTTTTAATGTATAAAGACTGTATCTTTGAAAGAAAATGAGAGTTTTGAGTTAAACTTATTCACGTTCCCTGTAACGTCCCAAAGAGTGTTTTAATGAGTAAATATTGAATCTTTGAATGTAATTACCTCAATCAAGGTAGCTGTTATGTCACTAGACCTTTTTAATGTACAAAGATTGAATCTTGGAAAGAAAGTGAGAGTTTTGAGTTCAACTTATTCGAGTTACCTATGAAGTCGCGAAGAGTGTTTTAATGAATAAAGATTGAATCTTTGAATGAAAACACCTCAATAAAGGTACCTATTATGTTACTAGACCTTTTTAATGTCTAAAGATTGAATCTTTGGAATAAAATGATAGTTCTGAGTTCAACTTATTCGATTTACCTATGAAGTCGTGAACAGTGTTTTAATGACTAAATAATGAATCTTTGAATGAAAATACCTTAGTAAAGGTACCTATTATGTTACAAGACCTTTTTAATGTATAAAGATTGAATCTTGGAAAGAAAATGACTGTTTTGAGTTAAACTTATTCGAGTTCCCTATGACATCCCGAAGAGTATTTCAACGAGTAAAGATTGAATCTTTGAGTGAAATTACTTGAATCAAGGGACTTATTTTGTCCCCTGGACCTTTTATATATAAAGATTGAATCTTTAAAAAGAAGTGAGCGTTATGAGTTAAACCTATCCGAGTTCCCTATGACGTCCCGAATAGTGTTTTAACGCGTAAGGATTGAATCTTTGTATGAAATTACCTCAATAGAGGTACTTATTATGTCACTAGACCTTTTTAATGTATAAAGGTTCAAGCTTTGAAAGAAAATGAGAGTTTTGAGTTAAACATATTCGAGTTCCCTGCGACGTCTCGAAGAGTGTTTTAAAGAGTAAATATTGAATCTTTGAATGAAATTACCTCAATCAAGGTACCTATTATGTCACTAGACCTTTTTAATGTATAAAGATTGAATATTTGTAAAGAACTACGAGTTTTGAGTTAAAGTTATTTGAGTTCCCTTTGACGTCACGAAGCGTGTTTTAATGAGTAAAGATTGAATCTTTGAACGAAATTATCTCAATCAATGTACCTATTATGTCAGTAGACCTTTTTAATGTATAAAGATGGAATCTTTGAAAAAAATGAGAGTATTGAGTTTAACTTATTCGAGTTACCTATGAAGTCGCGAAGAGTGTTTTAATGACCAAAGATTGAATCTTCGAATGAAAATTCCTCAATACAGGAACCTATTATGTTACTAGATCTTTTTGATGCATAAAGATTGAATCTTTCAAAGAAAATTAGAGTTTTGAGTTAAACTTATTCGAGTTCCTTTTGACATCCCGAAGAGTGTTTTAATGAATAGAGATTGAATCTTTGAATGAAATTACCTCAATCGAGGTACCTATTAAGTCACTAGAAATTTTGATTGTATAAAGATTGAATCTTTGAAAAGAAATGAGAGTGTTGAGTTAAAGCTGTTCGAGTTCCCTTTGACGTCACGAAGAGTGTTTTAATGAGTAAAGATTGAATCTTTGAATGAAATTACCTCAATCAAGGTACCTATTCTACCACTAGACCTTTGTAATGTATAAAGATTGAATCTTTGAAAGAAAATGAGTGTTTTGAGTTTAACTTATTCGAGTTACCTATGAAATCGCGAAGAGTTTTTTAATGACTGAAGATTGAATCTTTGAATGAAAAATACCACAATAAAGGTACCAATTCTGTTACTGGACCTTTCCAATGTATAAAGATTGAATCTTTGAAAGAAAATGAGATTTTTGGGTTAAACTTATTCGAGTTCCCTGTAACGTCCCGAAGAGTGTCTTAATGAGTAAAGATTGAATCATTGAATGAAATTACCTCAATCAAGGTAGCTATTACATCACTAGACCTTTTTAATTTATAAAGATTGACGTTTTGAAAAG
Source organism: Cornus florida (assembly GCF_030987335.1). Lineage (NCBI taxonomy): Eukaryota > Viridiplantae > Streptophyta > Magnoliopsida > Cornales > Cornaceae > Cornus > Cornus florida. Next base: position 550,168 of record NW_026775890.1, on the reverse strand, counting down.
AAATGAGTGTTTCGAGTTAAAGTTATTCAAGTTCCCTTTGACGTCACGAAGAGTGTTTTAATGAGTAAAGATTGAATCTTTGAATGAAATTACCTCAATCAAGGTACCTATTCTGTCACTAAACCTTTTTAATGTATAAGGATTGAATCTTTGAAAGAACATGAGAGTTTTGAGCTCAACTTATTCGAGTTACCTATGAAGTTGCGAAGAGTGTTTTAATGACTAAAGATTGAATCTTTGAATGAAAATACCTCAATAAAGGTACTTATTTTGTTAGTAGACCTTTTTAATGTATAAAGACTGTATCTTTGAAAGAAAATGAGAGTTTTGAGCTAAACTTATTCACGTTCCCTGTAACGTCCCAAAGAGTGTTTTAATGAGTAAATATTGAATCTTTGAATGTAATTACCTCAATCAAGGTAGCTGTTATGTCACTAGACCTTTTTAATGTACAAAGATTGAATCTTGGAAAGAAAGTGAGAGTTTTGAGTTCAACTTATTCGAGTTACCTATGAAGTCGCGAAGAGTGTTTTAATGAATAAAGATTGAATCTTTGAATGAAAACACCTCAATAAAGGTACCTATTATGTTACTAGACCTTTTTAATGTCTGAAGATTGAATCTTTGGAATAAAATGATAGTTCTGAGTTCAACTTATTCGATTTACCTATGAAGTCGTGAACAGTGTTTTAATGACTAAATAATGAATCTTTGAATGAAAATACCTTAGTAAAGGTACCTATTATGTTACAAGACCTTTTTAATGTATAAAGATTGAATCTTGGAAAGAAAATGACTGTTTTGAGTTAAACTTATTCGAGTTCCCTATGACATCCCGAAGAGTATTTCAACGAGTAAAGATTGAATCTTTGATTGAAATTACTTGAATCAAGGGACTTATTTTGTCCCCTGGACCTTTTATATATAAAGATTGAATCTTTAAAAAGAAGTGAGCGTTATGAGTTAAACCTATCCGAGTTCCCTATGACGTCCCGAATAGTGTTTTAACGCGTAAGGATTGAATCTTTGTATGAAATTACCTCAATAGAGGTACTTATTATGTCACTAGACCTTTTTAATGTATAAAGGTTCAAGCTTTGAAAGAAAATGAGAGTTTTGAGTTAAACGTATTCGAGTTCCCTGCGACGTCTCGAAGAGTGTTTTAAAGAGTAAATATTGAATCTTTGAATGAAATTACCTCAATCAAGGTACCTATTATGTCACTAGACCTTTTTAATGTATAAAGATTGAATATTTGTAAAGAACTACGAGTTTTGAGTTAAAGTTATTTGAGTTCCCTTTGACGTCACGAAGCGTGTTTTAATGAGTAAAGATTGAATCTTTGAACGAAATTATCTCAATCAATGTACCTATTATGTCAATAGACCTTTTTAATGTATAAAGATGGAATCTTTGAAAAAAATGAGAGTATTGAGTTTAACTTATTCGAGTTACCTATGAAGTCGCGAAGAGTGTTTTAATGACCAAAGATTGAATCTTCGAATGAAAATTCCTCAATACAGGAACCTATTATGTTACTAGATCTTTTTGATGTATAAAGATTGAATCTTTGAAAGAAAATTAGAGTTTTGAGTTAAACTTATTCGAGTTCCTTTTGACATCCCGAAGAGTGTTTTAATGAATAGAGATTGAATCTTTGAATGAAATTACCTCAATCGAGGTACCTTTTAAGTCACTAGAAATTTTGATTGTATAAAGATTGAATCTTTGAAAAGAAATGAGAGTTTTGAGTTAAAGCTGTTCGAGTTCCCTTTGACGTCACGAAGAGTGTTTTAATGAGTAAAGATTGAATCTTTGAATGAAATTACCTCAATCAAGGTACCTACTCTACCACTAGACCTTTGTAATGTATAAAGATTGAATCTTTGAAAGAAAATGAGTGTTTTGAGTTTAACTTATTCGAGTTACCTATGAAATCGCGAAGAGTTTTGTAATGACTGAAGATTGAATCTTTGAATGAAAAATACCACAATAAAGGTACCAATTCTGTTACTAGACCTTTCCAATGTATAAAGATTGAATCTTTGAAAGAAAATGAGATTTTTGGGTTAAACTTATTCGAGTTCCCTGTAACGTCCCGAAGAGTGTCTTAATGAGTAAAGATTGAATCATTGAATGAAATTACCTCAATCAAGGTAGCTATTACATCACTAGACCTTTTTAATTTATAAAGATTGACGTTTTGAAAAGAAATGAGTGTTTCGAGTTAAAGTTATTCAAGTTCCCTTTGACGTCACGAAGAGTGTTTTAATGAGTAAAGATTGAATCTTTGAATGAAATTACCTCAATCAAGGTACCTATTCTGTCACTAAACCTTTTTAATGTATAAGGATTGAATCTTTGAAAGAACATGAGAGTTTTGAGCTCAACTTATTCGAGTTACCTATGAAGTTGCGAAGAGTGTTTTAATGACTAAAGATTGAATCTTTGAATGAAAATACCTCAATAAAGGTACTTATTTTGTTAGTAGACCTTTTTAATGTATAAAGACTGTATCTTTGAAAGAAAATGAGAGTTTTGAGTTAAACTTATTCACGTTCCCTGTAACGTCCCAAAGAGTGTTTTAATGAGTAAATATTGAATCTTTGAATGTAATTACCTGAATCAAGGTAGCTGTTATGTCACTAGACCTTTTTAATGTACAAAGATTGAATCTTGGAAAGAAAGTGAGAGTTTTGAGTTCAACTTATTCGAGTTACCTATGAAGTCGCGAAGAGTGTTTTAATGAATAAAGATTGAATCTTTGAATGAAAACACCTCAATAAAGGTACCTATTATGTTACTAGACCTTTTTAATGTCTGAAGATTGAATCTTTGGAATAAAATGATAGTTCTGAGTTCAACTTATTCGATTTACCTATGAAGTCGTGAACAGTGTTTTAATGACTAAATAATGAATCTTTGAATGAAAATACCTTAGTAAAGGTACCTATTATGTTACAAGACCTTTTTAATGTATAAAGATTGAATCTTGGAAAGAAAATGACTGTTTTGAGTTAAACTTATTCGAGTTCCCTATGACATCCCGAAGAGTATTTCAACGAGTAAAGATTGAATCTTTGAGTGAAATTACTTGAATCAAGGGACTTATTTTGTCCCCTGGACCTTTTATATATAAAGATTGAATCTTTAAAAAGAAGTGAGCGTTATGAGTTAAACCTATCCGAGTTCCCTATGACGTCCCGAATAGTGTTTTAACGCGTAAGGATTGAATCTTTGTATGAAATTACCTCAATAGAGGTACTTATTATGTCACTAGACCTTTTTAATGTATAAAGGTTCAAGCTTTGAAAGAAAATGAGAGTTTTGAGTTAAACATATTCGAGTTCCCTGCGACGTCTCGAAGAGTGTTTTAAAGAGTAAATATTGAATCTTTGAATGAAATTACCTCAATCAAGGTACCTATTATGTCACTAGACCTTTTTAATGTATAAAGATTGAATATTTGTAAAGAACTACGAGTTTTGAGTTAAAGTTATTTGAGTTCCCTTTGACGTCACGAAGCGTGTTTTAATGAGTAAAGATTGAATCTTTGAACGAAATTATCTCAATCAATGTACCTATTATGTCAGTAGACCTTTTTAATGTATAAAGATGGAATCTTTGAAAAAAATGAGAGTATTGAGTTTAACTTATTCGAGTTACCTATGAAGTCGCGAAGAGTGTTTTAATGACCAAAGATTGAATCTTCGAATGAAAATTCCTCAATACAGGAACCTATTATGTTACTAGATCTTTTTGATGTATAAAGATTGAATCTTTGAAAGAAAATTAGAGTTTTGAGTTAAACTTATTCGAGTTCCTTTTGACATCCCGAAGAGTGTTTTAATGAATAGAGATTGAATCTTTGAATGAAATTACCTCAATCGAGGTACCTATTAAGTCACTAGAAATTTTCATTGTATAAAGATTGAATCTTTGAAAAGAGATGAGAGTGTTGAGTTAAAGCTGTTCGAGTTCCCTTTGACGTCACGAAGAGTGTTTTAATGAGTAAAGATTGAATCTTTGAATGAAATTACCTCAATCAAGGTACCTATTCTACCACTAGACCTTTGTAATGTATAAAGATTGAATCTTTGAAAGAAAATGAGTGTTTTGAGTTTAACTTATTCGAGTTACCTATGAAATCGCGAAGAGTTTTTTAATGACTGAAGATTGAATCTTTGAATGAAAAATACCACAATAAAGGTACCAATTCTGTTACTGGACCTTTCCAATGTATAAAGATTGAATCTTTGAAAGAAAATGAGATTTTTGGGTTAAACTTATTCGAGTTCCCTGTAACGTCCCGAAGAGTGTCTTAATGAGTAAAGATTGAATCATTGAATGAAATTACCTCAATCAAGGTAGCTATTACATCACTAGACCTTTTTAATTTATAAAGATTGACGTTTTGAAAAGAAATGAGTGTTTCGAGTTAAAGTTATTCAAGTTCCCTTTGACGTCACGAAGAGTGTTTTAATGAGTAAAGATTGAATCTTTGAATGAAATTACCTCAATCAAGGTACCTATTCTGTCACTAAACCTTTTTAATGTATAAGGATTGAATCTTTGAAAGAACATGAGAGTTTTGAGCTCAACTTATTCGAGTTACCTATGAAGTTGCGAAGAGTGTTTTAATGACTAAAGATTGAATCTTTGAATGAAAATACCTCAATAAAGGTACTTATTTTGTTAGTAGACCTTTTTAATGTATAAAGACTGTATCTTTGAAAGAAAATGAGAGTTTTGAGTTAAACTTATTCACGTTCCCTGTAACGTCCCAAAGAGTGTTTTAAGGAGTAAATATTGAATCTTTGAATGTAATTACCTCAATCAAGGTAGCTGTTATGTCACTAGACCTTTTTAATGTACAAAGATTGAATCTTGGAAAGAAAGTGAGAGTTTTGAGTTCAACTTATTCGAGTTACCTATGAAGTCGCGAAGAGTGTTTTAATGAATAAAGATTGAATCTTTGAATGAAAACACCTCAATAAAGGTACCTATTATGTTACTAGACCTTTTTAATGTCTAAAGATTGAATCTTTGGAATAAAATGATAGTTCTGAGTTCAACTTATTCGATTTACCTATGAAGTCGTGAACAGTGTTTTAATGACTAAATAATGAATCTTTGAATGAAAATACCTTAGTAAAGGTACCTATTATGTTACAAGACCTTTTTAATGTATAAAGATTGAATCTTGGAAAGAAAATGACTGTTTTGAGTTAAACTTATTCGAGTTCCCTATGACATCCCGAAGAGTATTTCAACGAGTAAAGATTGAATCTTTGAGTGAAATTACTTGAATCAAGGGACTTATTTTGTCCCCTGGACCTTTTATATATAAAGATTGAATCTTTAAAAAGAAGTGAGCGTTATGAGTTAAACCTATCCGAGTTCCCTATGACGTCCCGAATAGTGTTTTAACGCGTAAGGATTGAATCTTTGTATGAAATTACCTCAATAGAGGTACTTATTATGTCACTAGACCTTTTTAATGTATAAAGGTTCAAGCTTTGAAAGAAAATGAGAGTTTTGAGTTAAACATATTCGAGTTCCCTGCGACGTCTCGAAGAGTGTTTTAAAGAGTAAATATTGAATCTTTGAATGAAATTACCTCAATCAAGGTACCTATTATGTCACTAGACCTTTTTAATGTATAAAGATTGAATATTTGTAAAGAACTACGAGTTTTGAGTTAAAGTTATTTGAGTTCCCTTTGACGTCACGAAGCGTGTTTTAATGAGTAAAGATTGAATCTTTGAACGAAATTATCTCAATCAATGTACCTATTATGTCAGTAGACCTTTTTAATGTATAAAGATGGAATCTTTGAAAAAAATGAGAGTATTGAGTTTAACTTATTCGAGTTACCTATGAAGTCGCGAAGAGTGTTTTAATGACCAAAGATTGAATCTTCGAATGAAAATTCCTCAATACAGGAACCTATTATGTTACTAGATCTTTTTGATGTATAAAGATTGAATCTTTGAAAGAAAATTAGAGTTTTGAGTTAAACTTATTCGAGTTCCTTTTGACATCCCGAAGAGTGTTTTAATGAATAGAGATTGAATCTTTGAATGAAATTACCTCAATCGAGGTACCTATTAAGTCACTAGAAATTTTCATTGTATAAAGATTGAATCTTTGAAAAGAGATGAGAGTGTTGAGTTAAAGCTGTTCGAGTTCCCTTTGACGTCACGAAGAGTGTTTTAATGAGTAAAGATTGAATCTTTGAATGAAATTACCTCAATCAAGGTACCTATTCTACCACTAGACCTTTGTAATGTATAAAGATTGAATCTTTGAAAGAAAATGAGTGTTTTGAGTTTAACTTATTCGAGTTACCTATGAAATCGCGAAGAGTTTTTTAATGACTGAAGATTGAATCTTTGAATGAAAAATACCACAATAAAGGTACCAATTCTGTTACTGGACCTTTCCAATGTATAAAGATTGAATCTTTGAAAGAAAATGAGATTTTTGGGTTAAACTTATTCGAGTTCCCTGTAACGTCCCGAAGAGTGTCTTAATGAGTAAAGATTGAATCATTGAATGAAATTACCTCAATCAAGGTAGCTATTACATCACTAGACCTTTTTAATTTATAAAGATTGACGTTTTGAAAAGAAATGAGTGTTTCGAGTTAAAGTTATTCAAGTTCCCTTTGACGTCACGAAGAGTGTTTTAATGAGTAAAGATTGAATCTTTGAATGAAATTACCTCAATCAAGGTACTTATTCTGTCACTAAACCTTTTTAATGTATAAGGATTGAATCTTTGAAAGAACATGAGAGTTTTGAGCTCAACTTATTCGAGTTACCTATGAAGTTGCGAAGAGTGTTTTAATGACTAAAGATTGAATCTTTGAATGAAAATACCTCAATAAAGGTACTTATTTTGTTAGTAGACCTTTTTAATGTATAAAGACTGTATCTTTGAAAGAAAATGAGAGTTTTGAGTTAAACTTATTCACGTTCCCTGTAACGTCCCAAAGAGTGTTTTAATGAGTAAATATTGAATCTTTGAATGTAATTACCTGAATCAAGGTAGCTGTTATGTCACTAGACCTTTTTAATGTACAAAGATTGAATCTTGGAAAGAAAGTGAGAGTTTTGAGTTCAACTTATTCGAGTTACCTATGAAGTCGCGAAGAGTGTTTTAATGAATAAAGATTGAATCTTTGAATGAAAACACCTCAATAAAGGTACCTATTATGTTACTAGACCTTTTTAATGTCTAAAGATTGAATCTTTGGAATAAAATGATAGTTCTGAGTTCAACTTATTCGATTTACCTATGAAGTCGTGAACAGTGTTTTAATGACTAAATAATGAATCTTTGAATGAAAATACCTTAGTAAAGGTACCTATTATGTTACAAGACCTTTTTAATGTATAAAGATTGAATCTTGGAAAGAAAATGACTGTTTTGAGTTAAACTTATTCGAGTTCCCTATGACATCCCGAAGAGTATTTCAACGAGTAAAGATTGAATCTTTGAGTGAAATTACTTGAATCAAGGGACTTATTTTGTCCCCTGGACCTTTTATATATAAAGATTGAATCTTTAAAAAGAAGTGAGCGTTATGAGTTAAACCTATCCGAGTTCCCTATGACGTCCCGAATAGTGTTTTAACGCGTAAGGATTGAATCTTTGTATGAAATTACCTCAATAGAGGTACTTATTATGTCACTAGACCTTTTTAATGTATAAAGGTTCAAGCTTTGAAAGAAAATGAGAGTTTTGAGTTAAACATATTCGAGTTCCCTGCGACGTCTCGAAGAGTGTTTTAAAGAGTAAATATTGAATCTTTGAATGAAATTACCTCAATCAAGGTACCTATTATGTCACTAGACCTTTTTAATGTATAAAGATTGAATATTTGTAAAGAACTACGAGTTTTGAGTTAAAGTTATTTGAGTTCCCTTTGACGTCACGAAGCGTGTTTTAATGAGTAAAGATTGAATCTTTGAACGAAATTATCTCAATCAATGTACCTATTATGTCAGTAGACCTTTTTAATGTATAAAGATGGAATCTTTGAAAAAAATGAGAGTATTGAGTTTAACTTATTCGAGTTACCTATGAAGTCGCGAAGAGTGTTTTAATGACCAAAGATTGAATCTTCGAATGAAAATTCCTCAATACAGGAACCTATTATGTTACTAGATCTTTTTGATGTATAAAGATTGAATCTTTGAAAGAAAATTAGAGTTTTGAGTTAAACTTATTCGAGTTCCTTTTGACATCCCGAAGAGTGTTTTAATGAATAGAGATTGAATCTTTGAATGAAATTACCTCAATCGAGGTACCTATTAAGTCACTAGAAATTTTCATTGTATAAAGATTGAATCTTTGAAAAGAGATGAGAGTGTTGAGTTAAAGCTGTTCGAGTTCCCTTTGACGTCACGAAGAGTGTTTTAATGAGTAAAGATTGAATCTTTGAATGAAATTACCTCAATCAAGGTACCTATTCTACCACTAGACCTTTGTAATGTATAAAGATTGAATCTTTGAAAGAAAATGAGTGTTTTGAGTTTAACTTATTCGAGTTACCTATGAAATCGCGAAGAGTTTTTTAATGACTGAAGATTGAATCTTTGAATGAAAAATACCACAATAAAGGTACCAATTCTGTTACTGGACCTTTCCAATGTATAAAGATTGAATCTTTGAAAGAAAATGAGATTTTTGGGTTAAACTTATTCGAGTTCCCTGTAACGTCCCGAAGAGTGTCTTAATGAGTAAAGATTGAATCATTGAATGAAATTACCTCAATCAAGGTAGCTATTACATCACTAGACCTTTTTAATTTATAAAGATTGACGTTTTGAAAAGAAATGAGTGTTTCGAGTTAAAGTTATTCAAGTTCCCTTTGACGTCACGAAGAGTGTTTTAATGAGTAAAGATTGAATCTTTGAATGAAATTACCTCAATCAAGGTACCTATTCTGTCACTAAACCTTTTTAATGTATAAGGATTGAATCTTTGAAAGAACATGAGAGTTTTGAGCTCAACTTATTCGAGTTACCTATGAAGTTGCGAAGAGTGTTTTAATGACTAAAGATTGAATCTTTGAATGAAAATACCTCAATAAAGGTACTTATTTTGTTAGTAGACCTTTTTAATGTATAAAGACTGTATCTTTGAAAGAAAATGAGAGTTTTGAGTTAAACTTATTCACGTTCCCTGTAACGTCCCAAAGAGTGTTTTAAGGAGTAAATATTGAATCTTTGAATGTAATTACCTCAATCAAGGTAGCTGTTATGTCACTAGACCTTTTTAATGTACAAAGATTGAATCTTGGAAAGAAAGTGAGAGTTTTGAGTTCAACTTATTCGAGTTACCTATGAAGTCGCGAAGAGTGTTTTAATGAATAAAGATTGAATCTTTGAATGAAAACACCTCAATAAAGGTACCTATTATGTTACTAGACCTTTTTAATGTCTGAAGATTGAATCTTTGGAATAAAATGATAGTTCTGAGTTCAACTTATTCGATTTACCTATGAAGTCGTGAACAGTGTTTTAATGACTAAATAATGAATCTTTGAATGAAAATACCTTAGTAAAGGTACCTATTATGTTACAAGACCTTTTTAATGTATAAAGATTGAATCTTGGAAAGAAAATGACTGTTTTGAGTTAAACTTATTCGAGTTCCCTATGACATCCCGAAGAGTATTTCAACGAGTAAAGATTGAATCTTTGAGTGAAATTACTTGAATCAAGGGACTTATTTTGTCCCCTGGACCTTTTATATATAAAGATTGAATCTTTAAAAAGAAGTGAGCGTTATGAGTTAAACCTATCCGAGTTCCCTATGACGTCCCGAATAGTGTTTTAACGCGTAAGGATTGAATCTTTGTATGAAATTACCTCAATAGAGGTACTTATTATGTCACTAGACCTTTTTAATGTATAAAGGTTCAAGCTTTGAAAGAAAATGAGAGTTTTGAGTTAAACATATTCGAGTTCCCTGCGACGTCTCGAAGAGTGTTTTAAAGAGTAAATATTGAATCTTTGAATGAAATTACCTCAATCAAGGTACCTATTATGTCACTAGACCTTTTTAATGTATAAAGATTGAATATTTGTAAAGAACTACGAGTTTTGAGTTAAAGTTATTTGAGTTCCCTTTGACGTCACGAAGCGTGTTTTAATGAGTAAAGATTGAATCTTTGAACGAAATTATCTCAATCAATGTACCTATTATGTCAGTAGACCTTTTTAATGTATAAAGATGGAATCTTTGAAAAAAATGAGAGTATTGAGTTTAACTTATTCGAGTTACCTATGAAGTCGCGAAGAGTGTTTTAATGACCAAAGATTGAATCTTCGAATGAAAATTCCTCAATACAGGAACCTATTATGTTACTAGATCTTTTTGATGTATAAAGATTGAATCTTTGAAAGAAAATTAGAGTTTTGAGTTAAACTTATTCGAGTTCCTTTTGACATCCCGAAGAGTGTTTTAATGAATAGAGATTGAATCTTTGAATGAAATTACCTCAATCGAGGTACCTATTAAGTCACTAGAAATTTTCATTGTATAAAGATTGAATCTTTGAAAAGAGATGAGAGTGTTGAGTTAAAGCTGTTCGAGTTCCCTTTGACGTCACGAAGAGTGTTTTAATGAGTAAAGATTGAATCTTTGAATGAAATTACCTCAATCAAGGTACCTATTCTACCACTAGACCTTTGTAATGTATAAAGATTGAATCTTTGAAAGAAAATGAGTGTTTTGAGTTTAACTTATTCGAGTTACCTATGAAATCGCGAAGAGTTTTTTAATGACTGAAGATTGAATCTTTGAATGAAAAATACCACAATAAAGGTACCAATTCTGTTACTGGACCTTTCCAATGTATAAAGATTGAATCTTTGAAAGAAAATGAGATTTTTGGGTTAAACTTATTCGAGTTCCCTGTAACGTCCCGAAGAGTGTCTTAATGAGTAAAGATTGAATCATTGAATGAAATTACCTCAATCAAGGTAGCTATTACATCACTAGACCTTTTTAATTTATAAAGATTGACGTTTTGAAAAGAAATGAGTGTTTCGAGTTAAAGTTATTCAAGTTCCCTTTGACGTCACGAAGAGTGTTTTAATGAGTAAAGATTGAATCTTTGAATGAAATTACCTCAATCAAGGTACCTATTCTGTCACTAAACCTTTTTAATGTATAAGGATTGAATCTTTGAAAGAACATGAGAGTTTTGAGCTCAACTTATTCGAGTTACCTATGAAGTTGCGAAGAGTGTTTTAATGACTAAAGATTGAATCTTTGAATGAAAATACCTCAATAAAGGTACTTATTTTGTTAGTAGACCTTTTTAATGTATAAAGACTGTATCTTTGAAAGAAAATGAGAGTTTTGAGTTAAACTTATTCACGTTCCCTGTAACGTCCCAAAGAGTGTTTTAAGGAGTAAATATTGAATCTTTGAATGTAATTACCTCAATCAAGGTAGCTGTTATGTCACTAGACCTTTTTAATGTACAAAGATTGAATCTTGGAAAGAAAGTGAGAGTTTTGAGTTCAACTTATTCGAGTTACCTATGAAGTCGCGAAGAGTGTTTTAATGAATAAAGATTGAATCTTTGAATGAAAACACCTCAATAAAGGTACCTATTATGTTACTAGACCTTTTTAATGTCTAAAGATTGAATCTTTGGAATAAAATGATAGTTCTGAGTTCAACTTATTCGATTTACCTATGAAGTCGTGAACAGTGTTTTAATGACTAAATAATGAATCTTTGAATGAAAATACCTTAGTAAAGGTACCTATTATGTTACAAGACCTTTTTAATGTATAAAGATTGAATCTTGGAAAGAAAATGACTGTTTTGAGTTAAACTTATTCGAGTTCCCTATGACATCCCGAAGAGTATTTCAACGAGTAAAGATTGAATCTTTGAGTGAAATTACTTGAATCAAGGGACTTATTTTGTCCCCTGGACCTTTTATATATAAAGATTGAATCTTTAAAAAGAAGTGAGCGTTATGAGTTAAACCTATCCGAGTTCCCTATGACGTCCCGAATAGTGTTTTAACGCGTAAGGATTGAATCTTTGTATGAAATTACCTCAATAGAGGTACTTATTATGTCACTAGACCTTTTTAATGTATAAAGGTTCAAGCTTTGAAAGAAAATGAGAGTTTTGAGTTAAACATATTCGAGTTCCCTGCGACGTCTCGAAGAGTGTTTTAAAGAGTAAATATTGAATCTTTGAATGAAATTACCTCAATCAAGGTACCTATTATGTCACTAGACCTTTTTAATGTATAAAGATTGAATATTTGTAAAGAACTACGAGTTTTGAGTTAAAGTTATTTGAGTTCCCTTTGACGTCACGAAGCGTGTTTTAATGAGTAAAGATTGAATCTTTGAACGAAATTATCTCAATCAATGTACCTATTATGTCAGTAGACCTTTTTAATGTATAAAGATGGAATCTTTGAAAAAAATGAGAGTATTGAGTTTAACTTATTCGAGTTACCTATGAAGTCGCGAAGAGTGTTTTAATGACCAAAGATTGAATCTTCGAATGAAAATTCCTCAATACAGGAACCTATTATGTTACTAGATCTTTTTGATGTATAAAGATTGAATCTTTGAAAGAAAATTAGAGTTTTGAGTTAAACTTATTCGAGTTCCTTTTGACATCCCGAAGAGTGTTTTAATGAATAGAGATTGAATCTTTGAATGAAATTACCTCAATCGAGGTACCTATTAAGTCACTAGAAATTTTCATTGTATAAAGATTGAATCTTTGAAAAGAGATGAGAGTGTTGAGTTAAAGCTGTTCGAGTTCCCTTTGACGTCACGAAGAGTGTTTTAATGAGTAAAGATTGAATCTTTGAATGAAATTACCTCAATCAAGGTACCTATTCTACCACTAGACCTTTGTAATGTATAAAGATTGAATCTTTGAAAGAAAATGAGTGTTTTGAGTTTAACTTATTCGAGTTACCTATGAAATCGCGAAGAGTTTTTTAATGACTGAAGATTGAATCTTTGAATGAAAAATACCACAATAAAGGTACCAATTCTGTTACTGGACCTTTCCAATGTATAAAGATTGAATCTTTGAAAGAAAATGAGATTTTTGGGTTAAACTTATTCGAGTTCCCTGTAACGTCCCGAAGAGTGTCTTAATGAGTAAAGATTGAATCATTGAATGAAATTACCTCAATCAAGGTAGCTATTACATCACTAGACCTTTTTAATTTATAAAGATTGACGTTTTGAAAAGAAATGAGTGTTTCGAGTTAAAGTTATTCAAGTTCCCTTTGACGTCACGAAGAGTGTTTTAATGAGTAAAGATTGAATCTTTGAATGAAATTACCTCAATCAAGGTACCTATTCTGTCACTAAACCTTTTTAATGTATAAGGATTGAATCTTTGAAAGAACATGAGAGTTTTGAGCTCAACTTATTCGAGTTACCTATGAAGTTGCGAAGAGTGTTTTAATGACTAAAGATTGAATCTTTGAATGAAAATACCTCAATAAAGGTACTTATTTTGTTAGTAGACCTTTTTAATGTATAAAGACTGTATCTTTGAAAGAAAATGAGAGTTTTGAGTTAAACTTATTCACGTTCCCTGTAACGTCCCAAAGAGTGTTTTAATGAGTAAATATTGAATCTTTGAATGTAATTACCTCAATCAAGGTAGCTGTTATGTCACTAGACCTTTTTAATGTACAAAGATTGAATCTTGGAAAGAAAGTGAGAGTTTTGAGTTCAACTTATTCGAGTTACCTATGAAGTCGCGAAGAGTGTTTTAATGAATAAAGATTGAATCTTTGAATGAAAACACCTCAATAAAGGTACCTATTATGTTACTAGACCTTTTTAATGTCTAAAGATTGAATCTTTGGAATAAAATGATAGTTCTGAGTTCAACTTATTCGATTTACCTATGAAGTCGTGAACAGTGTTTTAATGACTAAATAATGAATCTTTGAATGAAAATACCTTAGTAAAGGTACCTATTATGTTACAAGACCTTTTTAATGTATAAAGATTGAATCTTGGAAAGAAAATGACTGTTTTGAGTTAAACTTATTCGAGTTCCCTATGACATCCCGAAGAGTATTTCAACGAGTAAAGATTGAATCTTTGAGTGAAATTACTTGAATCAAGGGACTTATTTTGTCCCCTGGACCTTTTATATATAAAGATTGAATCTTTAAAAAGAAGTGAGCGTTATGAGTTAAACCTATCCGAGTTCCCTATGACGTCCCGAATAGTGTTTTAACGCGTAAGGATTGAATCTTTGTATGAAATTACCTCAATAGAGGTACTTATTATGTCACTAGACCTTTTTAATGTATAAAGGTTCAAGCTTTGAAAGAAAATGAGAGTTTTGAGTTAAACATATTCGAGTTCCCTGCGACGTCTCGAAGAGTGTTTTAAAGAGTAAATATTGAATCTTTGAATGAAATTACCTCAATCAAGGTACCTATTATGTCACTAGACCTTTTTAATGTATAAAGATTGAATATTTGTAAAGAACTACGAGTTTTGAGTTAAAGTTATTTGAGTTCCCTTTGACGTCACGAAGCGTGTTTTAATGAGTAAAGATTGAATCTTTGAACGAAATTATCTCAATCAATGTACCTATTATGTCAGTAGACCTTTTTAATGTATAAAGATGGAATCTTTGAAAAAAATGAGAGTATTGAGTTTAACTTATTCGAGTTACCTATGAAGTCGCGAAGAGTGTTTTAATGACCAAAGATTGAATCTTCGAATGAAAATTCCTCAATACAGGAACCTATTATGTTACTAGATCTTTTTGATGCATAAAGATTGAATCTTTCAAAGAAAATTAGAGTTTTGAGTTAAACTTATTCGAGTTCCTTTTGACATCCCGAAGAGTGTTTTAATGAATAGAGATTGAATCTTTGAATGAAATTACCTCAATCGAGGTACCTATTAAGTCACTAGAAATTTTGATTGTATAAAGATTGAATCTTTGAAAAGAAATGAGAGTGTTGAGTTAAAGCTGTTCGAGTTCCCTTTGACGTCACGAAGAGTGTTTTAATGAGTAAAGATTGAATCTTTGAATGAAATTACCTCAATCAAGGTACCTATTCTACCACTAGACCTTTGTAATGTATAAAGATTGAATCTTTGAAAGAAAATGAGTGTTTTGAGTTTAACTTATTCGAGTTACCTATGAAATCGCGAAGAGTTTTTTAATGACTGAAGATTGAATCTTTGAATGAAAAATACCACAATAAAGGTACCAATTCTGTTACTGGACCTTTCCAATGTATAAAGATTGAATCTTTGAAAGAAAATGAGATTTTTGGGTTAAACTTATTCGAGTTCCCTGTAACGTCCCGAAGAGTGTCTTAATGAGTAAAGATTGAATCATTGAATGAAATTACCTCAATCAAGGTAGCTATTACATCACTAGACCTTTTTAATTTATAAAGATTGACGTTTTGAAAAGAAATGAGTGTTTCGAGTTAAAGTTATTCAAGTTCCCTTTGACGTCACGAAGAGTGTTTTAATGAGTAAAGATTGAATCTTTGAATGAAATTACCTCAATCAAGGTACCTATTCTGTCACTAAACCTTTTTAATGTATAAGGATTGAATCTTTGAAAGAACATGAGAGTTTTGAGCTCAACTTATTCGAGTTACCTATGAAGTTGCGAAGAGTGTTTTAATGACTAAAGATTGAATCTTTGAATGAAAATACCTCAATAAAGGTACTTATTTTGTTAGTAGACCTTTTTAATGTATAAAGACTGTATCTTTGAAAGAAAATGAGAGTTTTGAGCTAAACTTATTCACGTTCCCTGTAACGTCCCAAAGAGTGTTTTAATGAGTAAATATTGAATCTTTGAATGTAATTACCTCAATCAAGGTAGCTGTTATGTCACTAGACCTTTTTAATGTACAAAGATTGAATCTTGGAAAGAAAGTGAGAGTTTTGAGTTCAACTTATTCGAGTTACCTATGAAGTCGCGAAGAGTGTTTTAATGAATAAAGATTGAATCTTTGAATGAAAACACCTCAATAAAGGTACCTATTATGTTACTAGACCTTTTTAATGTCTGAAGATTGAATCTTTGGAATAAAATGATAGTTCTGAGTTCAACTTATTCGATTTACCTATGAAGTCGTGAACAGTGTTTTAATGACTAAATAATGAATCTTTGAATGAAAATACCTTAGTAAAGGTACCTATTATGTTACAAGACCTTTTTAATGTATAAAGATTGAATCTTGGAAAGAAAATGACTGTTTTGAGTTAAACTTATTCGAGTTCCCTATGACATCCCGAAGAGTATTTCAACGAGTAAAGATTGAATCTTTGATTGAAATTACTTGAATCAAGGGACTTATTTTGTCCCCTGGACCTTTTATATATAAAGATTGAATCTTTAAAAAGAAGTGAGCGTTATGAGTTAAACCTATCCGAGTTCCCTATGACGTCCCGAATAGTGTTTTAACGCGTAAGGATTGAATCTTTGTATGAAATTACCTCAATAGAGGTACTTATTATGTCACTAGACCTTTTTAATGTATAAAGGTTCAAGCTTTGAAAGAAAATGAGAGTTTTGAGTTAAACGTATTCGAGTTCCCTGCGACGTCTCGAAGAGTGTTTTAAAGAGTAAATATTGAATCTTTGAATGAAATTACCTCAATCAAGGTACCTATTATGTCACTAGACCTTTTTAATGTATAAAGATTGAATATTTGTAAAGAACTACGAGTTTTGAGTTAAAGTTATTTGAGTTCCCTTTGACGTCACGAAGCGTGTTTTAATGAGTAAAGATTGAATCTTTGAACGAAATTATCTCAATCAATGTACCTATTATGTCAATAGACCTTTTTAATGTATAAAGATGGAATCTTTGAAAAAAATGAGAGTATTGAGTTTAACTTATTCGAGTTACCTATGAAGTCGCGAAGAGTGTTTTAATGACCAAAGATTGAATCTTCGAATGAAAATTCCTCAATACAGGAACCTATTATGTTACTAGATCTTTTTGATGTATAAAGATTGAATCTTTGAAAGAAAATTAGAGTTTTGAGTTAAACTTATTCGAGTTCCTTTTGACATCCCGAAGAGTGTTTTAATGAATAGAGATTGAATCTTTGAATGAAATTACCTCAATCGAGGTACCTTTTAAGTCACTAGAAATTTTGATTGTATAAAGATTGAATCTTTGAAAAGAAATGAGAGTTTTGAGTTAAAGCTGTTCGAGTTCCCTTTGACGTCACGAAGAGTGTTTTAATGAGTAAAGATTGAATCTTTGAATGAAATTACCTCAATCAAGGTACCTACTCTACCACTAGACCTTTGTAATGTATAAAGATTGAATCTTTGAAAGAAAATGAGTGTTTTGAGTTTAACTTATTCGAGTTACCTATGAAATCGCGAAGAGTTTTGTAATGACTGAAGATTGAATCTTTGAATGAAAAATACCACAATAAAGGTACCAATTCTGTTACTAGACCTTTCCAATGTATAAAGATTGAATCTTTGAAAGAAAATGAGATTTTTGGGTTAAACTTATTCGAGTTCCCTGTAACGTCCCGAAGAGTGTCTTAATGAGTAAAGATTGAATCATTGAATGAAATTACCTCAATCAAGGTAGCTATTACATCACTAGACCTTTTTAATTTATAAAGATTGACGTTTTGAAAAGAAATGAGTGTTTCGAGTTAAAGTTATTCAAGTTCCCTTTGACGTCACGAAGAGTGTTTTAATGAGTAAAGATTGAATCTTTGAATGAAATTACCTCAATCAAGGTACCTATTCTGTCACTAAACCTTTTTAATGTATAAGGATTGAATCTTTGAAAGAACATGAGAGTTTTGAGCTCAACTTATTCGAGTTACCTATGAAGTTGCGAAGAGTGTTTTAATGACTAAAGATTGAATCTTTGAATGAAAATACCTCAATAAAGGTACTTATTTTGTTAGTAGACCTTTTTAATGTATAAAGACTGTATCTTTGAAAGAAAATGAGAGTTTTGAGTTAAACTTATTCACGTTCCCTGTAACGTCCCAAAGAGTGTTTTAATGAGTAAATATTGAATCTTTGAATGTAATTACCTCAATCAAGGTAGCTGTTATGTCACTAGACCTTTTTAATGTACAAAGATTGAATCTTGGAAAGAAAGTGAGAGTTTTGAGTTCAACTTATTCGAGTTACCTATGAAGTCGCGAAGAGTGTTTTAATGAATAAAGATTGAATCTTTGAATGAAAACACCTCAATAAAGGTACCTATTATGTTACTAGACCTTTTTAATGTCTGAAGATTGAATCTTTGGAATAAAATGATAGTTCTGAGTTCAACTTATTCGATTTACCTATGAAGTCGTGAACAGTGTTTTAATGACTAAATAATGAATCTTTGAATGAAAATACCTTAGTAAAGGTACCTATTATGTTACAAGACCTTTTTAATGTATAAAGATTGAATCTTGGAAAGAAAATGACTGTTTTGAGTTAAACTTATTCGAGTTCCCTATGACATCCCGAAGAGTATTTCAACGAGTAAAGATTGAATCTTTGAGTGAAATTACTTGAATCAAGGGACTTATTTTGTCCCCTGGACCTTTTATATATAAAGATTGAATCTTTAAAAAGAAGTGAGCGTTATGAGTTAAACCTATCCGAGTTCCCTATGACGTCCCGAATAGTGTTTTAACGCGTAAGGATTGAATCTTTGTATGAAATTACCTCAATAGAGGTACTTATTATGTCACTAGACCTTTTTAATGTATAAAGGTTCAAGCTTTGAAAGAAAATGAGAGTTTTGAGTTAAACATATTCGAGTTCCCTGCGACGTCTCGAAGAGTGTTTTAAAGAGTAAATATTGAATCTTTGAATGAAATTACCTCAATCAAGGTACCTATTATGTCACTAGACCTTTTTAATGTATAAAGATTGAATATTTGTAAAGAACTACGAGTTTTGAGTTAAAGTTATTTGAGTTCCCTTTGACGTCACGAAGCGTGTTTTAATGAGTAAAGATTGAATCTTTGAACGAAATTATCTCAATCAATGTACCTATTATGTCAGTAGACCTTTTTAATGTATAAAGATGGAATCTTTGAAAAAAATGAGAGTATTGAGTTTAACTTATTCGAGTTACCTATGAAGTCGCGAAGAGTGTTTTAATGACCAAAGATTGAATCTTCGAATGAAAATTCCTCAATACAGGAACCTATTATGTTACTAGATCTTTTTGATGTATAAAGATTGAATCTTTGAAAGAAAATTAGAGTTTTGAGTTAAACTTATTCGAGTTCCTTTTGACATCCCGAAGAGTGTTTTAATGAATAGAGATTGAATCTTTGAATGAAATTACCTCAATCGAGGTACCTATTAAGTCACTAGAAATTTTCATTGTATAAAGATTGAATCTTTGAAAAGAGATGAGAGTGTTGAGTTAAAGCTGTTCGAGTTCCCTTTGACGTCACGAAGAGTGTTTTAATGAGTAAAGATTGAATCTTTGAATGAAATTACCTCAATCAAGGTACCTATTCTACCACTAGACCTTTGTAATGTATAAAGATTGAATCTTTGAAAGAAAATGAGTGTTTTGAGTTTAACTTATTCGAGTTACCTATGAAATCGCGAAGAGTTTTTTAATGACTGAAGATTGAATCTTTGAATGAAAAATACCACAATAAAGGTACCAATTCTGTTACTGGACCTTTCCAATGTATAAAGATTGAATCTTTGAAAGAAAATGAGATTTTTGGGTTAAACTTATTCGAGTTCCCTGTAACGTCCCGAAGAGTGTCTTAATGAGTAAAGATTGAATCATTGAATGAAATTACCTCAATCAAGGTAGCTATTACATCACTAGACCTTTTTAATTTATAAAGATTGACGTTTTGAAAAGAAATGAGTGTTTCGAGTTAAAGTTATTCAAGTTCCCTTTGACGTCACGAAGAGTGTTTTAATGAGTAAAGATTGAATCTTTGAATGAAATTACCTCAATCAAGGTACCTATTCTGTCACTAAACCTTTTTAATGTATAAGGATTGAATCTTTGAAAGAACATGAGAGTTTTGAGCTCAACTTATTCGAGTTACCTATGAAGTTGCGAAGAGTGTTTTAATGACTAAAGATTGAATCTTTGAATGAAAATACCTCAATAAAGGTACTTATTTTGTTAGTAGACCTTTTTAATGTATAAAGACTGTATCTTTGAAAGAAAATGAGAGTTTTGAGTTAAACTTATTCACGTTCCCTGTAACGTCCCAAAGAGTGTTTTAATGAGTAAATATTGAATCTTTGAATGTAATTACCTCAATCAAGGTAGCTGTTATGTCACTAGACCTTTTTAATGTACAAAGATTGAATCTTGGAAAGAAAGTGAGAGTTTTGAGTTCAACTTATTCGAGTTACCTATGAAGTCGCGAAGAGTGTTTTAATGAATAAAGATTGAATCTTTGAATGAAAACACCTCAATAAAGGTACCTATTATGTTACTAGACCTTTTTAATGTCTAAAGATTGAATCTTTGGAATAAAATGATAGTTCTGAGTTCAACTTATTCGATTTACCTATGAAGTCGTGAACAGTGTTTTAATGACTAAATAATGAATCTTTGAATGAAAATACCTTAGTAAAGGTACCTATTATGTTACAAGACCTTTTTAATGTATAAAGATTGAATCTTGGAAAGAAAATGACTGTTTTGAGTTAAACTTATTCGAGTTCCCTATGACATCCCGAAGAGTATTTCAACGAGTAAAGATTGAATCTTTGAGTGAAATTACTTGAATCAAGGGACTTATTTTGTCCCCTGGACCTTTTATATATAAAGATTGAATCTTTAAAAAGAAGTGAGCGTTATGAGTTAAACCTATCCGAGTTCCCTATGACGTCCCGAATAGTGTTTTAACGCGTAAGGATTGAATCTTTGTATGAAATTACCTCAATAGAGGTACTTATTATGTCACTAGACCTTTTTAATGTATAAAGGTTCAAGCTTTGAAAGAAAATGAGAGTTTTGAGTTAAACATATTCGAGTTCCCTGCGACGTCTCGAAGAGTGTTTTAAAGAGTAAATATTGAATCTTTGAATGAAATTACCTCAATCAAGGTACCTATTATGTCACTAGACCTTTTTAATGTATAAAGATTGAATATTTGTAAAGAACTACGAGTTTTGAGTTAAAGTTATTTGAGTTCCCTTTGACGTCACGAAGCGTGTTTTAATGAGTAAAGATTGAATCTTTGAACGAAATTATCTCAATCAATGTACCTATTATGTCAGTAGACCTTTTTAATGTATAAAGATGGAATCTTTGAAAAAAATGAGAGTATTGAGTTTAACTTATTCGAGTTACCTATGAAGTCGCGAAGAGTGTTTTAATGACCAAAGATTGAATCTTCGAATGAAAATTCCTCAATACAGGAACCTACTATGTTACTAGATCTTTTTGATGTATAAAGATTGAATCTTTGAAAGAAAATTAGAGTTTTGAGTTAAACTTATTCGAGTTCCTTTTGACATCCCGAAGAGTGTTTTAATGAATAGAGATTGAATCTTTGAATGAAATTACCTCAATCGAGGTACCTATTAAGTCACTAGAAATTTTGATTGTATAAAGATTGAATCTTTGAAAAGAAATGAGAGTTTTGAGTTAAAGCTGTTCGAGTTCCCTTTGACGTCACGAAGAGTGTTTTAATGAGTAAAGATTGAATCTTTGAATGAAATTACCTCAATCAAGGTACCTATTCTACCACTAGACCTTTGTAATGTATAAAGATTGAATCTTTGAAAGAAAATGAGTGTTTTGAGTTTAACTTATTCGAGTTACCTATGAAATCGCGAAGAGTTTTTTAATGACTGAAGATTGAATCTTTGAATGAAAAATACCACAATAAAGGTACCAATTCTGTTACTAGACCTTTCCAATGTATAAAGATTGAATCTTTGAAAGAAAATGAGATTTTTGGGTTAAACTTATTCGAGTTCCCTGTAACGTCCCGAAGAGTGTCTTAATGAGTAAAGATTGAATCATTGAATGAAATTACCTCAATCAAGGTAGCTATTACATCACTAGACCTTTTTAATTTTTAAAGATTGACGTTTTGAAAAGAAATGAGTGTTTCGAGTTAAAGTTATTCAAGTTCCCTTTGACGTCACGAAGAGTGTTTTAATGAGTAAAGATTGAATCTTTGAATGAAATTACCTCAATCAAGGTACCTATTCTGTCACTAAACCTTTTTAATGTATAAGGATTGAATCTTTGAAAGAACATGAGAGTTTTGAGCTCAACTTATTCGAGTTACCTATGAAGTTGCGAAGAGTGTTTTAATGACTAAAGATTGAATCTTTGAATGAAAATACCTCAATAAAGGTACTTATTTTGTTAGTAGACCTTTTTAATGTATAAAGACTGTATCTTTGAAAGAAAATGAGAGTTTTGAGCTAAACTTATTCACGTTCCCTGTAACGTCCCAAAGAGTGTTTTAATGAGTAAATATTGAATCTTTGAATGTAATTACCTCAATCAAGGTAGCTGTTATGTCACTAGACCTTTTTAATGTACAAAGATTGAATCTTGGAAAGAAAGTGAGAGTTTTGAGTTCAACTTATTCGAGTTACCTATGAAGTCGCGAAGAGTGTTTTAATGAATAAAGATTGAATCTTTGAATGAAAACACCTCAATAAAGGTACCTATTATGTTACTAGACCTTTTTAATGTCTGAAGATTGAATCTTTGGAATAAAATGATAGTTCTGAGTTCAACTCATTCGATTTACCTATGAAGTCGTGAACAGTGTTTTAATGACTAAATAATGAATCTTTGAATGAAAATACCTTAGTAAAGGTACCTATTATGTTACAAGACCTTTTTAATGTATAAAGATTGAATCTTGGAAAGAAAATGACTGTTTTGAGTTAAACTTATTCGAGTTCCCTATGACATCCCGAAGAGTATTTCAACGAGTAAAGATTGAATCTTTGATTGAAATTACTTGAATCAAGGGACTTATTTTGTCCCCTGGACCTTTTATATATAAAGATTGAATCTTTAAAAAGAAGTGAGCGTTATGAGTTAAACCTATCCGAGTTCCCTATGACGTCCCGAATAGTGTTTTAACGCGTAAGGATTGAATCTTTGTATGAAATTACCTCAATAGAGGTACTTATTATGTCACTAGACCTTTTTAATGTATAAAGGTTCAAGCTTTGAAAGAAAATGAGAGTTTTGAGTTAAACGTATTCGAGTTCCCTGCGACGTCTCGAAGAGTGTTTTAAAGAGTAAATATTGAATCTTTGAATGAAATTACCTCAATCAAGGTACCTATTATGTCACTAGACCTTTTTAATGTATAAAGATTGAATATTTGTAAAGAACTACGAGTTTTGAGTTAAAGTTATTTGAGTTCCCTTTGACGTCACGAAGCGTGTTTTAATGAGTAAAGATTGAATCTTTGAACGAAATTATCTCAATCAATGTACCTATTATGTCAGTAGACCTTTTTAATGTATAAAGATGGAATCTTTGAAAAAAATGAGAGTATTGAGTTTAACTTATTCGAGTTACCTATGAAGTCGCGAAGAGTGTTTTAATGACCAAAGATTGAATCTTCGAATGAAAATTCCTCAATACAGGAACCTATTATGTTACTAGATCTTTTTGATGTATAAAGATTGAATCTTTGAAAGAAAATTAGAGTTTTGAGTTAAACTTATTCGAGTTCCTTTTGACATCCCGAAGAGTGTTTTAATGAATAGAGATTGAATCTTTGAATGAAATTACCTCAATCGAGGTACCTTTTAAGTCACTAGAAATTTTGATTGTATAAAGATTGAATCTTTGAAAAGAAATGAGAGTTTTGAGTTAAAGCTGTTCGAGTTCCCTTTGACGTCACGAAGAGTGTTTTAATGAGTAAAGATTGAATCTTTGAATGAAATTACCTCAATCAAGGTACCTACTCTACCACTAGACCTTTGTAATGTATAAAGATTGAATCTTTGAAAGAAAATGAGTGTTTTGAGTTTAACTTATTCGAGTTACCTATGAAATCGCGAAGAGTTTTGTAATGACTGAAGATTGAATCTTTGAATGAAAAATACCACAATAAAGGTACCAATTCTGTTACTAGACCTTTCCAATGTATAAAGATTGAATCTTTGAAAGAAAATGAGATTTTTGGGTTAAACTTATTCGAGTTCCCTGTAACGTCCCGAAGAGTGTCTTAATGAGTAAAGATTGAATCATTGAATGAAATTACCTCAATCAAGGTAGCTATTACATCACTAGACCTTTTTAATTTATAAAGATTGACGTTTTGAAAAGAAATGAGTGTTTCGAGTTAAAGTTATTCAAGTTCCCTTTGACGTCACGAAGAGTGTTTTAATGAGTAAAGATTGAATCTTTGAATGAAATTACCTCAATCAAGGTACCTATTCTGTCACTAAACCTTTTTAATGTATAAGGATTGAATCTTTGAAAGAACATGAGAGTTTTGAGCTCAACTTATTCGAGTTACCTATGAAGTTGCGAAGAGTGTTTTAATGACTAAAGATTGAATCTTTGAATGAAAATACCTCAATAAAGGTACTTATTTTGTTAGTAGACCTTTTTAATGTATAAAGACTGTATCTTTGAAAGAAAATGAGAGTTTTGAGCTAAACTTATTCACGTTCCCTGTAACGTCCCAAAGAGTGTTTTAATGAGTAAATATTGAATCTTTGAATGTAATTACCTCAATCAAGGTAGCTGTTATGTCACTAGACCTTTTTAATGTACAAAGATTGAATCTTGGAAAGAAAGTGAGAGTTTTGAGTTCAACTTATTCGAGTTACCTATGAAGTCGCGAAGAGTGTTTTAATGAATAAAGATTGAATCTTTGAATGAAAACACCTCAATAAAGGTACCTATTATGTTACTAGACCTTTTTAATGTCTGAAGATTGAATCTTTGGAATAAAATGATAGTTCTGAGTTCAACTTATTCGATTTACCTATGAAGTCGTGAACAGTGTTTTAATGACTAAATAATGAATCTTTGAATGAAAATACCTTAGTAAAGGTACCTATTATGTTACAAGACCTTTTTAATGTATAAAGATTGAATCTTGGAAAGAAAATGACTGTTTTGAGTTAAACTTATTCGAGTTCCCTATGACATCCCGAAGAGTATTTCAACGAGTAAAGATTGAATCTTTGATTGAAATTACTTGAATCAAGGGACTTATTTTGTCCCCTGGACCTTTTATATATAAAGATTGAATCTTTAAAAAGAAGTGAGCGTTATGAGTTAAACCTATCCGAGTTCCCTATGACGTCCCGAATAGTGTTTTAACGCGTAAGGATTGAATCTTTGTATGAAATTACCTCAATAGAGGTACTTATTATGTCACTAGACCTTTTTAATGTATAAAGGTTCAAGCTTTGAAAGAAAATGAGAGTTTTGAGTTAAACGTATTCGAGTTCCCTGCGACGTCTCGAAGAGTGTTTTAAAGAGTAAATATTGAATCTTTGAATGAAATTACCTCAATCAAGGTACCTATTATGTCACTAGACCTTTTTAATGTATAAAGATTGAATATTTGTAAAGAACTACGAGTTTTGAGTTAAAGTTATTTGAGTTCCCTTTGACGTCACGAAGCGTGTTTTAATGAGTAAAGATTGAATCTTTGAACGAAATTATCTCAATCAATGTACCTATTATGTCAGTAGACCTTTTTAATGTATAAAGATGGAATCTTTGAAAAAAATGAGAGTATTGAGTTTAACTTATTCGAGTTACCTATGAAGTCGCGAAGAGTGTTTTAATGACCAAAGATTGAATCTTCGAATGAAAATTCCTCAATACAGGAACCTATTATGTTACTAGATCTTTTTGATGTATAAAGATTGAATCTTTGAAAGAAAATTAGAGTTTTGAGTTAAACTTATTCGAGTTCCTTTTGACATCCCGAAGAGTGTTTTAATGAATAGAGATTGAATCTTTGAATGAAATTACCTCAATCGAGGTACCTTTTAAGTCACTAGAAATTTTGATTGTATAAAGATTGAATCTTTGAAAAGAAATGAGAGTTTTGAGTTAAAGCTGTTCGAGTTCCCTTTGACGTCACGAAGAGTGTTTTAATGAGTAAAGATTGAATCTTTGAATGAAATTACCTCAATCAAGGTACCTATTCTACCACTAGACCTTTGTAATGTATAAAGATTGAATCTTTGAAAGAAAATGAGTGTTTTGAGTTTAACTTATTCGAGTTACCTATGAAATCGCGAAGAGTTTTGTAATGACTGAAGATTGAATCTTTGAATGAAAAATACCACAATAAAGGTACCAATTCTGTTACTAGACCTTTCCAATGTATAAAGATTGAATCTTTGAAAGAAAATGAGATTTTTGGGTTAAACTTATTCGAGTTCCCTGTAACGTCCCGAAGAGTGTCTTAATGAGTAAAGATTGAATCATTGAATGAAATTACCTCAATCAAGGTAGCTATTACAACACTAGACCTTTTTAATTTATAAAGATTGACGTTTTGAAAAGAAATGAGTGTTTCGAGTTAAAGTTATTCAAGTTCCCTTTGACGTCACGAAGAGTGTTTTAATGAGTAAAGATTGAATCTTTGAATGAAATTACCTCAATCAAGGTACCTATTCTGTCACTAAACCTTTTTAATGTATAAGGATTGAATCTTTGAAAGAACATGAGAGTTTTGAGCTCAACTTATTCGAGTTACCTATGAAGTTGCGAAGAGTGTTTTAATGACTAAAGATTGAATCTTTGAATGAAAATACCTCAATAAAGGTACTTATTTTGTTAGTAGACCTTTTTAATGTATAAAGACTGTATCTTTGAAAGAAAATGAGAGTTTTGAGTTAAACTTATTCACGTTCCCCGTAACGTCCCAAAGAGTGTTTTAATGAGTAAATATTGAATCTTTGAATGTAATTACCTCAATCAAGGTAGCTGTTATGTCACTAGACCTTTTTAATGTACAAAGATTGAATCTTGGAAAGAAAGTGAGAGTTTTGAGTTCAACTTATTCGAGTTACCTATGAAGTCGCGAAGAGTGTTTTAATGAATAAAGATTGAATCTTTGAATGAAAACACCTCAATAAAGGTACCTATTATGTTACTAGACCTTTTTAATGTCTGAAGATTGAATCTTTGGAATAAAATGATAGTTCTGAGTTCAACTTATTCGATTTACCTATGAAGTCGTGAACAGTGTTTTAATGACTAAATAATGAATCTTTGAATGAAAATACCTTAGTAAAGGTACCTATTATGTTACAAGACCTTTTTAATGTATAAAGATTGAATCTTGGAAAGAAAATGACTGTTTTGAGTTAAACTTATTCGAGTTCCCTATGACATCCCGAAGAGTATTTCAACGAGTAAAGATTGAATCTTTGATTGAAATTACTTGAATCAAGGGACTTATTTTGTCCCCTGGACCTTTTATATATAAAGATTGAATCTTTAAAAAGAAGTGAGCGTTATGAGTTAAACCTATCCGAGTTCCCTATGACGTCCCGAATAGTGTTTTAACGCGTAAGGATTGAATCTTTGTATGAAATTACCTCAATAGAGGTACTTATTATGTCACTAGACCTTTTTAATGTATAAAGGTTCAAGCTTTGCAAGAAAATGAGAGTTTTGAGTTAAACGTATTCGAGTTCCCTGCGACGTCTCGAAGAGTGTTTTAAAGAGTAAATATTGAATCTTTGAATGAAATTACCTCAATCAAGGTACCTATTATGTCACTAGACCTTTTTAATGTATAAAGATTGAATATTTGTAAAGAACTACGAGTTTTGAGTTAAAGTTATTTGAGTTCCCTTTGACGTCACGAAGCGTGTTTTAATGAGTAAAGATTGAATCTTTGAACGAAATTATCTCAATCAATGTACCTATTATGTCAGTAGACCTTTTTAATGTATAAAGATGGAATCTTTGAAAAAAATGAGAGTATTGAGTTTAACTTATTCGAGTTACCTATGAAGTCGCGAAGAGTGTTTTAATGACCAAAGATTGAATCTTCGAATGAAAATTCCTCAATACAGGAACCTATTATGTTACTAGATCTTTTTGATGTATAAAGATTGAATCTTTGAAAGAAAATTAGAGTTTTGAGTTAAACTTATTCGAGTTCCTTTTGACATCCCGAAGAGTGTTTTAATGAATAGAGATTGAATCTTTGAATGAAATTACCTCAATCGAGGTACCTTTTAAGTCACTAGAAATTTTGATTGTATAAAGATTGAATCTTTGAAAAGAAATGAGAGTTTTGAGTTAAAGCTGTTCGAGTTCCCTTTGACGTCACGAAGAGTGTTTTAATGAGTAAAGATTGAATCTTTGAATGAAATTACCTCAATCAAGGTACCTATTCTACCACTAGACCTTTGTAATGTATAAAGATTGAATCTTTGAAAGAAAATGAGTGTTTTGAGTTTAACTTATTCGAGTTACCTATGAAATCGCGAAGAGTTTTGTAATGACTGAAGATTGAATCTTTGAATGAAAAATACCACAATAAAGGTACCAATTCTGTTACTAGACCTTTCCAATGTATAAAGATTGAATCTTTGAAAGAAAATGAGATTTTTGGGTTAAACTTATTCGAGTTCCCTGTAACGTCCCGAAGAGTGTCTTAATGAGTAAAGATTGAATCATTGAATGAAATTACCTCAATCAAGGTAGCTATTACAACACTAGACCTTTTTAATTTATAAAGATTGACGTTTTGAAAAGAAATGAGTGTTTCGAGTTAAAGTTATTCAAGTTCCCTTTGACGTCACGAAGAGTGTTTTAATGAGTAAAGATTGAATCTTTGAATGAAATTACCTCAATCAAGGTACCTATTCTGTCACTAAACCTTTTTAATGTATAAGGATTGAATCTTTGAAAGAACATGAGAGTTTTGAGCTCAACTTATTCGAGTTACCTATGAAGTTGCGAAGAGTGTTTTAATGACTAAAGATTGAATCTTTGAATGAAAATACCTCAATAAAGGTACTTATTTTGTTAGTAGACCTTTTTAATGTATAAAGACTGTATCTTTGAAAGAAAATGAGAGTTTTGAGTTAAACTTATTCACGTTCCCCGTAACGTCCCAAAGAGTGTTTTAATGAGTAAATATTGAATCTTTGAATGTAATTACCTCAATCAAGGTAGCTGTTATGTCACTAGACCTTTTTAATGTACAAAGATTGAATCTTGGAAAGAAAGTGAGAGTTTTGAGTTCAACTTATTCGAGTTACCTATGAAGTCGCGAAGAGTGTTTTAATGAATAAAGATTGAATCTTTGAATGAAAACACCTCAATAAAGGTACCTATTATGTTACTAGACCTTTTTAATGTCTGAAGATTGAATCTTTGGAATAAAATGATAGTTCTGAGTTCAACTTATTCGATTTACCTATGAAGTCGTGAACAGTGTTTTAATGACTAAATAATGAATCTTTGAATGAAAATACCTTAGTAAAGGTACCTATTATGTTACAAGACCTTTTTAATGTATAAAGATTGAATCTTGGAAAGAAAATGACTGTTTTGAGTTAAACTTATTCGAGTTCCCTATGACATCCCGAAGAGTATTTCAACGAGTAAAGATTGAATCTTTGATTGAAATTACTTGAATCAAGGGACTTATTTTGTCCCCTGGACCTTTTATATATAAAGATTGAATCTTTAAAAAGAAGTGAGCGTTATGAGTTAAACCTATCCGAGTTCCCTATGACGTCCCGAATAGTGTTTTAACGCGTAAGGATTGAATCTTTGTATGAAATTACCTCAATAGAGGTACTTATTATGTCACTAGACCTTTTTAATGTATAAAGGTTCAAGCTTTGAAAGAAAATGAGAGTTTTGAGTTAAACGTATTCGAGTTCCCTGCGACGTCTCGAAGAGTGTTTTAAAGAGTAAATATTGAATCTTTGAATGAAATTACCTCAATCAAGGTACCTATTATGTCACTAGACCTTTTTAATGTATAAAGATTGAATATTTGTAAAGAACTACGAGTTTTGAGTTAAAGTTATTTGAGTTCCCTTTGACGTCACGAAGCGTGTTTTAATGAGTAAAGATTGAATCTTTGAACGAAATTATCTCAATCAATGTACCTATTATGTCAGTAGACCTTTTTAATGTATAAAGATGGAATCTTTGAAAAAAATGAGAGTATTGAGTTTAACTTATTCGAGTTACCTATGAAGTCGCGAAGAGTGTTTTAATGACCAAAGACTGAATCTTCGAATGAAAATTCCTCAATACAGGAACCTATTATGTTACTAGATCTTTTTTATGTATAAAGATTGAATCTTTGAAAGAAAATTAGAGTTTTGAGTTAAACTTATTCGAGTTCCTTTTGACATCCCGAAGAGTGTTTTAATGAATAGAGATTGAATCTTTGAATGAAATTACCTCAATCGAGGTACCTTTTAAGTCACTAGAAATTTTGATTGTATAAAGATTGAATCTTTGAAAAGAAATGAGAGTTTTGAGTTAAAGCTGTTTGAGTTCCCTTTGACGTCACGAAGAGTGTTTTAATGAGTAAAGATTGAATCTTTGAATGAAATTACCTCAATCAAGGTACCTATTCTACCACTAGACCTTTGTAATGTATAAAGATTGAATCTTTGAAAGAAAATGAGTGTTTTGAGTTTAACTTATTCGAGTTACCTATGAAATCGCGAAGAGTTTTGTAATGACTGAAGATTGAATCTTTGAATGAAAAATACCACAATAAAGGTACCAATTCTGTTACTAGACCTTTCCAATGTATAAAGATTGAATCTTTGAAAGAAAATGAGATTTTTGGGTTAAACTTATTCGAGTTCCCTGTAACGTCCCGAAGAGTGTCTTAATGAGTAAAGATTGAATCATTGAATGAAATTACCTCAATCAAGGTAGCTATTACATCACTAGACCTTTTTAATTTATAAAGATTGACGTTTTGAAAAGAAATGAGTGTTTCGAGTTAAAGTTATTCAAGTTCCCTTTGACGTCACGAAGAGTGTTTTAATGAGTAAAGATTGAATCTTTGAATGAAATTACCTCAATCAAGGTACCTATTCTGTCACTAAACCTTTTTAATGTATAAGGATTGAATCTTTGAAAGAACATGAGAGTTTTGAGCTCAACTTATTCGAGTTACCTATGAAGTTGCGAAGAGTGTTTTAATGACTAAAGATTGAATCTTTGAATGAAAATACCTCAATAAAGGTACTTATTTTGTTAGTAGACCTTTTTAATGTATAAAGACTGTATCTTTGAAAGAAAATGAGAGTTTTGAGTTAAACTTATTCACGTTCCCCGTAACGTCCCAAAGAGTGTTTTAATGAGTAAATATTGAATCTTTGAATGTAATTACCTCAATCAAGGTAGCTGTTATGTCACTAGACCTTTTTAATGTACAAAGATTGAATCTTGGAAAGAAAGTGAGAGTTTTGAGTTCAACTTATTCGAGTTACCTATGAAGTCGCGAAGAGTGTTTTAATGAATAAAGATTGAATCTTTGAATGAAAACACCTCAATAAAGGTACCTATTATGTTACTAGACCTTTTTAATGTCTGAAGATTGAATCTTTGGAATAAAATGATAGTTCTGAGTTCAACTTATTCGATTTACCTATGAAGTCGTGAACAGTGTTTTAATGACTAAATAATGAATCTTTGAATGAAAATACCTTAGTAAAGGTACCTATTATGTTACAAGACCTTTTTAATGTATAAAGATTGAATCTTGGAAAGAAAATGACTGTTTTGAGTTAAACTTATTCGAGTTCCCTATGACATCCCGGAGAGTATTTCAACGAGTAAAGATTGAATCTTTGATTGAAATTACTTGAATCAAGGGACTTATTTTGTCCCCTGGACCTTTTATATATAAAGATTGAATCTTTAAAAAGAAGTGAGCGTTATGAGTTAAACCTATCCGAGTTCCCTATGACGTCCCGAATAGTGTTTTAACGCGTAAGGATTGAATCTTTGTATGAAATTACCTCAAT
Source organism: Cornus florida (assembly GCF_030987335.1). NCBI lineage: Eukaryota > Viridiplantae > Streptophyta > Magnoliopsida > Cornales > Cornaceae > Cornus > Cornus florida. The sequence goes on along the minus strand of NW_026775890.1, from coordinate 518,168 downwards.
AGAGGTACTTATTATGTCACTAGACCTTTTTAATGTATAAAGGTTCAAGCTTTGAAAGAAAATGAGAGTTTTGAGTTAAACATATTCGAGTTCCCTGCGACGTCTCGAAGAGTGTTTTAAAGAGTAAATATTGAATCTTTGAATGAAATTACCTCAATCAAGGTACCTATTATGTCACTAGACCTTTTTAATGTATAAAGATTGAATATTTGTAAAGAACTACGAGTTTTGAGTTAAAGTTATTTGAGTTCCCTTTGACGTCACGAAGCGTGTTTTAATGAGTAAAGATTGAATCTTTGAACGAAATTATCTCAATCAATGTACCTATTATGTCAGTAGACCTTTTTAATGTATAAAGATGGAATCTTTGAAAAAAATGAGAGTATTGAGTTTAACTTATTCGAGTTACCTATGAAGTCGCGAAGAGTGTTTTAATGACCAAAGATTGAATCTTCGAATGAAAATTCCTCAATACAGGAACCTATTATGTTACTAGATCTTTTTGATGTATAAAGATTGAATCTTTGAAAGAAAATTAGAGTTTTGAGTTAAACTTATTCGAGTTCCTTTTGACATCCCGAAGAGTGTTTTAATGAATAGAGATTGAATCTTTGAATGAAATTACCTCAATCGAGGTACCTATTAAGTCACTAGAAATTTTCATTGTATAAAGATTGAATCTTTGAAAAGAAATGAGAGTTTTGAGTTAAAGCTGTTCGAGTTCCCTTTGACGTCACGAAGAGTGTTTTAATGAGTAAAGATTGAATCTTTGAATGAAATTACCTCAATCAAGGTACCTATTCTACCACTAGACCTTTGTAATGTATAAAGATTGAATCTTTGAAAGAAAATGAGTGTTTTGAGTTTAACTTATTCGAGTTACCTATGAAATCGCGAAGAGTTTTTTAATGACTGAAGATTGAATCTTTGAATGAAAAATACCACAATAAAGGTACCAATTCTGTTACTAGACCTTTCCAATGTATAAAGATTGAATCTTTGAAAGAAAATGAGATTTTTGGGTTAAACTTATTCGAGTTCCCTGTAACGTCCCGAAGAGTGTCTTAATGAGTAAAGATTGAATCATTGAATGAAATTACCTCAATCAAGGTAGCTATTACATCACTAGACCTTTTTAATTTATAAAGATTGACGTTTTGAAAAGAAATGAGTGTTTCGAGTTAAAGTTATTCAAGTTCCCTTTGACGTCACGAAGAGTGTTTTAGTGAGTAAAGATTGAATCTTTGAATGAAATTACCTCAATCAAGGTACCTATTCTGTCACTAAACCTTTTTAATGTATAAGGATTGAATCTTTGAAAGAACATGAGAGTTTTGAGCTCAACTTATTCGAGTTACCTATGAAGTTGCGAAGAGTGTTTTAATGACTAAAGATTGAATCTTTGAATGAAAATACCTCAATAAAGGTACTTATTTTGTTAGTAGGCCTTTTTAATGTATAAAGACTGTATCTTTGAAAGAAAATGAGAGTTTTGAGTTAAACTTATTCACGTTCCCCGTAACGTCCCAAAGAGTGTTTTAATGAGTAAATATTGAATCTTTGAATGTAATTACCTCAATCAAGGTAGCTGTTATGTCACTAGACCTTTTTAATGTACAAAGATTGAATCTTGGAAAGAAAGTGAGAGTTTTGAGTTCAACTTATTCGAGTTACCTATGAAGTCGCGAAGAGTGTTTTAATGAATAAAGATTGAATCTTTGAATGAAAACACCTCAATAAAGGTACCTATTATGTTACTAGACCTTTTTAATGTCTGAAGATTGAATCTTTGGAATAAAATGATAGTTCTGAGTTCAACTTATTCGATTTACCTATGAAGTCGTGAACAGTGTTTTAATGACTAAATAATGAATCTTTGAATGAAAATACCTTAGTAAAGGTACCTATTATGTTACAAGACCTTTTTAATGTATAAAGATTGAATCTTGGAAAGAAAATGACTGTTTTGAGTTAAACTTATTCGAGTTCCCTATGACATCCCGGAGAGTATTTCAACGAGTAAAGATTGAATCTTTGATTGAAATTACTTGAATCAAGGGACTTATTTTGTCCCCTGGACCTTTTATATATAAAGATTGAATCTTTAAAAAGAAGTGAGCGTTATGAGTTAAACCTATCCGAGTTCCCTATGACGTCCCGAATAGTGTTTTAACGCGTAAGGATTGAATCTTTGTATGAAATTACCTCAATAGAGGTACTTATTATGTCACTAGACCTTTTTAATGTATAAAGGTTCAAGCTTTGAAAGAAAATGAGAGTTTTGAGTTAAACATATTCGAGTTCCCTGCGACGTCTCGAAGAGTGTTTTAAAGAGTAAATATTGAATCTTTGAATGAAATTACCTCAATCAAGGTACCTATTATGTCACTAGACCTTTTTAATGTATAAAGATTGAATATTTGTAAAGAACTACGAGTTTTGAGTTAAAGTTATTTGAGTTCCCTTTGACGTCACGAAGCGTGTTTTAATGAGTAAAGATTGAATCTTTGAACGAAATTATCTCAATCAATGTACCTATTATGTCAGTAGACCTTTTTAATGTATAAAGATGGAATCTTTGAAAAAAATGAGAGTATTGAGTTTAACTTATTCGAGTTACCTATGAAGTCGCGAAGAGTGTTTTAATGACCAAAGATTGAATCTTCGAATGAAAATTCCTCAATACAGGAACCTATTATGTTACTAGATCTTTTTGATGTATAAAGATTGAATCTTTGAAAGAAAATTAGAGTTTTGAGTTAAACTTATTCGAGTTCCTTTTGACATCCCGAAGAGTGTTTTAATGAATAGAGATTGAATCTTTGAATGAAATTACCTCAATCGAGGTACCTATTAAGTCACTAGAAATTTTGATTGTATAAAGATTGAATCTTTGAAAAGAAATGAGAGTTTTGAGTTAAAGCTGTTCGAGTTCCCTTTGACGTCACGAAGAGTGTTTTAATGAGTAAAGATTGAATCTTTGAATGAAATTACCTCAATCAAGGTACCTATTCTACCACTAGACCTTTGTAATGTATAAAGATTGAATCTTTGAAAGAAAATGAGTGTTTTGAGTTTAACTTATTCGAGTTACCTATGAAATCGCGAAGAGTTTTTTAATGACTGAAGATTGAATCTTTGAATGAAAAATACCACAATAAAGGTACCAATTCTGTTACTAGACCTTTCCAATGTATAAAGATTGAATCTTTGAAAGAAAATGAGATTTTTGGGTTAAACTTATTCGAGTTCCCTGTAACGTCCCGAAGAGTGTCTTAATGAGTAAAGATTGAATCATTGAATGAAATTACCTCAATCAAGGTAGCTATTACATCACTAGACCTTTTTAATTTATAAAGATTGACGTTTTGAAAAGAAATGAGTGTTTCGAGTTAAAGTTATTCAAGTTCCCTTTGACGTCACGAAGAGTGTTTTAATGAGTAAAGATTGAATCTTTGAATGAAATTACCTCAATCAAGGTACCTATTCTGTCACTAAACCTTTTTAATGTATAAGGATTGAATCTTTGAAAGAACATGAGAGTTTTGAGCTCAACTTATTCGAGTTACCTATGAAGTTGCGAAGAGTGTTTTAATGACTAAAGATTGAATCTTTGAATGAAAATACCTCAATAAAGGTACTTATTTTGTTAGTAGGCCTTTTTAATGTATAAAGACTGTATCTTTGAAAGAAAATGAGAGTTTTGAGTTAAACTTATTCACGTTCCCCGTAACGTCCCAAAGAGTGTTTTAATGAGTAAATATTGAATCTTTGAATGTAATTACCTCAATCAAGGTAGCTGTTATGTCACTAGACCTTTTTAATGTACAAAGATTGAATCTTGGAAAGAAAGTGAGAGTTTTGAGTTCAACTTATTCGAGTTACCTATGAAGTCGCGAAGAGTGTTTTAATGAATAAAGATTGAATCTTTGAATGAAAACACCTCAATAAAGGTACCTATTATGTTACTAGACCTTTTTAATGTCTAAAGATTGAATCTTTGGAATAAAATGATAGTTCTGAGTTCAACTTATTCGATTTACCTATGAAGTCGTGAACAGTGTTTTAATGACTAAATAATGAATCTTTGAATGAAAATACCTTAGTAAAGGTACCTATTATGTTACAAGACCTTTTTAATGTATAAAGATTGAATCTTGGAAAGAAAATGACTGTTTTGAGTTAAACTTATTCGAGTTCCCTATGACATCCCGGAGAGTATTTCAACGAGTAAAGATTGAATCTTTGATTGAAATTACTTGAATCAAGGGACTTATTTTGTCCCCTGGACCTTTTATATATAAAGATTGAATCTTTAAAAAGAAGTGAGCGTTATGAGTTAAACCTATCCGAGTTCCCTATGACGTCCCGAATAGTGTTTTAACGCGTAAGGATTGAATCTTTGTATGAAATTACCTCAATAGAGGTACTTATTATGTCACTAGACCTTTTTAATGTATAAAGGTTCAAGCTTTGAAAGAAAATGAGAGTTTTGAGTTAAACGTATTCGAGCTCCCTGCGACGTCTCGAAGAGTGTTTTAAAGAGTAAATATTGAATCTTTGAATGAAATTACCTCAATCAAGGTACCTATTATGTCACTAGACCTTTTTAATGTATAAAGATTGAATATTTGTAAAGAACTACGAGTTTTGAGTTAAAGTTATTTGAGTTCCCTTTGACGTCACGAAGCGTGTTTTAATGAGTAAAGATTGAATCTTTGAACGAAATTATCTCAATCAATGTACCTATTATGTCAGTAGACCTTTTTAATGTATAAAGATGGAATCTTTGAAAAAAATGAGAGTATTGAGTTTAACTTATTCGAGTTACCTATGAAGTCGCGAAGAGTGTTTTAATGACCAAAGATTGAATCTTCGAATGAAAATTCCTCAATACAGGAACCTATTATGTTACTAGATCTTTTTGATGTATAAAGATTGAATCTTTGAAAGAAAATTAGAGTTTTGAGTTAAACTTATTCGAGTTCCTTTTGACATCCCGAAGAGTGTTTTAATGAATAGAGATTGAATCTTTGAATGAAATTACCTCAATCGAGGTACCTTTTAAGTCACTAGAAATTTTGATTGTATAAAGATTGAATCTTTGAAAAGAAATGAGAGTTTTGAGTTAAAGCTGTTCGAGTTCCCTTTGACGTCACGAAGAGTGTTTTAATGAGTAAAGATTGAATCTTTGAATGAAATTACCTCAATCAAGGTACCTATTCTACCACTAGACCTTTGTAATGTATAAAGATTGAATCTTTGAAAGAAAATGAGTGTTTTGAGTTTAACTTATTCGAGTTACCTATGAAATCGCGAAGAGTTTTGTAATGACTGAAGATTGAATCTTTGAATGAAAAATACCACAATAAAGGTACCAATTCTGTTACTAGACCTTTCCAATATATAAAGATTGAATCTTTGAAAGAAAATGAGATTTTTGGGTTAAACTTATTCGAGTTCCCTGTAACGTCCCGAAGAGTGTCTTAATGAGTAAAGATTGAATCATTGAATGAAATTACCTCAATCAAGGTAGCTATTACATCACTAGACCTTTTTAATTTATAAAGATTGACGTTTTGAAAAGAAATGAGTGTTTCGAGTTAAAGTTATTCAAGTTCCCTTTGACGTCACGAAGAGTGTTTTAATGAGTAAAGATTGAATCTTTGAATGAAATTACCTCAATCAAGGTACCTATTCTGTCACTAAACCTTTTTAATGTATAAGGATTGAATCTTTGAAAGAACATGAGAGTTTTGAGCTCAACTTATTCGAGTTACCTATGAAGTTGCGAAGAGTGTTTTAATGACTAAAGATTGAATCTTTGAATGAAAATACCTCAATAAAGGTACTTATTTTGTTAGTAGACCTTTTTAATGTATAAAGACTGTATCTTTGAAAGAAAATGAGAGTTTTGAGTTAAACTTATTCACGTTCCCCGTAACGTCCCAAAGAGTGTTTTAATGAGTAAATATTGAATCTTTGAATGTAATTACCTCAATCAAGGTAGCTGTTATGTCACTAGACCTTTTTAATGTACAAAGATTGAATCTTGGAAAGAAAGTGAGAGTTTTGAGTTCAACTTATTCCAGTTACCTATGAAGTCGCGAAGAGTGTTTTAATGAATAAAGATTGAATCTTTGAATGAAAACACCTCAATAAAGGTACCTATTATCTTACTAGACCTTTTTAATGTCTAAAGATTGAATCTTTGGAATAAAATGATAGTTCTGAGTTCAACTTATTCGATTTACCTATGAAGTCGTGAACAGTGTTTTAATGACTAAATAATGAATCTTTGAATGAAAATACCTTAGTAAAGGTACCTATTATGTTACAAGACCTTTTTAATGTATAAAGATTGAATCTTGGAAAGAAAATGACTGTTTTGAGTTAAACTTATTCGAGTTCCCTATGACATCCCGGAGAGTATTTCAACGAGTAAAGATTGAATCTTTGATTGAAATTACTTGAATCAAGGGACTTATTTTGTCCCCTGGACCTTTTATATATAAAGATTGAATCTTTAAAAAGAAGTGAGCGTTATGAGTTAAACCTATCCGAGTTCCCTATGACGTCCCGAATAGTGTTTTAACGCGTAAGGATTGAATCTTTGTATGAAATTACCTCAATAGAGGTACTTATTATGTCACTAGACCTTTTTAATGTATAAAGGTTCAAGCTTTGAAAGAAAATGAGAGTTTTGAGTTACACGTATTCGAGCTCCCTGCGACGTCTCGAAGAGTGTTTTAAAGAGTAAATATTGAATCTTTGAATGAAATTACCTCAATCAAGGTACCTATTATGTCACTAGACCTTTTTAATGTATAAAGATTGAATATTTGTAAAGAACTACGAGTTTTGAGTTAAAGTTATTTGAGTTCCCTTTGACGTCACGAAGCGTGTTTTAATGAGTAAAGATTGAATCTTTGAACGAAATTATCTCAATCAATGTACCTATTATGTCAGTAGACCTTTTTAATGTATAAAGATGGAATCTTTGAAAAAAATGAGAGTATTGAGTTTAACTTATTCGAGTTACCTATGAAGTCGCGAAGAGTGTTTTAATGACCAAAGATTGAATCTTCGAATGAAAATTCCTCAATACAGGAACCTATTATGTTACTAGATCTTTTTGATGTATAAAGATTGAATCTTTGAAAGAAAATTAGAGTTTTGAGTTAAACTTATTCGAGTTCCTTTTGACATCCCGAAGAGTGTTTTAATGAATAGAGATTGAATCTTTGAATGAAATTACCTCAATCGAGGTACCTTTTAAGTCACTAGAAATTTTGATTGTATAAAGATTGAATCTTTGAAAAGAAATGAGAGTTTTGAGTTAAAGCTGTTCGAGTTCCCTTTGACGTCACGAAGAGTGTTTTAATGAGTAAAGATTGAATCTTTGAATGAAATTACCTCAATCAAGGTACCTATTCTACCACTAGACCTTTGTAATGTATAAAGATTGAATCTTTGAAAGAAAATGAGTGTTTTGAGTTTAACTTATTCGAGTTACCTATGAAATCGCGAAGAGTTTTGTAATGACTGAAGATTGAATCTTTGAATGAAAAATACCACAATAAAGGTACCAATTCTGTTACTAGACCTTTCCAATGTATAAAGATTGAATCTTTGAAAGAAAATGAGATTTTTGGGTTAAACTTATTCGAGTTCCCTGTAACGTCCCGAAGAGTGTCTTAATGAGTAAAGATTGAATCATTGAATGAAATTACCTCAATCAAGGTAGCTATTACATCACTAGACCTTTTTAATTTATAAAGATTGACGTTTTGAAAAGAAATGAGTGTTTCGAGTTAAAGTTATTCAAGTTCCCTTTGACGTCACGAAGAGTGTTTTAATGAGTAAAGATTGAATCTTTGAGTGAAATTACCTCAATCAAGGTACCTATTCTGTCACTAAACCTTTTTAATGTATAAGGATTGAATCTTTGAAAGAACATGAGAGTTTTGAGCTCAACTTATTCGAGTTACCTATGAAGTTGCGAAGAGTGTTTTAATGACTAAAGATTGAATCTTTGAATGAAAATACCTCAATAAAGGTACTTATTTTGTTAGTAGACCTTTTTAATGTATAAAGACTGTATCTTTGAAAGAAAATGAGAGTTTTGAGTTAAACTTATTCACGTTCCCTGTAACGTCCCAAAGAGTGTTTTAATGAGTAAATATTGAATCTTTGAATGTAATTACCTCAATCAAGGTAGCTGTTATGTCACTAGACCTTTTTAATGTACAAAGATTGAATCTTGGAAAGAAAGTGAGAGTTTTGAGTTCAACTTATTCGAGTTACCTATGAAGTCGCGAAGAGTGTTTTAATGAATAAAGATTGAATCTTTGAATGAAAACACCTCAATAAAGGTACCTATTATGTTACTAGACCTTTTTAATGTCTAAAGATTGAATCTTTGGAATAAAATGATAGTTCTGAGTTCAACTTATTCGATTTACCTATGAAGTCGTGAACAGTGTTTTAATGACTAAATAATGAATCTTTGAATGAAAATACCTTAGTAAAGGTACCTCTTATGTTACAAGACCTTTTTAATGTATAAAGATTGAATCTTGGAAAGAAAATGACTGTTTTGAGTTAAACTTATTCGAGTTCCCTATGACATCCCGAAGAGTATTTCAACGAGTAAAGATTGAATCTTTGATTGAAATTACTTGAATCAAGGGACTTATTTTGTCCCCTGGATCTTTAATATATAAAGATTGAATCTTTAAAAAGAAGTGAGCGTTATGAGTTAAACCTATCCGAGTTCCCTATGACGTCCCGAATAGTGTTTTAACGCGTAAGGATTGAATCTTTGTATGAAATTACCTCAATAGAGGTACTTATTATGTCACTAGACCTTTTTAATGTATAAAGGTTCAAGCTTTGAAAGAAAATGAGAGTTTTGAGTTAAACGTATTCGAGCTCCCTGCGACGTCTCGAAGAGTGTTTTAAAGAGTAAATATTGAATCTTTGAATGAAATTACCTCAATCAAGGTACCTATTATGTCACTAGACCTTTTTAATGTATAAAGATTGAATATTTGTAAAGAACTACGAGTTTTGAGTTAAAGTTATTTGAGTTCCCTTTGACGTCACGAAGCGTGTTTTAATGAGTAAAGATTGAATCTTTGAACGAAATTATCTCAATCAATGTACCTATTATGTCAGTAGACCTTTTTAATGTATAAAGATGGAATCTTTGAAAAAAATGAGAGTATTGAGTTTAACTTATTCGAGTTACCTATGAAGTCGCGAAGAGTGTTTTAATGACCAAAGATTGAATCTTCGAATGAAAATTCCTCAATACAGGAACCTATTATGTTACTAGATCTTTTTGATGTATAAAGATTGAATCTTTGAAAGAAAATTAGAGTTTTGAGTTAAACTTATTCGAGTTCCTTTTGACATCCCGAAGAGTGTTTTAATGAATAGAGATTGAATCTTTGAATGAAATTACCTCAATCGAGGTACCTTTTAAGTCACTAGAAATTTTGATTGTATAAAGATTGAATCTTTGAAAAGAAATGAGAGTTTTGAGTTAAAGCTGTTCGAGTTCCCTTTGACGTCACGAAGAGTGTTTTAATGAGTAAAGATTGAATCTTTGAATGAAATTACCTCAATCAAGGTACCTATTCTACCACTAGACCTTTGTAATGTATAAAGATTGAATCTTTGAAAGAAAATGAGTGTTTTGAGTTTAACTTATTCGAGTTACCTATGAAATCGCGAAGAGTTTTGTAATGACTGAAGATTGAATCTTTGAATGAAAAATACCACAATAAAGGTACCAATTCTGTTACTAGACCTTTCCAATGTATAAAGATTGAATCTTTGAAAGAAAATGAGATTTTTGGGTTAAACTTATTCGAGTTCCCTGTAACGTCCCGAAGAGTGTCTTAATGAGTAAAGATTGAATCATTGAATGAAATTACCTCAATCAAGGTAGCTATTACATCACTAGACCTTTTTAATTTATAAAGATTGACGTTTTGAAAAGAAATGAGTGTTTCGAGTTAAAGTTATTCAAGTTCCCTTTGACGTCACGAAGAGTGTTTTAATGAGTAAAGATTGAATCTTTGAGTGAAATTACCTCAATCAAGGTACCTATTCTGTCACTAAACCTTTTTAATGTATAAGGATTGAATCTTTGAAAGAACATGAGAGTTTTGAGCTCAACTTATTCGAGTTACCTATGAAGTTGCGAAGAGTGTTTTAATGACTAAAGATTGAATCTTTGAATGAAAATACCTCAATAAAGGTACTTATTTTGTTAGTAGACCTTTTTAATGTATAAAGACTGTATCTTTGAAAGAAAATGAGAGTTTTGAGTTAAACTTATTCACGTTCCCTGTAACGTCCCAAAGAGTGTTTTAATGAGTAAATATTGAATCTTTGAATGTAATTACCTCAATCAAGGTAGCTGTTATGTCACTAGACCTTTTTAATGTACAAAGATTGAATCTTGGAAAGAAAGTGAGAGTTTTGAGTTCAACTTATTCGAGTTACCTATGAAGTCGCGAAGAGTGTTTTAATGAATAAAGATTGAATCTTTGAATGAAAACACCTCAATAAAGGTACCTATTATGTTACTAGACCTTTTTAATGTCTAAAGATTGAATCTTTGGAATAAAATGATAGTTCTGAGTTCAACTTATTCGATTTACCTATGAAGTCGTGAACAGTGTTTTAATGACTAAATAATGAATCTTTGAATGAAAATACCTTAGTAAAGGTACCTCTTATGTTACAAGACCTTTTTAATGTATAAAGATTGAATCTTGGAAAGAAAATGACTGTTTTGAGTTAAACTTATTCGAGTTCCCTATGACATCCCGAAGAGTATTTCAACGAGTAAAGATTGAATCTTTGATTGAAATTACTTGAATCAAGGGACTTATTTTGTCCCCTGGATCTTTAATATATAAAGATTGAATCTTTAAAAAGAAGTGAGCGTTATGAGTTAAACCTATCCGAGTTCCCTATGACGTCCCGAATAGTGTTTTAACGCGTAAGGATTGAATCTTTGTATGAAATTACCTCAATAGAGGTACTTATTATGTCACTAGACCTTTTTAATGTATAAAGGTTCAAGCTTTGAAAGAAAATGAGAGTTTTGAGTTAAACGTATTCGAGCTCCCTGCGACGTCTCGAAGAGTGTTTTAAAGAGTAAATATTGAATCTTTGAATGAAATTACCTCAATCAAGGTACCTATTATGTCACTAGACCTTTTTAATGTATAAAGATTGAATATTTGTAAAGAACTACGAGTTTTGAGTTAAAGTTATTTGAGTTCCCTTTGACGTCACGAAGCGTGTTTTAATGAGTAAAGATTGAATCTTTGAACGAAATTATCTCAATCAATGTACCTATTATGTCAGTAGACCTTTTTAATGTATAAAGATGGAATCTTTGAAAAAAATGAGAGTATTGAGTTTAACTTATTCGAGTTACCTATGAAGTCGCGAAGAGTGTTTTAATGACCAAAGATTGAATCTTCGAATGAAAATTCCTCAATACAGGAACCTATTATGTTACTAGATCTTTTTGATGTATAAAGATTGAATCTTTGAAAGAAAATTAGAGTTTTGAGTTAAACTTATTCGAGTTCCTTTTGACATCCCGAAGAGTGTTTTAATGAATAGAGATTGAATCTTTGAATGAAATTACCTCAATCGAGGTACCTTTTAAGTCACTAGAAATTTTGATTGTATAAAGATTGAATCTTTGAAAAGAAATGAGAGTTTTGAGTTAAAGCTGTTCGAGTTCCCTTTGACGTCACGAAGAGTGTTTTAATGAGTAAAGATTGAATCTTTGAATGAAATTACCTCAATCAAGGTACCTATTCTACCACTAGACCTTTGTAATGTATAAAGATTGAATCTTTGAAAGAAAATGAGTGTTTTGAGTTTAACTTATTCGAGTTACCTATGAAATCGCGAAGAGTTTTGTAATGACTGAAGATTGAATCTTTGAATGAAAAATACCACAATAAAGGTACCAATTCTGTTACTAGACCTTTCCAATGTATAAAGATTGAATCTTTGAAAGAAAATGAGATTTTTGGGTTAAACTTATTCGAGTTCCCTGTAACGTCCCGAAGAGTGTCTTAATGAGTAAAGATTGAATCATTGAATGAAATTACCTCAATCAAGGTAGCTATTACATCACTAGACCTTTTTAATTTATAAAGATTGACGTTTTGAAAAGAAATGAGTGTTTCGAGTTAAAGTTATTCAAGTTCCCTTTGACGTCACGAAGAGTGTTTTAATGAGTAAAGATTGAATCTTTGAGTGAAATTACCTCAATCAAGGTACCTATTCTGTCACTAAACCTTTTTAATGTATAAGGATTGAATCTTTGAAAGAACATGAGAGTTTTGAGCTCAACTTATTCGAGTTACCTATGAAGTTGCGAAGAGTGTTTTAATGACTAAAGATTGAATCTTTGAATGAAAATACCTCAATAAAGGTACTTATTTTGTTAGTAGACCTTTTTAATGTATAAAGACTGTATCTTTGAAAGAAAATGAGAGTTTTGAGTTAAACTTATTCACGTTCCCTGTAACGTCCCAAAGAGTGTTTTAATGAGTAAATATTGAATCTTTGAATGTAATTACCTCAATCAAGGTAGCTGTTATGTCACTAGACCTTTTTAATGTACAAAGATTGAATCTTGGAAAGAAAGTGAGAGTTTTGAGTTCAACTTATTCGAGTTACCTATGAAGTCGCGAAGAGTGTTTTAATGAATAAAGATTGAATCTTTGAATGAAAACACCTCAATAAAGGTACCTATTATGTTACTAGACCTTTTTAATGTCTAAAGATTGAATCTTTGGAATAAAATGATAGTTCTGAGTTCAACTTATTCGATTTACCTATGAAGTCGTGAACAGTGTTTTAATGACTAAATAATGAATCTTTGAATGAAAATACCTTAGTAAAGGTACCTCTTATGTTACAAGACCTTTTTAATGTATAAAGATTGAATCTTGGAAAGAAAATGACTGTTTTGAGTTAAACTTATTCGAGTTCCCTATGACATCCCGAAGAGTATTTCAACGAGTAAAGATTGAATCTTTGATTGAAATTACTTGAATCAAGGGACTTATTTTGTCCCCTGGATCTTTAATATATAAAGATTGAATCTTTAAAAAGAAGTGAGCGTTATGAGTTAAACCTATCCGAGTTCCCTATGACGTCCCGAATAGTGTTTTAACGCGTAAGGATTGAATCTTTGTATGAAATTACCTCAATAGAGGTACTTATTATGTCACTAGACCTTTTTAATGTATAAAGGTTCAAGCTTTGAAAGAAAATGAGAGTTTTGAGTTAAACGTATTCGAGCTCCCTGCGACGTCTCGAAGAGTGTTTTAAAGAGTAAATATTGAATCTTTGAATGAAATTACCTCAATCAAGGTACCTATTATGTCACTAGACCTTTTTAATGTATAAAGATTGAATATTTGTAAAGAACTACGAGTTTTGAGTTAAAGTTATTTGAGTTCCCTTTGACGTCACGAAGCGTGTTTTAATGAGTAAAGATTGAATCTTTGAACGAAATTATCTCAATCAATGTACCTATTATGTCAGTAGACCTTTTTAATGTATAAAGATGGAATCTTTGAAAAAAATGAGAGTATTGAGTTTAACTTATTCGAGTTACCTATGAAGTCGCGAAGAGTGTTTTAATGACCAAAGATTGAATCTTCGAATGAAAATTCCTCAATACAGGAACCTATTATGTTACTAGATCTTTTTGATGTATAAAGATTGAATCTTTGAAAGAAAATTAGAGTTTTGAGTTAAACTTATTCGAGTTCCTTTTGACATCCCGAAGAGTGTTTTAATGAATAGAGATTGAATCTTTGAATGAAATTACCTCAATCGAGGTACCTTTTAAGTCACTAGAAATTTTGATTGTATAAAGATTGAATCTTTGAAAAGAAATGAGAGTTTTGAGTTAAAGCTGTTCGAGTTCCCTTTGACGTCACGAAGAGTGTTTTAATGAGTAAAGATTGAATCTTTGAATGAAATTACCTCAATCAAGGTACCTATTCTACCACTAGACCTTTGTAATGTATAAAGATTGAATCTTTGAAAGAAAATGAGTGTTTTGAGTTTAACTTATTCGAGTTACCTATGAAATCGCGAAGAGTTTTGTAATGACTGAAGATTGAATCTTTGAATGAAAAATACCACAATAAAGGTACCAATTCTGTTACTAGACCTTTCCAATGTATAAAGATTGAATCTTTGAAAGAAAATGAGATTTTTGGGTTAAACTTATTCGAGTTCCCTGTAACGTCCCGAAGAGTGTCTTAATGAGTAAAGATTGAATCATTGAATGAAATTACCTCAATCAAGGTAGCTATTACATCACTAGACCTTTTTAATTTATAAAGATTGACGTTTTGAAAAGAAATGAGTGTTTCGAGTTAAAGTTATTCAAGTTCCCTTTGACGTCACGAAGAGTGTTTTAATGAGTAAAGATTGAATCTTTGAGTGAAATTACCTCAATCAAGGTACCTATTCTGTCACTAAACCTTTTTAATGTATAAGGATTGAATCTTTGAAAGAACATGAGAGTTTTGAGCTCAACTTATTCGAGTTACCTATGAAGTTGCGAAGAGTGTTTTAATGACTAAAGATTGAATCTTTGAATGAAAATACCTCAATAAAGGTACTTATTTTGTTAGTAGACCTTTTTAATGTATAAAGACTGTATCTTTGAAAGAAAATGAGAGTTTTGAGTTAAACTTATTCACGTTCCCTGTAACGTCCCAAAGAGTGTTTTAATGAGTAAATATTGAATCTTTGAATGTAATTACCTCAATCAAGGTAGCTGTTATGTCACTAGACCTTTTTAATGTACAAAGATTGAATCTTGGAAAGAAAGTGAGAGTTTTGAGTTCAAGTTATTCGAGTTACCTATGAAGTCGCGAAGAGTGTTTTAATGAATAAAGATTGAATCTTTGAATGAAAACACCTCAATAAAGGTACCTATTATGTTACTAGACCTTTTTAATGTCTAAAGATTGAATCTTTGGAATAAAATGATAGTTCTGAGTTCAACTTATTCGATTTACCTATGAAGTCGTGAACAGTGTTTTAATGACTAAATAATGAATCTTTGAATGAAAATACCTTAGTAAAGGTACCTATTATGTTACAAGACCTTTTTAATGTATAAAGATTGAATCTTGGAAAGAAAATGACTGTTTTGAGTTAAACTTATTCGAGTTCCCTATGACATCCCGAAGAGTATTTCAACGAGTAAAGATTGAATCTTTGATTGAAATTACTTGAATCAAGGGACTTATTTTGTCCCCTGGACCTTTAATATATAAAGATTGAATCTTTAAAAAGAAGTGAGCGTTATGAGTTAAACCTATCCGAGTTCCCTATGACGTCCCGAATAGTGTTTTAACGCGTAAGGATTGAATCTTTGTATGAAATTACCTCAATAGAGGTACTTATTATGTCACTAGACCTTTTTAATGTATAAAGGTTCAAGCTTTGAAAGAAAATGAGAGTTTTGAGTTAAACGTATTCGAGTTCCCTGCGACGTCTCGAAGAGTGTTTTAAAGAGTAAATATTGAATCTTTGAATGAAATTACCTCAATCAAGGTACCTATTATGTCACTAGACCTTTTTAATGTATAAAGATTGAATATTTGTAAAGAACTACGAGTTTTGAGTTAAAGTTATTTGAGTTCCCTTTGACGTCACGAAGCGTGTTTTAATGAGTAAAGATTGAATCTTTGAACGAAATTATCTCAATCAATGTACCTATTATGTCAGTAGACCTTTTTAATGTATAAAGATGGAATCTTTGAAAAAAATGAGAGTATTGAGTTTAACTTATTCGAGTTACCTATGAAGTCGCGAAGAGTGTTTTAATGACCAAAGATTGAATCTTCGAATGAAAATTCCTCAATACAGGAACCTATTATGTTACTAGATCTTTTTGATGTATAAAGATTGAATCTTTGAAAGAAAATTAGAGTTTTGAGTTAAACTTATTCGAGTTCCTTTTGACATCCCGAAGAGTGTTTTAATGAATAGAGATTGAATCTTTGAATGAAATTACCTCAATCGAGGTACCTTTTAAGTCACTAGAAATTTTGATTGTATAAAGATTGAATCTTTGAAAAGAAATGAGAGTTTTGAGTTAAAGCTGTTCGAGTTCCCTTTGACGTCACGAAGAGTGTTTTAATGAGTAAAGATTGAATCTTTGAATGAAATTACCTCAATCAAGGTACCTATTCTACCACTAGACCTTTGTAATGTATAAAGATTGAATCTTTGAAAGAAAATGAGTGTTTTGAGTTTAACTTATTCGAGTTACCTATGAAATCGCGAAGAGTTTTGTAATGACTGAAGATTGAATCTTTGAATGAAAAATACCACAATAAAGGTACCAATTCTGTTACTAGACCTTTCCAATGTATAAAGATTGAATCTTTGAAAGAAAATGAGATTTTTGGGTTAAACTTATTCGAGTTCCCTGTAACGTCCCGAAGAGTGTCTTAATGAGTAAAGATTGAATCATTGAATGAAATTACCTCAATCAAGGTAGCTATTACATCACTAGACCTTTTTAATTTATAAAGATTGACGTTTTGAAAAGAAATGAGTGTTTCGAGTTAAAGTTATTCAAGTTCCCTTTGACGTCACGAAGAGTGTTTTAATGAGTAAAGATTGAATCTTTGAGTGAAATTACCTCAATCAAGGTACCTATTCTGTCACTAAACCTTTTTAATGTATAAGGATTGAATCTTTGAAAGAACATGAGAGTTTTGAGCTCAACTTATTCGAGTTACCTATGAAGTTGCGAAGAGTGTTTTAATGACTAAAGATTGAATCTTTGAATGAAAATACCTCAATAAAGGTACTTATTTTGTTAGTAGACCTTTTTAATGTATAAAGACTGTATCTTTGAAAGAAAATGAGAGTTTTGAGTTAAACTTATTCACGTTCCCTGTAACGTCCCAAAGAGTGTTTTAATGAGTAAATATTGAATCTTTGAATGTAATTACCTCAATCAAGGTAGCTGTTATGTCACTAGACCTTTTTAATGTACAAAGATTGAATCTTGGAAAGAAAGTGAGAGTTTTGAGTTCAACTTATTCGAGTTACCTATGAAGTCGCGAAGAGTGTTTTAATGAATAAAGATTGAATCTTTGAATGAAAACACCTCAATAAAGGTACCTATTATGTTACTAGACCTTTTTAATGTCTAAAGATTGAATCTTTGGAATAAAATGATAGTTCTGAGTTCAACTTATTCGATTTACCTATGAAGTCGTGAACAGTGTTTTAATGACTAAATAATGAATCTTTGAATGAAAATACCTTAGTAAAGGTACCTCTTATGTTACAAGACCTTTTTAATGTATAAAGATTGAATCTTGGAAAGAAAATGACTGTTTTGAGTTAAACTTATTCGAGTTCCCTATGACATCCCGAAGAGTATTTCAACGAGTAAAGATTGAATCTTTGATTGAAATTACTTGAATCAAGGGACTTATTTTGTCCCCTGGATCTTTAATATATAAAGATTGAATCTTTAAAAAGAAGTGAGCGTTATGAGTTAAACCTATCCGAGTTCCCTATGACGTCCCGAATAGTGTTTTAACGCGTAAGGATTGAATCTTTGTATGAAATTACCTCAATAGAGGTACTTATTATGTCACTAGACCTTTTTAATGTATAAAGGTTCAAGCTTTGAAAGAAAATGAGAGTTTTGAGTTAAACGTATTCGAGCTCCCTGCGACGTCTCGAAGAGTGTTTTAAAGAGTAAATATTGAATCTTTGAATGAAATTACCTCAATCAAGGTACCTATTATGTCACTAGACCTTTTTAATGTATAAAGATTGAATATTTGTAAAGAACTACGAGTTTTGAGTTAAAGTTATTTGAGTTCCCTTTGACGTCACGAAGCGTGTTTTAATGAGTAAAGATTGAATCTTTGAACGAAATTATCTCAATCAATGTACCTATTATGTCAGTAGACCTTTTTAATGTATAAAGATGGAATCTTTGAAAAAAATGAGAGTATTGAGTTTAACTTATTCGAGTTACCTATGAAGTCGCGAAGAGTGTTTTAATGACCAAAGATTGAATCTTCGAATGAAAATTCCTCAATACAGGAACCTATTATGTTACTAGATCTTTTTGATGTATAAAGATTGAATCTTTGAAAGAAAATTAGAGTTTTGAGTTAAACTTATTCGAGTTCCTTTTGACATCCCGAAGAGTGTTTTAATGAATAGAGATTGAATCTTTGAATGAAATTACCTCAATCGAGGTACCTTTTAAGTCACTAGAAATTTTGATTGTATAAAGATTGAATCTTTGAAAAGAAATGAGAGTTTTGAGTTAAAGCTGTTCGAGTTCCCTTTGACGTCACGAAGAGTGTTTTAATGAGTAAAGATTGAATCTTTGAATGAAATTACCTCAATCAAGGTACCTATTCTACCACTAGACCTTTGTAATGTATAAAAATTGAATCTTTGAAAGAAAATGAGTGTTTTGAGTTTAACTTATTCGAGTTACCTATGAAATCGCGAAGAGTTTTGTAATGACTGAAGATTGAATCTTTGAATGAAAAATACCACAATAAAGGTACCAATTCTGTTACTAGACCTTTCCAATGTATAAAGATTGAATCTTTGAAAGAAAATGAGATTTTTGGGTTAAACTTATTCGAGTTCCCTGTAACGTCCCGAAGAGTGTCTTAATGAGTAAAGATTGAATCATTGAATGAAATTACCTCAATCAAGGTAGCTATTACATCACTAGACCTTTTTAATTTATAAAGATTGACGTTTTGAAAAGAAATGAGTGTTTCGAGTTAAAGTTATTCAAGTTCCCTTTGACGTCACGAAGAGTGTTTTAATGAGTAAATATTGAATCTTTGAATGAAATTACCTCAATCAAGGTACCTATTCTGTCACTAAACCTTTTTAATGTATAAGGATTGAATCTTTGAAAGAACATGAGAGTTTTGAGCTCAACTTATTCGAGTTACCTATGAAGTTGCGAAGAGTGTTTTAATGACTAAAGATTGAATCTTTGAATGAAAATACCTCAATAAAGGTAGTTATTTTGTTAGTAGACCTTTTTAATGTATAAAGACTGTATCTTTGAAAGAAAATGAGAGTTTTGAGTTAAACTTATTCACGTTCCCTGTAACGTCCCAAAGAGTGTTTTAATGAGTAAATATTGAATCTTTGAATGTAATTACCTCAATCAAGGTAGCTGTTATGTCACTAGACCTTTTTAATGTACAAAGATTGAATCTTGGAAAGAAAGTGAGAGTTTTGAGTTCAACTTATTCGAGTTACCTATGAAGTCGCGAAGAGTGTTTTAATGAATAAAGATTGAATCTTTGAATGAAAACACCTCAATAAAGGTACCTATTATGTTACTAGACCTTTTTAATGTCTAAAGATTGAATCTTTGGAATAAAATGATAGTTCTGAGTTCAACTTATTCGATTTACCTATGAAGTCGTGAACAGTGTTTTAATGACTAAATAATGAATCTTTGAATGAAAATACCTTAGTAAAGGTACCTATTATGTTACAAGACCTTTTTAATGTATAAAGATTGAATCTTGGAAAGAAAATGACTGTTTTGAGTTAAACTTATTCGAGTTCCCTATGACATCCCGAAGAGTATTTCAACGAGTAAAGATTGAATCTTTGATTGAAATTACTTGAATCAAGGGACTTATTTTGTCCCCTGGACCTTTAATATATAAAGATTGAATCTTTAAAAAGAAGTGAGCGTTATGAGTTAAACCTATCCGAGTTCCCTATGACGTCCCGAATAGTGTTTTAACGCGTAAGGATTGAATCTTTGTATGAAATTACCTCAATAGAGGTACTTATTATGTCACTAGACCTTTTTAATGTATAAAGGTTCAAGCTTTGAAAGAAAATGAGAGTTTTGAGTTAAACGTATTCGAGTTCCCTGCGACGTCTCGAAGAGTGTTTTAAAGAGTAAATATTGAATCTTTGAATGAAATTACCTCAATCAAGGTACCTATTATGTCACTAGACCTTTTTAATGTATAAAGATTGAATATTTGTAAAGAACTACGAGTTTTGAGTTAAAGTTATTTGAGTTCCCTTTGACGTCACGAAGCGTGTTTTAATGAGTAAAGATTGAATCTTTGAACGAAATTATCTCAATCAATGTACCTATTATGTCAGTAGACCTTTTTAATGTATAAAGATGGAATCTTTGAAAAAAATGAGAGTATTGAGTTTAACTTATTCGAGTTACCTATGAAGTCGCGAAGAGTGTTTTAATGACCAAAGATTGAATCTTCGAATGAAAATTCCTCAATACAGGAACCTATTATGTTACTAGATCTTTTTGATGTATAAAGATTGAATCTTTGAAAGAAAATTAGAGTTTTGAGTTAAACTTATTCGAGTTCCTTTTGACATCCCGAAGAGTGTTTTAATGAATAGAGATTGAATCTTTGAATGAAATTACCTCAATCGAGGTACCTTTTAAGTCACTAGAAATTTTGATTGTATAAAGATTGAATCTTTGAAAAGAAATGAGAGTTTTGAGTTAAAGCTGTTCGAGTTCCCTTTGACGTCACGAAGAGTGTTTTAATGAGTAAAGATTGAATCTTTGAATGAAATTACCTCAATCAAGGTACCTATTCTACCACTAGACCTTTGTAATGTATAGAGATTGAATCTTTGAAAGAAAATGAGTGTTTTGAGTTTAACTTATTCGAGTTACCTATGAAATCGCGAAGAGTTTTGTAATGACTGAAGATTGAATCTTTGAATGAAAAATACCACAATAAAGGTACCAATTCTGTTACTAGACCTTTCCAATGTATAAAGATTGAATCTTTGAAAGAAAATGAGATTTTTGGGTTAAACTTATTCGAGTTCCCTGTAACGTCCCGAAGAGTGTCTTAATGAGTAAAGATTGAATCATTGAATGAAATTACCTCAATCAAGGTAGCTATTACATCACTAGACCTTTTTAATTTATAAAGATTGACGTTTTGAAAAGAAATGAGTGTTTCGAGTTAAAGTTATTCAAGTTCCCTTTGACGTCACGAAGAGTGTTTTAATGAGTAAAGATTGAATCTTTGAGTGAAATTACCTCAATCAAGGTACCTATTCTGTCACTAAACCTTTTTAATGTATAAGGATTGAATCTTTGAAAGAACATGAGAGTTTTGAGCTCAACTTATTCGAGTTACCTATGAAGTTGCGAAGAGTGTTTTAATGACTAAAGATTGAATCTTTGAATGAAAATACCTCAATAAAGGTACTTATTTTGTTAGTAGACCTTTTTAATGTATAAAGACTGTATCTTTGAAAGAAAATGAGAGTTTTGAGTTAAACTTATTCACGTTCCCTGTAACGTCCCAAAGAGTGTTTTAATGAGTAAATATTGAATCTTTGAATGTAATTACCTCAATCAAGGTAGCTGTTATGTCACTAGACCTTTTTAATGTACAAAGATTGAATCTTGGAAAGAAAGTGAGAGTTTTGAGTTCAACTTATTCGAGTTACCTATGAAGTCGCGAAGAGTGTTTTAATGAATAAAGATTGAATCTTTGAATGAAAACACCTCAATAAAGGTACCTATTATGTTACTAGACCTTTTTAATGTCTAAAGATTGAATCTTTGGAATAAAATGATAGTTCTGAGTTCAACTTATTCGATTTACCTATGAAGTCGTGAACAGTGTTTTAATGACTAAATAATGAATCTTTGAATGAAAATACCTTAGTAAAGGTACCTCTTATGTTACAAGACCTTTTTAATGTATAAAGATTGAATCTTGGAAAGAAAATGACTGTTTTGAGTTAAACTTATTCGAGTTCCCTATGACATCCCGAAGAGTATTTCAACGAGTAAAGATTGAATCTTTGATTGAAATTACTTGAATCAAGGGACTTATTTTGTCCCCTGGATCTTTAATATATAAAGATTGAATCTTTAAAAAGAAGTGAGCGTTATGAGTTAAACCTATCCGAGTTCCCTATGACGTCCCGAATAGTGTTTTAACGCGTAAGGATTGAATCTTTGTATGAAATTACCTCAATAGAGGTACTTATTATGTCACTAGACCTTTTTAATGTATAAAGGTTCAAGCTTTGAAAGAAAATGAGAGTTTTGAGTTAAACGTATTCGAGCTCCCTGCGACGTCTCGAAGAGTGTTTTAAAGAGTAAATATTGAATCTTTGAATGAAATTACCTCAATCAAGGTACCTATTATGTCACTAGACCTTTTTAATGTATAAAGATTGAATATTTGTAAAGAACTACGAGTTTTGAGTTAAAGTTATTTGAGTTCCCTTTGACGTCACGAAGCGTGTTTTAATGAGTAAAGATTGAATCTTTGAACGAAATTATCTCAATCAATGTACCTATTATGTCAGTAGACCTTTTTAATGTATAAAGATGGAATCTTTGAAAAAAATGAGAGTATTGAGTTTAACTTATTCGAGTTACCTATGAAGTCGCGAAGAGTGTTTTAATGACCAAAGATTGAATCTTCGAATGAAAATTCCTCAATACAGGAACCTATTATGTTACTAGATCTTTTTGATGTATAAAGATTGAATCTTTGAAAGAAAATTAGAGTTTTGAGTTAAACTTATTCGAGTTCCTTTTGACATCCCGAAGAGTGTTTTAATGAATAGAGATTGAATCTTTGAATGAAATTACCTCAATCGAGGTACCTTTTAAGTCACTAGAAATTTTGATTGTATAAAGATTGAATCTTTGAAAAGAAATGAGAGTTTTGAGTTAAAGCTGTTCGAGTTCCCTTTGACGTCACGAAGAGTGTTTTAATGAGTAAAGATTGAATCTTTGAATGAAATTACCTCAATCAAGGTACCTATTCTACCACTAGACCTTTGTAATGTATAAAGATTGAATCTTTGAAAGAAAATGAGTGTTTTGAGTTTAACTTATTCGAGTTACCTATGAAATCGCGAAGAGTTTTGTAATGACTGAAGATTGAATCTTTGAATGAAAAATACCACAATAAAGGTACCAATTCTGTTACTAGACCTTTCCAATGTATAAAGATTGAATCTTTGAAAGAAAATGAGATTTTTGGGTTAAACTTATTCGAGTTCCCTGTAACGTCCCGAAGAGTGTCTTAATGAGTAAAGATTGAATCATTGAATGAAATTACCTCAATCAAGGTAGCTATTACATCACTAGACCTTTTTAATTTATAAAGATTGACGTTTTGAAAAGAAATGAGTGTTTCGAGTTAAAGTTATTCAAGTTCCCTTTGACGTCACGAAGAGTGTTTTAATGAGTAAAGATTGAATCTTTGAGTGAAATTACCTCAATCAAGGTACCTATTCTGTCACTAAACCTTTTTAATGTATAAGGATTGAATCTTTGAAAGAACATGAGAGTTTTGAGCTCAACTTATTCGAGTTACTTATGAAGTTGCGAAGAGTGTTTTAATGACTAAAGATTGAATCTTTGTATGAAAATACCTCAATAAAGGTACTTATTTTGTTAGTAGACCTTTTTAATGTATAAAGACTGTATCTTTGAAAGAAAATGAGAGTTTTGAGTTAAACTTATTCACGTTCCCTGTAACGTCCCAAAGAGTGTTTTAATGAGTAAATATTGAATCTTTGAATGTAATTACCTCAATCAAGGTAGCTGTTATGTCACTAGACCTTTTTAATGTACAAAGATTGAATCTTGGAAAGAAAGTGAGAGTTTTGAGTTCAACTTATTCGAGTTACCTATGAAGTCGCGAAGAGTGTTTTAATGAATAAAGATTGAATCTTTGAATGAAAACACCTCAATAAAGGTACCTATTATGTTACTAGACCTTTTTAATGTCTAAAGATTGAATCTTTGGAATAAAATGATAGTTCTGAGTTCAACTTATTCGATTTACCTATGAAGTCGTGAACAGTGTTTTAATGACTAAATAATGAATCTTTGAATGAAAATACCTTAGTAAAGGTACCTCTTATGTTACAAGACCTTTTTAATGTATAAAGATTGAATCTTGGAAAGAAAATGACTGTTTTGAGTTAAACTTATTCGAGTTCCCTATGACATCCCGAAGAGTATTTCAACGAGTAAAGATTGAATCTTTGATTGAAATTACTTGAATCAAGGGACTTATTTTGTCCCCTGGACCTTTTATATATAAAGATTGAATCTTTAAAAAGAAGTGAGCGTTATGAGTTAAACCTATCCGAGTTCCCTATGACGTCCCGAATAGTGTTTTAACGCGTAAGGATTGAATCTTTGTATGAAATTACCTCAATAGAGGTACTTATTATGTCACTAGACCTTTTTAATGTATAAAGGTTCAAGCTTTGAAAGAAAATGAGAGTTTTGAGTTAAACGTATTCGAGCTCCCTGCGACGTCTCGAAGTTAAATGTAAAGAACTACGAGTTTTGAGTTAAAGTTATTTGAGTTCCCTTTGACGTCACGAAGCGTGTTTTAATGAGTAAAGATTGAATCTTTGAATGAAATTATCTCAATCAATGTACCTATTATGTCAGTAGACCTTTTTAATGTATAAAGATGGAATCTTTGAAAAAAATGAGAGTATTGAGTTTAACTTATTCGAGTTACCTATGAAGTCGCGAAGAGTGTTTTAATGACCAAAGATTGAATCTTCGAATGAAAATTCCTCAATACAGGAACCTATTATGTTACTAGATCTTTTTGATGTATAAAGATTGAATCTTTGAAAGAAAATTAGAGTTTTGAGTTAAACTTATTCGAGTTCCTTTTGACATCCCGAAGAGTGTTTTAATGAATAGAGATTGAATCTTTGAATGAAATTACCTCAATCGAGGTACCTTTTAAGTCACTAGAAATTTTGATTGTATAAAGATTGAATCTTTGAAAAGAAATGAGAGTTTTGAGTTAAAGCTGTTCGAGTTCCCTTTGACGTCACGAAGAGTGTTTTAATGAGTAAAGATTGAATCTTTGAATGAAATTACCTCAATCAAGGTACCTATTCTACCACTAGACCTTTGTAATGTATAAAGATTGAATCTTTGAAAGAAAATGAGTGTTTTGAGTTTAACTTATTCGAGTTACCTATGAAATCGCGAAGAGTTTTGTATGACTGAAGATTGAATCTTTGAATGAAAAATACCACAATAAAGGTACCAATTCTGTTACTAGACCTTTCCAATGTATAAAGATTGAATCTTTGAAAGAAAATGAGATTTTTGGGTTAAACTTATTCGAGTTCCCTGTAACGTCCCGAAGAGTGTCTTAATGAGTAAAGATTGAATCATTGAATGAAATTACCTCAATCAAGGTAGCTATTACATCACTAGACCTTTTTAATTTATAAAGATTGACGTTTTGAAAAGAAATGAGTGTTTCGAGTTAAAGTTATTCAAGTTCCCTTTGACGTCACGAAGAGTGTTTTAATGAGTAAAGATTGAATCTTTGAGTGAAATTACCTCAATCAAGGTACCTATTCTGTCACTAAACCTTTTTAATGTATAAGGATTGAATCTTTGAAAGAACATGAGAGTTTTGAGCTCAACTTATTCGAGTTACTTATGAAGTTGCGAAGAGTGTTTTAATGACTAAAGATTGAATCTTTGAATGAAAATACCTCAATAAAGGTACTTATTTTGTTAGTAGACCTTTTTAATGTATAAAGACTGTATCTTTGAAAGAAAATGAGAGTTTTGAGTTAAACTTATTCACGTTCCCTGTAACGTCCCAAAGAGTGTTTTAATGAGTAAATATTGAATCTTTGAATGTAATTACCTCAATCAAGGTAGCTGTTATGTCACTAGACCTTTTTAATGTACAAAGATTGAATCTTGGAAAGAAAGTGAGAGTTTTGAGTTCAACTTATTCGAGTTACCTATGAAGTCGCGAAGAGTGTTTTAATGAATAAAGATTGAATCTTTGAATGAAAACACCTCAATAAAGGTACCTATTATGTTACTAGACCTTTTTAATGTCTAAAGATTGAATCTTTGGAATAAAATGATAGTTCTGAGTTCAACTTATTCGATTTACCTATGAAGTCGTGAACAGTGTTTTAATGACTAAATAATGAATCTTTGAATGAAAATACCTTAGTAAAGGTACCTCTTATGTTACAAGACCTTTTTAATGTATAAAGATTGAATCTTGGAAAGAAAATGACTGTTTTGAGTTAAACTTATTCGAGTTCCCTATGACATCCCGAAGAGTATTTCAACGAGTAAAGATTGAATCTTTGATTGAAATTACTTGAATCAAGGGACTTATTTTGTCCCCTGGACCTTTTATATATAAAGATTGAATCTTTAAAAAGAAGTGAGCGTTATGAGTTAAACCTATCCGAGTTCCCTATGACGTCCCGAATAGTGTTTTAACGCGTAAGGATTGAATCTTTGTATGAAATTACCTCAATAGAGGTACTTATTATGTCACTAGACCTTTTTAATGTATAAAGGTTCAAGCTTTGAAAGAAAATGAGAGTTTTGAGTTAAACGTATTCGAGCTCCCTGCGACGTCTCGAAGAGTGTTTTAAAGAGTAAATATTGAATCTTTGAATGAAATTACCTCAATCAAGGTACCTATTATGTCACTAGACCTTTTTAATGTATAAAGATTGAATATTTGTAAAGAACTACGAGTTTTGAGTTAAAGTTATTTGAGTTCCCTTTGACGTCACGAAGCGTGTTTTAATGAGTAAAGATTGAATCTTTGAACGAAATTATCTCAATCAATGTACCTATTATGTCAGTAGACCTTTTTAATGTATAAAGATGGAATCTTTGAAAAAAATGAGAGTATTGAGTTTAACTTATTCGAGTTACCTATGAAGTCGCGAAGAGTGTTTTAATGACCAAAGATTGAATCTTCGAATGAAAATTCCTCAATACAGGAACCTATTATGTTACTAGATCTTTTTGATGTATAAAGATTGAATCTTTGAAAGAAAATTAGAGTTTTGAGTTAAACTTATTCGAGTTCCTTTTGACATCCCGAAGAGTGTTTTAATGAATAGAGATTGAATCTTTGAATGAAATTACCTCAATCGAGGTACCTTTTAAGTCACTAGAAATTTTGATTGTATAAAGATTGAATCTTTGAAAAGAAATGAGAGTTTTGAGTTAAAGCTGTTCGAGTTCCCTTTGACGTCACGAAGAGTGTTTTAATGAGTAAAGATTGAATCTTTGAATGAAATTACCTCAATCAAGGTACCTATTCTACCACTAGACCTTTGTAATGTATAAAGATTGAATCTTTGAAAGAAAATGAGTGTTTTGAGTTTAACTTATTCGAGTTACCTATGAAATCGCGAAGAGTTTTGTAATGACTGAAGATTGAATCTTTGAATGAAAAATACCACAATGAAGGTACCAATTCTGTTACTAGACCTTTCCAATGTATAAAGATTGAATCTTTGAAAGAAAATGAGATTTTTGGGTTAAACTTATTTGAGTTCCCTGTAACGTCCCGAAGAGTGTCTTAATGAGTAAAGATTGAATCATTGAATGAAATTACCTCAATCAAGGTAGCTATTACATCACTAGACCTTTTTAATTTATAAAGATTGACGTTTTGAAAAGAAATGAGTGTTTCGAGTTAAAGTTATTCAAGTTCCCTTTGACGTCACGAAGAGTGTTTTAATGAGTAAAGATTGAATCTTTGAATGAAATTACCTCAATCAAGGTACCTATTCTGTCACTAAACCTTTTTAATGTATAAGGA
Source organism: Cornus florida (assembly GCF_030987335.1). NCBI lineage: Eukaryota > Viridiplantae > Streptophyta > Magnoliopsida > Cornales > Cornaceae > Cornus > Cornus florida. The sequence goes on along the minus strand of NW_026775890.1, from coordinate 490,425 downwards.
TTGAATCTTTGAAAGAACATGAGAGTTTTGAGCTCAACTTATTCGAGTTACCTATGAAGTTGCGAAGAGTGTTTTAATGACTAAAGATTGAATCTTTGAATGAAAATACCTCAATAAAGGTACTTATTTTGTTAGTAGACCTTTTTAATGTATAAAGACTGTATCTTTGAAAGAAAATGAGAGTTTTGAGTTAAACTTATTCACGTTCCCTGTAACGTCCCAAAGAGTGTTTTAATGAGTAAATATTGAATCTTTGAATGTAATTACCTCAATCAAGGTAGCTGTTATGTCACTAGACCTTTTTAATGTACAAAGATTGAATCTTGGAAAGAAAGTGAGAGTTTTGAGTTCAACTTATTCGAGTTACCTATGAAGTCGCGAAGAGTGTTTTAATGAATAAAGATTGAATCTTTGAATGAAAACACCTCAATAAAGGTACCTATTATGTTACTAGACCTTTTTAATGTCTAAAGATTGAATCTTTGGAATAAAATGATAGTTCTGAGTTCAACTTATTCGATTTACCTATGAAGTCGTGAACAGTGTTTTAATGACTAAATAATGAATCTTTGAATGAAAATACCTTAGTAAAGGTACCTCTTATGTTACAAGACCTTTTTAATGTATAAAGATTGAATCTTGGAAAGAAAATGACTGTTTTGAGTTAAACTTATTCGAGTTCCCTATGACATCCCGAAGAGTATTTCAACGAGTAAAGATTGAATCTTTGATTGAAATTACTTGAATCAAGGGACTTATTTTGTCCCCTGGACCTTTTATATATAAAGATTGAATCTTTAAAAAGAAGTGAGCGTTATGAGTTAAACCTATCCGAGTTCCCTATGACGTCCCGAATAGTGTTTTAACGCGTAAGGATTGAATCTTTGTATGAAATTACCTCAATAGAGGTACTTATTATGTCACTAGACCTTTTTAATGTATAAAGGTTCAAGCTTTGAAAGAAAATGAGAGTTTTGAGTTAAACGTATTCGAGCTCCCTGCGACGTCTCGAAGAGTGTTTTAAAGAGTAAATATTGAATCTTTGAATGAAATTACCTCAATCAAGGTACCTATTATGTCACTAGACCTTTTTAATGTATAAAGATTGAATATTTGTAAAGAACTACGAGTTTTGAGTTAAAGTTATTTGAGTTCCCTTTGACGTCACGAAGCGTGTTTTAATGAGTAAAGATTGAATCTTTGAACGAAATTATCTCAATCAATGTACCTATTATGTCAGTAGACCTTTTTAATGTATAAAGATGGAATCTTTGAAAAAAATGAGAGTATTGAGTTTAACTTATTCGAGTTACCTATGAAGTCGCGAAGAGTGTTTTAATGACCAAAGATTGAATCTTCGAATGAAAATTCCTCAATACAGGAACCTATTATGTTACTAGATCTTTTTGATGTATAAAGATTGAATCTTTGAAAGAAAATTAGAGTTTTGAGTTAAACTTATTCGAGTTCCTTTTGACATCCCGAAGAGTGTTTTAATGAATAGAGATTGAATCTTTGAATGAAATTACCTCAATCGAGGTACCTTTTAAGTCACTAGAAATTTTGATTGTATAAAGATTGAATCTTTGAAAAGAAATGAGAGTTTTGAGTTAAAGCTGTTCGAGTTCCCTTTGACGTCACGAAGAGTGTTTTAATGAGTAAAGATTGAATCTTTGAATGAAATTACCTCAATCAAGGTACCTATTCTACCACTAGACCTTTGTAATGTATAAAGATTGAATCTTTGAAAGAAAATGAGTGTTTTGAGTTTAACTTATTCGAGTTACCTATGAAATCGCGAAGAGTTTTGTAATGACTGAAGATTGAATCTTTGAATGAAAAATACCACAATAAAGGTACCAATTCTGTTACTAGACCTTTCCAATGTATAAAGATTGAATCTTTGAAAGAAAATGAGATTTTTGGGTTAAACTTATTCGAGTTCCCTGTAACGTCCCGAAGAGTGTCTTAATGAGTAAAGATTGAATCATTGAATGAAATTACCTCAATCAAGGTAGCTATTACATCACTAGACCTTTTTAATTTATAAAGATTGACGTTTTGAAAAGAAATGAGTGTTTCGAGTTAAAGTTATTCAAGTTCCCTTTGACGTCACGAAGAGTGTTTTAATGAGTAAAGATTGAATCTTTGAATGAAATTACCTCAATCAAGGTACCTATTCTGTCACTAAACCTTTTTAATGTATAAGGATTGAATCTTTGAAAGAACATGAGAGTTTTGAGCTCAACTTATTCGAGTTACCTATGAAGTTGCGAAGAGTGTTTTAATGACTAAAGATTGAATCTTTGAATGAAAATACCTCAATAAAGGTACTTATTTTGTTAGTAGACCTTTTTAATGTATAAAGACTGTATCTTTGAAAGAAAATGAGAGTTTTGAGTTAAACTTATTCACGTTCCCTGTAACGTCCCAAAGAGTGTTTTAATGAGTAAATATTGAATCTTTGAATGTAATTACCTCAATCAAGGTAGCTGTTATGTCACTAGACCTTTTTAATGTACAAAGATTGAATCTTGGAAAGAAAGTGAGAGTTTTGAGTTCAACTTATTCGAGTTACCTATGAAGTCGCGAAGAGTGTTTTAATGAATAAAGATTGAATCTTTGAATGAAAACACCTCAATAAAGGTACCTATTATGTTACTAGACCTTTTTAATGTCTAAAGATTGAATCTTTGGAATAAAATGATAGTTCTGAGTTCAACTTATTCGATTTACCTATGAAGTCGTGAACAGTGTTTTAATGACTAAATAATGAATCTTTGAATGAAAATACCTTAGTAAAGGTACCTCTTATGTTACAAGACCTTTTTAATGTATAAAGATTGAATCTTGGAAAGAAAATGACTGTTTTGAGTTAAACTTATTCGAGTTCCCTATGACATCCCGAAGAGTATTTCAACGAGTAAAGATTGAATCTTTGATTGAAATTACTTGAATCAAGGGACTTATTTTGTCCCCTGGACCTTTTATATATAAAGATTGAATCTTTAAAAAGAAGTGAGCGTTATGAGTTAAACCTATCCGAGTTCCCTATGACGTCCCGAATAGTGTTTTAACGCGTAAGGATTGAATCTTTGTATGAAATTACCTCAATAGAGGTACTTATTATGTCACTAGACCTTTTTAATGTATAAAGGTTCAAGCTTTGAAAGAAAATGAGAGTTTTGAGTTAAACGTATTCGAGCTCCCTGCGACGTCTCGAAGAGTGTTTTAAAGAGTAAATATTGAATCTTTGAATGAAATTACCTCAATCAAGGTACCTATTATGTCACTAGACCTTTTTAATGTATAAAGATTGAATATTTGTAAAGAACTACGAGTTTTGAGTTAAAGTTATTTGAGTTCCCTTTGACGTCACGAAGCGTGTTTTAATGAGTAAAGATTGAATCTTTGAACGAAATTATCTCAATCAATGTACCTATTATGTCAGTAGACCTTTTTAATGTATAAAGATGGAATCTTTGAAAAAAATGAGAGTATTGAGTTTAACTTATTCGAGTTACCTATGAAGTCGCGAAGAGTGTTTTAATGACCAAAGATTGAATCTTCGAATGAAAATTCCTCAATACAGGAACCTATTATGTTACTAGATCTTTTTGATGTATAAAGATTGAATCTTTGAAAGAAAATTAGAGTTTTGAGTTAAACTTATTCGAGTTCCTTTTGACATCCCGAAGAGTGTTTTAATGAATAGAGATTGAATCTTTGAATGAAATTACCTCAATCGAGGTACCTTTTAAGTCACTAGAAATTTTGATTGTATAAAGATTGAATCTTTGAAAAGAAATGAGAGTTTTGAGTTAAAGCTGTTCGAGTTCCCTTTGACGTCACGAAGAGTGTTTTAATGAGTAAAGATTGAATCTTTGAATGAAATTACCTCAATCAAGGTACCTATTCTACCACTAGACCTTTGTAATGTATAAAGATTGAATCTTTGAAAGAAAATGAGTGTTTTGAGTTTAACTTATTCGAGTTACCTATGAAATCGCGAAGAGTTTTGTAATGACTGAAGATTGAATCTTTGAATGAAAAATACCACAATAAAGGTACCAATTCTGTTACTAGACCTTTCCAATGTATAAAGATTGAATCTTTGAAAGAAAATGAGATTTTTGGGTTAAACTTATTCGAGTTCCCTGTAACGTCCCGAAGAGTGTCTTAATGAGTAAAGATTGAATCATTGAATGAAATTACCTCAATCAAGGTAGCTATTACATCACTAGACCTTTTTAATTTATAAAGATTGACGTTTTGAAAAGAAATGAGTGTTTCGAGTTAAAGTTATTCAAGTTCCCTTTGACGTCACGAAGAGTGTTTTAATGAGTAAAGATTGAATCTTTGAGTGAAATTACCTCAATCAAGGTACCTATTCTGTCACTAAACCTTTTTAATGTATAAGGATTGAATCTTTGAAAGAACATGAGAGTTTTGAGCTCAACTTATTCGAGTTACTTATGAAGTTGCGAAGAGTGTTTTAATGACTAAAGATTGAATCTTTGAATGAAAATACCTCAATAAAGGTACTTATTTTGTTAGTAGACCTTTTTAATGTATAAAGACTGTATCTTTGAAAGAAAATGAGAGTTTTGAGTTAAACTTATTCACGTTCCCTGTAACGTCCCAAAGAGTGTTTTAATGAGTAAATATTGAATCTTTGAATGTAATTACCTCAATCAAGGTAGCTGTTATGTCACTAGACCTTTTTAATGTACAAAGATTGAATCTTGGAAAGAAAGTGAGAGTTTTGAGTTCAACTTATTCGAGTTACCTATGAAGTCGCGAAGAGTGTTTTAATGAATAAAGATTGAATCTTTGAATGAAAACACCTCAATAAAGGTACCTATTATGTTACTAGACCTTTTTAATGTCTAAAGATTGAATCTTTGGAATAAAATGATAGTTCTGAGTTCAACTTATTCGATTTACCTATGAAGTCGTGAACAGTGTTTTAATGACTAAATAATGAATCTTTGAATGAAAATACCTTAGTAAAGGTACCTCTTATGTTACAAGACCTTTTTAATGTATAAAGATTGAATCTTGGAAAGAAAATGACTGTTTTGAGTTAAACTTATTCGAGTTCCCTATGACATCCCGAAGAGTATTTCAACGAGTAAAGATTGAATCTTTGATTGAAATTACTTGAATCAAGGGACTTATTTTGTCCCCTGGACCTTTTATATATAAAGATTGAATCTTTAAAAAGAAGTGAGCGTTATGAGTTAAACCTATCCGAGTTCCCTATGACGTCCCGAATAGTGTTTTAACGCGTAAGGATTGAATCTTTGTATGAAATTACCTCAATAGAGGTACTTATTATGTCACTAGACCTTTTTAATGTATAAAGGTTCAAGCTTTGAAAGAAAATGAGAGTTTTGAGTTAAACGTATTCGAGCTCCCTGCGACGTCTCGAAGAGTGTTTTAAAGAGTAAATATTGAATCTTTGAATGAAATTACCTCAATCAAGGTACCTATTATGTCACTAGACCTTTTTAATGTATAAAGATTGAATATTTGTAAAGAACTACGAGTTTTGAGTTAAAGTTATTTGAGTTCCCTTTGACGTCACGAAGCGTGTTTTAATGAGTAAAGATTGAATCTTTGAACGAAATTATCTCAATCAATGTACCTATTATGTCAGTAGACCTTTTTAATGTATAAAGATGGAATCTTTGAAAAAAATGAGAGTATTGAGTTTAACTTATTCGAGTTACCTATGAAGTCGCGAAGAGTGTTTTAATGACCAAAGATTGAATCTTCGAATGAAAATTCCTCAATACAGGAACCTATTATGTTACTAGATCTTTTTGATGTATAAAGATTGAATCTTTGAAAGAAAATTAGAGTTTTGAGTTAAACTTATTCGAGTTCCTTTTGACATCCCGAAGAGTGTTTTAATGAATAGAGATTGAATCTTTGAATGAAATTACCTCAATCGAGGTACCTTTTAAGTCACTAGAAATTTTGATTGTATAAAGATTGAATCTTTGAAAAGAAATGAGAGTTTTGAGTTAAAGCTGTTCGAGTTCCCTTTGACGTCACGAAGAGTGTTTTAATGAGTAAAGATTGAATCTTTGAATGAAATTACCTCAATCAAGGTACCTATTCTACCACTAGACCTTTGTAATGTATAAAGATTGAATCTTTGAAAGAAAATGAGTGTTTTGAGTTTAACTTATTCGAGTTACCTATGAAATCGCGAAGAGTTTTGTAATGACTGAAGATTGAATCTTTGAATGAAAAATACCACAATAAAGGTACCAATTCTGTTACTAGACCTTTCCAATGTATAAAGATTGAATCTTTGAAAGAAAATGAGATTTTTGGGTTAAACTTATTCGAGTTCCCTGTAACGTCCCGAAGAGTGTCTTAATGAGTAAAGATTGAATCATTGAATGAAATTACCTCAATCAAGGTAGCTATTACATCACTAGACCTTTTTAATTTATAAAGATTGACGTTTTGAAAAGAAATGAGTGTTTCGAGTTAAAGTTATTCAAGTTCCCTTTGACGTCACGAAGAGTGTTTTAATGAGTAAAGATTGAATCTTTGAGTGAAATTACCTCAATCAAGGTACCTATTCTGTCACTAAACCTTTTTAATGTATAAGGATTGAATCTTTGAAAGAACATGAGAGTTTTGAGCTCAACTTATTCGAGTTACTTATGAAGTTGCGAAGAGTGTTTTAATGACTAAAGATTGAATCTTTGAATGAAAATACCTCAATAAAGGTACTTATTTTGTTAGTAGACCTTTTTAATGTATAAAGACTGTATCTTTGAAAGAAAATGAGAGTTTTGAGTTAAACTTATTCACGTTCCCTGTAACGTCCCAAAGAGTGTTTTAATGAGTAAATATTGAATCTTTGAATGTAATTACCTCAATCAAGGTAGCTGTTATGTCACTAGACCTTTTTAATGTACAAAGATTGAATCTTGGAAAGAAAGTGAGAGTTTTGAGTTCAACTTATTCGAGTTACCTATGAAGTCGCGAAGAGTGTTTTAATGAATAAAGATTGAATCTTTGAATGAAAACACCTCAATAAAGGTACCTATTATGTTACTAGACCTTTTTAATGTCTAAAGATTGAATCTTTGGAATAAAATGATAGTTCTGAGTTCAACTTATTCGATTTACCTATGAAGTCGTGAACAGTGTTTTAATGACTAAATAATGAATCTTTGAATGAAAATACCTTAGTAAAGGTACCTCTTATGTTACAAGACCTTTTTAATGTATAAAGATTGAATCTTGGAAAGAAAATGACTGTTTTGAGTTAAACTTATTCGAGTTCCCTATGACATCCCGAAGAGTATTTCAACGAGTAAAGATTGAATCTTTGATTGAAATTACTTGAATCAAGGGACTTATTTTGTCCCCTGGACCTTTTATATATAAAGATTGAATCTTTAAAAAGAAGTGAGCGTTATGAGTTAAACCTATCCGAGTTCCCTATGACGTCCCGAATAGTGTTTTAACGCGTAAGGATTGAATCTTTGTATGAAATTACCTCAATAGAGGTACTTATTATGTCACTAGACCTTTTTAATGTATAAAGGTTCAAGCTTTGAAAGAAAATGAGAGTTTTGAGTTAAACGTATTCGAGCTCCCTGCGACGTCTCGAAGAGTGTTTTAAAGAGTAAATATTGAATCTTTGAATGAAATTACCTCAATCAAGGTACCTATTATGTCACTAGACCTTTTTAATGTATAAAGATTGAATATTTGTAAAGAACTACGAGTTTTGAGTTAAAGTTATTTGAGTTCCCTTTGACGTCACGAAGCGTGTTTTAATGAGTAAAGATTGAATCTTTGAACGAAATTATCTCAATCAATGTACCTATTATGTCAGTAGACCTTTTTAATGTATAAAGATGGAATCTTTGAAAAAAATGAGAGTATTGAGTTTAACTTATTCGAGTTACCTATGAAGTCGCGAAGAGTGTTTTAATGACCAAAGATTGAATCTTCGAATGAAAATTCCTCAATACAGGAACCTATTATGTTACTAGATCTTTTTGATGTATAAAGATTGAATCTTTGAAAGAAAATTAGAGTTTTGAGTTAAACTTATTCGAGTTCCTTTTGACATCCCGAAGAGTGTTTTAATGAATAGAGATTGAATCTTTGAATGAAATTACCTCAATCGAGGTACCTTTTAAGTCACTAGAAATTTTGATTGTATAAAGATTGAATCTTTGAAAAGAAATGAGAGTTTTGAGTTAAAGCTGTTCGAGTTCCCTTTGACGTCACGAAGAGTGTTTTAATGAGTAAAGATTGAATCTTTGAATGAAATTACCTCAATCAAGGTACCTATTCTACCACTAGACCTTTGTAATGTATAAAGATTGAATCTTTGAAAGAAAATGAGTGTTTTGAGTTTAACTTATTCGAGTTACCTATGAAATCGCGAAGAGTTTTGTAATGACTGAAGATTGAATCTTTGAATGAAAAATACCACAATAAAGGTACCAATTCTGTTACTAGACCTTTCCAATGTATAAAGATTGAATCTTTGAAAGAAAATGAGATTTTTGGGTTAAACTTATTCGAGTTCCCTGTAACGTCCCGAAGAGTGTCTTAATGAGTAAAGATTGAATCATTGAATGAAATTACCTCAATCAAGGTAGCTATTACATCACTAGACCTTTTTAATTTATAAAGATTGACGTTTTGAAAAGAAATGAGTGTTTCGAGTTAAAGTTATTCAAGTTCCCTTTGACGTCACGAAGAGTGTTTTAATGAGTAAAGATTGAATCTTTGAGTGAAATTACCTCAATCAAGGTACCTATTCTGTCACTAAACCTTTTTAATGTATAAGGATTGAATCTTTGAAAGAACATGAGAGTTTTGAGCTCAACTTATTCGAGTTACTTATGAAGTTGCGAAGAGTGTTTTAATGACTAAAGATTGAATCTTTGAATGAAAATACCTCAATAAAGGTACTTATTTTGTTAGTAGACCTTTTTAATGTATAAAGACTGTATCTTTGAAAGAAAATGAGAGTTTTGAGTTAAACTTATTCACGTTCCCTGTAACGTCCCAAAGAGTGTTTTAATGAGTAAATATTGAATCTTTGAATGTAATTACCTCAATCAAGGTAGCTGTTATGTCACTAGACCTTTTTAATGTACAAAGATTGAATCTTGGAAAGAAAGTGAGAGTTTTGAGTTCAACTTATTCGAGTTACCTATGAAGTCGCGAAGAGTGTTTTAATGAATAAAGATTGAATCTTTGAATGAAAACACCTCAATAAAGGTACCTATTATGTTACTAGACCTTTTTAATGTCTAAAGATTGAATCTTTGGAATAAAATGATAGTTCTGAGTTCAACTTATTCGATTTACCTATGAAGTCGTGAACAGTGTTTTAATGACTAAATAATGAATCTTTGAATGAAAATACCTTAGTAAAGGTACCTCTTATGTTACAAGACCTTTTTAATGTATAAAGATTGAATCTTGGAAAGAAAATGACTGTTTTGAGTTAAACTTATTCGAGTTCCCTATGACATCCCGAAGAGTATTTCAACGAGTAAAGATTGAATCTTTGATTGAAATTACTTGAATCAAGGGACTTATTTTGTCCCCTGGACCTTTTATATATAAAGATTGAATCTTTAAAAAGAAGTGAGCGTTATGAGTTAAACCTATCCGAGTTCCCTATGACGTCCCGAATAGTGTTTTAACGCGTAAGGATTGAATCTTTGTATGAAATTACCTCAATAGAGGTACTTATTATGTCACTAGACCTTTTTAATGTATAAAGGTTCAAGCTTTGAAAGAAAATGAGAGTTTTGAGTTAAACGTATTCGAGCTCCCTGCGACGTCTCGAAGAGTGTTTTAAAGAGTAAATATTGAATCTTTGAATGAAATTACCTCAATCAAGGTACCTATTATGTCACTAGACCTTTTTAATGTATAAAGATTGAATATTTGTAAAGAACTACGAGTTTTGAGTTAAAGTTATTTGAGTTCCCTTTGACGTCACGAAGCGTGTTTTAATGAGTAAAGATTGAATCTTTGAACGAAATTATCTCAATCAATGTACCTATTATGTCAGTAGACCTTTTTAATGTATAAAGATGGAATCTTTGAAAAAAATGAGAGTATTGAGTTTAACTTATTCGAGTTACCTATGAAGTCGCGAAGAGTGTTTTAATGACCAAAGATTGAATCTTCGAATGAAAATTCCTCAATACAGGAACCTATTATGTTACTAGATCTTTTTGATGTATAAAGATTGAATCTTTGAAAGAAAATTAGAGTTTTGAGTTAAACTTATTCGAGTTCCTTTTGACATCCCGAAGAGTGTTTTAATGAATAGAGATTGAATCTTTGAATGAAATTACCTCAATCGAGGTACCTTTTAAGTCACTAGAAATTTTGATTGTATAAAGATTGAATCTTTGAAAAGAAATGAGAGTTTTGAGTTAAAGCTGTTCGAGTTCCCTTTGACGTCACGAAGAGTGTTTTAATGAGTAAAGATTGAATCTTTGAATGAAATTACCTCAATCAAGGTACCTATTCTACCACTAGACCTTTGTAATGTATAAAGATTGAATCTTTGAAAGAAAATGAGTGTTTTGAGTTTAACTTATTCGAGTTACCTATGAAATCGCGAAGAGTTTTGTAATGACTGAAGATTGAATCTTTGAATGAAAAATACCACAATAAAGGTACCAATTCTGTTACTAGACCTTTCCAATGTATAAAGATTGAATCTTTGAAAGAAAATGAGATTTTTGGGTTAAACTTATTCGAGTTCCCTGTAACGTCCCGAAGAGTGTCTTAATGAGTAAAGATTGAATCATTGAATGAAATTACCTCAATCAAGGTAGCTATTACATCACTAGACCTTTTTAATTTATAAAGATTGACGTTTTGAAAAGAAATGAGTGTTTCGAGTTAAAGTTATTCAAGTTCCCTTTGACGTCACGAAGAGTGTTTTAATGAGTAAAGATTGAATCTTTGAGTGAAATTACCTCAATCAAGGTACCTATTCTGTCACTAAACCTTTTTAATGTATAAGGATTGAATCTTTGAAAGAACATGAGAGTTTTGAGCTCAACTTATTCGAGTTACCTATGAAGTTGCGAAGAGTGTTTTAATGACTAAAGATTGAATCTTTGAATGAAAATACCTCAATAAAGGTACTTATTTTGTTAGTAGACCTTTTTAATGTATAAAGACTGTATCTTTGAAAGAAAATGAGAGTTTTGAGTTAAACTTATTCACGTTCCCTGTAACGTCCCAAAGAGTGTTTTAATGAGTAAATATTGAATCTTTGAATGTAATTACCTCAATCAAGGTAGCTGTTATGTCACTAGACCTTTTTAATGTACAAAGATTGAATCTTGGAAAGAAAGTGAGAGTTTTGAGTTCAACTTATTCGAGTTACCTATGAAGTCGCGAAGAGTGTTTTAATGAATAAAGATTGAATCTTTGAATGAAAACACCTCAATAAAGGTACCTATTATGTTACTAGACCTTTTTAATGTCTAAAGATTGAATCTTTGGAATAAAATGATAGTTCTGAGTTCAACTTATTCGATTTACCTATGAAGTCGTGAACAGTGTTTTAATGACTAAATAATGAATCTTTGAATGAAAATACCTTAGTAAAGGTACCTCTTATGTTACAAGACCTTTTTAATGTATAAAGATTGAATCTTGGAAAGAAAATGACTGTTTTGAGTTAAACTTATTCGAGTTCCCTATGACATCCCGAAGAGTATTTCAACGAGTAAAGATTGAATCTTTGATTGAAATTACTTGAATCAAGGGACTTATTTTGTCCCCTGGACCTTTTATATATAAAGATTGAATCTTTAAAAAGAAGTGAGCGTTATGAGTTAAACCTATCCGAGTTCCCTATGACGTCCCGAATAGTGTTTTAACGCGTAAGGATTGAATCTTTGTATGAAATTACCTCAATAGAGGTACTTATTATGTCACTAGACCTTTTTAATGTATAAAGGTTCAAGCTTTGAAAGAAAATGAGAGTTTTGAGTTAAACGTATTCGAGCTCCCTGCGACGTCTCGAAGAGTGTTTTAAAGAGTAAATATTGAATCTTTGAATGAAATTACCTCAATCAAGGTACCTATTATGTCACTAGACCTTTTTAATGTATAAAGATTGAATATTTGTAAAGAACTACGAGTTTTGAGTTAAAGTTATTTGAGTTCCCTTTGACGTCACGAAGCGTGTTTTAATGAGTAAAGATTGAATCTTTGAACGAAATTATCTCAATCAATGTACCTATTATGTCAGTAGACCTTTTTAATGTATAAAGATGGAATCTTTGAAAAAAATGAGAGTATTGAGTTTAACTTATTCGAGTTACCTATGAAGTCGCGAAGAGTGTTTTAATGACCAAAGATTGAATCTTCGAATGAAAATTCCTCAATACAGGAACCTATTATGTTACTAGATCTTTTTGATGTATAAAGATTGAATCTTTGAAAGAAAATTAGAGTTTTGAGTTAAACTTATTCGAGTTCCTTTTGACATCCCGAAGAGTGTTTTAATGAATAGAGATTGAATCTTTGAATGAAATTACCTCAATCGAGGTACCTTTTAAGTCACTAGAAATTTTGATTGTATAAAGATTGAATCTTTGAAAAGAAATGAGAGTTTTGAGTTAAAGCTGTTCGAGTTCCCTTTGACGTCACGAAGAGTGTTTTAATGAGTAAAGATTGAATCTTTGAATGAAATTACCTCAATCAAGGTACCTATTCTACCACTAGACCTTTGTAATGTATAAAGATTGAATCTTTGAAAGAAAATGAGTGTTTTGAGTTTAACTTATTCGAGTTACCTATGAAATCGCGAAGAGTTTTGTAATGACTGAAGATTGAATCTTTGAATGAAAAATACCACAATAAAGGTACCAATTCTGTTACTAGACCTTTCCAATGTATAAAGATTGAATCTTTGAAAGAAAATGAGATTTTTGGGTTAAACTTATTCGAGTTCCCTGTAACGTCCCGAAGAGTGTCTTAATGAGTAAAGATTGAATCATTGAATGAAATTACCTCAATCAAGGTAGCTATTACATCACTAGACCTTTTTAATTTATAAAGATTGACGTTTTGAAAAGAAATGAGTGTTTCGAGTTAAAGTTATTCAAGTTCCCTTTGACGTCACGAAGAGTGTTTTAATGAGTAAAGATTGAATCTTTGAATGAAATTACCTCAATCAAGGTACCTATTCTGTCACTAAACCTTTTTAATGTATAAGGATTGAATCTTTGAAAGAACATGAGAGTTTTGAGCTCAACTTATTCGAGTTACCTATGAAGTTGCGAAGAGTGTTTTAATGACTAAAGATTGAATCTTTGAATGAAAATACCTCAATAAAGGTACTTATTTTGTTAGTAGACCTTTTTAATGTATAAAGACTGTATCTTTGAAAGAAAATGAGAGTTTTGAGTTAAACTTATTCACGTTCCCTGTAACGTCCCAAAGAGTGTTTTAATGAGTAAATATTGAATCTTTGAATGTAATTACCTCAATCAAGGTAGCTGTTATGTCACTAGACCTTTTTAATGTACAAAGATTGAATCTTGGAAAGAAAGTGAGAGTTTTGAGTTCAACTTATTCGAGTTACCTATGAAGTCGCGAAGAGTGTTTTAATGAATAAAGATTGAATCTTTGAATGAAAACACCTCAATAAAGGTACCTATTATGTTACTAGACCTTTTTAATGTCTAAAGATTGAATCTTTGGAATAAAATGATAGTTCTGAGTTCAACTTATTCGATTTACCTATGAAGTCGTGAACAGTGTTTTAATGACTAAATAATGAATCTTTGAATGAAAATACCTTAGTAAAGGTACCTCTTATGTTACAAGACCTTTTTAATGTATAAAGATTGAATCTTGGAAAGAAAATGACTGTTTTGAGTTAAACTTATTCGAGTTCCCTATGACATCCCGAAGAGTATTTCAACGAGTAAAGATTGAATCTTTGATTGAAATTACTTGAATCAAGGGACTTATTTTGTCCCCTGGACCTTTTATATATAAAGATTGAATCTTTAAAAAGAAGTGAGCGTTATGAGTTAAACCTATCCGAGTTCCCTATGACGTCCCGAATAGTGTTTTAACGCGTAAGGATTGAATCTTTGTATGAAATTACCTCAATAGAGGTACTTATTATGTCACTAGACCTTTTTAATGTATAAAGGTTCAAGCTTTGAAAGAAAATGAGAGTTTTGAGTTAAACGTATTCGAGCTCCCTGCGACGTCTCGAAGAGTGTTTTAAAGAGTAAATATTGAATCTTTGAATGAAATTACCTCAATCAAGGTACTTATTATGTCACTAGACCTTTTTAATGTATAAAGATTGAATATTTGTAAAGAACTACGAGTTTTGAGTTAAAGTTATTTGAGTTCCCTTTGACGTCACGAAGCGTGTTTTAATGAGTAAAGATTGAATCTTTGAACGAAATTATCTCAATCAATGTACCTATTATGTCAGTAGACCTTTTTAATGTATAAAGATGGAATCTTTGAAAAAAATGAGAGTATTGAGTTTAACTTATTCGAGTTACCTATGAAGTCGCGAAGAGTGTTTTAATGACCAAAGATTGAATCTTCGAATGAAAATTCCTCAATACAGGAACCTATTATGTTACTAGATCTTTTTGATGTATAAAGATTGAATCTTTGAAAGAAAATTAGAGTTTTGAGTTAAACTTATTCGAGTTCCTTTTGACATCCCGAAGAGTGTTTTAATGAATAGAGATTGAATCTTTGAATGAAATTACCTCAATCGAGGTACCTTTTAAGTCACTAGAAATTTTGATTGTATAAAGATTGAATCTTTGAAAAGAAATGAGAGTTTTGAGTTAAAGCTGTTCGAGTTCCCTTTGACGTCACGAAGAGTGTTTTAATGAGTAAAGATTGAATCTTTGAATGAAATTACCTCAATCAAGGTACCTATTCTACCACTAGACCTTTGTAATGTATAAAGATTGAATCTTTGAAAGAAAATGAGTGTTTTGAGTTTAACTTATTCGAGTTACCTATGAAATCGCGAAGAGTTTTGTAATGACTGAAGATTGAATCTTTGAATGAAAAATACCACAATAAAGGTACCAATTCTGTTACTAGACCTTTCCAATGTATAAAGATTGAATCTTTGAAAGAAAATGAGATTTTTGGGTTAAACTTATTCGAGTTCCCTGTAACGTCCCGAAGAGTGTCTTAATGAGTAAAGATTGAATCATTGAATGAAATTACCTCAATCAAGGTAGCTATTACATCACTAGACCTTTTTAATTTATAAAGATTGACGTTTTGAAAAGAAATGAGTGTTTCGAGTTAAAGTTATTCAAGTTCCCTTTGACGTCACGAAGAGTGTTTTAATGAGTAAAGATTGAATCTTTGAATGAAATTACCTCAATCAAGGTACCTATTCTGTCACTAAACCTTTTTAATGTATAAGGATTGAATCTTTGAAAGAACATGAGAGTTTTGAGCTCAACTTATTCGAGTTACCTATGAAGTTGCGAAGAGTGTTTTAATGACTAAAGATTGAATCTTTGAATGAAAATACCTCAATAAAGGTACTTATTTTGTTAGTAGACCTTTTTAATGTATAAAGACTGTATCTTTGAAAGAAAATGAGAGTTTTGAGTTAAACTTATTCACGTTCCCTGTAACGTCCCAAAGAGTGTTTTAATGAGTAAATATTGAATCTTTGAATGTAATTACCTCAATCAAGGTAGCTGTTATGTCACTAGACCTTTTTAATGTACAAAGATTGAATCTTGGAAAGAAAGTGAGAGTTTTGAGTTCAACTTATTCGAGTTACCTATGAAGTCGCGAAGAGTGTTTTAATGAATAAAGATTGAATCTTTGAATGAAAACACCTCAATAAAGGTACCTATTATGTTACTAGACCTTTTTAATGTCTAAAGATTGAATCTTTGGAATAAAATGATAGTTCTGAGTTCAACTTATTCGATTTACCTATGAAGTCGTGAACAGTGTTTTAATGACTAAATAATGAATCTTTGAATGAAAATACCTTAGTAAAGGTACCTCTTATGTTACAAGACCTTTTTAATGTATAAAGATTGAATCTTGGAAAGAAAATGACTGTTTTGAGTTAAACTTATTCGAGTTCCCTATGACATCCCGAAGAGTATTTCAACGAGTAAAGATTGAATCTTTGATTGAAATTACTTGAATCAAGGGACTTATTTTGTCCCCTGGACCTTTTATATATAAAGATTGAATCTTTAAAAAGAAGTGAGCGTTATGAGTTAAACCTATCCGAGTTCCCTATGACGTCCCGAATAGTGTTTTAACGCGTAAGGATTGAATCTTTGTATGAAATTACCTCAATAGAGGTACTTATTATGTCACTAGACCTTTTTAATGTATAAAGGTTCAAGCTTTGAAAGAAAATGAGAGTTTTGAGTTAAACGTATTCGAGCTCCCTGCGACGTCTCGAAGAGTGTTTTAAAGAGTAAATATTGAATCTTTGAATGAAATTACCTCAATCAAGGTACCTATTATGTCACTAGACCTTTTTAATGTATAAAGATTGAATATTTGTAAAGAACTACGAGTTTTGAGTTAAAGTTATTTGAGTTCCCTTTGACGTCACGAAGCGTGTTTTAATGAGTAAAGATTGAATCTTTGAACGAAATTATCTCAATCAATGTACCTATTATGTCAGTAGACCTTTTTAATGTATAAAGATGGAATCTTTGAAAAAAATGAGAGTATTGAGTTTAACTTATTCGAGTTACCTATGAAGTCGCGAAGAGTGTTTTAATGACCAAAGATTGAATCTTCGAATGAAAATTCCTCAATACAGGAACCTATTATGTTACTAGATCTTTTTGATGTATAAAGATTGAATCTTTGAAAGAAAATTAGAGTTTTGAGTTAAACTTATTCGAGTTCCTTTTGACATCCCGAAGAGTGTTTTAATGAATAGAGATTGAATCTTTGAATGAAATTACCTCAATCGAGGTACCTTTTAAGTCACTAGAAATTTTGATTGTATAAAGATTGAATCTTTGAAAAGAAATGAGAGTTTTGAGTTAAAGCTGTTCGAGTTCCCTTTGACGTCACGAAGAGTGTTTTAATGAGTAAAGATTGAATCTTTGAATGAAATTACCTCAATCAAGGTACCTATTCTACCACTAGACCTTTGTAATGTATAAAGATTGAATCTTTGAAAGAAAATGAGTGTTTTGAGTTTAACTTATTCGAGTTACCTATGAAATCGCGAAGAGTTTTGTAATGACTGAAGATTGAATCTTTGAATGAAAAATACCACAATAAAGGTACCAATTCTGTTACTAGACCTTTCCAATGTATAAAGATTGAATCTTTGAAAGAAAATGAGATTTTTGGGTTAAACTTATTCGAGTTCCCTGTAACGTCCCGAAGAGTGTCTTAATGAGTAAAGATTGAATCATTGAATGAAATTACCTCAATCAAGGTAGCTATTACATCACTAGACCTTTTTAATTTATAAAGATTGACGTTTTGAAAAGAAATGAGTGTTTCGAGTTAAAGTTATTCAAGTTCCCTTTGACGTCACGAAGAGTGTTTTAATGAGTAAAGATTGAATCTTTGAGTGAAATTACCTCAATCAAGGTACCTATTCTGTCACTAAACCTTTTTAATGTATAAGGATTGAATCTTTGAAAGAACATGAGAGTTTTGAGCTCAACTTATTCGAGTTACTTATGAAGTTGCGAAGAGTGTTTTAATGACTAAAGATTGAATCTTTGAATGAAAATACCTCAATAAAGGTACTTATTTTGTTAGTAGACCTTTTTAATGTATAAAGACTGTATCTTTGAAAGAAAATGAGAGTTTTGAGTTAAACTTATTCACGTTCCCTGTAACGTCCCAAAGAGTGTTTTAATGAGTAAATATTGAATCTTTGAATGTAATTACCTCAATCAAGGTAGCTGTTATGTCACTAGACCTTTTTAATGTACAAAGATTGAATCTTGGAAAGAAAGTGAGAGTTTTGAGTTCAACTTATTCGAGTTACCTATGAAGTCGCGAAGAGTGTTTTAATGAATAAAGATTGAATCTTTGAATGAAAACACCTCAATAAAGGTACCTATTATGTTACTAGACCTTTTTAATGTCTAAAGATTGAATCTTTGGAATAAAATGATAGTTCTGAGTTCAACTTATTCGATTTACCTATGAAGTCGTGAACAGTGTTTTAATGACTAAATAATGAATCTTTGAATGAAAATACCTTAGTAAAGGTACCTCTTATGTTACAAGACCTTTTTAATGTATAAAGATTGAATCTTGGAAAGAAAATGACTGTTTTGAGTTAAACTTATTCGAGTTCCCTATGACATCCCGAAGAGTATTTCAACGAGTAAAGATTGAATCTTTGATTGAAATTACTTGAATCAAGGGACTTATTTTGTCCCCTGGACCTTTTATATATAAAGATTGAATCTTTAAAAAGAAGTGAGCGTTATGAGTTAAACCTATCCGAGTTCCCTATGACGTCCCGAATAGTGTTTTAACGCGTAAGGATTGAATCTTTGTATGAAATTACCTCAATAGAGGTACTTATTATGTCACTAGACCTTTTTAATGTATAAAGGTTCAAGCTTTGAAAGAAAATGAGAGTTTTGAGTTAAACATATTCGAGTTCCCTGCGACGTCTCGAAGAGTGTTTTAAAGAGTAAATATTGAATCTTTGAATGAAATTACCTCAATCAAGGTACCTATTATGTCACTAGACCTTTTTAATGTATAAAGATTGAATATTTGTAAAGAACTACGAGTTTTGAGTTAAAGTTATTTGAGTTCCCTTTGACGTCACGAAGCGTGTTTTAATGAGTAAAGATTGAATCTTCGAACGAAATTATCTCAATCAATGTACCTATTATGTCAGTAGACCTTTTTAATGTATAAAGATGGAATCTTTGAAAAAAATGAGAGTATTGAGTTTAACTTATTCGAGTTACCTATGAAGTCGCGAAGAGTGTTTTAATGACCAAAGATTGAATCTTCGAATGAAAATTCCTCAATACAGGAACCTATTATGTTACTAGATCTTTTTGATGTATAAAGATTGAATCTTTGAAAGAAAATTAGAGTTTTGAGTTAAACTTATTCGAGTTCCTTTTGACATCCCGAAGAGTGTTTTAATGAATAGAGATTGAATCTTTGAATGAAATTACCTCAATCGAGGTACCTATTAAGTCACTAGAAATTTTGATTGTATAAAGATTGAATCTTTGAAAAGAAATGAGAGTTTTGAGTTAAAGCTGTTCGAGTTCCCTTTGACGTCACGAAGAGTGTTTTAATGAGTAAAGATTGAATCTTTGAATGAAATTACCTCAATCAAGGTACCTATTCTACCACTAGACCTTTGTAATGTATAAAGATTGAATCTTTGAAAGAAAATGAGTGTTTTGAGTTTAACTTATTCGAGTTACCTATGAAATCGCGAAGAGTTTTTTAATGACTGAAGATTGAATCTTTGAATGAAAAATACCACAATAAAGGTACCAATTCTGTTACTAGACCTTTCCAATGTATAAAGATTGAATCTTTGAAAGAAAATGAGATTTTTGGGTTAAACTTATTCGAGTTCCCTGTAACGTCCCGAAGAGTGTCTTAATGAGTAAAGATTGAATCATTGAATGAAATTACCTCAATCAAGGTAGCTATTACATCACTAGACCTTTTTAATTTATAAAGATTGACGTTTTGAAAAGAAATGAGTGTTTCGAGTTAAAGTTATTCAAGTTCCCTTTGACGTCACGAAGAGTGTTTTAATGAGTAAAGATTGAATCTTTGAATGAAATTACCTCAATCAAGGTACCTATTCTGTCACTAAACCTTTTTAATGTATAAGGATTGAATCTTTGAAAGAACATGAGAGTTTTGAGCTCAACTTATTCGAGTTACCTATGAAGTTGCGAAGAGTGTTTTAATGACTAAAGATTGAATCTTTGAATGAAAATACCTCAATAAAGGTACTTATTTTGTTAGTAGACCTTTTTAATGTATAAAGACTGTATCTTTGAAAGAAAATGAGAGTTTTGAGTTAAACTTATTCACGTTCCCCGTAACGTCCCAAAGAGTGTTTTAATGAGTACATATTGAATCTTTGAATGTAATTACCTCAATCAAGGTAGCTGTTATGTCACTAGACCTTTTTAATGTACAAAGATTGAATCTTGGAAAGAAAGTGAGAGTTTTGAGTTCAACTTATTCGAGTTACCTATGAAGTCGCGAAGAGTGTTTTAATGAATAAAGATTGAATCTTTGAATGAAAACACCTCAATAAAGGTACCTATTATGTTACTAGACCTTTTTAATGTCTAAAGATTGAATCTTTGGAATAAAATGATAGTTCTGAGTTCAACTTATTCGATTTACCTATGAAGTCGTGAACAGTGTTTTAATGACTAAATAATGAATCTTTGAATGAAAATACCTTAGTAAAGGTACCTCTTATGTTACAAGACCTTTTTAATGTATAAAGATTGAATCTTGGAAAGAAAATGACTGTTTTGAGTTAAACTTATTCGAGTTCCCTATGACATCCCGAAGAGTATTTCAACGAGTAAAGATTGAATCTTTGATTGAAATTACTTGAATCAAGGGACTTATTTTGTCCCCTGGACCTTTTATATATAAAGATTGAATCTTTAAAAAGAAGTGAGCGTTATGAGTTAAACCTATCCGAGTTCCCTATGACGTCCCGAATATTGTTTTAACGCGTAAGGATTGAATCTTTGTATGAAATTACCTCAATAGAGGTACTTATTATGTCACTAGACCTTTTTAATGTATAAAGGTTCAAGCTTTGAAAGAAAATGAGAGTTTTGAGTTAAACGTATTCGAGCTCCCTGCGACGTCTCGAAGAGTGTTTTAAAGAGTAAATATTGAATCTTTGAATGAAATTACCTCAATCAAGGTACCTATTATGTCACTAGACCTTTTTAATGTATAAAGATTGAATATTTGTAAAGAACTACGAGTTTTGAGTTAAAGTTATTTGAGTTCCCTTTGACGTCACGAAGCGTGTTTTAATGAGTAAAGATTGAATCTTCGAACGAAATTATCTCAATCAATGTACCTATTATGTCAGTAGACCTTTTTAATGTATAAAGATGGAATCTTTGAAAAAAATGAGAGTATTGAGTTTA
Source organism: Cornus florida (assembly GCF_030987335.1). Taxonomy (NCBI): domain Eukaryota; kingdom Viridiplantae; phylum Streptophyta; class Magnoliopsida; order Cornales; family Cornaceae; genus Cornus; species Cornus florida. Next base: position 469,228 of record NW_026775890.1, on the reverse strand, counting down.
ACTTATTCGAGTTACCTATGAAGTCGCGAAGAGTGTTTTAATGACCAAAGGTTGAATCTTCGAATGAAAATTCCTCAATACAGGAACCTATTATGTTACTAGATCTTTTTGATGTATAAAGATTGAATCTTTGAAAGAAAATTAGAGTTTTGAGTTAAACTTATTCGAGTTCCTTTTGACATCCCGAAGAGTGTTTTAATGAATAGAGATTGAATCTTTGAATGAAATTACCTCAATCGAGGTACCTATTAAGTCACTAGAAATTTTGATTGTATAAAGATTGAATCTTTGAAAAGAAATGAGAGTTTTGAGTTAAAGCTGTTCGAGTTCCCTTTGACGTCACGAAGAGTGTTTTAATGAGTAAAGATTGAATCTTTGAATGAAATTACCTCAATCAAGGTACCTATTCTACCACTAGACCTTTGTAATGTATAAAGATTGAATCTTTGAAAGAAAATGAGTGTTTTGAGTTTAACTTATTCGAGTTACCTATGAAATCGCGAAGAGTTTTTTAATGACTGAAGATTGAATCTTTGAATGAAAAATACAACAATAAAGGTACCAATTCTGTTACTAGACCTTTCCAATGTATAAAGATTGAATCTTTGAAAGAAAATGAGATTTTTGGGTTAAACTTATTCAAGTTCCCTGTAACGTCCCGAAGAGTGTCTTAATGAGTAAAGATTGAATCATTGAATGAAATTACCTCAATCAAGGTAGCTATTACATCACTAGACCTTTTTAATTTATAAAGATTGACGTTTTGAAAAGAAATGAGTGTTTCGAGTTAAAGTTATTCAAGTTCCCTTTGACGTCACGAAGAGTGTTTTAATGAGTAAAGATTGAATCTTTGAATGAAATTACCTCAATCAAGGTACCTATTCTGTCACTAAACCTTTTTAATGTATAAGGATTGAATCTTTGAAAGAACATGAGAGTTTTGAGCTCAACTTATTCGAGTTACCTATGAAGTTGCGAAGAGTGTTTTAATGACTAAAGATTGAATCTTTGAATGAAAATACCTCAATAAAGGTACTTATTTTGTTAGTAGACCTTTTTAATGTATAAAGACTGTATCTTTGAAAGAAAATGAGAGTTTTGAGTTAAACTTATTCACGTTCCCCGTAACGTCCCAAAGAGTGTTTTAATGAGTAAATATTGAATCTTTGAATGTAATTACCTCAATCAAGGTAGCTGTTATGTCACTAGACCTTTTTAATGTACAAAGATTGAATCTTGGAAAGAAAGTGAGAGTTTTGAGTTCAACTTATTCGAGTTACCTATGAAGTCGCGAAGAGTGTTTTAATGAATAAAGATTGAATCTTTGAATGAAAACACCTCAATAAAGGTACCTATTATGTTACTAGACCTTTTTAATGTCTAAAGATTGAATCTTTGGAATAAAATGATAGTTCTGAGTTCAACTTATTCGATTTACCTATGAAGTCGTGAACAGTGTTTTAATGACTAAATAATGAATCTTTGAATGAAAATACCTTAGTAAAGGTACCTCTTATGTTACAAGACCTTTTTAATGTATAAAGATTGAATCTTGGAAAGAAAATGACTGTTTTGAGTTAAACTTATTCGAGTTCCCTATGACATCCCGGAGAGTATTTCAACGAGTAAAGATTGAATCTTTGATTGAAATTACTTGAATCAAGGGACTTATTTTGTCCCCTGGACCTTTTATATATAAAGATTGAATCTTTAAAAAGAAGTGAGCGTTATGAGTTAAACCTATCCGAGTTCCCTATGACGTCCCGAATAGTGTTTTAACGCGTAAGGATTGAATCTTTGTATGAAATTACCTCAACAGAGGTACTTATTATGTCACTAGACCTTTTTAATGTATAAAGGTTCAAGCTTTGAAAGAAAATGAGAGTTTTGAGTTAAACGTATTCGAGCTCCCTGCGACGTCTCGAAGAGTGTTTTAAAGAGTAAATATTGAATCTTTGAATGAAATTACCTCAATCAAGGTACCTATTATGTCACTAGACCTTTTTAATGTATAAAGATTGAATATTTGTAAAGAACTACGAGTTTTGAGTTAAAGTTATTTGAGTTCCCTTTGACGTCACGAAGCGTGTTTTAATGAGTAAAGATTGAATCTTCGAACGAAATTATCTCAATCAATGTACCTATTATGTCAGTAGACCTTTTTAATGTATAAAGATGGAATCTTTGAAAAAAATGAGAGTATTGAGTTTAACTTATTCGAGTTACCTATGAAGTCGCGAAGAGTGTTTTAATGACCAAAGGTTGAATCTTCGAATGAAAATTCCTCAATACAGGAACCTATTATGTTACTAGATCTTTTTGATGTATAAAGATTGAATCTTTGAAAGAAAATTAGAGTTTTGAGTTAAACTTATTCGAGTTCCTTTTGACATCCCGAAGAGTGTTTTAATGAATAGAGATTGAATCTTTGAATGAAATTACCTCAATCGAGGTACCTATTAAGTCACTAGAAATTTTGATTGTATAAAGATTGAATCTTTGAAAAGAAATGAGAGTTTTGAGTTAAAGCTGTTCGAGTTCCCTTTGACGTCACGAAGAGTGTTTTAATGAGTAAAGATTGAATCTTTGAATGAAATTACCTCAATCAAGGTACCTATTCTACCACTAGACCTTTGTAATGTATAAAGATTGAATCTTTGAAAGAAAATGAGTGTTTTGAGTTTAACTTATTCGAGTTACCTATGAAATCGCGAAGAGTTTTTTAATGACTGAAGATTGAATCTTTGAATGAAAAATACCACAATAAAGGTACCAATTCTGTTACTAGACCTTTCCAATGTATAAAGATTGAATCTTTGAAAGAAAATGAGATTTTTGGGTTAAACTTATTCGAGTTCCCTGTAACGTCCCGAAGAGTGTCTTAATGAGTAAAGATTGAATCATTGAATGAAATTACCTCAATCAAGGTAGCTATTACATCACTAGACCTTTTTAATTTATAAAGATTGACGTTTTGAAAAGAAATGAGTGTTTCGAGTTAAAGTTATTCAAGTTCCCTTTGACGTCACGAAGAGTGTTTTAATGAGTAAAGATTGAATCTTTGAATGAAATTACCTCAATCAAGGTACCTATTCTGTCACTAAACCTTTTTAATGTATAAGGATTGAATCTTTGAAAGAACATGAGAGTTTTGAGCTTAACTTATTCGAGTTACCTATGAAGTTGCGAAGAGTGTTTTAATGACTAAAGATTGAATCTTTGAATGAAAATACCTCAATAAAGGTACTTATTTTGTTAGTAGACCTTTTTAATGTATAAAGACTGTATCTTTGAAAGAAAATGAGAGTTTTGAGTTAAACTTATTCACGTTCCCCGTAACGTCCCAAAGAGTGTTTTAATGAGTAAATATTGAATCTTTGAATGTAATTACCTCAATCAAGGTAGCTGTTATGTCACTAGACCTTTTTAATGTACAAAGATTGAATCTTGGAAAGAAAGTGAGAGTTTTGAGTTCAACTTATTCGAGTTACCTATGAAGTCGCGAAGAGTGTTTTAATGAATAAAGATTGAATCTTTGAATGAAAACACCTCAATAAAGGTACCTATTATGTTACTAGACCTTTTTAATGTCTAAAGATTGAATCTTTGGAATAAAATGATAGTTCTGAGTTCAACTTATTCGATTTACCTATGAAGTCGTGAACAGTGTTTTAATGACTAAATAATGAATCTTTGAATGAAAATACCTTAGTAAAGGTACCTATTATGTTACAAGACCTTTTTAATGTATAAAGATTGAATCTTGGAAAGAAAATGACTGTTTTGAGTTAAACTTATTCGAGTTCCCTATGACATCCCGGAGAGTATTTCAACGAGTAAAGATTGAATCTTTGATTGAAATTACTTGAATCAAGGGACTTATTTTGTCCCCTGGACCTTTTATATATAAAGATTGAATCTTTAAAAAGAAGTGAGCGTTATGAGTTAAACCTATCCGAGTTCCCTATGACGTCCCGAATAGTGTTTTAACGCGTAAGGATTGAATCTTTGTATGAAATTACCTCAACAGAGGTACTTATTATGTCACTAGACCTTTTTAATGTATAAAGGTTCAAGCTTTGAAAGAAAATGAGAGTTTTGAGTTAAACATATTCGAGTTCCCTGCGACGTCTCGAAGAGTGTTTTAAAGAGTAAATATTGAATCTTTGAATGAAATTACCTCAATCAAGGTACCTATTATGTCACTAGACCTTTTTAATGTATAAAGATTGAATATTTGTAAAGAACTACGAGTTTTGAGTTAAAGTTATTTGAGTTCCCTTTGACGTCACGAAGCGTGTTTTAATGAGTAAAGATTGAATCTTCGAACGAAATTATCTCAATCAATGTACCTATTATGTCAGTAGACCTTTTTAATGTATAAAGATGGAATCTTTGAAAAAAATGAAAGTATTGAGTTTAACTTATTCGAGTTACCTATGAAGTCGCGAAGAGTGTTTTAATGACCAAAGATTGAATCTTCGAATGAAAATTCCTCAATACAGGAACCTATTATGTTACTAGATCTTTTTGATGTATAAAGATTGAATCTTTGAAAGAAAATTAGAGTTTTGAGTTAAACTTATTCGAGTTCCTTTTGACATCCCGAAGAGTGTTTTAATGAATAGAGATTGAATCTTTGAATGAAATTACCTCAATCGAGGTACCTATTAAGTCACTAGAAATTTTGATTGTATAAAGATTGAATCTTTGAAAAGAAATGAGAGTTTTGAGTTAAAGCTGTTCGAGTTCCCTTTGACGTCACGAAGAGTGTTTTAATGAGTAAAGATTGAATCTTTGAATGAAATTACCTCAATCAAGGTACCTATTCTACCACTAGACCTTTGTAATGTATAAAGATTGAATCTTTGAAAGAAAATGAGTGTTTTGAGTTTAACTTATTCGAGTTACCTATGAAATCGCGAAGAGTTTTTTAATGACTGAAGATTGAATCTTTGAATGAAAAATACCACAATAAAGGTACCAATTCTGTTACTAGACCTTTCCAATGTATAAAGATTGAATCTTTGAAAGAAAATGAGATTTTTGGGTTAAACTTATTCGAGTTCCCTGTAACGTCCCGAAGAGTGTCTTAATGAGTAAAGATTGAATCATTGAATGAAATTACCTCAATCAAGGTAGCTATTACATCACTAGACCTTTTTAATTTATAAAGATTGACGTTTTGAAAAGAAATGAGTGTTTCGAGTTAAAGTTATTCAAGTTCCCTTTGACGTCACGAAGAGTGTTTTAATGAGTAAAGATTGAATCTTTGAATGAAATTACCTCAATCAAGGTACCTATTCTGTCACTAAACCTTTTTAATGTATAAGGATTGAATCTTTGAAAGAACATGAGAGTTTTGAGCTCAACTTATTCGAGTTACCTATGAAGTTGCGAAGAGTGTTTTAATGACTAAAGATTGAATCTTTGAATGAAAATACCTCAATAAAGGTACTTATTTTGTTAGTAGACCTTTTTAATGTATAAAGACTGTATCTTTGAAAGAAAATGAGAGTTTTGAGTTAAACTTATTCACGTTCCCCGTAACGTCCCAAAGAGTGTTTTAATGAGTACATATTGAATCTTTGAATGTAATTACCTCAATCAAGGTAGCTGTTATGTCACTAGACCTTTTTAATGTACAAAGATTGAATCTTGGAAAGAAAGTGAGAGTTTTGAGTTCAACTTATTCGAGTTACCTATGAAGTCGCGAAGAGTGTTTTAATGAATAAAGATTGAATCTTTGAATGAAAACACCTCAATAAAGGTACCTATTATGTTACTAGACCTTTTTAATGTCTAAAGATTGAATCTTTGGAATAAAATGATAGTTCTGAGTTCAACTTATTCGATTTACCTATGAAGTCGTGAACAGTGTTTTAATGACTAAATAATGAATCTTTGAATGAAAATACCTTAGTAAAGGTACCTCTTATGTTACAAGACCTTTTTAATGTATAAAGATTGAATCTTGGAAAGAAAATGACTGTTTTGAGTTAAACTTATTCGAGTTCCCTATGACATCCCGAAGAGTATTTCAACGAGTAAAGATTGAATCTTTGATTGAAATTACTTGAATCAAGGGACTTATTTTGTCCCCTGGACCTTTTATATATAAAGATTGAATCTTTAAAAAGAAGTGAGCGTTATGAGTTAAACCTATCCGAGTTCCCTATGACGTCCCGAATATTGTTTTAACGCGTAAGGATTGAATCTTTGTATGAAATTACCTCAATAGAGGTACTTATTATGTCACTAGACCTTTTTAATGTATAAAGGTTCAAGCTTTGAAAGAAAATGAGAGTTTTGAGTTAAACGTATTCGAGCTCCCTGCGACGTCTCGAAGAGTGTTTTAAAGAGTAAATATTGAATCTTTGAATGAAATTACCTCAATCAAGGTACCTATTATGTCACTAGACCTTTTTAATGTATAAAGATTGAATATTTGTAAAGAACTACGAGTTTTGAGTTAAAGTTATTTGAGTTCCCTTTGACGTCACGAAGCGTGTTTTAATGAGTAAAGATTGAATCTTCGAACGAAATTATCTCAATCAATGTACCTATTATGTCAGTAGACCTTTTTAATGTATAAAGATGGAATCTTTGAAAAAAATGAGAGTATTGAGTTTAACTTATTCGAGTTACCTATGAAGTCGCGAAGAGTGTTTTAATGACCAAAGGTTGAATCTTCGAATGAAAATTCCTCAATACAGGAACCTATTATGTTACTAGATCTTTTTGATGTATAAAGATTGAATCTTTGAAAGAAAATTAGAGTTTTGAGTTAAACTTATTCGAGTTCCTTTTGACATCCCGAAGAGTGTTTTAATGAATAGAGATTGAATCTTTGAATGAAATTACCTCAATCGAGGTACCTATTAAGTCACTAGAAATTTTGATTGTATAAAGATTGAATCTTTGAAAAGAAATGAGAGTTTTGAGTTAAAGCTGTTCGAGTTCCCTTTGACGTCACGAAGAGTGTTTTAATGAGTAAAGATTGAATCTTTGAATGAAATTACCTCAATCAAGGTACCTATTCTACCACTAGACCTTTGTAATGTATAAAGATTGAATCTTTGAAAGAAAATGAGTGTTTTGAGTTTAACTTATTCGAGTTACCTATGAAATCGCGAAGAGTTTTTTAATGACTGAAGATTGAATCTTTGAATGAAAAATACCACAATAAAGGTACCAATTCTGTTACTAGACCTTTCCAATGTATAAAGATTGAATCTTTGAAAGAAAATGAGATTTTTGGGTTAAACTTATTCGAGTTCCCTGTAACGTCCCGAAGAGTGTCTTAATGAGTAAAGATTGAATCATTGAATGAAATTACCTCAATCAAGGTAGCTATTACATCACTAGACCTTTTTAATTTATAAAGATTGACGTTTTGAAAAGAAATGAGTGTTTCGAGTTAAAGTTATTCAAGTTCCCTTTGACGTCACGAAGAGTGTTTTAATGAGTAAAGATTGAATCTTTGAATGAAATTACCTCAATCAAGGTACCTATTCTGTCACTAAACCTTTTTAATGTATAAGGATTGAATCTTTGAAAGAACATGAGAGTTTTGAGCTCAACTTATTCGAGTTACCTATGAAGTTGCGAAGAGTGTTTTAATGACTAAAGATTGAATCTTTGAATGAAAATACCTCAATAAAGGTACTTATTTTGTTAGTAGACCTTTTTAATGTATAAAGACTGTATCTTTGAAAGAAAATGAGAGTTTTGAGTTAAACTTATTCACGTTCCCCGTAACGTCCCAAAGAGTGTTTTAATGAGTAAATATTGAATCTTTGAATGTAATTACCTCAATCAAGGTAGCTGTTATGTCACTAGACCTTTTTAATGTACAAAGATTGAATCTTGGAAAGAAAGTGAGAGTTTTGAGTTCAACTTATTCGAGTTACCTATGAAGTCGCGAAGAGTGTTTTAATGAATAAAGATTGAATCTTTGAATGAAAACACCTCAATAAAGGTACCTATTATGTTACTAGACCTTTTTAATGTCTAAAGATTGAATCTTTGGAATAAAATGATAGTTCTGAGTTCAACTTATTCGATTTACCTATGAAGTCGTGAACAGTGTTTTAATGACTAAATAATGAATCTTTGAATGAAAATACCTTAGTAAAGGTACCTATTATGTTACAAGACCTTTTTAATGTATAAAGATTGAATCTTGGAAAGAAAATGACTGTTTTGAGTTAAACTTATTCGAGTTCCCTATGACATCCCGGAGAGTATTTCAACGAGTAAAGATTGAATCTTTGATTGAAATTACTTGAATCAAGGGACTTATTTTGTCCCCTGGACCTTTTATATATAAAGATTGAATCTTTAAAAAGAAGTGAGCGTTATGAGTTAAACCTATCCGAGTTCCCTATGACGTCCCGAATAGTGTTTTAACGCGTAAGGATTGAATCTTTGTATGAAATTACCTCAACAGAGGTACTTATTATGTCACTAGACCTTTTTAATGTATAAAGGTTCAAGCTTTGAAAGAAAATGAGAGTTTTGAGTTAAACATATTCGAGTTCCCTGCGACGTCTCGAAGAGTGTTTTAAAGAGTAAATATTGAATCTTTGAATGAAATTACCTCAATCAAGGTACCTATTATGTCACTAGACCTTTTTAATGTATAAAGATTGAATATTTGTAAAGAACTACGAGTTTTGAGTTAAAGTTATTTGAGTTCCCTTTGACGTCACGAAGCGTGTTTTAATGAGTAAAGATTGAATCTTCGAACGAAATTATCTCAATCAATGTACCTATTATGTCAGTAGACCTTTTTAATGTATAAAGATGGAATCTTTGAAAAAAATGAGAGTATTGAGTTTAACTTATTCGAGTTACCTATGAAGTCGCGAAGAGTGTTTTAATGACCAAAGATTGAATCTTCGAATGAAAATTCCTCAATACAGGAACCTATTATGTTACTAGATCTTTTTGATGTATAAAGATTGAATCTTTGAAAGAAAATTAGAGTTTTGAGTTAAACTTATTCGAGTTCCTTTTGACATCCCGAAGAGTGTTTTAATGAATAGAGATTGAATCTTTGAATGAAATTACCTCAATCGAGGTACCTATTAAGTCACTAGAAATTTTGATTGTATAAAGATTGAATCTTTGAAAAGAAATGAGAGTTTTGAGTTAAAGCTGTTCGAGTTCCCTTTGACGTCACGAAGAGTGTTTTAATGAGTAAAGATTGAATCTTTGAATGAAATTACCTCAATCAAGGTACCTATTCTACCACTAGACCTTTGTAATGTATAAAGATTGAATCTTTGAAAGAAAATGAGTGTTTTGAGTTTAACTTATTCGAGTTACCTATGAAATCGCGAAGAGTTTTTTAATGACTGAAGATTGAATCTTTGAATGAAAAATACCACAATAAAGGTACCAATTCTGTTACTAGACCTTTCCAATGTATAAAGATTGAATCTTTGAAAGAAAATGAGATTTTTGGGTTAAACTTATTCGAGTTCCCTGTAACGTCCCGAAGAGTGTCTTAATGAGTAAAGATTGAATCATTGAATGAAATTACCTCAATCAAGGTAGCTATTACATCACTAGACCTTTTTAATTTATAAAGATTGACGTTTTGAAAAGAAATGAGTGTTTCGAGTTAAAGTTATTCAAGTTCCCTTTGACGTCACGAAGAGTGTTTTAATGAGTAAAGATTGAATCTTTGAATGAAATTACCTCAATCAAGGTACCTATTCTGTCACTAAACCTTTTTAATGTATAAGGATTGAATCTTTGAAAGAACATGAGAGTTTTGAGCTCAACTTATTCGAGTTACCTATGAAGTTGCGAAGAGTGTTTTAATGACTAAAGATTGAATCTTTGAATGAAAATACCTCAATAAAGGTACTTATTTTGTTAGTAGACCTTTTTAATGTATAAAGACTGTATCTTTGAAAGAAAATGAGAGTTTTGAGTTAAACTTATTCACGTTCCCTGTAACGTCCCAAAGAGTGTTTTAATGAGTAAATATTGAATCTTTGAATGTAATTACCTCAATCAAGGTAGCTGTTATGTCACTAGACCTTTTTAATGTACAAAGATTGAATCTTGGAAAGAAAGTGAGAGTTTTGAGTTCAACTTATTCGAGTTACCTATGAAGTCGCGAAGAGTGTTTTAATGAATAAAGATTGAATCTTTGAATGAAAACACCTCAATAAAGGTACCTATTATGTTACTAGACCTTTTTAATGTCTAAAGATTGAATCTTTGGAATAAAATGATAGTTCTGAGTTCAACTTATTCGATTTACCTATGAAGTCGTGAACAGTGTTTTAATGACTAAATAATGAATCTTTGAATGAAAATACCTTAGTAAAGGTACCTATTATGTTACAAGACCTTTTTAATGTATAAAGATTGAATCTTGGAAAGAAAATGACTGTTTTGAGTTAAACTTATTCGAGTTCCCTATGACATCCCGAAGAGTATTTCAACGAGTAAAGATTGAATCTTTGATTGAAATTACTTGAATCAAGGGACTTATTTTGTCCCCTGGACCTTTTATATATAAAGATTGAATCTTTAAAAAGAAGTGAGCGTTATGAGTTAAACCTATCCGAGTTCCCTATGACGTCCCGAATAGTGTTTTAACGCGTAAGGATTGAATCTTTGTATGAAATTACCTCAATAGAGGTACTTATTATGTCACTAGACCTTTTTAATGTATAAAGGTTCAAGCTTTGAAAGAAAATGAGAGTTTTGAGTTAAACATATTCGAGTTCCCTGCGACGTCTCGAAGAGTGTTTTAAAGAGTAAATATTGAATCTTTGAATGAAATTACCTCAATCAAGGTACCTATTATGTCACTAGACCTTTTTAATGTATAAAGATTGAATATTTGTAAAGAACTACGAGTTTTGAGTTAAAGTTATTTGAGTTCCCTTTGACGTCACGAAGCGTGTTTTAATGAGTAAAGATTGAATCTTCGAACGAAATTATCTCAATCAATGTACCTATTATGTCAGTAGACCTTTTTAATGTATAAAGATGGAATCTTTGAAAAAAATGAGAGTATTGAGTTTAACTTATTCGAGTTACCTATGAAGTCGCGAAGAGTGTTTTAATGACCAAAGATTGAATCTTCGAATGAAAATTCCTCAATACAGGAACCTATTATGTTACTAGATCTTTTTGATGTATAAAGATTGAATCTTTGAAAGAAAATTAGAGTTTTGAGTTAAACTTATTCGAGTTCCTTTTGACATCCCGAAGAGTGTTTTAATGAATAGAGATTGAATCTTTGAATGAAATTACCTCAATCGAGGTACCTATTAAGTCACTAGAAATTTTGATTGTATAAAGATTGAATATTTGAAAAGAAATGAGAGTTTTGAGTTAAAGCTGTTCGAGTTCCCTTTGACGTCACGAAGAGTGTTTTAATGAGTAAAGATTGAATCTTTGAATGAAATTACCTCAATCAAGGTACCTATTCTACCACTAGACCTTTGTAATGTATAAAGATTGAATCTTTGAAAGAAAATGAGTGTTTTGAGTTTAACTTATTCGAGTTACCTATGAAATCGCGAAGAGTTTTTTAATGACTGAAGATTGAATCTTTGAATGAAAAATACCACAATAAAGGTACCAATTCTGTTACTAGACCTTTCCAATGTATAAAGATTGAATCTTTGAAAGAAAATGAGATTTTTGGGTTAAACTTATTCGAGTTCCCTGTAACGTCCCGAAGAGTGTCTTAATGAGTAAAGATTGAATCATTGAATGAAATTACCTCAATCAAGGTAGCTATTACATCACTAGACCTTTTTAATTTATAAAGATTGACGTTTTGAAAAGAAATGAGTGTTTCGAGTTAAAGTTATTCAAGTTCCCTTTGACGTCACGAAGAGTGTTTTAATGAGTAAAGATTGAATCTTTGAATGAAATTACCTCAATCAAGGTACCTATTATGTCACTAGACCTTTTTAATGTATAAAGATTGAATATTTGTAAAGAACTACGAGTTTTGAGTTAAAGTTATTTGAGTTCCCTTTGACGTCACGAAGCGTGTTTTAATGAGTAAAGATTGAATCTTTGAATGAAAATACCTCAATAAAGGTACTTATTTTGTTAGTAGACCTTTTTAATGTATAAAGACTGTATCTTTGAAAGAAAATGAGAGTTTTGAGTTAAACTTATTCACGTTCCCCGTAACGTCCCAAAGAGTGTTTTAATGAGTAAATATTGAATCTTTGAATGTAATTACCTCAATCAAGGTAGCTGTTATGTCACTAGACCTTTTTAATGTACAAAGATTGAATCTTGGAAAGAAAGTGAGAGTTTTGAGTTCAACTTATTCGAGTTACCTATGAAGTCGCGAAGAGTGTTTTAATGAATAAAGATTGAATCTTTGAATGAAAACACCTCAATAAAGGTACCTATTATGTTACTAGACCTTTTTAATGTCTAAAGATTGAATCTTTGGAATAAAATGATAGTTCTGAGTTCAACTTATTCGATTTACCTATGAAGTCGTGAACAGTGTTTTAATGACTAAATAATGAATCTTTGAATGAAAATACCTTAGTAAAGGTACCTATTATGTTACAAGACCTTTTTAATGTATAAAGATTGAATCTTGGAAAGAAAATGACTGTTTTGAGTTAAACTTATTCGAGTTCCCTATGACATCCCGGAGAGTATTTCAACGAGTAAAGATTGAATCTTTGATTGAAATTACTTGAATCAAGGGACTTATTTTGTCCCCTGGACCTTTTATATATAAAGATTGAATCTTTAAAAAGAAGTGAGCGTTATGAGTTAAACCTATCCGAGTTCCCTATGACGTCCCGAATAGTGTTTTAACGCGTAAGGATTGAATCTTTGTATGAAATTACCTCAACAGAGGTACTTATTATGTCACTAGACCTTTTTAATGTATAAAGGTTCAAGCTTTGAAAGAAAATGAGAGTTTTGAGTTAAACATATTCGAGTTCCCTGCGACGTCTCGAAGAGTGTTTTAAAGAGTAAATATTGAATCTTTGAATGAAATTACCTCAATCAAGGTACCTATTATGTCACTAGACCTTTTTAATGTATAAAGATTGAATATTTGTAAAGAACTACGAGTTTTGAGTTAAAGTTATTTGAGTTCCCTTTGACGTCACGAAGCGTGTTTTAATGAGTAAAGATTGAATCTTCGAACGAAATTATCTCAATCAATGTACCTATTATGTCAGTAGACCTTTTTAATGTATAAAGATGGAATCTTTGAAAAAAATGAGAGTATTGAGTTTAACTTATTCGAGTTACCTATGAAGTCGCGAAGAGTGTTTTAATGACCAAAGATTGAATCTTCGAATGAAAATTCCTCAATACAGGAACCTATTATGTTACTAGATCTTTTTGATGTATAAAGATTGAATCTTTGAAAGAAAATTAGAGTTTTGAGTTAAACTTATTCGAGTTCCTTTTGACATCCCGAAGAGTGTTTTAATGAATAGAGATTGAATCTTTGAATGAAATTACCTCAATCGAGGTACCTATTAAGTCACTAGAAATTTTGATTGTATAAAGATTGAATCTTTGAAAAGAAATGAGAGTTTTGAGTTAAAGCTGTTCGAGTTCCCTTTGACGTCACGAAGAGTGTTTTAATGAGTAAAGATTGAATCTTTGAATGAAATTACCTCAATCAAGGTACCTATTCTACCACTAGACCTTTGTAATGTATAAAGATTGAATCTTTGAAAGAAAATGAGTGTTTTGAGTTTAACTTATTCGAGTTACCTATGAAATCGCGAAGAGTTTTTTAATGACTGAAGATTGAATCTTTGAATGAAAAATACCACAATAAAGGTACCAATTCTGTTACTAGACCTTTCCAATGTATAAAGATTGAATCTTTGAAAGAAAATGAGATTTTTGGGTTAAACTTATTCGAGTTCCCTGTAACGTCCCGAAGAGTGTCTTAATGAGTAAAGATTGAATCATTGAATGAAATTACCTCAATCAAGGTAGCTATTACATCACTAGACCTTTTTAATTTATAAAGATTGACGTTTTGAAAAGAAATGAGTGTTTCGAGTTAAAGTTATTCAAGTTCCCTTTGACGTCACGAAGAGTGTTTTAATGAGTAAAGATTGAATCTTTGAATGAAATTACCTCAATCAAGGTACCTATTCTGTCACTAAACCTTTTTAATGTATAAGGATTGAATCTTTGAAAGAACATGAGAGTTTTGAGCTCAACTTATTCGAGTTACCTATGAAGTTGCGAAGAGTGTTTTAATGACTAAAGATTGAATCTTTGAATGAAAATACCTCAATAAAGGTACTTATTTTGTTAGTAGACCTTTTTAATGTATAAAGACTGTATCTTTGAAAGAAAATGAGAGTTTTGAGTTAAACTTATTCACGTTCCCTGTAACGTCCCAAAGAGTGTTTTAATGAGTAAATATTGAATCTTTGAATGTAATTACCTCAATCAAGGTAGCTGTTATGTCACTAGACCTTTTTAATGTACAAAGATTGAATCTTGGAAAGAAAGTGAGAGTTTTGAGTTCAACTTATTCGAGTTACCTATGAAGTCGCGAAGAGTGTTTTAATGAATAAAGATTGAATCTTTGAATGAAAACACCTCAATAAAGGTACCTATTATGTTACTAGACCTTTTTAATGTCTAAAGATTGAATCTTTGGAATAAAATGATAGTTCTGAGTTCAACTTATTCGATTTACCTATGAAGTCGTGAACAGTGTTTTAATGACTAAATAATGAATCTTTGAATGAAAATACCTTAGTAAAGGTACCTATTATGTTACAAGACCTTTTTAATGTATAAAGATTGAATCTTGGAAAGAAAATGACTGTTTTGAGTTAAACTTATTCGAGTTCCCTATGACATCCCGGAGAGTATTTCAACGAGTAAAGATTGAATCTTTGATTGAAATTACTTGAATCAAGGGACTTATTTTGTCCCCTGGACCTTTTATATATAAAGATTGAATCTTTAAAAAGAAGTGAGCGTTATGAGTTAAACCTATCCGAGTTCCCTATGACGTCCCGAATAGTGTTTTAACGCGTAAGGATTGAATCTTTGTATGAAATTACCTCAATAGAGGTACTTATTATGTCACTAGACCTTTTTAATGTATAAAGGTTCAAGCTTTGAAAGAAAATGAGAGTTTTGAGTTAAACATATTCGAGTTCCCTGCGACGTCTCGAAGAGTGTTTTAAAGAGTAAATATTGAATCTTTGAATGAAATTACCTCAATCAAGGTACCTATTATGTCACTAGACCTTTTTAATGTATAAAGATTGAATATTTGTAAAGAACTACGAGTTTTGAGTTAAAGTTATTTGAGTTCCCTTTGACGTCACGAAGCGTGTTTTAATGAGTAAAGATTGAATCTTCGAACGAAATTATCTCAATCAATGTACCTATTATGTCAGTAGACCTTTTTAATGTATAAAGATGGAATCTTTGAAAAAAATGAGAGTATTGAGTTTAACTTATTCGAGTTACCTATGAAGTCGCGAAGAGTGTTTTAATGACCAAAGATTGAATCTTCGAATGAAAATTCCTCAATACAGGAACCTATTATGTTACTAGATCTTTTTGATGTATAAAGATTGAATCTTTGAAAGAAAATTAGAGTTTTGAGTTAAACTTATTCGAGTTCCTTTTGACATCCCGAAGAGTGTTTTAATGAATAGAGATTGAATCTTTGAATGAAATTACCTCAATCGAGGTACCTATTAAGTCACTAGAAATTTTGATTGTATAAAGATTGAATCTTTGAAAAGAAATGAGAGTTTTGAGTTAAAGCTGTTCGAGTTCCCTTTGACGTCACGAAGAGTGTTTTAATGAGTAAAGATTGAATCTTTGAATGAAATTACCTCAATCAAGGTACCTATTCTACCACTAGACCTTTGTAATGTATAAAGATTGAATCTTTGAAAGAAAATGAGTGTTTTGAGTTTAACTTATTCGAGTTACCTATGAAATCGCGAAGAGTTTTTTAATGACTGAAGATTGAATCTTTGAATGAAAAATACCACAATAAAGGTACCAATTCTGTTACTAGACCTTTCCAATGTATAAAGATTGAATCTTTGAAAGAAAATGAGATTTTTGGGTTAAACTTATTCGAGTTCCCTGTAACGTCCCGAAGAGTGTCTTAATGAGTAAAGATTGAATCATTGAATGAAATTACCTCAATCAAGGTAGCTATTACATCACTAGACCTTTTTAATTTATAAAGATTGACGTTTTGAAAAGAAATGAGTGTTTCGAGTTAAAGTTATTCAAGTTCCCTTTGACGTCACGAAGAGTGTTTTAATGAGTAAAGATTGAATCTTTGAATGAAATTACCTCAATCAAGGTACCTATTATGTCACTAGACCTTTTTAATGTATAAAGATTGAATATTTGTAAAGAACTACGAGTTTTGAGTTAAAGTTATTTGAGTTCCCTTTGACGTCACGAAGCGTGTTTTAATGAGTAAAGATTGAATCTTTGAATGAAAATACCTCAATAAAGGTACTTATTTTGTTAGTAGACCTTTTTAATGTATAAAGACTGTATCTTTGAAAGAAAATGAGAGTTTTGAGTTAAACTTATTCACGTTCCCCGTAACGTCCCAAAGAGTGTTTTAATGAGTAAATATTGAATCTTTGAATGTAATTACCTCAATCAAGGTAGCTGTTATGTCACTAGACCTTTTTAATGTACAAAGATTGAATCTTGGAAAGAAAGTGAGAGTTTTGAGTTCAACTTATTCGAGTTACCTATGAAGTCGCGAAGAGTGTTTTAATGAATAAAGATTGAATCTTTGAATGAAAACACCTCAATAAAGGTACCTATTATGTTACTAGACCTTTTTAATGTCTAAAGATTGAATCTTTGGAATAAAATGATAGTTCTGAGTTCAACTTATTCGATTTACCTATGAAGTCGTGAACAGTGTTTTAATGACTAAATAATGAATCTTTGAATGAAAATACCTTAGTAAAGGTACCTATTATGTTACAAGACCTTTTTAATGTATAAAGATTGAATCTTGGAAAGAAAATGACTGTTTTGAGTTAAACTTATTCGAGTTCCCTATGACATCCCGGAGAGTATTTCAACGAGTAAAGATTGAATCTTTGATTGAAATTACTTGAATCAAGGGACTTATTTTGTCCCCTGGACCTTTTATATATAAAGATTGAATCTTTAAAAAGAAGTGAGCGTTATGAGTTAAACCTATCCGAGTTCCCTATGACGTCCCGAATAGTGTTTTAACGCGTAAGGATTGAATCTTTGTATGAAATTACCTCAACAGAGGTACTTATTATGTCACTAGACCTTTTTAATGTATAAAGGTTCAAGCTTTGAAAGAAAATGAGAGTTTTGAGTTAAACATATTCGAGTTCCCTGCGACGTCTCGAAGAGTTTTTTAAAGAGTAAATATTGAATCTTTGAATGAAATTACCTCAATCAAGGTACCTATTATGTCACTAGACCTTTTTAATGTATAAAGATTGAATATTTGTAAAGAACTACGAGTTTTGAGTTAAAGTTATTTGAGTTCCCTTTGACGTCACGAAGCGTGTTTTAATGAGTAAAGATTGAATCTTCGAACGAAATTATCTCAATCAATGTACCTATTATGTCAGTAGACCTTTTTAATGTATAAAGATGGAATCTTTGAAAAAAATGAGAGTATTGAGTTTAACTTATTCGAGTTACCTATGAAGTCGCGAAGAGTGTTTTAATGACCAAAGATTGAATCTTCGAATGAAAATTCCTCAATACAGGAACCTATTATGTTACTAGATCTTTTTGATGTATAAAGATTGAATCTTTGAAAGAAAATTAGAGTTTTGAGTTAAACTTATTCGAGTTCCTTTTGACATCCCGAAGAGTGTTTTAATGAATAGAGATTGAATCTTTGAATGAAATTACCTCAATCGAGGTACCTATTAAGTCACTAGAAATTTTGATTGTATAAAGATTGAATCTTTGAAAAGAAATGAGAGTTTTGAGTTAAAGCTGTTCGAGTTCCCTTTGACGTCACGAAGAGTGTTTTAATGAGTAAAGATTGAATCTTTGAATGAAATTACCTCAATCAAGGTACCTATTCTACCACTAGACCTTTGTAATGTATAAAGATTGAATCTTTGAAAGAAAATGAGTGTTTTGAGTTTAACTTATTCGAGTTACCTATGAAATCGCGAAGAGTTTTTTAATGACTGAAGATTGAATCTTTGAATGAAAAATACCACAATAAAGGTACCAATTCTGTTACTAGACCTTTCCAATGTATAAAGATTGAATCTTTGAAAGAAAATGAGATTTTTGGGTTAAACTTATTCGAGTTCCCTGTAACGTCCCGAAGAGTGTCTTAATGAGTAAAGATTGAATCATTGAATGAAATTACCTCAATCAAGGTAGCTATTACATCACTAGACCTTTTTAATTTATAAAGATTGACGTTTTGAAAAGAAATGAGTGTTTCGAGTTAAAGTTATTCAAGTTCCCTTTGACGTCACGAAGAGTGTTTTAATGAGTAAAGATTGAATCTTTGAATGAAATTACCTCAATCAAGGTACCTATTCTGTCACTAAACCTTTTTAATGTATAAGGATTGAATCTTTGAAAGAACATGAGAGTTTTGAGCTCAACTTATTCGAGTTACCTATGAAGTTGCGAAGAGTGTTTTAATGACTAAAGATTGAATCTTTGAATGAAAATACCTCAATAAAGGTACTTATTTTGTTAGTAGACCTTTTTAATGTATAAAGACTGTATCTTTGAAAGAAAATGAGAGTTTTGAGTTAAACTTATTCACGTTCCCCGTAACGTCCCAAAGAGTGTTTTAATGAGTAAATATTGAATCTTTGAATGTAATTACCTCAATCAAGGTAGCTGTTATGTCACTAGACCTTTTTAATGTACAAAGATTGAATCTTGGAAAGAAAGTGAGAGTTTTGAGTTCAACTTATTCGAGTTACCTATGAAGTCGCGAAGAGTGTTTTAATGAATAAAGATTGAATCTTTGAATGAAAACACCTCAATAAAGGTACCTATTATGTTACTAGACCTTTTTAATGTCTAAAGATTGAATCTTTGGAATAAAATGATAGTTCTGAGTTCAACTTATTCGATTTACCTATGAAGTCGTGAACAGTGTTTTAATGACTAAATAATGAATCTTTGAATGAAAATACCTTAGTAAAGGTACCTATTATGTTACAAGACCTTTTTAATGTATAAAGATTGAATCTTGGAAAGAAAATGACTGTTTTGAGTTAAACTTATTCGAGTTCCCTATGACATCCCGGAGAGTATTTCAACGAGTAAAGATTGAATCTTTGATTGAAATTACTTGAATCAAGGGACTTATTTTGTCCCCTGGACCTTTTATATATAGAGATTGAATCTTTAAAAAGAAGTGAGCGTTATGAGTTAAACCTATCCGAGTTCCCTATGACGTCCCGAATAGTGTTTTAACGCGTAAGGATTGAATCTTTGTATGAAATTACCTCAACAGAGGTACTTATTATGTCACTAGACCTTTTTAATGTATAAAGGTTCAAGCTTTGAAAGAAAATGAGAGTTTTGAGTTAAACATATTCGAGTTCCCTGCGACGTCTCGAAGAGTGTTTTAAAGAGTAAATATTGAATCTTTGAATGAAATTACCTCAATCAAGGTACCTATTATGTCACTAGACCTTTTTAATGTATAAAGATTGAATATTTGTAAAGAACTACGAGTTTTGAGTTAAAGTTATTTGAGTTCCCTTTGACGTCACGAAGCGTGTTTTAATGAGTAAAGATTGAATCTTCGAACGAAATTATCTCAATCAATGTACCTATTATGTCAGTAGACCTTTTTAATGTATAAAGATGGAATCTTTGAAAAAAATGAGAGTATTGAGTTTAACTTATTCGAGTTACCTATGAAGTCGCGAAGAGTGTTTTAATGACCAAAGATTGAATCTTCGAATGAAAATTCCTCAATACAGGAACCTATTATGTTACTAGATCTTTTTGATGTATAAAGATTGAATCTTTGAAAGAAAATTAGAGTTTTGAGTTAAACTTATTCGAGTTCCTTTTGACATCCCGAAGAGTGTTTTAATGAATAGAGATTGAATCTTTGAATGAAATTACCTCAATCGAGGTACCTATTAAGTCACTAGAAATTTTGATTGTATAAAGATTGAATCTTTGAAAAGAAATGAGAGTTTTGAGTTAAAGCTGTTCGAGTTCCCTTTGACGTCACGAAGAGTGTTTTAATGAGTAAAGATTGAATCTTTGAATGAAATTACCTCAATCAAGGTACCTATTCTACCACTAGACCTTTGTAATGTATAAAGATTGAATCTTTGAAAGAAAATGAGTGTTTTGAGTTTAACTTATTCGAGTTACCTATGAAATCGCGAAGAGTTTTTTAATGACTGAAGATTGAATCTTTGAATGAAAAATACCACAATAAAGGTACCAATTCTGTTACTAGACCTTTCCAATGTATAAAGATTGAATCTTTGAAAGAAAATGAGATTTTTGGGTTAAACTTATTCGAGTTCCCTGTAACGTCCCGAAGAGTGTCTTAATGAGTAAAGATTGAATCATTGAATGAAATTACCTCAATCAAGGTAGCTATTACATCACTAGACCTTTTTAATTTATAAAGATTGACGTTTTGAAAAGAAATGAGTGTTTCGAGTTAAAGTTATTCAAGTTCCCTTTGACGTCACGAAGAGTGTTTTAATGAGTAAAGATTGAATCTTTGAATGAAATTACCTCAATCAAGGTACCTATTCTGTCACTAAACCTTTTTAATGTATAAGGATTGAATCTTTGAAAGAACATGAGAGTTTTGAGCTCAACTTATTCGAGTTACCTATGAAGTTGCGAAGAGTGTTTTAATGACTAAAGATTGAATCTTTGAATGAAAATACCTCAATAAAGGTACTTATTTTGTTAGTAGACCTTTTTAATGTATAAAGACTGTATCTTTGAAAGAAAATGAGAGTTTTGAGTTAAACTTATTCACGTTCCCCGTAACGTCCCAAAGAGTGTTTTAATGAGTAAATATTGAATCTTTGAATGTAATTACCTCAATCAAGGTAGCTGTTATGTCACTAGACCTTTTTAATGTACAAAGATTGAATCTTGGAAAGAAAGTGAGAGTTTTGAGTTCAACTTATTCGAGTTACCTATGAAGTCGCGAAGAGTGTTTTAATGAATAAAGATTGAATCTTTGAATGAAAACACCTCAATAAAGGTACCTATTATGTTACTAGACCTTTTTAATGTCTAAAGATTGAATCTTTGGAATAAAATGATAGTTCTGAGTTCAACTTATTCGATTTACCTATGAAGTCGTGAACAGTGTTTTAATGACTAAATAATGAATCTTTGAATGAAAATACCTTAGTAAAGGTACCTATTATGTTACAAGACCTTTTTAATGTATAAAGATTGAATCTTGGAAAGAAAATGACTGTTTTGAGTTAAACTTATTCGAGTTCCCTATGACATCCCGGAGAGTATTTCAACGAGTAAAGATTGAATCTTTGATTGAAATTACTTGAATCAAGGGACTTATTTTGTCCCCTGGACCTTTTATATATAGAGATTGAATCTTTAAAAAGAAGTGAGCGTTATGAGTTAAACCTATCCGAGTTCCCTATGACGTCCCGAATAGTGTTTTAACGCGTAAGGATTGAATCTTTGTATGAAATTACCTCAACAGAGGTACTTATTATGTCACTAGACCTTTTTAATGTATAAAGGTTCAAGCTTTGAAAGAAAATGAGAGTTTTGAGTTAAACATATTCGAGTTCCCTGCGACGTCTCGAAGAGTGTTTTAAAGAGTAAATATTGAATCTTTGAATGAAATTACCTCAATCAAGGTACCTATTATGTCACTAGACCTTTTTAATGTATAAAGATTGAATATTTGTAAAGAACTACGAGTTTTGAGTTAAAGTTATTTGAGTTCCCTTTGACGTCACGAAGCGTGTTTTAATGAGTAAAGATTGAATCTTCGAACGAAATTATCTCAATCAATGTACCTATTATGTCAGTAGACCTTTTTAATGTATAAAGATGGAATCTTTGAAAAAAATGAGAGTATTGAGTTTAACTTATTCGAGTTACCTATGAAGTCGCGAAGAGTGTTTTAATGACCAAAGATTGAATCTTCGAATGAAAATTCCTCAATACAGGAACCTATTATGTTACTAGATCTTTTTGATGTATAAAGATTGAATCTTTGAAAGAAAATTAGAGTTTTGAGTTAAACTTATTCGAGTTCCTTTTGACATCCCGAAGAGTGTTTTAATGAATAGAGATTGAATCTTTGAATGAAATTACCTCAATCGAGGTACCTATTAAGTCACTAGAAATTTTGATTGTATAAAGATTGAATCTTTGAAAAGAAATGAGAGTTTTGAGTTAAAGCTGTTCGAGTTCCCTTTGACGTCACGAAGAGTGTTTTAATGAGTAAAGATTGAATCTTTGAATGAAATTACCTCAATCAAGGTACCTATTCTACCACTAGACCTTTGTAATGTATAAAGATTGAATCTTTGAAAGAAAATGAGTGTTTTGAGTTTAACTTATTCGAGTTACCTATGAAATCGCGAAGAGTTTTTTAATGACTGAAGATTGAATCTTTGAATGAAAAATACCACAATAAAGGTACCAATTCTGTTACTAGACCTTTCCAATGTATAAAGATTGAATCTTTGAAAGAAAATGAGATTTTTGGGTTAAACTTATTCGAGTTCCCTGTAACGTCCCGAAGAGTGTCTTAATGAGTAAAGATTGAATCATTGAATGAAATTACCTCAATCAAGGTAGCTATTACATCACTAGACCTTTTTAATTTATAAAGATTGACGTTTTGAAAAGAAATGAGTGTTTCGAGTTAAAGTTATTCAAGTTCCCTTTGACGTCACGAAGAGTGTTTTAATGAGTAAAGATTGAATCTTTGAATGAAATTACCTCAATCAAGGTACCTATTCTGTCACTAAACCTTTTTAATGTATAAGGATTGAATCTTTGAAAGAACATGAGAGTTTTGAGCTCAACTTATTCGAGTTACCTATGAAGTTGCGAAGAGTGTTTTAATGACTAAAGATTGAATCTTTGAATGAAAATACCTCAATAAAGGTACTTATTTTGTTAGTAGACCTTTTTAATGTATAAAGACTGTATCTTTGAAAGAAAATGAGAGTTTTGAGTTAAACTTATTCACGTTCCCCGTAACGTCCCAAAGAGTGTTTTAATGAGTAAATATTGAATCTTTGAATGTAATTACCTCAATCAAGGTAGCTGTTATGTCACTAGACCTTTTTAATGTACAAAGATTGAATCTTGGAAAGAAAGTGAGAGTTTTGAGTTCAACTTATTCGAGTTACCTATGAAGTCGCGAAGAGTGTTTTAATGAATAAAGATTGAATCTTTGAATGAAAACACCTCAATAAAGGTACCTATTATGTTACTAGACCTTTTTAATGTCTAAAGATTGAATCTTTGGAATAAAATGATAGTTCTGAGTTCAACTTATTCGATTTACCTATGAAGTCGTGAACAGTGTTTTAATGACTAAATAATGAATCTTTGAATGAAAATACCTTAGTAAAGGTACCTATTATGTTACAAGACCTTTTTAATGTATAAAGATTGAATCTTGGAAAGAAAATGACTGTTTTGAGTTAAACTTATTCGAGTTCCCTATGACATCCCGGAGAGTATTTCAACGAGTAAAGATTGAATCTTTGATTGAAATTACTTGAATCAAGGGACTTATTTTGTCCCCTGGACCTTTTATATATAAAGATTGAATCTTTAAAAAGAAGTGAGCGTTATGAGTTAAACCTATCCGAGTTCCCTATGACGTCCCGAATAGTGTTTTAACGCGTAAGGATTGAATCTTTGTATGAAATTACCTCAATAGAGGTACTTATTATGTCACTAGACCTTTTTAATGTATAAAGGTTCAAGCTTTGAAAGAAAATGAGAGTTTTGAGTTAAACATATTCGAGTTCCCTGCGACGTCTCGAAGAGTGTTTTAAAGAGTAAATATTGAATCTTTGAATGAAATTACCTCAATCAAGGTACCTATTATGTCACTAGACCTTTTTAATGTATAAAGATTGAATATTTGTAAAGAACTACGAGTTTTGAGTTAAAGTTATTTGAGTTCCCTTTGACGTCACGAAGCGTGTTTTAATGAGTAAAGATTGAATCTTCGAACGAAATTATCTCAATCAATGTACCTATTATGTCAGTAGACCTTTTTAATGTATAAAGATGGAATCTTTGAAAAAAATGAGAGTATTGAGTTTAACTTATTCGAGTTACCTATGAAGTCGCGAAGAGTGTTTTAATGACCAAAGATTGAATCTTCGAATGAAAATTCCTCAATACAGGAACCTATTATGTTACTAGATCTTTTTGATGTATAAAGATTGAATCTTTGAAAGAAAATTAGAGTTTTGAGTTAAACTTATTCGAGTTCCTTTTGACATCCCGAAGAGTGTTTTAATGAATAGAGATTGAATCTTTGAATGAAATTACCTCAATCGAGGTACCTATTAAGTCACTAGAAATTTTGATTGTATAAAGATTGAATCTTTGAAAAGAAATGAGAGTTTTGAGTTAAAGCTGTTCGAGTTCCCTTTGACGTCACGAAGAGTGTTTTAATGAGTAAAGATTGAATCTTTGAATGAAATTACCTCAATCAAGGTACCTATTCTACCACTAGACCTTTGTAATGTATAAAGATTGAATCTTTGAAAGAAAATGAGTGTTTTGAGTTTAACTTATTCGAGTTACCTATGAAATCGCGAAGAGTTTTTTAATGACTGAAGATTGAATCTTTGAATGAAAAATACCACAATAAAGGTACCAATTCTGTTACTAGACCTTTCCAATGTATAAAGATTGAATCTTTGAAAGAAAATGAGATTTTTGGGTTAAACTTATTCGAGTTCCCTGTAACGTCCCGAAGAGTGTCTTAATGAGTAAAGATTGAATCATTGAATGAAATTACCTCAATCAAGGTAGCTATTACATCACTAGACCTTTTTAATTTATAAAGATTGACGTTTTGAAAAGAAATGAGTGTTTCGAGTTAAAGTTATTCAAGTTCCCTTTGACGTCACGAAGAGTGTTTTAATGAGTAAAGATTGAATCTTTGAATGAAATTACCTCAATCAAGGTACCTATTCTGTCACTAAACCTTTTTAATGTATAAGGATTGAATCTTTGAAAGAACATGAGAGTTTTGAGCTCAACTTATTCGAGTTACCTATGAAGTTGCGAAGAGTGTTTTAATGACTAAAGATTGAATCTTTGAATGAAAATACCTCAATAAAGGTACTTATTTTGTTAGTAGACCTTTTTAATGTATAAAGACTGTATCTTTGAAAGAAAATGAGAGTTTTGAGTTAAACTTATTCACGTTCCCTGTAACGTCCCAAAGAGTGTTTTAATGAGTAAATATTGAATCTTTGAATGTAATTACCTCAATCAAGGTAGCTGTTATGTCACTAGACCTTTTTAATGTACAAAGATTGAATCTTGGAAAGAAAGTGAGAGTTTTGAGTTCAACTTATTCGAGTTACCTATGAAGTCGCGAAGAGTGTTTTAATGAATAAAGATTGAATCTTTGAATGAAAACACCTCAATAAAGGTACCTATTATGTTACTAGACCTTTTTAATGTCTAAAGATTGAATCTTTGGAATAAAATGATAGTTCTGAGTTCAACTTATTCGATTTACCTATGAAGTCGTGAACAGTGTTTTAATGACTAAATAATGAATCTTTGAATGAAAATACCTTAGTAAAGGTACCTATTATGTTACAAGACCTTTTTAATGTATAAAGATTGAATCTTGGAAAGAAAATGACTGTTTTGAGTTAAACTTATTCGAGTTCCCTATGACATCCCGAAGAGTATTTCAACGAGTAAAGATTGAATCTTTGATTGAAATTACTTGAATCAAGGGACTTATTTTGTCCCCTGGACCTTTTATATATAAAGATTGAATCTTTAAAAAGAAGTGAGCGTTATGAGTTAAACCTATCCGAGTTCCCTATGACGTCCCGAATAGTGTTTTAACGCGTAAGGATTGAATCTTTGTATGAAATTACCTCAATAGAGGTACTTATTATGTCACTAGACCTTTTTAATGTATAAAGGTTCAAGCTTTGAAAGAAAATGAGAGTTTTGAGTTAAACATATTCGAGTTCCCTGCGACGTCTCGAAGAGTGTTTTAAAGAGTAAATATTGAATCTTTGAATGAAATTACCTCAATCAAGGTACCTATTATGTCACTAGACCTTTTTAATGTATAAAGATTGAATATTTGTAAAGAACTACGAGTTTTGAGTTAAAGTTATTTGAGTTCCCTTTGACGTCACGAAGCGTGTTTTAATGAGTAAAGATTGAATCTTCGAACGAAATTATCTCAATCAATGTAACTATTATGTCAGTAGACCTTTTTAATGTATAAAGATGGAATCTTTGAAAAAAATGAGAGTATTGAGTTTAACTTATTCGAGTTACCTATGAAGTCGCGAAGAGTGTTTTAATGACCAAAGATTGAATCTTCGAATGAAAATTCCTCAATACAGGAACCTATTATGTTACTAGATCTTTTTGATGTATAAAGATTGAATCTTTGAAAGAAAATTAGAGTTTTGAGTTAAACTTATTCGAGTTCCTTTTGACATCCCGAAGAGTGTTTTAATGAATAGAGATTGAATCTTTGAATGAAATTACCTCAATCGAGGTACCTATTAAGTCACTAGAAATTTTGATTGTATAAAGATTGAATCTTTGAAAAGAAATGAGAGTTTTGAGTTAAAGCTGTTCGAGTTCCCTTTGACGTCACGAAGAGTGTTTTAATGAGTAAAGATTGAATCTTTGAATGAAATTACCTCAATCAAGGTACCTATTCTACCACTAGACCTTTGTAATGTATAAAGATTGAATCTTTGAAAGAAAATGAGTGTTTTGAGTTTAACTTATTCGAGTTACCTATGAAATCGCGAAGAGTTTTTTAATGACTGAAGATTGAATCTTTGAATGAAAAATACCACAATAAAGGTACCAATTCTGTTACTAGACCTTTCCAATGTATAAAGATTGAATCTTTGAAAGAAAATGAGATTTTTGGGTTAAACTTATTCGAGTTCCCTGTAACGTCCCGAAGAGTGTCTTAATGAGTAAAGATTGAATCATTGAATGAAATTACCTCAATCAAGGTAGCTATTACATCACTAGACCTTTTTAATTTATAAAGATTGACGTTTTGAAAAGAAATGAGTGTTTCGAGTTAAAGTTATTCAAGTTCCCTTTGACGTCACGAAGAGTGTTTTAATGAGTAAAGATTGAATCTTTGAATGAAATTACCTCAATCAAGGTACCTATTCTGTCACTAAACCTTTTTAATGTATAAGGATTGAATCTTTGAAAGAACATGAGAGTTTTGAGCTCAACTTATTCGAGTTACCTATGAAGTTGCGAAGAGTGTTTTAATGACTAAAGATTGAATCTTTGAATGAAAATACCTCAATAAAGGTACTTATTTTGTTAGTAGACCTTTTTAATGTATAAAGACTGTATCTTTGAAAGAAAATGAGAGTTTTGAGTTAAACTTATTCACGTTCCCTGTAACATCCCAAAGAGTGTTTTAATGAGTAAATATTGAATCTTTGAATGTAATTACCTCAATCAAGGTAGCTGTTATGTCACTAGACCTTTTTAATGTACAAAGATTGAATCTTGGAAAGAAAGTGAGAGTTTTGAGTTCAACTTATTCGAGTTACCTATGAAGTCGCGAAGAGTGTTTTAATGAATAAAGATTGAATCTTTGAATGAAAACACCTCAATAAAGGTACCTATTATGTTACTAGACCTTTTTAATGTCTAAAGATTGAATCTTTGGAATAAAATGATAGTTCTGAGTTCAACTTATTCGATTTACCTATGAAGTCGTGAACAGTGTTTTAATGACTAAATAATGAATCTTTGAATGAAAATACCTTAGTAAAGGTACCTATTATGTTACAAGACCTTTTTAATGTATAAAGATTGAATCTTGGAAAGAAAATGACTGTTTTGAGTTAAACTTATTCGAGTTCCCTATGACATCCCGAAGAGTATTTCAACGAGTAAAGATTGAATCTTTGATTGAAATTACTTGAATCAAGGGACTTATTTTGTCCCCTGGACCTTTTATATATAAAGATTGAATCTTTAAAAAGAAGTGAGCGTTATGAGTTAAACCTATCCGAGTTCCCTATGACGTCCCGAATAGTGTTTTAACGCGTAAGGATTGAATCTTTGTATGAAATTACCTCAATAGAGGTACTTATTATGTCACTAGACCTTTTTAATGTATAAAGGTTCAAGCTTTGAAAGAAAATGAGAGTTTTGAGTTAAACATATTCGAGTTCCCTGCGACGTCTCGAAGAGTGTTTTAAAGAGTAAATATTGAATCTTTGAATGAAATTACCTCAATCAAGGTACCTATTATGTCACTAGACCTTTTTAATGTATAAAGATTGAATATTTGTAAAGAACTACGAGTTTTGAGTTAAAGTTATTTGAGTTCCCTTTGACGTCACGAAGCGTGTTTTAATGAGTAAAGATTGAATCTTCGAACGAAATTATCTCAATCAATGTACCTATTATGTCAGTAGACCTTTTTAATGTATAAAGATGGAATCTTTGAAAAAAATGAGAGTATTGAGTTTAACTTATTCGAGTTACCTATGAAGTCGCGAAGAGTGTTTTAATGACCAAAGATTGAATCTTCGAATGAAAATTCCTCAATACAGGAACCTATTATGTTACTAGATCTTTTTGATGTATAAAGATTGAATCTTTGAAAGAAAATTAGAGTTTTGAGTTAAACTTATTCGAGTTCCTTTTGACATCCCGAAGAGTGTTTTAATGAATAGAGATTGAATCTTTGAATGAAATTACCTCAATCGAGGTACCTATTAAGTCACTAGAAATTTTGATTGTATAAAGATTGAATCTTTGAAAAGAAATGAGAGTTTTGAGTTAAAGCTGTTCGAGTTCCCTTTGACGTCACGAAGAGTGTTTTAATGAGTAAAGATTGAATCTTTGAATGAAATTACCTCAATCAAGGTACCTATTCTACCACTAGACCTTTGTAATGTATAAAGATTGAATCTTTGAAAGAAAATGAGTGTTTTGAGTTTAACTTATTCGAGTTACCTATGAAATCGCGAAGAGTTTTTTAATGACTGAAGATTGAATCTTTGAATGAAAAATACCACAATAAAGGTACCAATTCTGTTACTAGACCTTTCCAATGTATAAAGATTGAATCTTTGAAAGAAAATGAGATTTTTGGGTTAAACTTATTCGAGTTCCCTGTAACGTCCCGAAGAGTGTCTTAATGAGTAAAGATTGAATCATTGAATGAAATTACCTCAATCAAGGTAGCTATTACATCACTAGACCTTTTTAATTTATAAAGATTGACGTTTTGAAAAGAAATGAGTGTTTCGAGTTAAAGTTATTCAAGTTCCCTTTGACGTCACGAAGAGTGTTTTAATGAGTAAAGATTGAATCTTTGAATGAAATTACCTCAATCAAGGTACCTATTCTGTCACTAAACCTTTTTAATGTATAAGGATTGAATCTTTGAAAGAACATGAGAGTTTTGAGCTCAACTTATTCGAGTTACCTATGAAGTTCCGAAGAGTGTTTTAATGACTAAAGATTGAATCTTTGAATGAAAATACCTCAATAAAGGTACTTATTTTGTTAGTAGACCTTTTTAATGTATAAAGACTGTATCTTTGAAAGAAAATGAGAGTTTTGAGTTAAACTTATTCACGTTCCCTGTAACGTCCCAAAGAGTGTTTTAATGAGTAAATATTGAATCTTTGAATGTAATTACCTCAATCAAGGTAGCTGTTATGTCACTAGACCTTTTTAATGTACAAAGATTGAATCTTGGAAAGAAAGTGAGAGTTTTGAGTTCAACTTATTCGAGTTACCTATGAAGTCGCGAAGAGTGTTTTAATGAATAAAGATTGAATCTTTGAATGAAAACACCTCAATAAAGGTACCTATTATGTTACTAGACCTTTTTAATGTCTAAAGATTGAATCTTTGGAATAAAATGATAGTTCTGAGTTCAACTTATTCGATTTACCTATGAAGTCGTGAACAGTGTTTTAATGACTAAATAATGAATCTTTGAATGAAAATACCTTAGTAAAGGTACCTATTATGTTACAAGACCTTTTTAATGTATAAAGATTGAATCTTGGAAAGAAAATGACTGTTTTGAGTTAAACTTATTCGAGTTCCCTATGACATCCCGAAGAGTATTTCAACGAGTAAAGATTGAATCTTTGATTGAAATTACTTGAATCAAGAGACTTATTTTGTCCCCTGGACCTTTTATATATAAAGATTGAATCTTTAAAAAGAAGTGAGCGTTATGAGTTAAACCTATCCGAGTTCCCTATGACGTCCCGAATAGTGTTTTAACGCGTAAGGATTGAATCTTTGTATGAAATTACCTCAATAGAGGTACTTATTATGTCACTAGACCTTTTTAATGTATAAAGGTTCAAGCTTTGAAAGAAAATGAGAGTTTTGAGGTAAACATATTCGAGTTCCCTGCGACGTCTCGAAGAGTGTTTTAAAGAGTAAATATTGAATCTTTGAATGAAATTACCTCAATCAAGGTACCTATTATGTCACTAGACCTTTTTAATGTATAAAGATTGAATATTTGTAAAGAACTACGAGTTTTGAGTTAAAGTTATTTGAGTTCCCTTTGACGTCACGAAGCGTGTTTTAATGAGTAAAGATTGAATCTTCGAACGAAATTATCTCAATCAATGTAACTATTATGTCAGTAGTCCTTTTTAATGTATAAAGATGGAATCTTTGAAAAAAATGAGAGTATTGAGTTTAACTTATTCGAGTTACCTATGAAGTCGCGAAGAGTGTTTTAATGACCAAAGATTGAATCTTCGAATGAAAATTCCTCAATACAGGAACCTATTATGTTACTAGATCTTTTTGATGTATAAAGATTGAATCTTTGAAAGAAAATTAGAGTTTTGAGTTAAACTTATTCGAGTTCCTTTTGACATCCCGAAGAGTGTTTTAATGAATAGAGATTGAATCTTTGAATGAAATTACCTCAATCGAGGTACCTATTAAGTCACTAGAAATTTTGATTGTATAAAGATTGAATCTTTGAAAAGAAATGAGAGTTTTGAGTTAAAGCTGTTCGAGTTCCCTTTGACGTCACGAAGAGTGTTTTAATGAGTAAAGATTGAATCTTTGAATGAAATTACCTCAATCAAGGTACCTATTCTACCACTAGACCTTTGTAATGTATAAAGATTGAATCTTTGAAAGAAAATGAGTGTTTTGAGTTTAACTTATTCGAGTTACCTATGAAATCGCGAAGAGTTTTTTAATGACTGAAGATTGAATCTTTGAATGAAAAATACCACAATAAAGGTACCAATTCTGTTACTAGACCTTTCCAATGTATAAAGATTGAATCTTTGAAAGAAAATGAGATTTTTGGGTTAAACTTATTCGAGTTCCCTGTAACGTCCCGAAGAGTGTCTTAATGAGTAAAGATTGAATCATTGAATGAAATTACCTCAATCAAGGTAGCTATTACATCACTAGACCTTTTTAATTTATAAAGATTGACGTTTTGAAAAGAAATGAGTGTTTCGAGTTAAAGTTATTCAAGTTCCCTTTGACGTCACGAAGAGTGTTTTAATGAGTAAAGATTGAATCTTTGAATGAAATTACCTCAATAAAGGTACCTATTCTGTCACTAAACCTTTTTAATGTATAAGGATTGAATCTTTGAAAGAACATGAGAGTTTTGAGCTCAACTTATTCGACTTACCTATGAAGTTGCGAAGAGTGTTTTAATGACTAAAGATTGAATCTTTGAATGAAAATACCTCAATAAAGGTACTTATTTTGTTAGTAGACCTTTTTAATGTATAAAGACTGTATCTTTGAAAGAAAATGAGAGTTTTGAGTTAAACTTATTCACGTTCCCTGTAACGTCCCAAAGAGTGTTTTAATGAGTAAATATTGAATCTTTGAATGTAATTACCTCAATCAAGGTAGCTGTTATGTCACTAGACCTTTTTAATGTACAAAGATTGAATCTTGGAAAGAAAGTGAGAGTTTTGAGTTCAACTTATTCGAGTTACCTATGAAGTCGCGAAGAGTGTTTTAATGAATAAAGATTGAATCTTTGAATGAAAACACCTCAATAAAGGTACCTATTATGTTACTAGACCTTTTTAATGTCTAAAGATTGAATCTTTGGAATAAAATGATAGTTCTGAGTTCAACTTATTCGATTTACCTATGAAGTCGTGAACAGTGTTTTAATGACTAAATAATGAATCTTTGAATGAAAATACCTTAGTAAAGGTACCTATTATGTTACAAGACCTTTTTAATGTATAAAGATTGAATCTTGGAAAGAAAATGACTGTTTTGAGTTAAACTTATTCGAGTTCCCTATGACATCCCGAAGAGTATTTCAACGAGTAAAGATTGAATCTTTGATTGAAATTACTTGAATCAAGGGACTTATTTTGTCCCCTGGACCTTTTATATATAGAGATTGAATCTTTAAAAAGAAGTGAGCGTTATGAGTTAAACCTATCCGAGTTCCCTATGACGTCCCGAATAGTGTTTTAACGCGTAAGGATTGAATCTTTGTATGAAATTACCTCAATAGAGGTACTTATTATGTCACTAGACCTTTTTAATGTATAAAGGTTCAAGCTTTGAAAGAAAATGAGAGTTTTGAGGTAAACATATTCGAGTTCCCTGCGACGTCTCGAAGAGTGTTTTAAAGAGTAAATATTGAATCTTTGAATGAAATTACCTCAATCAAGGTACCTATTATGTCACTAGACCTTTTTAATGTATAAAGATTGAATATTTGTAAAGAACTACGAGTTTTGAGTTAAAGTTATTTGAGTTCCCTTTGACGTCACGAAGCGTGTTTTAATGAGTAAAGATTGAATCTTTGAACGAAATTATCTCAATCAATGTAACTATTATGTCAGTAGACCTTTTTAATGTATAAAGATGGAATCTTTGAAAAAAATGAGAGTATTGAGTTTAACTTATTCGAGTTACCTATGAAGTCGCGAAGAGTGTTTTAATGACCAAAGATTGAATCTTCGAATGAAAATTCCTCAATACAGGAACCTATTATGTTACTAGATCTTTTTGATGTATAAAGATTGAATCTTTGAAAGAAAATTAGAGTTTTGAGTTAAACTTATTCGAGTTCCTTTTGACATCCCGAAGAGTGTTTTAATGAATAGAGATTGAATCTTTGAATGAAATTACCTCAATCGAGGTACCTATTAAGTCACTAGAAATTTTGATTGTATAAAGATTGAATCTTTGAAAAGAAATGAGAGTTTTGAGTTAAAGCTGTTCGAGTTCCCTTTGACGTCACGAAGAGTGTTTTAATGAGTAAAGATTGAATCTTTGAATGAAATTACCTCAATCAAGGTACCTATTCTACCACTAGACCTTTGTAATGTATAAAGATTGAATCTTTGAAAGAAAATGAGTGTTTTGAGTTTAACTTATTTGAGTTACCTATGAAATCGCGAAGAGTTTTTTAATGACTGAAGATTGAATCTTTGAATGAAAAATACCACAATAAAGGTACCAATTCTGTTACTAGACCTTTCCAATGTATAAAGATTGAATCTTTGAAAGAAAATGAGATTTTTGGGTTAAACTTATTCGAGTTCCCTGTAACGTCCCGAAGAGTGTCTTAATGAGTAAAGATTGAATCATTGAATGAAATTACCTCAATCAAGGTAGCTATTACATCACTAGACCTTTTTAATTTATAAAGATTGACGTTTTGAAAAGAAATGAGTGTTTCGAGTTAAAGTTATTCAAGTTCCCTTTGACGTCACGAAGAGTGTTTTAATGAGTAAAGATTGAATCTTTGAATGAAATTACCTCAATCAAGGTACCTATTCTGTCACTAAACCTTTTTAATGTATAAGGATTGAATCTTTGAAAGAACATGAGAGTTTTGAGCTCAACTTATTCGAGTTACCTATGAAGTTGCGAAGAGTGTTTTAATGACTAAAGATTGAATCTTTGAATGAAAATACCTCAATAAAGGTACTTATTTTGTTAGTAGACCTTTTTAATGTATAAAGACTGTATCTTTGAAAGAAAATGAGAGTTTTGAGTTAAACTTATTCACGTTCCCTGTAACGTCCCAAAGAGTGTTTTAATGAGTAAATATTGAATCTTTGAATGTAATTACCTCAATCAAGGTAGCTGTTATGTCACTAGACCTTTTTAATGTACAAAGATTGAATCTTGGAAAGAAAGTGAGAGTTTTGAGTTCAACTTATTCGAGTTACCTATGAAGTCGCGAAGAGTGTTTTAATGAATAAAGATTGAATCTTTGAATGAAAACACCTCAATAAAGGTACCTATTATGTTACTAGACCTTTTTAATGTCTAAAGATTGAATCTTTGGAATAAAATGATAGTTCTGAGTTCAACTTATTCGATTTACCTATGAAGTCGTGAACAGTGTTTTAATGACTAAATAATGAATCTTTGAATGAAAATACCTTAGTAAAGGTACCTATTATGTTACAAGACCTTTTTAATGTATAAAGATTGAATCTTGGAAAGAAAATGACTGTTTTGAGTTAAACTTATTCGAGTTCCCTATGACATCCCGAAGAGTATTTCAACGAGTAAAGATTGAATCTTTGATTGAAATTACTTGAATCAAGGGACTTATTTTGTCCCCTGGACCTTTTATATATAAAGATTGAATCTTTAAAAAGAAGTGAGCGTTATGAGTTAAACCTATCCGAGTTCCCTATGACGTCCCGAATAGTGTTTTAACGCGTAAGGATTGAATCTTTGTATGAAATTACCTCAATAGAGGTACTTATTATGTCACTAGACCTTTTTAATGTATAAAGGTTCAAGCTTTGAAAGAAAATGAGAGTTTTGAGTTAAACATATTCGAGTTCCCTGCGACGTCTCGAAGAGTGTTTTAAAGAGTAAATATTGAATCTTTGAATGAAATTACCTCAATCAAGGTACCTATTATGTCACTAGACCTTTTTAATGTATAAAGATTGAATATTTGTAAAGAACTACGAGTTTTGAGTTAAAGTTATTTGAGTTCCCTTTGACGTCACGAAGCGTGTTTTAATGAGTAAAGATTGAATCTTCGAACGAAATTATCTCAATCAATGTACCTATTATGTCAGTAGACCTTTTTAATGTATAAAGATGGAATCTTTGAAAAAAATGAGAGTATTGAGTTTAACTTATTCGAGTTACCTATGAAGTCGCGAAGAGTGTTTTAATGACCAAAGATTGAATCTTCGAATGAAAATTCCTCAATACAGGAACCTATTATGTTACTAGATCTTTTTGATGTATAAAGATTGAATCTTTGAAAGAAAATTAGAGTTTTGAGTTAAACTTATTCGAGTTCCTTTTGACATCCCGAAGAGTGTTTTAATGAATAGAGATTGAATCTTTGAATGAAATTACCTCAATCGAGGTACCTATTAAGTCACTAGAAATTTTGATTGTATAAAGATTGAATCTTTGAAAAGAAATGAGAGTTTTGAGTTAAAGCTGTTCGAGTTCCCTTTGACGTCACGAAGAGTGTTTTAATGAGTAAAGATTGAATCTTTGAATGAAATTACCTCAATCAAGGTACCTATTCTACCACTAGACCTTTGTAATGTATAAAGATTGAATCTTTGAAAGAAAATGAGTGTTTTGAGTTTAACTTATTCGAGTTACCTATGAAATCGCGAAGAGTTTTTTAATGACTGAAGATTGAATCTTTGAATGAAAAATACCACAATAAAGGTACCAATTCTGTTACTAGACCTTTCCAATGTATAAAGATTGAATCTTTGAAAGAAAATGAGATTTTTGGGTTAAACTTATTCGAGTTCCCTGTAACGTCCCGAAGAGTGTCTTAATGAGTAAAGATTGAATCATTGAATGAAATTACCTCAATCAAGGTAGCTATTACATCACTAGACCTTTTTAATTTATAAAGATTGACGTTTTGAAAAGAAATGAGTGTTTCGAGTTAAAGTTATTCAAGTTCCCTTTGACGTCACGAAGAGTGTTTTAATGAGTAAAGATTGAATCTTTGAATGAAATTACCTCAATCAAGGTACCTATTCTGTCACTAAACCTTTTTAATGTATAAGGATTGAATCTTTGAAAGAACATGAGAGTTTTGAGCTCAACTTATTCGAGTTACCTATGAAGTTCCGAAGAGTGTTTTAATGACTAAAGATTGAATCTTTGAATGAAAATACCTCAATAAAGGTACTTATTTTGTTAGTAGACCTTTTTAATGTATAAAGACTGTATCTTTGAAAGAAAATGAGAGTTTTGAGTTAAACTTATTCACGTTCCCTGTAACGTCCCAAAGAGTGTTTTAATGAGTAAATATTGAATCTTTGAATGTAATTACCTCAATCAAGGTAGCTGTTATGTCACTAGACCTTTTTAATGTACAAAGATTGAATCTTGGAAAGAAAGTGAGAGTTTTGAGTTCAACTTATTCGAGTTACCTATGAAGTCGCGAAGAGTGTTTTAATGAATAAAGATTGAATCTTTGAATGAAAACACCTCAATAAAGGTACCTATTATGTTACTAGACCTTTTTAATGTCTAAAGATTGAATCTTTGGAATAAAATGATAGTTCTGAGTTCAACTTATTCGATTTACCTATGAAGTCGTGAACAGTGTTTTAATGACTAAATAATGAATCTTTGAATGAAAATACCTTAGTAAAGGTACCTATTATGTTACAAGACCTTTTTAATGTATAAAGATTGAATCTTGGAAAGAAAATGACTGTTTTGAGTTAAACTTATTCGAGTTCCCTATGACATCCCGAAGAGTATTTCAACGAGTAAAGATTGAATCTTTGATTGAAATTACTTGAATCAAGAGACTTATTTTGTCCCCTGGACCTTTTATATATAAAGATTGAATCTTTAAAAAGAAGTGAGCGTTATGAGTTAAACCTATCCGAGTTCCCTATGACGTCCCGAATAGTGTTTTAACGCGTAAGGATTGAATCTTTGTATGAAATTACCTCAATAGAGGTACTTATTATGTCACTAGACCTTTTTAATGTATAAAGGTTCAAGCTTTGAAAGAAAATGAGAGTTTTGAGGTAAACATATTCGAGTTCCCTGCGACGTCTCGAAGAGTGTTTTAAAGAGTAAATATTGAATCTTTGAATGAAATTACCTCAATCAAGGTACCTATTATGTCACTAGACCTTTTTAATGTATAAAGATTGAATATTTGTAAAGAACTACGAGTTTTGAGTTAAAGTTATTTGAGTTCCCTTTGACGTCACGAAGCGTGTTTTAATGAGTAAAGATTGAATCTTCGAACGAAATTATCTCAATCAATGTAACTATTATGTCAGTAGTCCTTTTTAATGTATAAAGATGGAATCTTTGAAAAAAATGAGAGTATTGAGTTTAACTTATTCGAGTTACCTATGAAGTCGCGAAGAGTGTTTTAATGACCAAAGATTGAATCTTCGAATGAAAATTCCTCAATACAGGAACCTATTATGTTACTAGATCTTTTTGATGTATAAAGATTGAATCTTTGAAAGAAAATTAGAGTTTTGAGTTAAACTTATTCGAGTTCCTTTTGACATCCCGAAGAGTGTTTTAATGAATAGAGATTGAATCTTTGAATGAAATTACCTCAATCGAGGTACCTATTAAGTCACTAGAAATTTTGATTGTATAAAGATTGAATCTTTGAAAAGAAATGAGAGTTTTGAGTTAAAGCTGTTCGAGTTCCCTTTGACGTCACGAAGAGTGTTTTAATGAGTAAAGATTGAATCTTTGAATGAAATTACCTCAATCAAGGTACCTATTCTACCACTAGACCTTTGTAATGTATAAAGATTGAATCTTTGAAAGAAAATGAGTGTTTTGAGTTTAACTTATTCGAGTTACCTATGAAATCGCGAAGAGTTTTTTAATGACTGAAGATTGAATCTTTGAATGAAAAATACCACAATAAAGGTACCAATTCTGTTACTAGACCTTTCCAATGTATAAAGATTGAATCTTTGAAAGAAAATGAGATTTTTGGGTTAAACTTATTCGAGTTCCCTGTAACGTCCCGAAGAGTGTCTTAATGAGTAAAGATTGAATCATTGAATGAAATTACCTCAATCAAGGTAGCTATTACATCACTAGACCTTTTTAATTTATAAAGATTGACGTTTTGAAAAGAAATGAGTGTTTCGAGTTAAAGTTATT
Source organism: Cornus florida (assembly GCF_030987335.1). Lineage (NCBI taxonomy): Eukaryota > Viridiplantae > Streptophyta > Magnoliopsida > Cornales > Cornaceae > Cornus > Cornus florida. The sequence goes on along the minus strand of NW_026775890.1, from coordinate 430,843 downwards.
CAAGTTCCCTTTGACGTCACGAAGAGTGTTTTAATGAGTAAAGATTGAATCTTTGAATGAAATTACCTCAATAAAGGTACCTATTCTGTCACTAAACCTTTTTAATGTATAAGGATTGAATCTTTGAAAGAACATGAGAGTTTTGAGCTCAACTTATTCGAGTTACCTATGAAGTTGCGAAGAGTGTTTTAATGACTAAAGATTGAATCTTTGAATGAAAATACCTCAATAAAGGTACTTATTTTGTTAGTAGACCTTTTTAATGTATAAAGACTGTATCTTTGAAAGAAAATGAGAGTTTTGAGTTAAACTTATTCACGTTCCCTGTAACGTCCCAAAGAGTGTTTTAATGAGTAAATATTGAATCTTTGAATGTAATTACCTCAATCAAGGTAGCTGTTATGTCACTAGACCTTTTTAATGTACAAAGATTGAATCTTGGAAAGAAAGTGAGAGTTTTGAGTTCAACTTATTCGAGTTACCTATGAAGTCGCGAAGAGTGTTTTAATGAATAAAGATTGAATCTTTGAATGAAAACACCTCAATAAAGGTACCTATTATGTTACTAGACCTTTTTAATGTCTAAAGATTGAATCTTTGGAATAAAATGATAGTTCTGAGTTCAACTTATTCGATTTACCTATGAAGTCGTGAACAGTGTTTTAATGACTAAATAATGAATCTTTGAATGAAAATACCTTAGTAAAGGTACCTATTATGTTACAAGACCTTTTTAATGTATAAAGATTGAATCTTGGAAAGAAAATGACTGTTTTGAGTTAAACTTATTCGAGTTCCCTATGACATCCCGAAGAGTATTTCAACGAGTAAAGATTGAATCTTTGATTGAAATTACTTGAATCAAGGGACTTATTTTGTCCCCTGGACCTTTTATATATAGAGATTGAATCTTTAAAAAGAAGTGAGCGTTATGAGTTAAACCTATCCGAGTTCCCTATGACGTCCCGAATAGTGTTTTAACGCGTGAGGATTGAATCTTTGTATGAAATTACCTCAATAGAGGTACTTATTATGTCACTAGACCTTTTTAATGTATAAAGGTTCAAGCTTTGAAAGAAAATGAGAGTTTTGAGGTAAACATATTCGAGTTCCCTGCGACGTCTCGAAGAGTGTTTTAAAGAGTAAATATTGAATCTTTGAATGAAATTACCTCAATCAAGGTACCTATTATGTCACTAGACCTTTTTAATGTATAAAGATTGAATATTTGTAAAGAACTACGAGTTTTGAGTTAAAGTTATTTGAGTTCCCTTTGACGTCACGAAGCGTGTTTTAATGAGTAAAGATTGAATCTTTGAACGAAATTATCTCAATCAATGTAACTATTATGTCAGTAGACCTTTTTAATGTATAAAGATGGAATCTTTGAAAAAAATGAGAGTATTGAGTTTAACTTATTCGAGTTACCTATGAAGTCGCGAAGAGTGTTTTAATGACCAAAGATTGAATCTTCGAATGAAAATTCCTCAATACAGGAACCTATTATGTTACTAGATCTTTTTGATGTATAAAGATTGAATCTTTGAAAGAAAATTAGAGTTTTGAGTTAAACTTATTCGAGTTCCTTTTGACATCCCGAAGAGTGTTTTATTGAATAGAGATTGAATCTTTGAATGAAATTACCTCAATCGAGGTACCTATTAAGTCACTAGAAATTTTGATTGTATAAAGATTGAATCTTTGAAAAGAAATGAGAGTTTTGAGTTAAAGCTGTTCGAGTTCCCTTTGACGTCACGAAGAGTGTTTTAATGAGTAAAGATTGAATCTTTGAATGAAATTACCTCAATCAAGGTACCTATTCTACCACTAGACCTTTGTAATGTATAAAGATTGAATCTTTGAAAGAAAATGAGTGTTTTGAGTTTAACTTATTTGAGTTACCTATGAAATCGCGAAGAGTTTTTTAATGACTGAAGATTGAATCTTTGAATGAAAAATACCACAATAAAGGTACCAATTCTGTTACTAGACCTTTCCAATGTATAAAGATTGAATCTTTGAAAGAAAATGAGATTTTTGGGTTAAACTTATTCGAGTTCCCTGTAACGTCCCGAAGAGTGTCTTAATGAGTAAAGATTGAATCATTGAATGAAATTACCTCAATCAAGGTAGCTATTACATCACTAGACCTTTTTAATTTATAAAGATTGACGTTTTGAAAAGAAATGAGTGTTTCGAGTTAAAGTTATTCAAGTTCCCTTTGACGTCACGAAGAGTGTTTTAATGAGTAAAGATTGAATCTTTGAATGAAATTACCTCAATCAAGGTACCTATTCTGTCACTAAACCTTTTTAATGTATAAGGATTGAATCTTTGAAAGAACATGAGAGTTTTGAGCTCAACTTATTCGAGTTACCTATGAAGTTGCGAAGAGTGTTTTAATGACTAAAGATTGAATCTTTGAATGAAAATACCTCAATAAAGGTACTTATTTTGTTAGTAGACCTTTTTAATGTCTAAAGACTGTATCTTTGAAAGAAAATGAGAGTTTTGAGTTAAACTTATTCACATTCCCTGTAACATCCCAAAGAGTGTTTTAATGAGTAAATATTGAATCTTTGAATGTAATTACCTCAATCAAGGTAGCTGTTATGTCACTAGACCTTTTTAATGTACAAAGATTGAATCTTGGAAAGAACGTGAGAGTTTTGAGTTCAACTTATTCGAGTTACCTATGAAGTCGCGAAGAGTGTTTTAATGAATAAAGATTGAATCTTTGAATGAAAACACCTCAATAAAGGTACCTATTATGTTACTAGACCTTTTTAATGTCTAAAGATTGAATCTTTGGAATAAAATGATAGTTCTGAGTTCAACTTATTCGATTTACCTATGAAGTCGTGAACAGTGTTTTAATGACTAAATAATGAATCTTTGAATGAAAATACCTTAGTAAAGGTACCTATTATGTTACAAGACCTTTTTAATGTATAAAGATTGAATCTTGGAAAGAAAATGACTGTTTTGAGTTAAACTTATTCGAGTTCCCTATGACATCCCGAAGAGTATTTCAACGAGTAAAGATTGAATCTTTGATTGAAATTACTTGAATCAAGGGACTTATTTTGTCCCCTGGACCTTTTATATATAAAGATTGAATCTTTAAAAAGAAGTGAGCGTTATGAGTTAAACCTATCCGAGTTCCCTATGACATCCCGAATAGTGTTTTAACGCGTAAGGATTGAATCTTTGTATGAAATTACCTCAATAGAGGTACTTATTATGTCACTAGACCTTTTTAATGTATAAAGGTTCAAGCTTTGAAAGAAAATGAGAGTTTTGAGTTAAACGTATTCGAGTTCCCTGCGACGTCTCGAAGAGTGTTTTAAAGAGTAAATATTGAATCTTTGAATGAAATTACCTCAATCAAGGTACCTATTATGTCACTAGACCTTTTTAATGTATAAAGATTGAATATTTGTAAAGAACTACGAGTTTTGAGTTAAAGTTATTTGAGTTCCCTTTGACGTCACGAAGCGTGTTTTAATGAGTAAAGATTGAATCTTTGAACGAAATTATCTCAATCAATGTACCTATTATGTCAGTAGACCTTTTTAATGTATAAAGATGGAATCTTTGAAAAAAATGAGAGTATTGAGTTTAACTTATTCGAGTTACCTATGAAGTCGCGAAGAGTGTTTTAATGACCAAAGATTGAATCTTCGAATGAAAATTCCTCAATACAGGAACCTATTATGTTACTAGATCTTTTTGATGTATAAAGATTGAATCTTTGAAAGAAAATTAGAGTTTTGAGTTAAACTTATTCGAATTCCTTTTGACATCCCGAAGAGTGTTTTAATGAATAGAGATTGAATCTTTGAATGAAATTACCTCAATCGAGGTACCTATTAAGTCACTAGAAATTTTGATTGTATAAAGATTGAATCTTTGAAAAGAAATGAGAGTTTTGAGTTAAAGCTGTTCGAGTTCCCTTTGACGTCACGAAGAGTGTTTTAATGAGTAAAGATTGAATCTTTGAATGAAATTACCTCAATCAAGGTACCTATTCTACCACTAGACCTTTGTAATGTATAAAGATTGAATCTTTGAAAGAAAATGAGTGTTTTGAGTTTAACTTATTCGAGTTACCTATGAAATCGCGAAGAGTTTTTTAATGACTGAAGATTGAATCTTTGAATGAAAAATACCACAATAAAGGTACCAATTCTGTTACTAGACCTTTCCAATGTATAAAGATTGAATCTTTGAAAGAAAATGAGATTTTTGGGTTAAACTTATTCGAGTTCCCTGTAACGTCCCGAAGAGTGTCTTAATGAGTAAAGATTGAATCATTGAATGAAATTACCTCAATCAAGGTAGCTATTACATCACTAGACCTTTTTAATTTATAAAGATTGACGTTTTGAAAAGAAATGAGTGTTTCGAGTTAAAGTTATTCAAGTTCCCTTTGACGTCACGAAGAGTGTTTTAATGAGTAAAGATTGAATCTTTGAATGAAATTACCTCAATCAAGGTACCTATTCTGTCACTAAACCTTTTTAATGTATAAGGATTGAATCTTTGAAAGAACATGAGAGTTTTGAGCTCAACTTATTCGAGTTACCTATGAAGTTGCGAAGAGTGTTTTAATGACTAAAGATTGAATCTTTGAATGAAAATACCTCAATAAAGGTACTTATTTTGTTAGTAGACCTTTTTAATGTGTAAAGACTGTATCTTTGAAAGAAAATGAGAGTTTTGAGTTAAACTTATTCACGTTCCCTGTAACGTCCCAAAGAGTGTTTTAATGAGTAAATGTTGAATCTTTGAATGTAATTACCTCAATAAAGGTAGCTGTTATGTCACTAGACCTTTTTAATGTACAAAGATTGAATCTTGGAAAGAAAGTGAGAGTTTTGAGTTCAACTTATTCGAGTTACCTATGAAGTCGCGAAGAGTGTTTTAATGAATAAAGATTGAATCTTTGAATGAAAACACCTCAATAAAGGTACCTATTATGTTACTAGACCTTTTTAATGTCTAAAGATTGAATCTTTGGAATAAAATGATAGTTCTGAGTTCAACTTATTCGATTTACCTATGAAGTCGTGAACAGTGTTTTAATGACTAAATAATGAATCTTTGAATGAAAATACCTTAGTAAAGGTACCTATTATGTTACAAGACCTTTTTAATGTATAAAGATTGAATCTTGGAAAGAAAATGACTGTTTTGAGTTAAACTTATTCGAGTTCCCTATGACATCCCGAAGAGTATTTCAACGAGTAAAGATTGAATCTTTGATTGAAATTACTTGAATCAAGGGACTTATTTTGTCCCCTGGACCTTTTATATATAAAGATTGAATCTTTAAAAAGAAGTGAGCGTTATGAGTTAAACCTATGCGAGTTCCCTATGACGTCCCGAATAGTGTTTTAACGCGTAAGGATTGAATCTTTGTATGAAATTACCTCAATAGAGGTACTTATTATGTCACTAGACCTTTTTAATGTATAAAGGTTCAAGCTTTGAAAGAAAATGAGAGTTTTGAGTTAAACATATTCGAGTTCCCTGCGACGTCTCGAAGAGTGTTTTAAAGAGTAAATATTGAATCTTTGAATGAAATTACCTCAATCAAGGTACCTATTATGTCACTAGACCTTTTTAATGTATAAAGATTGAATATTTGTAAAGAACTACGAGTTTTGAGTTAAAGTTATTTGAGTTCCCTTTGACGTCACGAAGCGTGTTTTAATGAGTAAAGATTGAATCTTCGAACGAAATTATCTCAATCAATGTACCTATTATGTCAGTAGACCTTTTTAATGTATAAAGATGGAATCTTTGAAAAAAATGAGAGTATTGAGTTTAACTTATTCGAGTTACCTATGAAGTCGCGAAGAGTGTTTTAATGACCAAAGATTGAATCTTCGAATGAAAATTCCTCAATACAGGAACCTATTATGTTACTAGATCTTTTTGATGTATAAAGATTGAATCTTTGAAAGAAAATTAGAGTTTTGAGTTAAACTTATTCGAGTTCCTTTTGACATCCCGAAGAGTGTTTTAATGAATAGAGATTGAATCTTTGAATGAAATTACCTCAATCGAGGTACCTATTAAGTCACTAGAAATTTTGATTGTATAAAGATTGAATCTTTGAAAAGAAATGAGAGTTTTGAGTTAAAGCTGTTCGAGTTCCCTTTGACGTCACGAAGAGTGTTTTAATGAGTAAAGATTGAATCTTTGAATGAAATTACCTCAATCAAGGTACCTATTCTACCACTAGACCTTTGTAATGTATAAAGATTGAATCTTTGAAAGAAAATGAGTGTTTTGAGTTTAACTTATTTGAGTTACCTATGAAATCGCGAAGAGTTTTTTAATGACTGAAGATTGAATCTTTGAATGAAAAATACCACAATAAAGGTACCAATTCTGTTACTAGACCTTTCCAATGTATAAAGATTGAATCTTTGAAAGAAAATGAGATTTTTGGGTTAAACTTATTCGAGTTCCCTGTAACGTCCCGAAGAGTGTCTTAATGAGTAAAGATTGAATCATTGAATGAAATTACCTCAATCAAGGTAGCTATTACATCACTAGACCTTTTTAATTTATAAAGATTGACGTTTTGAAAAGAAATGAGTGTTTCGAGTTAAAGTTATTCAAGTTCCCTTTGACGTCACGAAGAGTGTTTTAATGAGTAAAGATTGAATCTTTGAATGAAATTACCTCAATCAAGGTACCTATTCTGTCACTAAACCTTTTTAATGTATAAGGATTGAATCTTTGAAAGAACATGAGAGTTTTGAGCTCAACTTATTCGAGTTACCTATGAAGTTGCGAAGAGTGTTTTAATGACTAAAGATTGAATCTTTGAATGAAAATACCTCAATAAAGGTACTTATTTTGTTAGTAGACCTTTTTAATGTATAAAGACTGTATCTTTGAAAGAAAATGAGAGTTTTGAGTTAAACTTATTCACATTCCCTGTAACATCCCAAAGAGTGTTTTAATGAGTAAATATTGAATCTTTGAATGTAATTACCTCAATCAAGGTAGCTGTTATGTCACTAGACCTTTTTAATGTACAAAGATTGAATCTTGGAAAGAACGTGAGAGTTTTGAGTTCAACTTATTCGAGTTACCTATGAAGTCGCGAAGAGTGTTTTAATGAATAAAGATTGAATCTTTGAATGAAAACACCTCAATAAAGGTACCTATTATGTTACTAGACCTTTTTAATGTCTAAAGATTGAATCTTTGGAATAAAATGATAGTTCTGAGTTCAACTTATTCGATTTACCTATGAAGTCGTGAACAGTGTTTTAATGACTAAATAATGAATCTTTGAATGAAAATACCTTAGTAAAGGTACCTATTATGTTACAAGACCTTTTTAATGTATAAAGATTGAATCTTGGAAAGAAAATGACTGTTTTGAGTTAAACTTATTCGAGTTCCCTATGACATCCCGAAGAGTATTTCAACGAGTAAAGATTGAATCTTTGATTGAAATTACTTGAATCAAGGGACTTATTTTGTCCCCTGGACCTTTTATATATAAAGATTGAATCTTTAAAAAGAAGTGAGCGTTATGAGTTAAACCTATGCGAGTTCCCTATGACGTCCCGAATAGTGTTTTAACGCGTAAGGATTGAATCTTTGTATGAAATTACCTCAATAGAGGTACTTATTATGTCACTAGACCTTTTTAATGTATAAAGGTTCAAGCTTTGAAAGAAAATGAGAGTTTTGAGTTAAACATATTCGAGTTCCCTGCGACGTCTCGAAGAGTGTTTTAAAGAGTAAATATTGAATCTTTGAATGAAATTACCTCAATCAAGGTACCTATTATGTCACTAGACCTTTTTAATGTATAAAGATTGAATATTTGTAAAGAACTACGAGTTTTGAGTTAAAGTTATTTGAGTTCCCTTTGACGTCACGAAGCGTGTTTTAATGAGTAAAGATTGAATCTTCGAACGAAATTATCTCAATCAATGTACCTATTATGTCAGTAGACCTTTTTAATGTATAAAGATGGAATCTTTGAAAAAAATGAGAGTATTGAGTTTAACTTATTCGAGTTACCTATGAAGTCGCGAAGAGTGTTTTAATGACCAAAGATTGAATCTTCGAATGAAAATTCCTCAATACAGGAACCTATTATGTTACTAGATCTTTTTGATGTATAAAGATTGAATCTTTGAAAGAAAATTAGAGTTTTGAGTTAAACTTATTCGAGTTCCTTTTGACATCCCGAAGAGTGTTTTAATGAATAGAGATTGAATCTTTGAATGAAATTACCTCAATCGAGGTACCTATTAAGTCACTAGAAATTTTGATTGTATAAAGATTGAATCTTTGAAAAGAAATGAGAGTTTTGAGTTAAAGCTGTTCGAGTTCCCTTTGACGTCACGAAGAGTGTTTTAATGAGTAAAGATTGAATCTTTGAATGAAATTACCTCAATCAAGGTACCTATTCTACCACTAGACCTTTGTAATGTATAAAGATTGAATCTTTGAAAGAAAATGAGTGTTTTGAGTTTAACTTATTCGAGTTACCTATGAAATCGCGAAGAGTTTTTTAATGACTGAAGATTGAATCTTTGAATGAAAAATACCACAATAAAGGTACCAATTCTGTTACTAGACCTTTCCAATGTATAAAGATTGAATCTTTGAAAGAAAATGAGATTTTTGGGTTAAACTTATTCGAGTTCCCTGTAACGTCCCGAAGAGTGTCTTAATGAGTAAAGATTGAATCATTGAATGAAATTACCTCAATCAAGGTAGCTATTACATCACTAGACCTTTTTAATTTATAAAGATTGACGTTTTGAAAAGAAATGAGTGTTTCGAGTTAAAGTTATTCAAGTTCCCTTTGACGTCACGAAGAGTGTTTTAATGAGTAAAGATTGAATCTTTGAATGAAATTACCTCAATCAAGGTACCTATTCTGTCACTAAACCTTTTTAATGTATAAGGATTGAATCTTTGAAAGAACATGAGAGTTTTGAGCTCAACTTATTCGAGTTACCTATGAAGTTGCGAAGAGTGTTTTAATGACTAAAGATTGAATCTTTGAATGAAAATACCTCAATAAAGGTACTTATTTTGTTAGTAGACCTTTTTAATGTATAAAGACTGTATCTTTGAAAGAAAATGAGAGTTTTGAGTTAAACTTATTCACGTTCCCTGTAACGTCCCAAAGACTGTTTTAATGAGTAAATATTGAATCTTTGAATGTAATTACCTCAATCAAGGTAGCTGTTATGTCACTAGACCTTTTTAATGTACAAAGATTGAATCTTGGAAAGAAAGTGAGAGTTTTGAGTTTAACTTATTCGAGTTACCTATGAAGTCGCGAAGAGTGTTTTAATGAATAAAGATTGAATCTTTGAATGAAAACACCTCAATAAAGGTACCTATTATGTTACTAGACCTTTTTAATGTCTAAAGATTGAATCTTTGGAATAAAATGATAGTTCTGAGTTCAACTTATTCGATTTACCTATGAAGTCGTGAACAGTGTTTTAATGACTAAATAATGAATCTTTGAATGAAAATACCTTAGTAAAGGTACCTATTATGTTACAAGACCTTTTTAATGTATAAAGATTGAATCTTGGAAAGAAAATGACTGTTTTGAGTTAAACTTATTCGAGTTCCCTATGACATCCCGAAGAGTATTTCAACGAGTAAAGATTGAATCTTTGATTGAAATTACTTGAATCAAGGGACTTATTTTGTCCCCTGGACCTTTTATATATAAAGATTGAATCTTTAAAAAGAAGTGAGCGTTATGAGTTAAACCTATCCGAGTTCCCTATGACGTCCCGAATAGTGTTTTAACGCGTAAGGATTGAATCTTTGTATGAAATTACCTCAATAGAGGTACTTATTATGTCACTAGACCTTTTTAATGTATAAAGGTTCAAGCTTTGAAAGAAAATGAGAGTTTTGAGTTAAACATATTCGAGTTCCCTGCGACGTCTCGAAGAGTGTTTTAAAGAGTAAATATTGAATCTTTGAATGAAATTACCTCAATCAAGGTACCTATTATGTCACTAGACCTTTTTAATGTATAAAGATTGAATATTTGTAAAGAACTACGAGTTTTGAGTTAAAGTTATTTGAGTTCCCTTTGACGTCACGAAGCGTGTTTTAATGAGTAAAGATTGAATCTTTGAACGAAATTATCTCAATCAATGTAACTATTATGTCAGTAGACCTTTTTAATGTATAAAGATGGAATCTTTGAAAAAAATGAGAGTATTGAGTTTAACTTATTCGAGTTACCTATGAAGTCGCGAAGAGTGTTTTAATGACCAAAGATTGAATCTTCGAATGAAAATTCCTCAATACAGGAACCTATTATGTTACTAGATCTTTTTGATGTATAAAGATTGAATCTTTGAAAGAAAATTAGAGTTTTGAGTTAAACTTATTCGAGTTCCTTTTGACATCCCGAAGAGTGTTTTAATGAATAGAGATTGAATCTTTGAATGAAATTACCTCAATCGAGGTACCTATTAAGTCACTAGAAATTTTGATTGTATAAAGATTGAATCTTTGAAAAGAAATGAGAGTTTTGAGTTAAAGCTGTTCGAGTTCCCTTTGACGTCACGAAGAGTGTTTTAATGAGTAAAGATTGAATCTTTGAATGAAATTACCTCAATCAAGGTACCTATTCTACCACTAGACCTTTGTAATGTATAAAGATTGAATCTTTGAAAGAAAATGAGTGTTTTGAGTTTAACTTATTTGAGTTACCTATGAAATCGCGAAGAGTTTTTTAATGACTGAAGATTGAATCTTTGAATGAAAAATACCACAATAAAGGTACCAATTCTGTTACTAGACCTTTCCAATGTATAAAGATTGAATCTTTGAAAGAAAATGAGATTTTTGGGTTAAACTTATTCGAGTTCCCTGTAACGTCCCGAAGAGTGTCTTAATGAGTAAAGATTGAATCATTGAATGAAATTACCTCAATCAAGGTAGCTATTACATCACTAGACCTTTTTAATTTATAAAGATTGACGTTTTGAAAAGAAATGAGTGTTTCGAGTTAAAGTTATTCAAGTTCCCTTTGACGTCACGAAGAGTGTTTTAATGAGTAAAGATTGAATCTTTGAATGAAATTACCTCAATCAAGGTACCTATTCTGTCACTAAACCTTTTTAATGTATAAGGATTGAATCTTTGAAAGAACATGAGAGTTTTGAGCTCAACTTATTCGAGTTACCTATGAAGTTGCGAAGAGTGTTTTAATGACTAAAGATTGAATCTTTGAATGAAAATACCTCAATAAAGGTACTTATTTTGTTAGTAGACCTTTTTAATGTGTAAAGACTGTATCTTTGAAAGAAAATGAGAGTTTTGAGTTAAACTTATTCACGTTCCCTGTAACGTCCCAAAGAGTGTTTTAATGAGTAAATATTGAATCTTTGAATGTAATTACCTCAATAAAGGTAGCTGTTATGTCACTAGACCTTTTTAATGTACAAAGATTGAATCTTGGAAAGAAAGTGAGAGTTTTGAGTTCAACTTATTCGAGTTACCTATGAAGTCGCGAAGAGTGTTTTAATGAATAAAGATTGAATCTTTGAATGAAAACACCTCAATAAAGGTACCTATTATGTTACTAGACCTTTTTAATGTCTAAAGATTGAATCTTTGGAATAAAATGATAGTTCTGAGTTCAACTTATTCGATTTACCTATGAAGTCGTGAACAGTGTTTTAATGACTAAATAATGAATCTTTGAATGAAAATACCTTAGTAAAGGTACCTATTATGTTACAAGACCTTTTTAATGTATAAAGATTGAATCTTGGAAAGAAAATGACTGTTTTGAGTTAAACTTATTCGAGTTCCCTATGACATCCCGAAGAGTATTTCAACGAGTAAAGATTGAATCTTTGATTGAAATTACTTGAATCAAGGGACTTATTTTGTCCCCTGGACCTTTTATATATAAAGATTGAATCTTTAAAAAGAAGTGAGCGTTATGAGTTAAACCTATGCGAGTTCCCTATGACGTCCCGAATAGTGTTTTAACGCGTAAGGATTGAATCTTTGTATGAAATTACCTCAATAGAGGTACTTATTATGTCACTAGACCTTTTTAATGTATAAAGGTTCAAGCTTTGAAAGAAAATGAGAGTTTTGAGTTAAACATATTCGAGTTCCCTGCGACGTCTCGAAGAGTGTTTTAAAGAGTAAATATTGAATCTTTGAATGAAATTACCTCAATCAAGGTACCTATTATGTCACTAGACCTTTTTAATGTATAAAGATTGAATATTTGTAAAGAACTACGAGTTTTGAGTTAAAGTTATTTGAGTTCCCTTTGACGTCACGAAGCGTGTTTTAATGAGTAAAGATTGAATCTTCGAACGAAATTATCTCAATCAATGTACCTATTATGTCAGTAGACCTTTTTAATGTATAAAGATGGAATCTTTGAAAAAAATGAGAGTATTGAGTTTAACTTATTCGAGTTACCTATGAAGTCGCGAAGAGTGTTTTAATGACCAAAGATTGAATCTTCGAATGAAAATTCCTCAATACAGGAACCTATTATGTTACTAGATCTTTTTGATGTATAAAGATTGAATCTTTGAAAGAAAATTAGAGTTTTGAGTTAAACTTATTCGAGTTCCTTTTGACATCCCGAAGAGTGTTTTAATGAATAGAGATTGAATCTTTGAATGAAATTACCTCAATCGAGGTACCTATTAAGTCACTAGAAATTTTGATTGTATAAAGATTGAATCTTTGAAAAGAAATGAGAGTTTAGAGTTAAAGCTGTTCGAGTTCCCTTTGACGTCACGAAGAGTGTTTTAATGAGTAAAGATTGAATCTTTGAATGAAATTACCTCAATCAAGGTACCTATTCTACCACTAGACCTTTGTAATGTATAAAGATTGAATCTTTGAAAGAAAATGAGTGTTTTGAGTTTAACTTATTCGAGTTACCTATGAAATCGCGAAGAGTTTTTTAATGACTGAAGATTGAATCTTTGAATGAAAAATACCACAATAAAGGTACCAATTCTGTTACTAGACCTTTCCAATGTATAAAGATTGAATCTTTGAAAGAAAATGAGATTTTTGGGTTAAACTTATTCGAGTTCCCTGTAACGTCCCGAAGAGTGTCTTAATGAGTAAAGATTGAATCATTGAATGAAATTACCTCAATCAAGGTAGCTATTACATCACTAGACCTTTTTAATTTATAAAGATTGACGTTTTGAAAAGAAATGAGTGTTTCGAGTTAAAGTTATTCAAGTTCCCTTTGACGTCACGAAGAGTGTTTTAATGAGTAAAGATTGAATCTTTGAATGAAATTACCTCAATCAAGGTACCTATTCTGTCACTAAACCTTTTTAATGTATAAGGATTGAATCTTTGAAAGAACATGAGAGTTTTGAGCTCAACTTATTCGAGTTACCTATGAAGTTGCGAAGAGTGTTTTAATGACTAAAGATTGAATCTTTGAATGAAAATACCTCAATAAAGGTACTTATTTTGTTAGTAGACCTTTTTAATGTGTAAAGACTGTATCTTTGAAAGAAAATGAGAGTTTTGAGTTAAACTTATTCACGTTCCCTGTAACGTCCCAAAGAGTGTTTTAATGAGTAAATATTGAATCTTTGAATGTAATTACCTCAATCAAGGTAGCTGTTATGTCACTAGACCTTTTTAATGTACAAAGATTGAATCTTGGAAAGAAAGTGAGAGTTTTGAGTTCAACTTATTCGAGTTACCTATGAAGTCGCGAAGAGTGTTTTAATGAATAAAGATTGAATCTTTGAATGAAAACACCTCAATAAAGGTACCTATTATGTTACTAGACCTTTTTAATGTCTAAAGATTGAATCTTTGGAATAAAATGATAGTTCTGAGTTCAACTTATTCGATTTACCTATGAAGTCGTGAACAGTGTTTTAATGACTAAATAATGAATCTTTGAATGAAAATACCTTAGTAAAGGTACCTATTATGTTACAAGACCTTTTTAATGTATAAAGATTGAATCTTGGAAAGAAAATGACTGTTTTGAGTTAAACTTATTCGAGTTCCCTATGACATCCCGAAGAGTATTTCAACGAGTAAAGATTGAATCTTTGATTGAAATTACTTGAATCAAGGGACTTATTTTGTCCCCTGGACCTTTTATATATAAAGATTGAATCTTTAAAAAGAAGTGAGCGTTATGAGTTAAACCTATGCGAGTTCCCTATGACGTCCCGAATAGTGTTTTAACGCGTAAGGATTGAATCTTTGTATGAAATTACCTCAATAGAGGTACTTATTATGTCACTAGACCTTTTTAATGTATAAAGGTTCAAGCTTTGAAAGAAAATGAGAGTTTTGAGTTAAACATATTCGAGTTCCCTGCGACGTCTCGAAGAGTGTTTTAAAGAGTAAATATTGAATCTTTGAATGAAATTACCTCAATCAAGGTACCTATTATGTCACTAGACCTTTTTAATGTATAAAGATTGAATATTTGTAAAGAACTACGAGTTTTGAGTTAAAGTTATTTGAGTTCCCTTTGACGTCACGAAGCGTGTTTTAATGAGTAAAGATTGAATCTTCGAACGAAATTATCTCAATCAATGTACCTATTATGTCAGTAGACCTTTTTAATGTATAAAGATGGAATCTTTGAAAAAAATGAGAGTATTGAGTTTAACTTATTCGAGTTACCTATGAAGTCGCGAAGAGTGTTTTAATGACCAAAGATTGAATCTTCGAATGAAAATTCCTCAATACAGGAACCTATTATGTTACTAGATCTTTTTGATGTATAAAGATTGAATCTTTGAAAGAAAATTAGAGTTTTGAGTTAAACTTATTCGAGTTCCTTTTGACATCCCGAAGAGTGTTTTAATGAATAGAGATTGAATCTTTGAATGAAATTACCTCAATCGAGGTACCTATTAAGTCACTAGAAATTTTGATTGTATAAAGATTGAATCTTTGAAAAGAAATGAGAGTTTTGAGTTAAAGCTGTTCGAGTTCCCTTTGACGTCACGAAGAGTGTTTTAATGAGTAAAGATTGAATCTTTGAATGAAATTACCTCAATCAAGGTACCTATTCTACCACTAGACCTTTGTAATGTATAAAGATTGAATCTTTGAAAGAAAATGAGTGTTTTGAGTTTAACTTATTCGAGTTACCTATGAAATCGCGAAGAGTTTTTTAATGACTGAAGATTGAATCTTTGAATGAAAAATACCACAATAAAGGTACCAATTCTGTTACTAGACCTTTCCAATGTATAAAGATTGAATCTTTGAAAGAAAATGAGATTTTTGGGTTAAACTTATTCGAGTTCCCTGTAACGTCCCGAAGAGTGTCTTAATGAGTAAAGATTGAATCATTGAATGAAATTACCTCAATCAAGGTAGCTATTACATCACTAGACCTTTTTAATTTATAAAGATTGACGTTTTGAAAAGAAATGAGTGTTTCGAGTTAAAGTTATTCAAGTTCCCTTTGACGTCACGAAGAGTGTTTTAATGAGTAAAGATTGAATCTTTGAATGAAATTACCTCAATCAAGGTACCTATTCTGTCACTAAACCTTTTTAATGTATAAGGATTGAATCTTTGAAAGAACATGAGAGTTTTGAGCTCAACTTATTCGAGTTACCTATGAAGTTGCGAAGAGTGTTTTAATGACTAAAGATTGAATCTTTGGATGAAAATACCTCAATAAAGGTACTTATTTTGTTAGTAGACCTTTTTAATGTGTAAAGACTGTATCTTTGAAAGAAAATGAGAGTTTTGAGTTAAACTTATTCACGTTCCCTGTAACGTCCCAAAGAGTGTTTTAATGAGTAAATATTGAATCTTTGAATGTAATTACCTCAATCAAGGTAGCTGTTATGTCACTAGACCTTTTTAATGTACAAAGATTGAATCTTGGAAAGAAAGTGAGAGTTTTGAGTTCAACTTATTCGAGTTACCTATGAAGTCGCGAAGAGTGTTTTAATGAATAAAGATTGAATCTTTGAATGAAAACACCTCAATAAAGGTACCTATTATGTTACTAGACCTTTTTAATGTCTAAAGATTGAATCTTTGGAATAAAATGATAGTTCTGAGTTCAACTTATTCGATTTACCTATGAAGTCGTGAACAGTGTTTTAATGACTAAATAATGAATCTTTGAATGAAAATACCTTAGTAAAGGTACCTATTATGTTACAAGACCTTTTTAATGTATAAAGATTGAATCTTGGAAAGAAAATGACTGTTTTGAGTTAAACTTATTCGAGTTCCCTATGACATCCCGAAGAGTATTTCAACGAGTAAAGATTGAATCTTTGATTGAAATTACTTGAATCAAGGGACTTATTTTGTCCCCTGGACCTTTTATATATAAAGATTGAATCTTTAAAAAGAAGTGAGCGTTATGAGTTAAACCTATCCGAGTTCCCTATGACGTCCCGAATAGTGTTTTAACGCGTAAGGATTGAATCTTTGTATGAAATTACCTCAATAGAGGTACTTATTATGTCACTAGACCTTTTTAATGTATAAAGGTTCAAGCTTTGAAAGAAAATGAGAGTTTTGAGTTAAACATATTCGAGTTCCCTGCGACGTCTCGAAGAGTGTTTTAAAGAGTAAATATTGAATCTTTGAATGAAATTACCTCAATCAAGGTACCTATTATGTCACTAGACCTTTTTAATGTATAAAGATTGAATATTTGTAAAGAACTACGAGTTTTGAGTTAAAGTTATTTGAGTTCCCTTTGACGTCACGAAGCGTGTTTTAATGAGTAAAGATTGAATCTTCGAACGAAATTATCTCAATCAATGTACCTATTATGTCAGTAGACCTTTTTAATGTATAAAGATGGAATCTTTGAAAAAAATGAGAGTATTGAGTTTAACTTATTCGAGTTACCTATGAAGTCGCGAAGAGTGTTTTAATGACCAAAGATTGAATCTTCGAATGAAAATTCCTCAATACAGGAACCTATTATGTTACTAGATCTTTTTGATGTATAAAGATTGAATCTTTGAAAGAAAATTAGAGTTTTGAGTTAAACTTATTCGAGTTCCTTTTGACATCCCGAAGAGTGTTTTAATGAATAGAGATTGAATCTTTGAATGAAATTACCTCAATCGAGGTACCTATTAAGTCACTAGAAATTTTGATTGTATAAAGATTGAATCTTTGAAAAGAAATGAGAGTTTTGAGTTAAAGCTGTTCGAGTTCCCTTTGACGTCACGAAGAGTGTTTTAATGAGTAAAGATTGAATCTTTGAATGAAATTACCTCAATCAAGGTACCTATTCTACCACTAGACCTTTGTAATGTATAAAGATTGAATCTTTGAAAGAAAATGAGTGTTTTGAGTTTAACTTATTCGAGTTACCTATGAAATCGCGAAGAGTTTTTTAATGACTGAAGATTGAATCTTTGAATGAAAAATACCACAATAAAGGTACCAATTCTGTTACTAGACCTTTCCAATGTATAAAGATTGAATCTTTGAAAGAAAATGAGATTTTTGGGTTAAACTTATTCGAGTTCCCTGTAACGTCCCGAAGAGTGTCTTAATGAGTAAAGATTGAATCATTGAATGAAATTACCTCAATCAAGGTAGCTATTACATCACTAGACCTTTTTAATTTATAAAATTGACGTTTTGAAAAGAAATGAGTGTTTCGAGTTAAAGTTATTCAAGTTCCCTTTGACGTCACGAAGAGTGTTTTAATGAGTAAAGATTGAATCTTTGAATGAAATTACCTCAATCAAGGTACCTATTCTGTCACTAAACCTTTTTAATGTATAAGGATTGAATCTTTGAAAGAACATGAGAGTTTTGAGCTCAACTTATTCGAGTTACCTATGAAGTTGCGAAGAGTGTTTTAATGACTAAAGATTGAATCTTTGAATGAAAATACCTCAATAAAGGTACTTATTTTGTTAGTAGACCTTTTTAATGTATAAAGACTGTATCTTTGAAAGAAAATGAGAGTTTTGAGTTAAACTTATTCACGTTCCCTGTAACGTCCCAAAGAGTGTTTTAATGAGTAAATATTGAATCTTTGAATGTAATTACCTCAATCAAGGTAGCTGTTATGTCACTAGACCTTTTTAATGTACAAAGATTGAATCTTGGAAAGAAAGTGAGAGTTTTGAGTTCAACTTATTCGAGTTACCTATGAAGTCGCGAAGAGTGTTTTAATGAATAAAGATTGAATCTTTGAATGAAAACACCTCAATAAAGGTACCTATTATGTTACTAGACCTTTTTAATGTCTAAAGATTGAATCTTTGGAATAAAATGATAGTTCTGAGTTCAACTTATTCGATTTACCTATGAAGTCGTGAACAGTGTTTTAATGACTAAATAATGAATCTTTGAATGAAAATACCTTAGTAAAGGTACCTATTATGTTACAAGACCTTTTTAATGTATAAAGATTGAATCTTGGAAAGAAAATGACTGTTTTGAGTTAAACTTATTCGAGTTCCCTATGACATCCCGAAGAGTATTTCAACGAGTAAAGATTGAATCTTTGATTGAAATTACTTGAATCAAGGGACTTATTTTGTCCCCTGGACCTTTTATATATAAAGATTGAATCTTTAAAAAGAAGTGAGCGTTATGAGTTAAACCTATCCGAGTTCCCTATGACGTCCCGAATAGTGTTTTAACGCGTAAGGATTGAATCTTTGTATGAAATTACCTCAATAAAGGTACTTATTATGTCACTAGACCTTTTTAATGTATAAAGGTTCAAGCTTTGAAAGAAAATGAGAGTTTTGAGTTAAACATATTCGAGTTCCCTGCGACGTCTCGAAGAGTGTTTTAAAGAGTAAATATTGAATCTTTGAATGAAATTACCTCAATCAAGGTACCTATTATGTCACTAGACCTTTTTAATGTATAAAGATTGAATATTTGTAAAGAACTACGAGTTTTGAGTTAAAGTTATTTGAGTTCCCTTTGACGTCACGAAGCGTGTTTTAATGAGTAAAGATTGAATCTTCGAACGAAATTATCTCAATCAATGTACCTATTATGTCAGTAGACCTTTTTAATGTATAAAGATGGAATCTTTGAAAAAAATGAGAGTATTGAGTTTAAATTATTCGAGTTACCTATGAAGTCGCGAAGAGTGTTTTAATGACCAAAGATTGAATCTTCGAATGAAAATTCCTCAATACAGGAACCTATTATGTTACTAGATCTTTTTGATGTATAAAGATTGAATCTTTGAAAGAAAATTAGAGTTTTGAGTTAAACTTATTCGAGTTCCTTTTGACATCCCGAAGAGTGTTTTAATGAATAGAGATTGAATCTTTGAATGAAATTACCTCAATCGAGGTACCTATTAAGTCACTAGAAATTTTGATTGTATAAAGATTGAATCTTTGAAAAGAAATGAGAGTTTTGAGTTAAAGCTGTTCGAGTTCCCTTTGACGTCACGAAGAGTGTTTTAATGAGTAAAGATTGAATCTTTGAATGAAATTACCTCAATCAAGGTACCTATTCTACCACTAGACCTTTGTAATGTATAAAGATTGAATCTTTGAAAGAAAATGAGTGTTTTGAGTTTAACTTATTCGAGTTACCTATGAAATCGCGAAGAGTTTTTTAATGACTGAAGATTGAATCTTTGAATGAAAAATACCACAATAAAGGTACCAATTCTGTTACTAGACCTTTCCAATGTATAAAGATTGAATCTTTGAAAGAAAATGAGATTTTTGGGTTAAACTTATTCGAGTTCCCCGTAACGTCCCGAAGAGTGTCTTAATGAGTAAAGATTGAATCATTGAATGAAATTACCTCAATCAAGGTAGCTATTACATCACTGGACCTTTTTAATTTATAAAGATTGACGTTTTGAAAAGAAATGAGTGTTTCGAGTTAAAGTTATTCAAGTTCCCTTTGACGTCACGAAGAGTGTTTTAATGAGTAAAGATTGAATCTTTGAATGAAATTACCTCAATCAAGGTACCTATTCTGTCACTAAACCTTTTTAATGTATAAGGATTGAATCTTTGAAAGAACATGAGAGTTTTGAGCTCAACTTATTCGAGTTACCTATGAAGTTGCGAAGAGTGTTTTAATGACTAAAGATTGAATCTTTGAATGAAAATACCTCAATAAAGGTACTTATTTTGTTAGTAGACCTTTTTAATGTATAAAGACTGTATCTTTGAAAGAAAATGAGAGTTTTGAGTTAAACTTATTCACGTTCCCTGTAACGTCCCAAAGAGTGTTTTAATGAGTAAATATTGAATCTTTGAATGTAATTACCTCAATCAAGGTAGCTGTTATGTCGCTAGACCTTTTTAATGTACAAATATTGAATCTTGGAACGAAAGTGAGAGTTTTGAGTTCAACTTATTCGAGTTACCTATGAAGTCGCGAAGAGTGTTTTAATGAATAAAGATTGAATCTTTGAATGAAAATACCTCAATAAAGGTACCTATTATGTTACTAGACCTTTTTAATGTCTAAAGATTGAATCTTTGGAATAAAATGATAGTTCTGAGTTCAACTTATTCGATTTACCTATGAAGTCGTGAACAGTGTTTTAATGACTAAATAATGAATCTTTGAATGAAAATACCTTAGTAAAGGTACCTATTATGTTACAAGACCTTTTTAATGTATAAAGATTGAATCTTGGAAAGAAAGTGACTGTTTTGAGTTAAACTTATTCGAGTTCCGTATGACATCCCGAAGAGTATTTCAACGAGTAAAGATTGAATCTTTGATTGAAATCACTTGAATCAAGGGACTTATTTTGTCCCCTGGACCTTTTATATATAAAGATTGAATCTTTAAAAAGAAGTGAGCGTTATGAGTTAAACCTATCCGAGTTCCCTATGACGTCCCGAATAGTGTTTTAACGCGTAAGGATTGAATCTTTATATGAAATTACCTCAATAGAGGTACTTATTATGTCACTAGACCTTTTTAATGTATAAAGGTTCAAGCTTTGAAAGAAAATGAGAGTTTTGAGTTAAACATATTCGAGTTACCTGCGGCGTCTCGAAGAGTGTTTTAAAGAGTAAATATTGAATCTTTGAATGAAATTACCTCAATCAAGGTACCTATTATGTCACTAGACCTTTTTAATGTATAAAGATTGAATATTTGTAAAGAACTACGAGTTTTGAGTTAAAGTTATTTGAGTTCCCTTTGACGTCACGAAGCGTGTTTTAATGAGTAAAGATTGAATCTTCGAACGAAATTATCTCAATCAATGTACCTATTATGTCAGTAGACCTTTTTAATGTATAAAGATGGAATCTTTCAAAAAAATGAGAGTATTGAGTTTAAATTATTCGAGTTACCTATGAAGTCGCGAAGAGTGTTTTAATGACCAAAGATTGAATCTTCGAATGAAAATTCCTCAATACAGGAACCTATTATGTTACTAGATCTTTTTGATGTATAAAGATTGAATCTTTGAAAGAAAATTAGAGTTTTGAGTTAAACTTATTCGAGTTCCTTTTGACATCCCGAAGAGTGTTTTAATGAATAGAGATTGAATCTTTGAATGAAATTACCTCAATCGAGGTACCTATTAAGTCACTAGAAATTTTGATTGTATAAAGATTGAATCTTTGAAAAGAAATGAGAGTTTTGAGTTAAAGCTGTTCGAGTTCCCTTTGACGTCACGAAGAGTGTTTTAATGAGTAAAGATTGAATCTTTGAATGAAATTACCTCAATCTGTACCTATTCTACCACTAGACCTTTGTAATGTATAAAGATTGAATCTTTGAAAGAAAATGAGTGTTTTGAGTTTAACTTATTCGAGTTACCTATGAAATCGCGAAGAGTTTTTTAATGACTGAAGATTGAATCTTTGAATGAAAAATACCACAATAAAGGTACCAATTCTGTTACTAGACCTTTCCAATGTATAAAGATTGAATCTTTGAAAGAAAATGAGATTTTTGGGTTAAACTTATTCGAGTTCCCTGTAACGTCCCGAAGAGTGTCTTAATGAGTAAAGATTGAATCATTGAATGAAATTACCTCAATCAAGGTAGCTATTACATCACTAGACCTTTTTAATTTATAAAGATTGACGTTTTGAAAAGAAATGAGTGTTTCGAGTTAAAGTTATTCAAGTTCCCTTTGACGTCACGAAGAGTGTTTTAATGAGTAAAGATTGAATCTTTGAATGAAATTACCTCAATCAAGGTACCTATTCTGTCACTAAACCTTTTTAATGTATAAGGATTGAATCTTTGAAAGAACATGAGAGTTTTGAGCTCAACTTATTCGAGTTACCTATGAAGTTGCGAAGAGTGTTTTAATGACTAAAGATTGAATCTTTGAATGAAAATACCTCAATAAAGGTACTTATTTTGTTAGTAGACCTTTTTAATGTATAAAGACTGTATCTTTGAAAGAAAATGAGAGTTTTGAGTTAAACTTATTCACGTTCCCTGTAACGTCCCAAAGAGTGTTTTAATGAGTAAATATTGAATCTTTGAATGTAATTACCTCAATCAAGGTAGCTGTTATGTCAGTAGACCTTTTTAATGTACAAAGATTGAATCTTGGAAAGAAAGTGAGAGTTTTGAGTTCAACTTATTCGAGTTACCTATGAAGTCGCGAAGAGTGTTTTAATGAATAAAGATTGAATCTTTGAATGAAAACACCTCAATAAAGGTACCTATTATGTTACTAGACCTTTTTAATGTCTAAAGATTGAATCTTTGGAATAAAATGATAGTTCTGAGTTCAACTTATTCGATTTACCTATGAAGTCGTGAACAGTGTTTTAATGACTAAATAATGAATCTTTGAATGAAAATACCTTAGTAAAGGTACCTATTATGTTACAAGACCTTTTTAATGTATAAAGATTGAATCTTGGAAAGAAAATGACTGTTTTGAGTTAAACTTATTCGAGTTCCCTATGACATCCCGAAGAGTATTTCAACGAGTAAAGATTGAATCTTTGATTGAAATTACTTGAATCAAGGGACTTATTTTGTCCCCTGGACCTTTTATATATAAAGATTGAATCTTTAAAAAGAAGTGAGCGTTATGAGTTAAACCTATCCGAGTTCCCTATGACGTCCCGAATAGTGTTTTAACGCGTAAGGATTGAATCTTTGTATGAAATTACCTCAATAGAGGTACTTATTATGTCACTAGACCTTTTTAAAGTATAAAGGTTCAAGCTTTGAAAGAAAATGAGAGTTTTGAGTTAAACATATTCGAGTTCCCTGCGACGTCTCGAAGAGTGTTTTAAAGAGCAAATAATGAATCTTTGAATGAAATTACCTCAATCAAGGTACCTATTATGTCACTAGACCTTTTTAATGTATAAAGATTGAATATTTGTAAAGAACTACGAGTTTTGAGTTAAAGTTATTTGAGTTCCCTTTGACGTCACGAAGCGTGTTTTAATGAGTAAAGATTGAATCTTTGAATGAAATTACCTCAATCAAGGTACCTATTCTGTCACTAAACCTTTTTAATGTATAAGGATTGAATCTTTGAAAGAACATGAGAGTTTTGAGCTCAACTTATTCGAGTTACCTATGAAGTTGCGAAGAGTGTTTTAATGACTAAAGATTGAATCTTTGAATGAAAATACCTCAATAAAGGTACTTATTTTGTTAGTAGACCTTTTTAATGTATAAAGACTGTATCTTTGAAAGAAAATGAGAGTTTTGAGTTAAACTTATTCACGTTCCCTGTAACGTCCCAAAGAGTGTTTTAATGAGTAAATATTGAATCTTTGAATGTAATTACCTCAATCAAGGTAGCTGTTATGTCGCTAGACCTTTTTAATGTACAAATATTGAATCTTGGAACGAAAGTGAGAGTTTTGAGTTCAACTTATTCGAGTTACCTATGAAGTCGCGAAGAGTGTTTTAATGAATAAAGATTGAATCTTTGAATGAAAACACCTCAATAAAGGTACCTATTATGTTACTAGACCTTTTTAATGTCTAAAGATTGAATCTTTGGAATAAAATGATAGTTCTGAGTTCAACTTATTCGATTTACCTATGAAGTCGTGAACAGTGTTTTAATGACTAAATAATGAATCTTTGAATGAAAATACCTTAGTAAAGGTACCTATTATGTTACAAGACCTTTTTAATGTATAAAGATTGAATCTTGGAAAGAAAATGACTGTTTTGAGTTAAACTTATTCGAGTTCCCTATGACATCCCGAAGAGTATTTCAACGAGTAAAGATTGAATCTTTGATTGAAATTACTTGAATCAAGGGACTTATTTTGTCCCCTGGACCTTTTATATATAAAGATTGAATCTTTAAAAAGAAGTGAGCGTTATGAGTTAAACCTATCCGAGTTCCCTATGACGTCCCGAATAGTGTTTTAACGCGTAAGGATTGAATCTTTGTATGAAATTACCTCAATAGAGGTACTTATTATGTCACTAGACCTTTTTAAAGTATAAAGGTTCAAGCTTTGAAAGAAAATGAGAGTTTTGAGTTAAACATATTCGAGTTCCCTGCGACGTCTCGAAGAGTGTTTTAAAGAGCAAATAATGAATCTTTGAATGAAATTACCTCAATCAAGGTACCTATTATGTCACTAGACCTTTTTAATGTATAAAGATTGAATATTTGTAAAGAACTACGAGTTTTGAGTTAAAGTTATTTGAGTTCCCTTTGACGTCACGAAGCATGTTTTAATGAGTAAAGATTGAATCTTTGAATGAAATTACCTCAATCAAGGTACCTATTCTGTCACTAAACCTTTTTAATGTATAAGGATTGAATCTTTGAAAGAACATGAGAGTTTTGAGCTCAACTTATTCGAGTTACCTATGAAGTTGCGAAGAGTGTTTTAATGACTAAAGATTGAATCTTTGAATGAAAATACCTCAATAAAGGTACTTATTTTGTTAGTAGACCTTTTTAATGTGTAAAGACTGTATCTTTGAAAGAAAATGAGAGTTTTGAGTTAAACTTATTCACGTTCCCTGTAACGTCCCAAAGAGTGTTTTAATGAGTAAATATTGAATCTTTGAATGTAATTACCTCAATAAAGGTAGCTGTTATGTCACTAGACCTTTTTAATGTACAAAGATTGAATCTTGGAAAGAAAGTGAGAGTTTTGAGTTCAACTTATTCGAGTTACCTATGAAGTCGCGAAGAGTGTTTTAATGAATAAAGATTGAATCTTTGAATGAAAACACCTCAATAAAGGTACCTATTATGTTACTAGACCTTTTTAATGTCTAAAGATTGAATCTTTGGAATAAAATGATAGTTCTGAGTTCAACTTATTCGATTTACCTATGAAGTCGTGAACAGTGTTTTAATGACTAAATAATGAATCTTTGAATGAAAATACCTTAGTAAAGGTACCTATTATGTTACAAGACCTTTTTAATGTATAAAGATTGAATCTTGGAAAGAAAATGACTGTTTTGAGTTAAACTTATTCGAGTTCCCTATGACATCCCGAAGAGTATTTCAACGAGTAAAGATTGAATCTTTGATTGAAATTACTTGAATCAAGGGACTTATTTTGTCCCCTGGACCTTTTATATATAAAGATTGAATATTTAAAAAGAAGTGAGCGTTATGAGTTAAACCTATCCGAGTTCCCTATGACGTCCCGAATAGTGTTTTAACGCGTAAGGATTGAATCTTTGTATGAAATTACCTCAATAGAGGTACTTATTATGTCACTAGACCTTTTTAATGTATAAAGGTTCAAGCTTTGAAAGAAAATGAGAGTTTTGAGTTAAACATATTCGAGTTCCCTGCGACGTCTCGAAGAGTGTTTTAAAGAGCAAATAATGAATCTTTGAATGAAATTACCTCAATCAAGGTACCTATTATGTCACTAGACCTTTTTAATGTATAAAGATTGAATATTTGTAAAGAACTACGAGTTTTGAGTTAAAGTTATTTGAGTTCCCTTTGACGTCACGAAGCGTGTTTTAATGAGTAAAGATTGAATCTTCGAACGAAATTATCTCAATCAATGTACCTATTATGTCAGTAGACCTTTTTAATGTATAAAGATGGAATCTTTGAAAAAAATGAGAGTATTGGGTTTAACTTATTCGAGTTACCTATGAAGTCGCGAAGAGTGTTTTAATGACCAAAGATTGAATCTTCGAATGAAAATTCCTCAATACAGGAACCTATTATGTTACTAGATCTTTTTGATGTATAAAGATTGAATCTTTGAAAGAAAATTAGAGTTTTGAGTTAAACTTATTCGAGTTCCTTTTGACATCCCGAAGAGTGTTTTAAAGAATAGAGATTGAATCTTTGAATGAAATTACCTCAATCGAGATACCTATTAAGTCACTAGAAATTTTGATTGTATAAAGATTGAATCTTTGAAAAGAAATGAGAGTTTTGAGTTAAAGCTGTTCGAGTTCCCTTTGACGTCACGAAGAGTGTTTTAATGAGTAAAGATTGAATCTTTGAATGAAATTACCTCAATCAAGGTACCTATTCTACCACTAGACCTTTGTAATGTATAAAGATTGAATCTTTGAAAGAAAATGAGTGTTTTGAGTTTAACTTATTCGAGTTACCTATGAAATCGCGAAGAGTGTTTTAATGACTGAAGATTGAATCTTTGAATGAAAAATACCACAATAAAGGTACCAATTCTGTTACTAGACCTTTCCAATGTATAAAGATTGAATCTTTGAAAGAAAATGAGATTTTTGGGTTAAACTTATTCGAGTTCCCTGTAACGTCCCGAAGAGTGTCTTAATGAGTAAAGATTGAATCATTGAATGAAATTACCTCAATCAAGGTAGCTATTACATCACTAGACCTTTTTAATTTATAAAGATTGACGTTTTGAAAAGAAATGAGTGTTTCGAGTTAAAGTTATTCAAGTTCCCTTTGACGTCACGAAGAGTGTTTTAATGAGTAAAGATTGAATCTTTGAATGAAATTACCTCAATCAAGGTACCTATTCTGTCACTAAACCTTTTTAATGTATAAGGATTGAATCTTTGAAAGAACATGAGAGTTTTGAGCTCAACTTATTCGAGTTACCTATGAAGTTGCGAAGAGTGTTTTAATGACTAAAGATTGAATCTTTGAATGAAAATACCTCAATAAAGGTACTTATTTTATTAGTAGACCTTTTTAATGTATAAAGACTGTATCTTTGAAAGAAAATGAGAGTTTTGAGTTAAACTTATTCACGTTCCCTGTAACGTCCCAAAGAGTGTTTTAATGAGTAAATATTGAATCTTTGAATGTAATTACCTCAATCAAGGTAGCTGTTATGTCAGTAGACCTTTTTAATGTACAAAGATTGAATCTTGGAAAGAAAGTGAGAGTTTTGAGTTCAACTTATTCGAGTTACCTATGAAGTCGCGAAGAGTGTTTTAATGAATAAAGATTGAATCTTTGAATGAAAACACCTCAATAAAGGTACCTATTATGTTACTAGACCTTTTTAATGTCTAAAGATTGAATCTTTGGAATAAAATGATAGTTCTGAGTTCAACTTATTCGATTTACCTATGAAATCGTGAACAGTGTTTTAATGACTAAATAATGAATCTTTGAATGAAAATACCTTAGTAAAGGTACCTATTATGTTACAAGACCTTTTTAATGTATAAAGATTGAATCTTGGAAAGAAAATGACTGTTTTGAGTTAAACTTATTCGAGTTCCCTATGACATCCCGAAGAGTATTTCAACGAGTAAAGATTGAATCTTTGATTGAAATTACTTGAATCAAGGGACTTATTTTGTCCCCTGGACCTTTTATATATAAAGATTGAATCTTTAAAAAGAAGTGAGCGTTATGAGTTAAACCTATCCGAGTTCCCTATGACGTCCCGAATAGTGTTTTAACGCGTAAGGATTGAATCTTTGTATGAAATTACCTCAATAGAGGTACTTATCATGTCACTAGACCTTTTTAATGTATAAAGGTTCAAGCTTTGAAAGAAAATGAGAGTTTTGAGTTAAACATATTCGAGTTCCCTGCGACGTCTCGAAGAGTGTTTTAAAGAGTAAATATTGAATCTTTGAATGAAATTACCTCAATCAAGGTACCTATTATGTCACTAGACCTTTTTAATGTATAAAGATTGAATATTTGTAAAGAACTACGAGTTTTGAGTTAAAGTTATTTGAGTTCCCTTTGACGTCACGAAGCGTGTTTTAATGAGTAAAGATTGAATCTTTGAACGAAATTATCTCAATCAATGTACCTATTATGTCAGTAGACCTTTTTAATGTATAAAGATGGAATCTTTGAAAAAAATGAGAGTATTGAGTTTAACTTATTCGAGTTACCTATGAAGTCGCGAAGAGTGTTTTAATGACCAAAGATTGAATCTTCGAAT
Source organism: Cornus florida (assembly GCF_030987335.1). NCBI lineage: Eukaryota > Viridiplantae > Streptophyta > Magnoliopsida > Cornales > Cornaceae > Cornus > Cornus florida. Next base: position 402,521 of record NW_026775890.1, on the reverse strand, counting down.
GAAAATTCCTCAATACAGGAACCTATTATGTTACTAGATCTTTTTGATGTATAAAGATTGAATCTTTGAAAGAAAATTAGAGTTTTGAGTTAAACTTATTCGAGTTCCTTTTGACATCCCGAAGAGTGTTTTAATAAATAGAGATTGAATCTTTGAATGAAATTACCTCAATCGAGGTACCTATTAAGTCACTAGAAATTTTGATTGTATAAAGATTGAATCTTTGAAAAGAAATGAGAGTTTTGAGTTAAAGCTGTTCGAGTTCCCTTTGACGTCACGAAGATTGTTTAAATGAGTAAAGATTGAATCTTTGAATGAAATTACCTCAATCATGGTACCTATTCTACCACTAGACCTTTGTAATGTATAAAGATTGAATCTTTGAAAGAAAATGAGTGTTTTGAGTTTAACTTATTCGAGTTACCTATGAAATCGCGAAGAGTGTTTTAATGACTGAAGATTGAATCTTTGAATGAAAAATACCACAATAAAGGTACCAATTCTGTTACTAGACCTTTCCAATGTATAAAGATTGAATCTTTGAAAGAAAATGAGATTTTTGGGTTAAACTTATTCGAGTTCCCTGTAACGTCCCGAAGAGTGTCTTAGTGAGTAAAGATTGAATCATTGAATGAAATTACCTCAATCAAGGTAGCTATTACATCACTAGACCTTTTTAATTTATAAAGATTGACGTTTTGAAAAGAAATGAGTGTTTCGAGTTAAAGTTATTCAAGTTCCCTTTGACGTCACGAAGAGTGTTTTAATGAGTAAAGATTGAATCTTTGAATGAAATTACCTCAATCAAGGTACCTATTCTGTCACTAAACCTTTTTAATGTATAAGGATTGAATCTTTGAAAGAACATGAGAGTTTTGAGCTAAACTTATTCGAGTTACCTATGAAGTTGCGAAGAGTGTTTTAATGACTAAAGATTGAATCTTTGAATGAAAATACCTCAATAAAGGTACTTATTTTGTTAGTAGACCTTTTTAATGTATAAAGACTGTATCTTTGAAAGAAAATGAGAGTTTTGAGTTAAACTTATTCACGTTCCCTGTAACATCCCAAAGAGTGTTTTAATGAGTAAATATTGAATCTTTGAATGTAATTACCTCAATCAAGGTAGCTGTTATGTCACTAGACCTTTTTAATGTACAAAGATTGAATCTTGGAAAGAAAGTGAGAGTTTTGAGTTCAACTTATTCGAGTTACCTATGAAGTCGCGAAGAGTGTTTTAATGAATAAAGATTGAATCTTTGAATGAAAACACCTCAATAAAGGTACCTATTATGTTACTAGACCTTTTTAATGTCTAAAGATTGAATCTTTGGAATAAAATGATAGTTCTGAGTTCAACTTATTCGATTTACCTCTGAAGTCGTGAACAGTGTTTTAATGACTAAATAATGAATCTTTGAATGAAAATACCTTAGTAAAGGTACCTATTATGTTACAAGACCTTTTTAATGTATAAAGGTTGAATCTTGGAAAGAAAATTACTGTTTTGAGTTAAACTTATTCGAGTTCCGTATGACATCCCGAAGAGTATTTCAACGAGTAAAGATTGAATCTTGGATTGAAATCACTTGAATCAAGGGACTTATTTTGTCCCCTGGACCTTTTATATATAAAGATTGAATCTTTAAAAAGAAGTGAGCGTTATGAGTTAAACCTATCCGAGTTCCCTATGACATCCCGAATAGTGTTTTAACGCGTAAGGATTGAATCTTTGTATGAAATTACCTCAATAGAGGTACTTATTATGTCACTAGACCTTTTTAATGTATAAAGGTTCAAGCTTTGAAAGAAAATGAGAGTTTTGAGTTAAACATATTCGAGTTACCTGCGGCGTCTCGAAGAGTGTTTTAAAGAGTAAATATTGAATCTTTGAATGAAATTACCTCAATCAAGGTACCTATTATGTCACTGGACCTTTTTAATGTATAAAGATTGAATATTTGTAAAGAACTACGAGTTTTGAGTTAAAGTTATTTGAGTTCCCTTTGACGTCACGAAGCGTGTTTTAATGAGTAAAGATTGAATCTTTGAACGAAATTATCTCAATCAATGTACCTATTATGTCAGTAGACCTTTTTAATGTATAAAGATGGAATCTTTGAAAAAAATGAGAGTATTGAGTTTAACTTATTCGAGTTACCTATGAAGTCGCGAAGAGTGTTTTAATGACCAAAGATTGAATCTTCGAATGAAAATTCCTCAATACAGGAACCTATTATGTTACTAGATCTTTTTGATGTATAAAGATTGAATCTTTGAAAGAAAATTAGAGTTTTGAGTTAAACTTATTCGAGTTCCTTTTGACATCCCGAAGAGTGTTTTAATGAATAGAGATTGAATCTTTGAATGAAATTACCTCAATCGAGGTACCTATTAAGTCACTAGAAATTTTGATTGTATAAAGATTGAATCTTTGAAAAGAAATGAGAGTTTTGAGTTAAAGCTGTTCGAGTTCCCTTTGACGTCACGAAGAGTGTTTTAATGAGTAAAGATTGAATCTTTGAATGAAATTACCTCAATCAAGGTACCTATTCTACCACTAGACCTTTGTAATGTATAAAGATTGAATCTTTGAAAGAAAATGAGTGTTTTGAGTTAAACTTATTCGAGTTACCTATGAAATCGCGAAGAGTGTTTTAATGACTGAAGATTGAATCTTTGAATGAAAAATACCACAATAAAGGTACCAATTCTGTTACTAGACCTTTCCAATGTATAAAGATTGAATCTTTGAAAGAAAATGAGATTTTTGGGTTAAACTTATTCGAGTTCCCTGTAACGTCCCGAAGAGTGTCTTAATGAGTAAAGATTGAATCATTGAATGAAATTACCTCAATCAAGGTAGCTATTACATCACTAGACCTTTTTAATTTATAAAGATTTACGTTTTGAAAAGAAATGAGTGTTTCGAGTTAAAGTTATTCAAGTTCCCTTTGACGTCACGAAGAGTGTTTTAATGAGTAAAGATTGAATCTTTGAATGAAATTACCTCAATCAAGGTACCTATTCTGTCACTAAACCTTTTTAATGTATAAGGATTGAATCTTTGAAAGAACATGAGAGTTTTGAGCTCAACTTATTCGAGTTACCTATGAAGTTGCGAAGAGTGTTTTAATGACTAAAGATTGAATCTTTGAATGAAAATACCTCAATAAAGGTACTTATTTTGTTAGTAGACCTTTTTTAATGTATAAAGACTGTATCTTTGAAAGAAAATGAGAGTTTTGAGTTAAACTTATTCACGTTCCCTGTAACGTCCCAAAGAGTGTTTTAATGAGTAAATATTGAATCTTTGAATGTAATTACCTCAATCAAGGTAGCTGTTATGTCAGTAGACCTTTTTAATGTACAAAGATTGAATCTTGGAAAGAAAGTGAGAGTTTTGAGTTCAACTTATTCGAGTTACCTATGAAGTCGCGAAGAGTGTTTTAATGAATAAAGATTGAATCTTTGAATGAAAACACCTCAATAAATGTACCTATTATGTTACTAGACCTTTTTAATGTCTAAAGATTGAATCTTTGGAATAAAATGATAGTTCTGAGTTCAACTTATTCGATTTACCTATGAAGTCGTGAACAGTGTTTTAATGACTAAATAATGAATCTTTGAATGAAAATACCTTAGTAAAGGTACCTATTATGTTACAAGACCTTTTTAATGTATAAAGATTGAATCTTGGAAAGAAAATGACTGTTTTGAGTTAAACTTATTCGAGTTCCCTATGACATCCCGAAGAGTATTTCAACGAGTAAAGATTGAATCTTTGATTGAAATTACTTGAATCAAGGGACTTATTTTGTCCCCTGGACCTTTTATATATAAAGATTGAATCTTTAAAAAGAAGTGAGCGTTATGAGTTAAACCTATCCGAGTTCCCTATGACGTCCCGAATAGTGTTTTAACGCGTAAGGATTGAATCTTTGTATGAAATTACCTCAATAGAGGTACTTATCATGTCACTAGACCTTTTTAATGTATAAAGGTTCAAGCTTTGAAAGAAAATGAGAGTTTTGAGTTAAACATATTCGAGTTCCCTGCGACGTCTCGAAGAGTGTTTTAAAGAGTAAATATTGAATCTTTGAATGAAATTACCTCAATCAAGGTACCTATTATGTCACTAGACCTTTTTAATGTATAAAGATTGAATATTTGTAAAGAACTACGAGTTTTGAGTTAAAGTTATTTGAGTTCCCTTTGACGTCACGAAGCGTGTTTTAATGAGTAAAGATTGAATCTTTGAACGAAATTATCTCAATCAATGTACCTATTATGTCAGTAGACCTTTTTAATGTATAAAGATGGAATCTTTGAAAAAAATGAGAGTATTGAGTTTAACTTATTCGAGTTACCTATGAAGTCGCGAAGAGTGTTTTAATGACCAAAGATTGAATCTTCGAATGAAAATTCCTCAATACAGGAACCTATTATGTTACTAGATCTTTTTGATGTATAAAGATTGAATCTTTGAAAGAAAATTAGAGTTTTGAGTTAAACTTATTTGAGTTCCTTTTGACATCCCGAAGAGTGTTTTAATGAATAGAGATTGAATCTTTGAATGAAATTACCTCAATCGAGGTACCTATTAAGTCACTAGAAATTTTGATTGTATAAAGATTGAATCTTTGAAAAGAAATGAGAGTTTTGAGTTAAAGCTGTTCGAGTTCCCTTTGACGTCACGAAGAGTGTTTTAATGAGTAAAGATTGAATCTTTGAATGAAATTACCTCAATCAAGGTACCTATTCTACCACTAGACCTTTGTAATGTATAAAGATTGAATCTTTAAAAGAAAATGAGTGTTTTGAGTTTAACTTATTCGAGTTACCTATGAAATCGCGAAGAGTGTTTTAATGACTGAAGATTGAATCTTTGAATGAAAAATACCACAATAAAGGACTCAATTCTGTTACTAGACCTTTCCAATGTATAAAGATTGAATCTTTGAAAGAAAATGAGATTTTTGGGTTAAACTTATTCGAGTTCCCTGTAACGTCCCGAAGAGTGTCTTAGTGAGTAAAGATTGAATCATTGAATGAAATCAAGGTAGCTATTACATCACTAGACCTTTTTAATTTATAAAGATTGACGTTTTGAAAAGAAATGAGTGTTTCGAGTTAAAGTTATTCAAGTTCCCTTTGACGTCACGAAGAGTGTTTTAATGAGTAAAGATTGAATCTTTGAATGAAATTACCTCAATCAAGGTACCTATTCTATCACTAAACCTTTTTAATGTATAAGGATTGAATCTTTGAAAGAACATGAGAGTTTTGAGCTCAACTTATTCGAGTTACATATGAAGTTGCGAAGAGTGTTTTAATGACTAAAGATTGAATCTTTGAATGAAAATACCTCAATAAAGGTACTTATTTTGTTAGAAGACCTTTTTTAATGTATAAAGACTGTATCTTTGAAAGAAAATGAGAGTTTTGAGTTAAACTTATTCACGTTCCCTGTAACGTCCCAAAGAGTGTTTTAATGAGTAAATATTGAATCTTTGAATGTAATTACCTCAATCAAGGTAGCTGTTATGTCAGTAGACCTTTTTAATGTACAAAGATTGAATCTTGGAAAGAAAGTGAGAGTTTTGAGTTCAACTTATTCGAGTTACCTATGAAGTCGCGAAAGGTGTTTTAATGAATAAAGATTGAATCTTTGAATGAAAACACCTCAATAAATGTACCTATTATGTTACTAGACCTTTTTAATGTCTAAAGATTGAATCTTTGGAATAAAATGATAGTTCTGAGTTCAACTTATTCGATTTACCTATGAAGTCGTGAACAGTGTTTTAATGACTAAATAATGAATCTTTGAATGAAAATACCTTAGTAAAGGTACCTATTATGTTACAAGACCTTTTTAATGTATAAAGATTGAATCTTGGAAAGAAAATGACTGTTTTGAGTTAAACTTATTCGAGTTCCCTATGACATCCCGAAGAGTATTTCAACGAGTAAAGATTGAATCTTTGATTGAAATTACTTGAATCAAGGGACTTATTTTGTCCCCTGGACCTTTTATATATAAAGATTGAATCTTTAAAAAGAAGTGAGCGTTATGAGTTAAACCTATCCGAGTTCCCTATGACGTCCCGAATAGTGTTTTAACGCGTAAGGATTGAATCTTTGTATGAAATTACCTCAATAGAGGTACTTATCATGTCACTAGACCTTTTTAATGTATAAAGGTTCAAGCTTTTAAAGAAAATGAGAGTTTTGAGTTAAACATATTCGAGTTCCCTGCGACGTCTCGAAGAGTGTTTTAAAGAGTAAATATTGAATCTTTGAATGAAATTACCTCAATCAAGGTACCTATTATGTCACTAGACCTTTTTAATGTATAAAGATTGAATATTTGTAAAGAACTACGAGTTTTGAGTTAAAGTTATTTGAGTTCCCTTTGACGTCACGAAGCGTGTTTTAATGAGTAAAGATTGAATCTTTGAACGAAATTATCTCAATCAATGTACCTATTATGTCAGTAGACCTTTTTAATGTATAAAGATGGAATCTTTGAAAAAAATGAGAGTATTGAGTTTAACTTATTCGAGTTACCTATGAAGTCGCGAAGAGTGTTTTAATGACCAAAGATTGAATCTTCGAATGAAAATTCCTCAATACAGGAACCTATTATGTTACTAGATCTTTTTGATGTATAAAGATTGAATCTTTGAAAGAAAATTAGAGTTTTGAGTTAAACTTATTTGAGTTCCTTTTGACATCCCGAAGAGTGTTTTAATGAATAGAGATTGAATCTTTGAATGAAATTACCTCAATCGAGGTACCTATTAAGTCACTAGAAATTTTGATTGTATAAAGATTGAATCTTTGAAAAGAAATGAGAGTTTTGAGTTAAAGCTGTTCGAGTTCCCTTTGACGTCACGAAGAGTGTTTTAATGAGTAAAGATTGAATCTTTGAATGAAATTACCTCAATCAAGGTACCTATTCTACCACTAGACCTTTGTAATGTATAAAGATTGAATCTTTAAAAGAAAATGAGTGTTTTGAGTTTAACTTATTCGAGTTACCTATGAAATCGCGAAGAGTGTTTTAATGACTGAAGATTGAATCTTTGAATGAAAAATACCACAATAAAGGACTCAATTCTGTTACTAGACCTTTCCAATGTATAAAGATTGAATCTTTGAAAGAAAATGAGATTTTTGGGTTAAACTTATTCGAGTTCCCTGTAACGTCCCGAAGAGTGTCTTAGTGAGTAAAGATTGAATCATTGAATGAAATCAAGGTAGCTATTACATCACTAGACCTTTTTAATTTATAAAGATTGACGTTTTGAAAAGAAATGAGTGTTTCGAGTTAAAGTTATTCAAGTTCCCTTTGACGTCACGAAGAGTGTTTTAATGAGTAAAGATTGAATCTTTGAATGAAATTACCTCAATCAAGGTACCTATTCTATCACTAAACCTTTTTAATGTATAAGGATTGAATCTTTGAAAGAACATGAGAGTTTTGAGCTCAACTTATTCGAGTTACATATGAAGTTGCGAAGAGTGTTTTAATGACTAAAGATTGAATCTTTGAATGAAAATACCTCAATAAAGGTACTTATTTTGTTAGAAGACCTTTTTTAATGTATAAAGACTGTATCTTTGAAAGAAAATGAGAGTTTTGAGTTAAACTTATTCACGTTCCCTGTAACGTCCCAAAGAGTGTTTTAATGAGTAAATATTGAATCTTTGAATGTAATTACCTCAATCAAGGTAGCTGTTATGTCAGTAGACCTTTTTAATGTACAAAGATTGAATCTTGGAAAGAAAGTGAGAGTTTTGAGTTCAACTTATTCGAGTTACCTATGAAGTCGCGAAAGGTGTTTTAATGAATAAAGATTGAATCTTTGAATGAAAACACCTCAATAAATGTACCTATTATGTTACTAGACCTTTTTAATGTCTAAAGATTGAATCTTTGGAATAAAATGATAGTTCTGAGTTCAACTTATTCGATTTACCTATGAAGTCGTGAACAGTGTTTTAATGACTAAATAATGAATCTTTGAATGAAAATACCTTAGTAAAGGTACCTATTATGTTACAAGACCTTTTTAATGTATAAAGATTGAATCTTGGAAAGAAAATGACTGTTTTGAGTTAAACTTATTCGAGTTCCCTATGACATCCCGAAGAGTATTTCAACGAGTAAAGATTGAATCTTTGATTGAAATTACTTGAATCAAGGGACTTATTTTGTCCCCTGGACCTTTTATATATAAAGATTGAATCTTTAAAAAGAAGTGAGCGTTATGAGTTAAACCTATCCGAGTTCCCTATGACGTCCCGAATAGTGTTTTAACGCGTAAGGATTGAATCTTTGTATGAAATTACCTCAATAGAGGTACTTATCATGTCACTAGACCTTTTTAATGTATAAAGGTTCAAGCTTTGAAAGAAAATGAGAGTTTTGAGTTAAACATATTCGAGTTCCCTGCGACGTCTCGAAGAGTGTTTTAAAGAGTAAATATTGAATCTTTGAATGAAATTACCTCAATCAAGGTACCTATTATGTCACTAGACCTTTTTAATGTATAAAGATTGAATATTTGTAAAGAACTACGAGTTTTGAGTTAAAGTTATTTGAGTTCCCTTTGACGTCACGAAGCGTGTTTTAATGAGTAAAGATTGAATCTTTGAACGAAATTATCTCAATCAATGTACCTATTATGTCAGTAGACCTTTTTAATGTATAAAGATGGAATCTTTGAAAAAAATGAGAGTATTGAGTTTAACTTATTCGAGTTACCTATGAAGTCGCGAAGAGTGTTTTAATGACCAAAGATTGAATCTTCGAATGAAAATTCCTCAATACAGGAACCTATTATGTTACTAGATCTTTTTGATGTATAAAGATTGAATCTTTGAAAGAAAATTAGAGTTTTGAGTTAAACTTATTTGAGTTCCTTTTGACATCCCGAAGAGTGTTTTAATGAATAGAGATTGAATCTTTGAATGAAATTACCTCAATCGAGGTACCTATTAAGTCACTAGAAATTTTGATTGTATAAAGATTGAATCTTTGAAAAGAAATGAGAGTTTTGAGTTAAAGCTGTTCGAGTTCCCTTTGACGTCACGAAGAGTGTTTTAATGAGTAAAGATTGAATCTTTGAATGAAATTACCTCAATCAAGGTACCTATTCTACCACTAGACCTTTGTAATGTATAAAGATTGAATCTTTAAAAGAAAATGAGTGTTTTGAGTTTAACTTATTCGAGTTACCTATGAAATCGCGAAGAGTGTTTTAATGACTGAAGATTGAATCTTTGAATGAAAAATACCACAATAAAGGACTCAATTCTGTTACTAGACCTTTCCAATGTATAAAGATTGAATCTTTGAAAGAAAATGAGATTTTTGGGTTAAACTTATTCGAGTTCCCTGTAACGTCCCGAAGAGTGTCTTAGTGAGTAAAGATTGAATCATTGAATGAAATCAAGGTAGCTATTACATCACTAGACCTTTTTAATTTATAAAGATTGACGTTTTGAAAAGAAATGAGTGTTTCGAGTTAAAGTTATTCAAGTTCCCTTTGACGTCACGAAGAGTGTTTTAATGAGTAAAGATTGAATCTTTGAATGAAATTACCTCAATCAAGGTACCTATTCTATCACTAAACCTTTTTAATGTATAAGGATTGAATCTTTGAAAGAACATGAGAGTTTTGAGCTCAACTTATTCGAGTTACATATGAAGTTGCGAAGAGTGTTTTAATGACTAAAGATTGAATCTTTGAATGAAAATACCTCAATAAAGGTACTTATTTTGTTAGAAGACCTTTTTTAATGTATAAAGACTGTATCTTTGAAAGAAAATGAGAGTTTTGAGTTAAACTTATTCACGTTCCCTGTAACGTCCCAAAGAGTGTTTTAATGAGTAAATATTGAATCTTTGAATGTAATTACCTCAATCAAGGTAGCTGTTATGTCAGTAGACCTTTTTAATGTACAAAGATTGAATCTTGGAAAGAAAGTGAGAGTTTTGAGTTCAACTTATTCGAGTTACCTATGAAGTCGCGAAAGGTGTTTTAATGAATAAAGATTGAATCTTTGAATGAAAACACCTCAATAAATGTACCTATTATGTTACTAGACCTTTTTAATGTCTAAAGATTGAATCTTTGGAATAAAATGATAGTTCTGAGTTCAACTTATTCGATTTACCTATGAAGTCGTGAACAGTGTTTTAATGACTAAATAATGAATCTTTGAATGAAAATACCTTAGTAAAGGTACCTATTATGTTACAAGACCTTTTTAATGTATAAAGATTGAATCTTGGAAAGAAAATGACTGTTTTGAGTTAAACTTATTCGAGTTCCCTATGACATCCCGAAGAGTATTTCAACGAGTAAAGATTGAATCTTTGATTGAAATTACTTGAATCAAGGGACTTATTTTGTCCCCTGGACCTTTTATATATAAAGATTGAATCTTTAAAAAGAAGTGAGCGTTATGAGTTAAACCTATCCGAGTTCCCTATGACGTCCCGAATAGTGTTTTAACGCGTAAGGATTGAATCTTTGTATGAAATTACCTCAATAGAGGTACTTATCATGTCACTAGACCTTTTTAATGTATAAAGGTTCAAGCTTTGAAAGAAAATGAGAGTTTTGAGTTAAACATATTCGAGTTCCCTGCGACGTCTCGAAGAGTGTTTTAAAGAGTAAATATTGAATCTTTGAATGAAATTACCTCAATCAAGGTACCTATTATGTCACTAGACCTTTTTAATGTATAAAGATTGAATATTTGTAAAGAACTACGAGTTTTGAGTTAAAGTTATTTGAGTTCCCTTTGACGTCACGAAGCGTGTTTTAATGAGTAAAGATTGAATCTTTGAACGAAATTATCTCAATCAATGTACCTATTATGTCAGTAGACCTTTTTAATGTATAAAGATGGAATCTTTGAAAAAAATGAGAGTATTGAGTTTAACTTATTCGAGTTACCTATGAAGTCGCGAAGAGTGTTTTAATGACCAAAGATTGAATCTTCGAATGAAAATTCCTCAATACAGGAACCTATTATGTTACTAGATCTTTTTGATGTATAAAGATTGAATCTTTGAAAGAAAATTAGAGTTTTGAGTTAAACTTATTTGAGTTCCTTTTGACATCCCGAAGAGTGTTTTAATGAATAGAGATTGAATCTTTGAATGAAATTACCTCAATCGAGGTACCTATTAAGTCACTAGAAATTTTGATTGTATAAAGATTGAATCTTTGAAAAGAAATGAGAGTTTTGAGTTAAAGCTGTTCGAGTTCCCTTTGACGTCACGAAGAGTGTTTTAATGAGTAAAGATTGAATCTTTGAATGAAATTACCTCAATCAAGGTACCTATTCTACCACTAGACCTTTGTAATGTATAAAGATTGAATCTTTAAAAGAAAATGAGTGTTTTGAGTTTAACTTATTCGAGTTACCTATGAAATCGCGAAGAGTGTTTTAATGACTGAAGATTGAATCTTTGAATGAAAAATACCACAATAAAGGACTCAATTCTGTTACTAGACCTTTCCAATGTATAAAGATTGAATCTTTGAAAGAAAATGAGATTTTTGGGTTAAACTTATTCGAGTTCCCTGTAACGTCCCGAAGAGTGTCTTAGTGAGTAAAGATTGAATCATTGAATGAAATCAAGGTAGCTATTACATCACTAGACCTTTTTAATTTATAAAGATTGACGTTTTGAAAAGAAATGAGTGTTTCGAGTTAAAGTTATTCAAGTTCCCTTTGACGTCACGAAGAGTGTTTTAATGAGTAAAGATTGAATCTTTGAATGAAATTACCTCAATCAAGGTACCTATTCTATCACTAAACCTTTTTAATGTATAAGGATTGAATCTTTGAAAGAACATGAGAGTTTTGAGCTCAACTTATTCGAGTTACATATGAAGTTGCGAAGAGTGTTTTAATGACTAAAGATTGAATCTTTGAATGAAAATACCTCAATAAAGGTACTTATTTTGTTAGAAGACCTTTTTTAATGTATAAAGACTGTATCTTTGAAAGAAAATGAGAGTTTTGAGTTAAACTTATTCACGTTCCCTGTAACGTCCCAAAGAGTGTTTTAATGAGTAAATATTGAATCTTTGAATGTAATTACCTCAATCAAGGTAGCTGTTATGTCAGTAGACCTTTTTAATGTACAAAGATTGAATCTTGGAAAGAAAGTGAGAGTTTTGAGTTCAACTTATTCGAGTTACCTATGAAGTCGCGAAAGGTGTTTTAATGAATAAAGATTGAATCTTTGAATGAAAACACCTCAATAAATGTACCTATTATGTTACTAGACCTTTTTAATGTCTAAAGATTGAATCTTTGGAATAAAATGATAGTTCTGAGTTCAACTTATTCGATTTACCTATGAAGTCGTGAACAGTGTTTTAATGACTAAATAATGAATCTTTGAATGAAAATACCTTAGTAAAGGTACCTATTATGTTACAAGACCTTTTTAATGTATAAAGATTGAATCTTGGAAAGAAAATGACTGTTTTGAGTTAAACTTATTCGAGTTCCCTATGACATCCCGAAGAGTATTTCAACGAGTAAAGATTGAATCTTTGATTGAAATTACTTGAATCAAGGGACTTATTTTGTCCCCTGGACCTTTTATATATAAAGATTGAATCTTTAAAAAGAAGTGAGCGTTATGAGTTAAACCTATCCGAGTTCCCTATGACGTCCCGAATAGTGTTTTAACGCGTAAGGATTGAATCTTTGTATGAAATTACCTCAATAGAGGTACTTATCATGTCACTAGACCTTTTTAATGTATAAAGGTTCAAGCTTTGAAAGAAAATGAGAGTTTTGAGTTAAACATATTCGAGTTCCCTGCGACGTCTCGAAGAGTGTTTTAAAGAGTAAATATTGAATCTTTGAATGAAATTACCTCAATCAAGGTACCTATTATGTCACTAGACCTTTTTAATGTATAAAGATTGAATATTTGTAAAGAACTACGAGTTTTGAGTTAAAGTTATTTGAGTTCCCTTTGACGTCACGAAGCGTGTTTTAATGAGTAAAGATTGAATCTTTGAACGAAATTATCTCAATCAATGTACCTATTATGTCAGTAGACCTTTTTAATGTATAAAGATGGAATCTTTGAAAAAAATGAGAGTATTGAGTTTAACTTATTCGAGTTACCTATGAAGTCGCGAAGAGTGTTTTAATGACCAAAGATTGAATCTTCGAATGAAAATTCCTCAATACAGGAACCTATTATGTTACTAGATCTTTTTGATGTATAAAGATTGAATCTTTGAAAGAAAATTAGAGTTTTGAGTTAAACTTATTTGAGTTCCTTTTGACATCCCGAAGAGTGTTTTAATGAATAGAGATTGAATCTTTGAATGAAATTACCTCAATCGAGGTACCTATTAAGTCACTAGAAATTTTGATTGTATAAAGATTGAATCTTTGAAAAGAAATGAGAGTTTTGAGTTAAAGCTGTTCGAGTTCCCTTTGACGTCACGAAGAGTGTTTTAATGAGTAAAGATTGAATCTTTGAATGAAATTACCTCAATCAAGGTACCTATTCTACCACTAGACCTTTGTAATGTATAAAGATTGAATCTTTAAAAGAAAATGAGTGTTTTGAGTTTAACTTATTCGAGTTACCTATGAAATCGCGAAGAGTGTTTTAATGACTGAAGATTGAATCTTTGAATGAAAAATACCACAATAAAGGACTCAATTCTGTTACTAGACCTTTCCAATGTATAAAGATTGAATCTTTGAAAGAAAATGAGATTTTTGGGTTAAACTTATTCGAGTTCCCTGTAACGTCCCGAAGAGTGTCTTAGTGAGTAAAGATTGAATCATTGAATGAAATCAAGGTAGCTATTACATCACTAGACCTTTTTAATTTATAAAGATTGACGTTTTGAAAAGAAATGAGTGTTTCGAGTTAAAGTTATTCAAGTTCCCTTTGACGTCACGAAGAGTGTTTTAATGAGTAAAGATTGAATCTTTGAATGAAATTACCTCAATCAAGGTACCTATTCTATCACTAAACCTTTTTAATGTATAAGGATTGAATCTTTGAAAGAACATGAGAGTTTTGAGCTCAACTTATTCGAGTTACATATGAAGTTGCGAAGAGTGTTTTAATGACTAAAGATTGAATCTTTGAATGAAAATACCTCAATAAAGGTACTTATTTTGTTAGTAGACCTTTTTTAATGTATAAAGACTGTATCTTTGAAAGAAAATGAGAGTTTTGAGTTAAACTTATTCACGTTCCCTGTAACGTCCCAAAGAGTGTTTTAATGAGTAAATATTGAATCTTTGAATGTAATTACCTCAATCAAGGTAGCTGTTATGTCAGTAGACCTTTTTAATGTACAAAGATTGAATCTTGGAAAGAAAGTGAGAGTTTTGAGTTCAACTTATTCGAGTTACCTATGAAGTCGCGAAGAGTGTTTTAATGAATAAAGATTGAATCTTTGAATGAAAACACCTCAATAAAGGTACCTATTATGTTACTAGACCTTTTTAATGTCTAAAGATTGAATCTTTGCAATAAAATGATAGTTCTGAGTTCAACTTATTCGATTTACCTATGAAGTCGTGAACAGTGTTTTAATGACTAAATAATGAATCTTTGAATGAAAATACCTTAGTAAAGGTACCTATTATGTTACAAGACCTTTTTAATGTATAAAGATTGAATCTTGGAAAGAAAATGACTGTTTTGAGTTAAACTTATTCGAGTTCCCTATGACATCCCGAAGAGTATTTCAACGAGTAAAGATTGAATCTTTGATTGAAATTACTTGAATCAAGGGACTTATTTTGTCCCCTGGACCTTTTATATATAAAGATTGAATCTTTAAAAAGAAGTGAGCGTTATGAGTTAAACCTATCCGAGTTCCCTATGACGTCCCGAATAGTGTTTTAACGCGTAAGGATTGAATCTTTGTTTGAAATTACCTCAATAGAGGTACTTATCATGTCACTAGACCTTTTTAATGTATAAAGGTTCAAGCTTTGAAAGAAAATGAGAGTTTTGAGTTAAACATATTCGAGTTCCCTGCGACGTCTCAAAGTGTGTTTTAAAGAGTAAATATTGAATCTTTGAATGAAATTACCTCAATCAAGGTACCTATTATGTCACTAGACCTTTTTAATGTATAAAGATTGAATATTTGTAAAGAACTACAAGTTTTGAGTTAAAGTTATTTGAGTTCCCTTTGACGTCACGAAGCGTGTTTTAATGAGTAAAGATTGAATCTTTGAACGAAATTATCTCAATCAATGTACCTATTATGTCAGTAGACCTTTTTAATGTATAAAGATGGAATCTTTGAAAAAAATGAGAGTATTGAGTTTAACTTATTCGAGTTACCTATGAAGTCGCGAAGAGTGTTTTAATGACCAAAGATTGAATCTTCGAATGAAAATTCCTCAATACAGGAACCTATTATGTTACTAGATATTTTTGATGTATAAAGATTGAATCTTTGAAAGAAAATTAGAGTTTTGAGTTAAACTTATTCGAGTTCCTTTTGACATCCCGAAGAGTGTTTTAATGAATAGAGAATGAATCTTTGAATGAAATTACCTCAATCGAGGTACCTATTAAGTCACTAGAAATTTTGATTGTATAAAGATTGAATCTTTGAAAAGAAATGAGAGTTTTGAGTTAAAGCTGTTCGAGTTCCCTTTGACGTCACGAAGAGTGTTTTAATGAGTAAAGATTGAATCTTTGAATGAAATTACCTCAATCAAGGTACCTATTCTACCACTAGACCTTTGTAATGTATAAAGATTGAATCTTTGAAAGAAAATGAGTGTTTTGAGTTTAACTTATTCGAGTTACCTATGAAATCGTGAAGAGTGTTTTAAAGACTGAAAATTGAATCTTTGAGTGAAAAATACCACAATAAAGGTACCAATTCTGTTACTAGACCTTTCCAATGTATAAAGATTGAATCTTTGAAAGAAAATGAGATTTTTGGGTTAAACTTATTCGAGTTCACTGTAACGTCCCGAAGAGTGTCTTAGTGAGTAAAGATTGAATCATTGAATGAAATCAAGGTAGCTATTACATCACTAGACCTTTTTAATTTATAAAGATTGACGTTTTGAAAAGAAATGAGTGTTTTGAGTTAAAGTTATTCAAGTTCCCTTTGACGTCACGAAGAGTGTTTTAATTAGTAAAGATTGAATCTTTGAATGAAATTACCTCAATCAAGGTACCTATTCTGTCACTAGACCTTTTTAATGTATAAGGATTGAATCTTTAAAAGAACATGAGAGTTTTGAGCTCAACTTATTCGAGTTACCTATGAAGTTGCGAAGAGTGTTTTAATGACTAAAGATTGAATCTTTGAATGAAAATACCTCAATAAAGGTACTTATTTTGTTAGTAGACCTTTTTTAATGTATAAAGACTGTATCTTTGAAAGAAAATGAGAGTTTTGAGTTAAACTTATTCACGTTCCCTGTAACGTCCCAAAGAGTGTTTTAATGAGTAAATATTGAATCTTTGAATGTAATTACCTCAATCAAGGTAGCTGTTATGTCACTAGACCTTTTTAATGTACAAAGATTGAATCTTGGAAAGAAAGTGAGAGTTTTGAGTTCAACTTATTCGAGTTACCTATGAAGTCGCGAAGAGTGTTTTAATGAATAAAGATTGAATCTTTGAATGAAAACACCTCAATAAAGGTACCTATTATGTTACTAGACCTTTTTAATGTCTAAAGATTGAATCTTTGGAATAAAATGATAGTTCTGAGTTCAACTTATTCGATTTACCTATGAAGTCGTGAACAGTGTTTTAATGACTAAATAATGAATCTTTGAATGAAAATACCTTAGTAAAGGTACCTATTATGTTACAAAACCTTTTTAATGTATAAAGATTGAATCTTGGAAAGAAAGTGACTGTTTTGAGTTAAACTTATTCGAGTTCCCTATGACATCCCGAAGAGTATTTCAACGAGTAAAGATTGAATCTTTGATTGAAATTACTTGAATCAAGGGACTTATTTTGTCCCCTGGACCTTATATATATAAAGATTGAATCTTTAAAAAGAAGTGAGCGTTATGAGTTAAACCTATCCGAGTTCCCTATGACGTCCCGAATAGTGTTTAAACGCGTAAGGATTGAATATTTGTATGAAATTACCTCAATAGAGGTACTTATCATGTCACTAGACCTTTTTAATGTATAAAGGTTCAAGCTTTGAAAGAAAATGAGAGTTTTGAGTTAAACATATTCGAGTTCCCTGCGACGTCTCGAAGAGTGTTTTAAAGAGTAAATATTGAATCTTTGAATGAAATTACCTCAATCAAGGTACCTATTATGTCACTAGACCTTTTTAATGTATAAAGATTGAATATTTGTAAAGAACTACGAGTTTTGAGTTAAAGTTATTTGAGTTCCCTTTGACGTCACGAAGCGTGTTTTAATGAGTAAAGATTGAATCTTTGAACGAAATTATCTCAATCAATGTACCTATTATGTCAGTAGACCTTTTTAATGTATAAAGATGGAATCTTTGAAAAAAATGAGAGTATTGAGTTTAACTTATTCGAGTTACCTATGAAGTCGCGAAGAGTGTTTTAATGACCAAAGATTGAATCTTCGAATGAAAATTCCTCAATACAGGAACCTATTATGTTACTAGATCTTTTTGAAGTATAAAGATTGAATCTTTGAAAGAAAATTAGAGTTTTGAGTTAAACTTATTCGAGTTCCTTTTGACATCCCGAAGAGTGTTTTAATGAATAGAGATTGAATCTTTGAATGAAATTACCTCAATCGAGGTACCTATTAAGTCACTAGAAATTTTGATTGTATAAAGATTGAATCTTTGAAAAGAAATGAGAGTTTTGAGTTAAAGCTGTTCGAGTTCCCTTTGACGTCACGAAGAGTGTTTTAATGAGTAAAGATTGAATCTTTGAATGAAATTACCTCAATCAAGGTACCTATTCTACCACTAGACCTTTGTAATGTATAAAGATTGAATCTTTGAAAGAAAATGAGTGTTTTGAGTTAAACTTATTCGAGTTACCTATGAAATCGCGAAGAGTGTTTTAATGACTGAAGATTGAATTTTTGAATGAAAAATACCACAATAAAGGTACCAATTCTGTTACTAGACCTTTCCAATGTATAAAGATTGAATCTTTGAAAGAAAATGAGATTTTTGGGTTAAACTTATTCGAGTTCCCTGTAACGTCCCGAAGAGTGTCTTAATGAGTAAAGATTGAATCATTGAATGAAATTACCTCAATCAAGGTAGCTATTACATCACTAGACCTTTTTAATTTATAAAGATTGACGTTTTGAAAAGAAATGAGTGTCTCGAGTTAAAGTTATTCAAGTTCCCTTTGACGTCACGAAGAGTGTTTTAATGAGTAAAGATTGAATCTTTGAATGAAATTACCTCAATCAAGGTACCTATTCTGTCACTAAACCTTTTTAATGTATAAGGATTGAACCTTTGAAAGAACATGAGAGTTTTGAGCTCAACTTATTCGAGTTACCTATGAAGTTGCGAAGAATGTTTTAATGACTAAAGATTGAATCTTTGAATGAAAATACCTCAATAAAGGTACTTATTTTGTTAGTAGACCTTTTTTAATGTATAAAGACTGTATCTTTGAAAGAAAATGAGAGTTTTGAGTTAAACTTATTCACGTTCCCTGTAACGTCCCAAAGAGTGTTTTAATGAGTAAATATTGAATCTTTGAATGTAATTACCTCAATCAAGGTAGCTGTTATGTCACTAGACCTTTTTAATGTACAAAGATTGAATCTTGGAAAGAAAGTGAGAGTTTTGAGTTCAACTTATTCGAGTTACCTATGAAGTCGCGAAGAGTGTTTTAATGAATAAAGATTGAATCTTTGAATGAAAACACCTCAATAAAGGTACCTATTATGTTACTAGACCTTTTTAATGTCTAAAGATTGAATCTTTGGAATAAAATGATAGTTCTGAGTTCAACTTATTCGATTTACCTATGAAGTCGTGAACAGTGTTTTAATGACTAAATAATGAATCTTTGAATGAAAATACCTTAGTAATGGTACCTATTATGTTACAAGACCTTTTTAATGTATAAAGATTGAATCTTGGAAAGAAAATGACTGTTTTGAGTTAAACTTATTCGAGTTCCCTATGACATCCCGAAGAGTATTTCAACGAGTAAAGATTGAATCTTTGATTGAAATTACTTGAATAAAGGGACTTATTTTGTCCCCTGGACCTTTTATATATAAAGATTGAATCTTTAAAAAGAAGTGAGCGTTATGAGTTAAACCTATCCGAGTTCCCTATGACGTCCCGAATAGTGTTTTAACGCGTAAGGATTGAATCTTTGTATGAAATTACCTCAATAGAGGTACTTATTATGTCACTAGACCTTTTTAATGTATAAAGGTTCAAGCTTTGAAAGAAAATGAGAGTTTTGAGTTAAACATATTCGAGTTCCCTGCGACGTCTCGAAGAGTGTTTTAAAGAGTAAATATTGAATCTTTGAATGAAATTACCTCAATCAAGGTACCTATTATGTCACTAGACCTTTTTAATGTATAAAGATTGAATATTTGTAAAGAACTACGAGTTTTGAGTTAAAGTTATTTGAGTTCCCTTTGACGTCACGAAGCGTGTTTTAATGAGTAAAGATTGAATCTTTGAACGAAATTATCTCAATCAATGTACCTATTATGTCAGTAGACCTTTTTAATGTATAAAGATGGAATCTTTGAAAAAAATGAGAGTATTGAGTTTAACTTATTCGAGTTACCTATGAAGTCGCGAAGAGTGTTTTAATGACCAAAGATTGAATCTTCGAATGAAAATTCCTCAATACAGGAACCTATTATGTTACTAGATCTTTTTGATGTATAAAGATTGAATCTTTGAAAGAAAATTACAGTTTTGAGTTAAACTTATTCGAGTTCCTTTTGACATCCCGAAGAGTGTTTTAATGAATAGAGATTGAATCTTTGAATGAAATTACCTCAATCGAGGTACCTATTAAGTCACTAGAAATTTTGATTGTATAAAGATTGAATCTTTGAAAAGAAATGAGAGTTTTGAGTTAAAGCTGTTCGAGTTCCCTTTGACGTCACGAAGAGTGTTTTAATGAGTAAAGATTGAATCTTTGAATGAAATTACCTCAATCAAGGTACCTATTCTACCACTAGACCTTTGTAATGTATAAAGATTGAATCTTTGAAAGAAAATGAGTGTTTTGAGTTTAACTTATACGAGTTACCAATGAAATCGCGAAGAGTTTTTTAATGACTGAAGATTGAATCTTTGAAAGAAAAATACCAAAATAAAGGTACCAATTCTGTTACTAGACCTTTCCAATGTATAAAGATTGAATCTTTGAAAGAAAATGAGATTTTTGGGTTAAACTTATTCGAGTTCCCTGTAACGTCCCGAAGAGTGTCTTAATGAGTAAAGATTGAATCATTGAATGAAATTACCTCAATCAAGGTAGCTATTACATCACTAGACCTTTTTAATTTATAAAGATTGACGTTTTGAAAAGAAATGAGTGTTTCGAGTTAAAGTTATTCAAGTTCCCTTTGACGTCACGAAGAGTGTTTTAATGAGTAAAGATTGAATCTTTGAATGAAATTACCTCAATTAAGGTACCTATTCTGTCACTAAACCTTTTTAATGTATAAGGATTGAATCTTTGAAAGAACATGAGAGTTTTGAGCTCAACTTATTCGAGTTACCTATGAAGTTGCGAAGAGTGTTTTAATGACTAAAGATTGAATCTTTGAATGAAAATACCTCAATAAAGGTACTTATTTTGTTAGTAGACCTTTTTAATGTATAAAGACTGTATCTTTGAAAGAAAATGAGAGTTTTGAGTTAAACTTATTCACGTTCCCTGTAACGTCCCAAATAGTGTTTTAATGAGTAAATATTGAATCTTTGAATGTAATTACCTCAATCAAGGTAGCTGTTATGTCAGTAGACCTTTTTAATGTACAAAGATTGAATCTTGGAAAGAAAGTGAGAGTTTTGAGTTCAACTTATTCGAGTTGCCTATGAAGTCGCGAAGAGTGTTTTAATGAATAAAGATTGAATCTTTGAATGAAAACACCTCAATAAAGGTACCTATTATGTTACTAGACCTTTTTAATGTCTAAAGATTGAATCTTTGGAATAAAATGATAGTTCTGAGTTCAACTTATTCGATTTACCTATGAAGTCGTGAACAGTGTTTTAATGACTAAATAATGAATCTTTGAATGAAAATACCTTAGTAAAGGTACCTATTATGTTACAAGACCTTTTTAATGTATAAAGATTGAATCTTGGAAAGAAAGTGACCGTTTTGAGTTAAACTTATTCGAGTTCCCTATGACATCCCGAAGAGTATTTCAACGAGTAAAGATTGAATCTTTGATTGAAATTACTTGAATCAAGGGACTTATTTTGTCCCCTGGACCTTTTATATATAAAGATTGAATCTTTAAAAAGAAGTGAGCGTTATGAGTTAAACCTATCCGAGTTCCCTATGACGTCCCGAATAGTGTTTTAACGCGTAAGGATTGAATCTTTGTATGAAATTACCTCAATAGAGGTACTTATCATGTCACTAGACCTTTTTAATGTATAAAGGTTCAAGCTTTGAAAGAAAATGAGAGTTTTGAGTTAAACATATTCGAGTTCCCTGCGACGTCACGAAGAGTGTTTTAAAGAGTAAATATTGAATCTTTGAATGAAATTACCTCAATCAAGGTACCTATTATGTCACTAGACCTTTTTAATGTATAAAGATTGAATATTTGTAAAGAACTACGAGTTTTGAGTTAAAGTTATTTGAGTTCCCTTTGACGTCACGAAGCGTGTTTTAATGAGTAAAGATTGAATCTTTGAACGAAATTATCTCAATCAATGTACCTGTTATGTCAGTAGACCTTTTTAATGTATAAAGATGGAATCTTTGAAAAAAATGAGAGTATTGAGTTTAACTTATTCGAGTTACCTATGAAGTCGCGAAGAGTGTTTTAATGACCAAAGATTGAATCTTCGAATGAAAATTCCTCAATACAGGAACCTATTATGTTATTAGATCTTTTTGATGTATAAAGATTGAATCTTTGAAAGAAAATTAGAGTTTTGAGTTAAACTTATTCGAGTTCCTTTTGACATCCCGAAGAGTGTTTTAATGAATAGAGATTGAATCTTTGAATGAAATTACCTCAATCGAGGTACCTATTAAGTCACTAGAAATTTTGATTGTATAAAGATTGAATCTTTGAAAAGAAATGAGAGTTTTGAGTTAAAGCTGTTCGAGTTCCCTTTGACGTCACGAAGAGTGTTTTAATGAGTAAAGATTGAATCTTTGAATGAAATTACCTCAATCAAGGTACCTATTCTACCACTAGACCTTTGTAATGTATAAAGATTGAATCTTTGAAAGAAAATGAGTGTTTTGAGTTTAACTTATTCGAGTTACCTATGAAATCGCGAAGAGTGTTTTAATGACTGAAGATTGAATCTTTGAATGAAAAATACCACAATAAAGGTACCAATTCTGTTACTAGACCTTTCCAATGTATAAAGATTGAATCTTTGAAAGAAAATGAGATTTTTGGGTTAAACTTATTCGAGTTCCCTGTAACGTCCCGAAGAGTGTCTTAGTGAGTAAAGATTGAATCATTGAATGAAATCAAGGTAGCTATTACATCACTAGACCTTTTTAATTTATAAAGATTGACGTTTTGAAAAGAAATGAGTGTTTCGAGTTAAAGTTATTCAAGTTCCCTTTGACGTCACGAAGAGTGTTTTAATGAGTAAAGATTGAATCTTTGAATGAAATTACCTCAATCAAGGTACCTATTCTGTCACTAAACCTTTTTAATGTATAAGGATTGAATCTTTGAAAGAACATGAGAGTTTTGAGCTCAACTTATTCGAATTACCTATGAAGTTGCGAAGAGTGTTTTAATGACTAAAGATTGAATCTTTGAATGAAAATACCTCAATAAAGGTACTTATTTTGTTAGTAGACCTTTTTTAATGTATAAAGACTGTATCTTTCAAAGAAAATGAGAGTTTTGAGTTAAACTTATTCACGTTCCCTGTAACGTCCCAAATAGTGTTTTAATGAGTAAATATTGAATCTTTGAATGTAATTACCTCAATCAAGGTAGCTGTTATGTCAGTAGACCTTTTTAATGTACAAAGATTGAATCTTGGAAAGAAAGTGAGAGTTTTGAGTTCAACTTATTCGAGTTACCTATGAAGTCGCGAAGAGTGTTTTAATGAATAAAGATTGAATCTTTGAATGAAAACACCTCAATAAAGGTACCTATTATGTTACTAGACCTTTTTAATGTCTAAAGATTGAATCTTTGGAATAAAATGATAGTTCTGAGTTCAACTTATTCGATTTACCTATGAAGTCGTGAACAGTGTTTTAATGACTAAATAATGAATCTTTGAATGAAAATACCTTAGTAAAGGTACCTATTATGTCACTAGACCTTTTTAATGTATAAAGATTGAATATTTGTAAAGAACTACGAGTTTTGAGTTAAAGTTATTTGAGTTTCCTTTGACGTCACGAAGCGTGTTTTAATGAGTAAAGATTGAATCTTTGAACGAAATTATCTCAATCAATGTACCTATTATGTCAGTAGACCTTTTTAATGTATAAAGATGGAATCTTTGAAAAAAATGAGTGTATTGAGTTTAACTTATTCGAGTTACCTATGAAGTCGCGAAGAGTGTTTTAATGACCAAAGATTGAATCTTCGAATGAAAATTCCTCAATACAGGAACCTATTATGTTACTAGATCTTTTTGATGTATAAAGATTGAATCTTTGAAAGAAAATTAGAGTTTTGAGTTAAACTTATTCGAGTTCCTTTTGACATCCCGAAGAGTGTTTTAATGAATAGAGAATGAATCTTTGAATGAAATTACCTCAATCGAGGTACCTATTAAGTAACTAGAAATTTTGATTGTATAAAGATTGAATCTTTGAAAAGAAATGAGAGTTTTGAGTTAAAGCTGTTCGAGTTCCCTTTGACGTCACGAAGAGTGTTTTAATGAGTAAAGATTGAATCTTTGAATGAAATTACCTCAATCAAGGTACCTATTCTACCACTAGACCTTTGTAATGTATAAAGATTGAATCTTTGAAAGAAAATGAGTGTTTTGAGTTAAACTTATTCGAGTTACCTATGAAATCGCGAAGAGTGTTTTAATGACTGAAGATTGAATCTTTGAATGAAAAATACCACAATAAAGGTACCAATTCTGTTACTAGACCTTTCCAATGTATAAAGATTGAATCTTTGAAAGAAAATGAGATTTTTGGGTTAAACTTATTCGAGTTCCCTGTAACGTCCCGAAGAGTGTCTTAATAAGTAAAGATTGAATCATTGAATGAAATTACCTCAATCAAGGTAGCTATTACATCACTAGACCTTTTTAATTTATAAAGATTGACGTTTTGAAAAGAAATGAGTGTTTCGAGTTAAAGTTATTCAAGTTCCCTTTGACGTCACGAAGAGTGTTTTAATGAGTAAAGATTGAATCTTTGAATGAAATTACCTCAATCAAGGTACCTATTCTGTCACTAAACCTTTTTAATGTATAAGGATTGAATCTTTGAAAGAACATGAGAGTTTTGAGCTCAACTTATTCGAGTTACCTATGAAGTTGCGAAGAGTGTTTTAATGACTAAAGATTGAATCTTTGAATGAAAATACCTCAATAAAGGTACTTATTTTGTTAGTAGACCTTTTTTAATGTATAAAGACTGTATCTCTGAAAGAAAATGAGAGTTTTGAGTTAAACTTATTCACGTTCCCTGTAACGTCCCAAAGAGTGTTTTAATGAGTAAATATTGAATCTTTGAATGTAATTACCTCAATCAAGGTAGCTGTTATGTCACTAGACCTTTTTAATGTACAAAGATTGAATCTTGGAAAGAAAGTGAGAGTTTTGAGTTTAACTTATTCGAGTTACCTATGAAGTCGCGAAGAGTGTTTTAATGAATAAAGATTGAATCTTTGAATGAAAACACCTCAATAAAGGTACCTATTATGTTACTAGACCTTTTTAATGTCTAAAGATTGAATCTTTGGAATAAAATGATAGTTCTGAGTTCAACTTATTCGATTTACCTATGAAGTCGTGAACAGTGTTTTAATGACTAAATAATGAATCTTTGAATGAAAATACCTTAGTAAAGGTACCTATTATGTTACAGGACCTTTTTAATGTATAAAGATTGAATCTTGGAAAGAAAATGACTGTTTTGAGTTAAACTTATTCGAGTTCCCTATGACATCCCGAAGAGTATTTCAACGAGTAAAGATTGAATCTTTGATTGAAATTACTTGAATCAAGGGACTTATTTTGTCCCCTGGACCTTTTATATATAAAGATTGAATCTTTAAAAAGAAGTGAGCGTTATGAGTTAAACCTATCCGAGTTCCCTATGACGTCCCGAATAGTGTTTTAACGCGTAAGGATTGAATCTTTGTATGAAATTACCTCAATAGAGGTACTTATCATGTCACTAGACCTTTTTAATGTATAAAGGTTCAAGCTTTGAAAGAAAATGAGAGTTTTGAGTTAAACATATTCGAGTTCCCTGCGACGTCTCGAAGAGTGTTTTAAAGAGTAAATATTGAATCTTTGAATGAAATTACCTCAATCAAGGTACCTATTATGTCACTAGACCTTTTTAATGTATAAAGATTGAATATTTGTAAAGAACTACGAGTTTTGAGTTAAAGTTATTTGAGTTTCCTTTGACGTCACGAAGCGTGTTTTAATGAGTAAAGATTGAATCTTTGAACGAAATTATCTCAATCAATGTACCTATTATGTCAGTAGACCTTTTTAATGTATAAAGATGGAATCTTTGAAAAAAATGAGAGTATTGAGTTTAACTTATTCGAGTTACCTATGAAGTCGCGAAGAGTGTTTTAATGACCAAAGATTGAATCTTCGAATGAAGATTCCTCAATACAGGAACCTGTTATGTTACTAGATCTTTTTGATGTATAAAGATTGAATCTTTGAAAGAAAATTAGAGTTTTGAGTTAAACTTATTCGAGTTCCTTTTGACATCCCGAAGAGTGTTTTAATGAATAGAGAATGAATCTTTGAATGAAATTACCTCAATCGAGGTACCTATTAAGTCACTAGAAATTTTGATTGTATAAAGATTGAATCTTTGAAAAGAAATGAGAGTTTTGAGTTAAAGCTGTTCGAGTTCCCTTTGACGTCACGAAGAGTGTTTTAATGAGTAAAGATTGAATCTTTCAATGAAATTACCTCAATCAAGGTACCTATTCTACCACTAGACCTTTGTAATGTATAAAGATTGAATCTTTGAAAGAAAATGAGTGTTTTGAGTTAAACTTATTCGAGTTACCTATGAAATCGCGAAGAGTGTTTTAATGACTGAAGATTGAATCTTTGAATGAAAAATACCACAATAAAGGTACCAATTCTGTTACTAGACCTTTCCAATGTATAAAGATTGAATCTTTGAAAGAAAATGAGATTTTTGGGTTAAACTTATTCGAGTTCCCTGTAACGTCCCGAAGAGTGTCTTAATGAGTAAAGATTGAATCATTGAATGAAATTACCTCAATCAAGGTAGCTATTACATCACTAGACCTTTTTAATTTATAAAGATTGACGTTTTGAAAAGAAATGAGTGTTTCGAGTTAAAGTTATTCAAGTTCCCTTTGACGTCACGAAGAGTGTTTTAATGAGTAAAGATTGAATCTTTGAATGAAATTACCTCAATCAAGGTACCTATTCTGTCACTAAACCTTTTTAATGTATAAGGATTGAATCTTTGAAAGAACATGAGAGTTTTGAGCTCAACTTATTCGAGTTACCTATGAAGTTGCGAAGAGTGTTTTAATGACTAAAGATTGAATCTTTGAATGAAAATACCTCAATAAAGGTACTTATTTTGTTAGTAGACCTTTTTTAATGTATAAAGACTGTATCTCTGAAAGAAAATGAGAGTTTTGAGTTAAACTTATTCACGTTCCCTGTAACGTCCCAAAGAGTGTTTTAATGAGTAAATATTGAATCTTTGAATGTAATTACCTCAATCAAGGTAGCTGTTACGTCACTAGACCTTTTTAATGTACAAAGATTGAATCTTGGAAAGAAAGTGAGAGTTTTGAGTTTAACTTATTCGAGTTACCTATGAAGTCGCAAAGAGTGTTTTAATGAATAAAGATTGAATCTTTGAATGAAAACACCTCAATAAAGGTACCTATTATGTTACTAGACCTTTTTAATGTCTAAAGATTGAATCTTTGGAATAAAATGATAGTTCTGAGTTCAACTTATTCGATTTACCTATGAAGTCGTGAACAGTGTTTTAATGACTAAATAATGAATCTTTGAATGAAAATACCTTAGTAAAGGTACCTATTATGTTACAGGACCTTTTTAATGTATAAAGATTGAATCTTGGAAAGAAAATGACTGTTTTGAGTTAAACTTATTCGAGTTCCCTATGACATCCCGAAGAGTATTTCAACGAGTAAAGATTGAATCTTTGATTGAAATTACTTGAATCAAGGGACTTATTTTGTCCCCTGGACCTTTTATATATAAAGATTGAATCTTTAAAAAGAAGTGAGCGTTATGAGTTAAACCTATCCGAGTTCCCTATGACGTCCCGAATAGTGTTTTAACGCGTAAGGATTGAATCTTTGTATGAAATTACCTCAATAGAGGTACTTATCATGTCACTAGACCTTTTTAATGTATAAAGGTTCAAGCTTTGAAAGAAAATGAGAGTTTTGAGTTAAACATATTCGAGTTCCCTGCGACGTCTCGAAGAGTGTTTTAAAGAGTAAATATTGAATCTTTGAATGAAATTACCTCAATCAAGGTACCTATTATGTCACTAGACCTTTTTAATGTATAAAGATTGAATATTTGTAAAGAACTACGAGTTTTGAGTTAAAGTTATTTGAGTTTCCTTTGACGCCACGAAGCGTGTTTTAATGAGTAAAGATTGAATCTTTGAACGAAATTATCTCAATCAATGTACCTATTATGTCAGTAGACCTTTTTAATGTATAAAGATGGAATCTTTGAAAAAAATGAGAGTATTGAGTTTAACTTATTCGAGTTACCTATGAAGTCGCGAAGAGTGTTTTAATGACCAAAGATTGAATCTTCGAATGAAGATTCCTCAATACAGGAACCTGTTATGTTACTAGATCTTTTTGATGTATAAAGATTGAATCTTTGAAAGAAAATTAGAGTTTTGAGTTAAACTTATTCGAGTTCCTTTTGACATCCCGAAGAGTGTTTTAATGAATAGAGAATGAATCTTTGAATGAAATTACCTCAATCGAGGTACCTATTAAGTCACTAGAAATTTTGATTGTATAAAGATTGAATCTTTGAAAAGAAATGAGAGTTTTGAGTTAAAGCTGTTCGAGTTCCCTTTGACGTCACGAAGAGTGTTTTAATGAGTAAAGATTGAATCTTTCAATGAAATTACCTCAATCAAGGTACCTATTCTACCACTAGACCTTTGTAATGTATAAAGATTGAATCTTTGAAAGAAAATGAGTGTTTTGAGTTAAACTTATTCGAGTTACCTATGAAATCGCGAAGAGTGTTTTAATGACTGAAGATTGAATCTTTGAATGAAAAATACCACAATAAAGGTACCAATTCTGTTACTAGACCTTTCCAATGTATAAAGATTGAATCTTTGAAAGAAAATGAGATTTTTGGGTTAAACTTATTCGAGTTCCCTGTAACGTCCCGAAGAGTGTCTTAATAAGTAAAGATTGAATCATTGAATGAAATTACCTCAATCAAGGTAGCTATTACATCACTAGACCTTTTTAATTTATAAAGATTGACGTTTTGAAAAGAAATGAGTGTTTCTAGTTAAAGTTATTCAAGTTCCCTTTGACGTCACGAAGAGTGTTTTAATGAGTAAAGATTGAATCTTTGAATGAAATTACCTCAATCAAGGTACCTATTCTGTCACTAAACCTTTTTAATGTATAAGGATTGAATCTTTGAAAGAACATGAGAGTTTTGAGCTCAACTTATTCGAGTTACCTATGAAGTTGCGAAGAGTGTTTTAATGACTAAAGATTGAATCTTTGAATGAAAATACCTCAATAAAGGTACTTTTTTTGTTAGTAGACCTTTTTTAATGTATAAAGACTGTATCTTTGAAAGAAAATGAGAGTTTTGAGTTAAACTTATTCACGTTCCCTATAACGTCCCAAAGAGTGATTTAATGAGTAAATATTGAATCTTTGAATGTAATTACCTCAATCAAGGTAGCTGTTATGTCACTAGACCTTTTTAATGTACAAAGATTGAATCTTGGAAAGAAAGTGAGAGTTTTGAGTTTAACTTATTCGAGTTACCTATGAAGTCGCGAAGAGTGTTTTAATGAATAAAGATTGAATCTTTGAATGAAAACACCTCAATAAAGGTACCTATTATGTTACTAGACCTTTTTAATGTCTAAAGATTGAATCTTTGGAATAAAATGATAGTTCTGAGTTCAACTTATTCGATTTACCTATGAAGTCGTGAACAGTGTTTTAATGACTAAATAATGAATCTTTGAATGAAAATACCTTAGTAAAGGTACCTATTATGTTACAGGACCTTTTTAATGTATAAAGATTGAATCTTGGAAAGAAAATGACTGTTTTGAGTTAAACTTATTCGAGTTCCCTATGACATCCCGAAGAGTATTTCAACGAGTAAAGATTGAATCTTTGATTGAAATTACTTGAATCAAGGGACTTATTTTGTCCCCTGGACCTTTTATATATAAAGATTGAATCTTTAAAAAGAAGTGAGCGTTATGAGTTAAACCTATCCGAGTTCCCTATGACGTCCCGAATAGTGTTTTAACGCGTAAGGATTGAATCTTTGTATGAAATTACCTCAATAGAGGTACTTATCATGTCACTAGACCTTTTTAATGTATAAAGGTTCAAGCTTTGAAAGAAAATGAGAGTTTTGAGTTAAACATATTCGAGTTCCCTGCGACGTCTCGAAGAGTGTTTTAAAGAGTAAATATTGAATCTTTGAATGAAATTACCTCAATCAAGGTACCTATTATGTCACTAGACCTTTTTAATGTATAAATATTGAATATTTGTAAAGAACTACGAGTTTTGAGTTAAAGTTATTTGAGTTCCCTTTGACGTCACGAAGCGTGTTTTAATGAGTAAAGATTGGTTCTTTGAACGAAATTATCTCAATCAATGTACCTATTATGTCAGTAGACCTTTTTAATGTATAAAGATGGAATCTTTGAAAAAAATGAGAGTATTGAGTTTAACTTATTCGAGTTACCTATGAAGTCGCGAAGAGTGTTTTAATGACCAAAGATTGAATCTTCGAATGAAGATTCCTCAATACAGGAACCTGTTATGTTACTAGATCTTTTTGATGTATAAAGATTGAATCTTTGAAAGAAAATTAGAGTTTTGAGTTAAACTTATTCGAGTTCCTTTTGACATCCCGAAGAGTGTTTTAATGAATAGAGAATGAATCTTTGAATGAAATTACCTCAATCGAGGTACCTATTAAGTCACTAGAAATTTTGATTGTATAAAGATTGAATCTTTGAAAAGAAATGAGAGTTTTGAGTTAAAGCTGTTCGAGTTCCCTTTGACGTCACGAAGAGTGTTTTAATGAGTAAAGATTGAATCTTTCAATGAAATTACCTCAATCAAGGTACCTATTCTACCACTAGACCTTTGTAATGTATAAAGATTGAATCTTTGAAAGAAAATGAGTGTTTTGAGTTAAACTTATTCGAGTTACCTATGAAATCGCGAAGAGTGTTTTAATGACTGAAGATTGAATCTTTGAATGAAAAATACCACAATAAAGGTACCAATTCTGTTACTAGACCTTTCCAATGTATAAAGATTGAATCTTTGAAAGAAAATGAGATTTTTGGGTTAAACTTATACGAGTTCCCTGTAACGTCCCGAAGAGTGTCTTAATGAGTAAAGATTGAATCATTGAATGAAATTACCTCAATCAAGGTAGCTATTACATCACTAGACCTTTTTAATTTATAAAGATTGACGTTTTGAAAAGAAATGAGTGTTTCGAGTTAAAGTTATTCAAGTTCCCTTTGACGTCACGAAGAGTGTTTTAATGAGTAAAGATTGAATCTTTGAATGAAATTACCTCAATCAAGGTACCTATTCTGTCACTAAACCTTTTTAATGTATAAGGATTGAATCTTTGAAAGAACATGAGAGTTTTGAGCTCAACTTATTCGAGTTACCTATGAAGTTGCGAAGAGTGTTTTAATGACTAAAGATTGAATCTTTGAATGAAAATACCTCAATAAAGGTACTTATTTTGTTAGTAGACCTTTTTTAATGTATAAAGACTATATCTTCGAAAGAAAATGAGAGTTTTGAGTTAAACTTATTCACGTTCCCTGTAACGTCCCAAAGAGTGTTTTAATGAGTAAATATTGAATCTTTGAATGTAATTACCTCAATCAAGGTAGCTGTTATGTCACTAGACCTTTTTAATGTACAAAGATTGAATCTTGGAAAGAAAGTGAGAGTTTTGAGTTTAACTTATTCGAGTTACCTATGAAGTCGCGAAGAGTGTTTTAATGAATAAAGATTGAATCTTTGAATGAAAACACCTCAATAAAGGTACCTATTATGTTACTAGACCTTTTTAATGTCTAAAGATTGAATCTTTGGAATAAAATGATAGTTCTGAGTTCAACTTATTCGATTTACCTATGAAGTCGTGAACAGTGTTTTAATGACTAAATAATGAATCTTTGAAGGAAAATACCTTAGTAAAGGTACCTATTATGTTACAGGACCTTTTTAATGTATAAAGATTGAATCTTGGAAAGAAAATGACTGTTTTGAGTTAAACTTATTCGAGTTCCCTATGACATCCCGAAGAGTATTTCAACGAGTAAAGATTGAATCTTTGATTGAAATTACTTGAATCAAGAGACTTATTTTGTCCCCTGGACCTTTTATATATAAAGATTGAATCTTTAAAAAGAAGTGAGCGTTATGAGTTAAACCTATCCGAGTTCCCTATGACGTCCCGAATAGTGTTTTAACGCGTAAGGATTGAATCTTTGTATGAAATTACCTCAATAGAGGTACTTATCATGTCACTAGACCTTTTTAATGTATAAAGGTTCAAGCTTTGAAAGAAAATGAGAGTTTTGAGTTAAACATATTCGAGTTCCCTGCGACGTCTCGAAGAGTGTTTTAAAGAGTAAATATTGAATCTTTGAATGAAATTACCTCAATCAAGGTACCTATTATGTCACTAGACCTTTTTAATGTATAAAGATTGAATATTTGTAAAGAACTACGAGTTTTGAGTTAAAGTTATTTGAGTTCCCTTTGACGTCACGAAGCGTGTTTTAATGAGTAAAGATTGGTTCTTTGAACGAAATTATCTCAATCAATGTACCTATTATGTCAGTAGACCTTTTTAATGTATAAAGATGGAATCTTTGAAAAAAATGAGAGTATTGAGTTTAACTTATTCGAGTTACCTATGAAGTCGCGAAGAGTGTTTTAATGACCAAAGATTGAATCTTCGAATGAAGATTCCTCAATACAGGAACCTGTTATGTTACTAGATCTTTTTGATGTATAAAGATTGAATCTTTGAAAGAAAATTAGAGTTTTGAGTTAAACTTATTCGAGTTCCTTTTGACATCCCGAAGAGTGTTTTAATGAATAGAGAATGAATCTTTTAATGAAATTACCTCAATCGAGGTACCTATTAAGTCACTAGAAATTTTGATTGTATAAAGATTGAATCTTTGAAAAGAAATGAGAGTTTTGAGTTAAAGCTGTTCGAGTTCCCTTTGACGTCACGAAGAGTGTTTTAATGAGTAAAGATTGAATCTTTCAATGAAATTACCTCAATCAAGGTACCTATTCTACCACTAAACCTTTGTAATGTATAAAGATTGAATCTTTGAAAGAAAATGAGTGTTTTGAGTTAAACTTATTCGAGTTACCTATGAAATCGCGAAGAGTGTTTTAATGACTGAAGATTGAATCTTTGAATGAAAAATACCACAATAAAGGTACCAATTCTGTTACTAGACCTTTCCAATGTATAAAGATTGAATCTTTGAAAGAAAATGAGATTTTTGGGTTAAACTTATACGAGTTCCCTGTAACGTCCCGAAGAGTGTCTTAATGAGTAAAGATTGAATCATTGAATGAAATTACCTCAATTAAGGTAGCTATTACATCACTAGACCTTTTTAATTTATAAAGATTGACGTTTTGAAAAGAAATGAGTGTTTCGAGTTAAAGTTATTCAAGTTCCCTTTGACGTCACGAAGAGTGTTTTAATGAGTAAAGATTGAATCTTTGAATGAAATTACCTCAATCAAGGTACCTATTCTGTCACTAAACCTTTTTAATGTATAAGGATTGAATCTTTGAAAGAACATGAGAGTTTTGAGCTCAACTTATTCGAGTTACCTATGAAGTTGCGAAGAGTGTTTTAATGACTAAAGATTGAATCTTTGAATGAAAATACCTCAATAAAGGTACTTATTTTGTTAGTAGACCTTTTTTAATGTATAAAGACTGTATCTCTGAAAGAAAATGAGAGTTTTGAGTTAAACTTATTCACGTTCCCTGTAACGTCCCAAAGAGTGTTTTAATGAGTAAATATTGAATCTTTGAATGTAATTACCTCAATCAAGGTAGCTGTTATGTCACTAGACCTTTTTAATGTACAAAGATTGAATCTTGGAAAGAAAGTGAGAGTTTTGAGTTTAACTTATTCGAGTTACCTATGAAGTCGCGAAGAGTGTTTTAATGAATAAAGATTGAATCTTTGAATGAAAACACCTCAATAAAGGTACCTATTATGTTACTAGACCTTTTTAATGTCTAAAGATTGAATCTTTGGAATAAAATGATAGTTCTGAGTTCAACTTATTCGATTTACCTATGAAGTCGTGAACAGTGTTTTAATGACTAAATAATGAATCTTTGAATGAAAATACCTTAGTAAAGGTACCTATTATGTTACAGGACCTTTTTAATGTATAAAGATTGAATCTTGGAAAGAAAATGACTGTTTTGAGTTAAACTTATTCGAGTTCCCTATGACATCCCGAAGAGTATTTCAACGAGTAAAGATTGAATCTTTGATTGAAATTACTTGAATCAAGGGACTTATTTTGTCCCCTGGACCTTTTATATATAAAGATTGAATCTTTAAAAAGAAGTGAGCGTTATGAGTTAAACCTATCCGAGTTCCCTATGACGTCCCGAATAGTGTTTTAACGCGTAAGGATTGAATCTTTGTATGAAATTACCTCAATAGAGGTACTTATCATGTCACTAGACCTTTTTAATGTATAAAGGTTCAAGCTTTGAAAGAAAATGAGAGTTTTGAGTTAAACATATTCGAGTTCCCTGCGACGTCTCGAAGAGTGTTTTAAAGAGTAAATATTGAATCTTTGAATGAAATTACCTCAATCAAGGTACCTATTATGTCACTAGACCTTTTTAATGTATAAAGATTGAATCTTTGAAAAGAAATGAGAGTTTTGAGTTAAAGCTGTTCGAGTTCCCTTTGACGTCACGAAGAGTGTTTTAATGAGTAAAGATTGAATCTTTCAATGAAATTACCTCAATCAAGGTACCTATTCTACCACTAGACCTTTGTAATGTATAAAGATTGAATCTTTGAAAGAAAATGAGTGTTTTGAGTTAAACTTATTCGAGTTACCTATGAAATCGCGAAGAGTGTTTTAATGACTGAAGATTGAATCTTTGAATGAAAAATACCACAATAAAGGTACCAATTCTGTTACTAGACCTTTCCAATGTATAAAGATTGAATCTTTGAAAGAAAATGAGATTTTTGGGTTAAACTTATACGAGTTCCCTGTAACGTCCCGAAGAGTGTCTTAATGAGTAAAGATTGAATCATTGAATGAAATTACCTCAATCAAGGTAGCTATTACATCACTAGACCTTTTTAATTTATAAAGATTGACGTTTTGAAAAGAAATGAGTGTTTCGAGTTAAAGTTATTCAAGTTCCCTTTGACGTCACGAAGAGTGTTTTAATGAGTAAAGATTGAATCTTTGAATGAAATTACCTCAATCAAGGTACCTATTCTGTCACTAAACCTTTTTAATGTATAAGGATTGAATCTTTGAAAGAACATGAGAGTTTTGAGCTCAACTTATTCGAGTTACCTATGAAGTTGCGAAGAGTGTTTTAATGACTAAAGATTGAATCTTTGAATGAAAATACCTCAATAAAGGTACTTATTTTGTTAGTAGACCTTTTTTAATGTATAAAGACTATATCTTCGAAAGAAAATGAGAGTTTTGAGTTAAACTTATTCACGTTCCCTGTAACGTCCCAAAGAGTGTTTTAATGAGTAAATATTGAATCTTTGAATGTAATTACCTCAATCAAGGTAGCTGTTATGTCACTAGACCTTTTTAATGTACAAAGATTGAATCTTGGAAAGAAAGTGAGAGTTTTGAGTTTAACTTATTCGAGTTACCTATGAAGTCGCGAAGAGTGTTTTAATGAATAAAGATTGAATCTTTGAATGAAAACACCTCAATAAAGGTACCTATTATGTTACTAGACCTTTTTAATGTCTAAAGATTGAATCTTTGGAATAAAATGATAGTTCTGAGTTCAACTTATTCGATTTACCTATGAAGTCGTGAACAGTGTTTTAATGACTAAATAATGAATCTTTGAATGAAAATACCTTAGTAAAGGTACCTATTATGTTACAGGACCTTTTTAATGTATAAAGATTGAATCTTGGAAAGAAAATGACTGTTTTGAGTTAAACTTATTCGAGTTCCCTATGACATCCCGAAGAGTATTTCAACGAGTAAAGATTGAATCTTTGATTGAAATTACTTGAATCAAGAGACTTATTTTGTCCCCTGGACCTTTTATATATAAAGATTGAATCTTTAAAAAGAAGTGAGCGTTATGAGTTAAACCTATCCGAGTTCCCTATGACGTCCCGAATAGTGTTTTAACGCGTAAGGATTGAATCTTTGTATGAAATTACCTCAATAGAGGTACTTATCATGTCACTAGACCTTTTTAATGTATAAAGGTTCAAGCTTTGAAAGAAAATGAGAGTTTTGAGTTAAACATATTCGAGTTCCCTGCGACGTCTCGAAGAGTGTTTTAAAGAGTAAATATTGAATCTTTGAATGAAATTACCTCAATCAAGGTACCTATTATGTCACTAGACCTTTTTAATGTATAAAGATTGAATATTTGTAAAGAACTACGAGTTTTGAGTTAAAGTTATTTGAGTTCCCTTTGACGTCACGAAGCGTGTTTTAATGAGTAAAGATTGGTTCTTTGAACGAAATTATCTCAATCAATGTACCTATTATGTCAGTAGACCTTTTTAATGTATAAAGATGGAATCTTTGAAAAAAATGAGAGTATTGAGTTTAACTTATTCGAGTTACCTATGAAGTCGCGAAGAGTGTTTTAATGACCAAAGATTGAATCTTCGAATGAAGATTCCTCAATACAGGAACCTGTTATGTTACTAGATCTTTTTGATGTATAAAGATTGAATCTTTGAAAGAAAATTAGAGTTTTGAGTTAAACTTATTCGAGTTCCTTTTGACATCCCGAAGAGTGTTTTAATGAATAGAGAATGAATCTTTTAATGAAATTACCTCAATCGAGGTACCTATTAAGTCACTAGAAATTTTGATTGTATAAAGATTGAATCTTTGAAAAGAAATGAGAGTTTTGAGTTAAAGCTGTTCGAGTTCCCTTTGACGTCACGAAGAGTGTTTTAATGAGTAAAGATTGAATCTTTCAATGAAATTACCTCAATCAAGGTACCTATTCTACCACTAAACCTTTGTAATGTATAAAGATTGAATCTTTGAAAGAAAATGAGTGTTTTGAGTTAAACTTATTCGAGTTACCTATGAAATCGCGAAGAGTGTTTTAATGACTGAAGATTGAATCTTTGAATGAAAAATACCACAATAAAGGTACCAATTCTGTTACTAGACCTTTCCAATGTATAAAGATTGAATCTTTGAAAGAAAATGAGATTTTTGGGTTAAACTTATACGAGTTCCCTGTAACGTCCCGAAGAGTGTCTTAATGAGTAAAGATTGAATCATTGAATGAAATTACCTCAATTAAGGTAGCTATTACATCACTAGACCTTTTTAATTTATAAAGATTGACGTTTTGAAAAGAAATGAGTGTTTCGAGTTAAAGTTATTCAAGTTCCCTTTGACGTCACGAAGAGTGTTTTAATGAGTAAAGATTGAATCTTTGAATGAAATTACCTCAATCAAGGTACCTATTCTGTCACTAAACATTTTTAATGTATAAGGATTGAATCTTTGAAAGAACATGAGAGTTTTGAGCTCAACTTATTCGAGTTACCTATGAAGTTGCGAAGAGTGTTTTAATGACTAAAGATTGAATCTTTGAATGAAAATACCTCAATAAAGGTACTTATTTTGTTAGTAGACCTTTTTTAATGTATAAAGACTGTATCTCTGAAAGAAAATGAGAGTTTTGAGTTAAACTTATTCACGTTCCCTGTAACGTCCCAAAGAGTGTTTTAATGAGTAAATATTGAATCTTTGAATGTAATTACCTCAATCAAGGTAGCTGTTATGTCACTAGACCTTTTTAATGTACAAAGATTGAATCTTGGAAAGAAAGTGAGAGTTTTGAGTTTAACTTATTCGAGTTACCTATGAAGTCGCGAAGAGTGTTTTAATGAATAAAGATTGAATCTTTGAATGAAAACACCTCAATAAAGGTACCTATTATGTTACTAGACCTTTTTAATGTCTAAAGATTGAATCTTTGGAATAAAATGATAGTTCTGAGTTCAACTTATTCGATTTACCTATGAAGTCGTGAACAGTGTTTTAATGACTAAATAATGAATCTTTGAATGAAAATACCTTAGTAAAGGTACCTATTATGTTACAGGACCTTTTTAATGTATAAAGATTGAATCTTGGAAAGAAAATGACTGTTTTGAGTTAAACTTATTCGAGTTCCCTATGACATCCCGAAGAGTATTTCAACGAGTAAAGATTGAATCTTTGATTGAAATTACTTGAATCAAGGGACTTATTTTGTCCCCTGGACCTTTTATATATAAAGATTGAATCTTTAAAAAGAAGTGAGCGTTATGAGTTAAACCTATCCGAGTTCCCTATGACGTCCCGAATAGTGTTTTAACGCGTAAGGATTGAATCTTTGTATGAAATTACCTCAATAGAGGTACTTATCATGTCACTAGACCTTTTTAATGTATAAAGGTTCAAGCTTTGAAAGAAAATGAGAGTTTTGAGTTAAACATATTCGAGTTCCCTGCGACGTCTCGAAGAGTGTTTTAAAGAGTAAATATTGAATCTTTGAATGAAATTACCTCAATCAAGGTACCTATTATGTCACTAGACCTTTTTAATGTATAAAGATTGAATCTTTGAAAAGAAATGAGAGTTTTGAGTTAAAGCTGTTCGAGTTCCCTTTGACGTCACGAAGAGTGTTTTAATGAGTAAAGATTGAATCTTTCAATGAAATTACCTCAATCAAGGTACCTATTCTACCACTAGACCTTTGTAATGTATAAAGATTGAATCTTTGAAAGAAAATGAGTGTTTTGAGTTAAACTTATTCGAGTTACCTATGAAATCGCGAAGAGTGTTTTAATGACTGAAGATTGAATCTTTGAATGAAAAATACCACAATAAAGGTACCAATTCTGTTACTAGACCTTTCCAATGTATAAAGATTGAATCTTTGAAAGAAAATGAGATTTTTGGGTTAAACTTATACGAGTTCCCTGTAACGTCCCGAAGAGTGTCTTAATGAGTAAAGATTGAATCATTGAATGAAATTACCTCAATCAAGGTAGCTATTACATCACTAGACCTTTTTAATTTATAAAGATTGACGTTTTGAAAAGAAATGAGTGTTTCGAGTTAAAGTTATTCAAGTTCCCTTTGACGTCACGAAGAGTGTTTTAATGAGTAAAGATTGAATCTTTGAATGAAATTACCTCAATCAAGGTACCTATTCTGTCACTAAACCTTTTTAATGTATAAGGATTGAATCTTTGAAAGAACATGAGAGTTTTGAGCTCAACTTATTCGAGTTACCTATGAAGTTGCGAAGAGTGTTTTAATGACTAAAGATTGAATCTTTGAATGAAAATACCTCAATAAAGGTACTTATTTTGTTAGTAGACCTTTTTTAATGTATAAAGACTATATCTTCGAAAGAAAATGAGAGTTTTGAGTTAAACTTATTCACGTTCCCTGTAACGTCCCAAAGAGTGTTTTAATGAGTAAATATTGAATCTTTGAATGTAATTACCTCAATCAAGGTAGCTGTTATGTCACTAGACCTTTTTAATGTACAAAGATTGAATCTTGGAAAGAAAGTGAGAGTTTTGAGTTTAACTTATTCGAGTTACCTATGAAGTCGCGAAGAGTGTTTTAATGAATAAAGATTGAATCTTTGAATGAAAACACCTCAATAAAGGTACCTATTATGTTACTAGACCTTTTAATGTCTAAAGATTGAATCTTTGGAATAAAATGATAGTTCTGAGTTCAACTTATTCGATTTACCTATGAAGTCGTGAACAGTGTTTTAATGACTAAATAATGAATCTTTGAATGAAAATACCTTAGTAAAGGTACCTATTATGTTACAGGACCTTTTTAATGTATAAAGATTGAATCTTGGAAAGAAAATGACTGTTTTGAGTTAAACTTATTCGAGTTCCCTATGACATCCCGAAGAGTATTTCAACGAGTAAAGATTGAATCTTTGATTGAAATTACTTGAATCAAGAGACTTATTTTGTCCCCTGGACCTTTTATATATAAAGATTGAATCTTTAAAAAGAAGTGAGCGTTATGAGTTAAACCTATCCGAGTTCCCTATGACGTCCCGAATAGTGTTTTAACGCGTAAGGATTGAATCTTTGTATGAAATTACCTCAATAGAGGTACTTATCATGTCACTAGACCTTTTTAATGTATAAAGGTTCAAGCTTTGAAAGAAAATGAGAGTTTTGAGTTAAACATATTCGAGTTCCCTGCGACGTCTCGAAGAGTGTTTTAAAGAGTAAATATTGAATCTTTGAATGAAATTACCTCAATCAAGGTACCTATTATGTCACTAGACCTTTTTAATGTATAAAGATTGAATATTTGTAAAGAACTACGAGTTTTGAGTTAAAGTTATTTGAGTTCCCTTTGACGTCACGAAGCGTGTTTTAATGAGTAAAGATTGGTTCTTTGAACGAAATTATCTCAATCAATGTACCTATTATGTCAGTAGACCTTTTTAATGTATAAAGATGGAATCTTTGAAAAAAATGAGAGTATTGAGTTTAACTTATTCGAGTTACCTATGAAGTCGCGAAGAGTGTTTTAATGACCAAAGATTGAATCTTCGAATGAAGATTCCTCAATACAGGAACCTGTTATGTTACTAGATCTTTTTGATGTATAAAGATTGAATCTTTGAAAGAAAATTAGAGTTTTGAGTTAAACTTATTCGAGTTCCTTTTGACATCCCGAAGAGTGTTTTAATGAATAGAGAATGAATCTTTTAATGAAATTACCTCAATCGAGGTACCTATTAAGTCACTAGAAATTTTGATTGTATAAAGATTGAATCTTTGAAAAGAAATGAGAGTTTTGAGTTAAAGCTGTTCGAGTTCCCTTTGACGTCACGAAGAGTGTTTTAATGAGTAAAGATTGAATCTTTCAATGAAATTACCTCAATCAAGGTACCTATTCTACCACTAAACCTTTGTAATGTATAAAGATTGAATCTTTGAAAGAAAATGAGTGTTTTGAGTTAAACTTATTCGAGTTACCTATGAAATCGCGAAGAGTGTTTTAATGACTGAAGATTGAATCTTTGAATGAAAAATACCACAATAAAGGTACCAATTCTGTTACTAGACCTTTCCAATGTATAAAGATTGAATCTTTGAAAGAAAATGAGATTTTTGGGTTAAACTTATACGAGTTCCCTGTAACGTCCCGAAGAGTGTCTTAATGAGTAAAGATTGAATCATTGAATGAAATTACCTCAATTAAGGTAGCTATTACATCACTAGACCTTTTTAATTTATAAAGATTGACGTTTTGAAAAGAAATGAGTGTTTCGAGTTAAAGTTATTCAAGTTCCCTTTGACGTCACGAAGAGTGTTTTAATGAGTAAAGATTGAATCTTTGAATGAAATTACCTCAATCAAGGTACCTATTCTGTCACTAAACCTTTTTAATGTATAAGGATTGAATCTTTGAAAGAACATGAGAGTTTTGAGCTCAACTTATTCGAGTTACCTATGAAGTTGCGAAGAGTGTTTTAATGACTAAAGATTGAATCTTTGAATGAAAATACCTCAATAAAGGTACTTATTTTGTTAGTAGACCTTTTTTAATGTATAAAGACTGTATCTCTGAAAGAAAATGAGAGTTTTGAGTTAAACTTATTCACGTTCCCTGTAACGTCCCAAAGAGTGTTTTAATGAGTAAATATTGAATCTTTGAATGTAATTACCTCAATCAAGGTAGCTGTTATGTCACTAGACCTTTTTAATGTACAAAGATTGAATCTTGGAAAGAAAGTGAGAGTTTTGAGTTTAACTTATTCGAGTTACCTATGAAGTCGCGAAGAGTGTTTTAATGAATAAAGATTGAATCTTTGAATGAAAACACCTCAATAAAGGTACCTATTATGTTACTAGACCTTTTTAATGTCTAAAGATTGAATCTTTGGAATAAAATGATAGTTCTGAGTTCAACTTATTCGATT
This sequence comes from Cornus florida, assembly GCF_030987335.1. Taxonomy (NCBI): domain Eukaryota; kingdom Viridiplantae; phylum Streptophyta; class Magnoliopsida; order Cornales; family Cornaceae; genus Cornus; species Cornus florida. The sequence continues at coordinate 360,607 of NW_026775890.1, read as the reverse complement.
TACCTATGAAGTCGTGAACAGTGTTTTAATGACTAAATAATGAATCTTTGAATGAAAATACCTTAGTAAAGGTACCTATTATGTTACAGGACCTTTTTAATGTATAAAGATTGAATCTTGGAAAGAAAATGACTGTTTTGAGTTAAACTTATTCGAGTTCCCTATGACATCCCGAAGAGTATTTCAACGAGTAAAGATTGAATCTTTGATTGAAATTACTTGAATCAAGGGACTTATTTTGTCCCCTGGACCTTTTATATATAAAGATTGAATCTTTAAAAAGAAGTGAGCGTTATGAGTTAAACCTATCCGAGTTCCCTATGACGTCCCGAATAGTGTTTTAACGCGTAAGGATTGAATCTTTGTATGAAATTACCTCAATAGAGGTACTTATCATGTCACTAGACCTTTTTAATGTATAAAGGTTCAAGCTTTGAAAGAAAATGAGAGTTTTGAGTTAAACATATTCGAGTTCCCTGCGACGTCTCGAAGAGTGTTTTAAAGAGTAAATATTGAATCTTTGAATGAAATTACCTCAATCAAGGTACCTATTATGTCACTAGACCTTTTTAATGTATAAAGATTGAATCTTTGAAAAGAAATGAGAGTTTTGAGTTAAAGCTGTTCGAGTTCCCTTTGACGTCACGAAGAGTGTTTTAATGAGTAAAGATTGAATCTTTCAATGAAATTACCTCAATCAAGGTACCTATTCTACCACTAGACCTTTGTAATGTATAAAGATTGAATCTTTGAAAGAAAATGAGTGTTTTGAGTTAAACTTATTCGAGTTACCTATGAAATCGCGAAGAGTGTTTTAATGACTGAAGATTGAATCTTTGAATGAAAAATACCACAATAAAGGTACCAATTCTGTTACTAGACCTTTCCAATGTATAAAGATTGAATCTTTGAAAGAAAATGAGATTTTTGGGTTAAACTTATACGAGTTCCCTGTAACGTCCCGAAGAGTGTCTTAATGAGTAAAGATTGAATCATTGAATGAAATTACCTCAATCAAGGTAGCTATTACATCACTAGACCTTTTTAATTTATAAAGATTGACGTTTTGAAAAGAAATGAGTGTTTCGAGTTAAAGTTATTCAAGTTCCCTTTGACGTCACGAAGAGTGTTTTAATGAGTAAAGATTGAATCTTTGAATGAAATTACCTCAACCAAGGTACCTATTCTGTCACTAAACCTTTTTAATGTATAAGGATTGAATCTTTGAAAGAACATGAGAGTTTTGAGCTCAACTTATTCGAGTTACCTATGAAGTTGCGAAGAGTGTTTTAATGACTAAAGATTGAATCTTTGAATGAAAATACCTCAATAAAGGTACTTATTTTGTTAGTAGACCATTTTTAATGTATAAAGACTATATCTTCGAAAGAAAATGAGAGTTTTGAGTTAAACTTATTCACGTTCCCTGTAACGTCCCAAAGAGTGTTTTAATGAGTAAATATTGAATCTTTGAATGTAATTACCTCAATCAAGGTAGCTGTTATGTCACTAGACCTTTTTAATGTACAAAGATTGAATCTTGGAAAGAAAGTGAGAGTTTTGAGTTTAACTTATTCGAGTTACCTATGAAGTCGCGAAGAGTATTTTAATGAATAAAGATTGAATCTTTGAATGAAAACACCTCAATAAAGGTACCTATTATGTTACTAGACCTTTTTAATGTCTAAAGATTGAATCTTTGGAATAAAATGATAGTTCTGAGTTCAACTTATTCGATTTACCTATGAAGTCGTGAACAGTGTTTTAATGACTAAATAATGAATCTTTGAATGAAAATACCTTAGTAAAGGTACCTATTATGTTACAGGACCTTTTTAATGTATAAAGATTGAATCTTGGAAAGAAAATGACTGTTTTGAGTTAAACTTATTCGAGTTCCCTATGACATCCCGAAGAGTATTTCAACGAGTAAAGATTGAATCTTTGATTGAAATTACTTGAATCAAGAGACTTATTTTGTCCCCTGGACCTTTTATATATAAAGATTGAATCTTTAAAAAGAAGTGAGCGTTATGAGTTAAACCTATCCGAGTTCCCTATGACGTCCCGAATAGTGTTTTAACGCGTAAGGATTGAATCTTTGTATGAAATTACCTCAATAGAGGTACTTATCATGTCACTAGACCTTTTTAATGTATAAAGGTTCAAGCTTTGAAAGAAAATGAGAGTTTTGAGTTAAACATATTCGAGTTCCCTGCGACGTCTCGAAGAGTGTTTTAAAGAGTAAATATTGAATCTTTGAATGAAATTACCTCAATCAAGGTACCTATTATGTCACTAGACCTTTTTAATGTATAAAGATTGAATATTTGTAAAGAACTACGAGTTTTGAGTTAAAGTTATTTGAGTTCCCTTTGACGTCACGAAGCGTGTTTTAATGAGTAAAGATTGGTTCTTTGAACGAAATTATCTCAATCAATGTACCTATTATGTCAGTAGACCTTTTTAATGTATAAAGATGGAATCTTTGAAAAAAATGAGAGTATTGAGTTTAACTTATTCGAGTTACCTATGAAGTCGCGAAGAGTGTTTTAATGACCAAAGATTGAATCTTCGAATGAAGATTCCTCAATACAGGAACCTGTTATGTTACTAGATCTTTTTGATGTATAAAGATTGAATCTTTGAAAGAAAATTAGAGTTTTGAGTTAAACTTATTCGAGTTCCTTTTGACATCCCGAAGAGTGTTTTAATGAATAGAGAATGAATCTTTTAATGAAATTACCTCAATCGAGGTACCTATTAAGTCACTAGAAATTTTGATTGTATAAAGATTGAATCTTTGAAAAGAAATGAGAGTTTTGAGTTAAAGCTGTTCGAGTTCCCTTTGACGTCACGAAGAGTGTTTTAATGAGTAAAGATTGAATCTTTCAATGAAATTACCTCAATCAAGGTACCTATTCTACCACTAAACCTTTGTAATGTATAAAGATTGAATCTTTGAAAGAAAATGAGTGTTTTGAGTTAAACTTATTCGAGTTACCTATGAAATCGCGAAGAGTGTTTTAATGACTGAAGATTGAATCTTTGAATGAAAAATACCACAATAAAGGTACCAATTCTGTTACTAGACCTTTCCAATGTATAAAGATTGAATCTTTGAAAGAAAATGAGATTTTTGGGTTAAACTTATACGAGTTCCCTGTAACGTCCCGAAGAGTGTCTTAATGAGTAAAGATTGAATCATTGAATGAAATTACCTCAATTAAGGTAGCTATTACATCACTAGACCTTTTTAATTTATAAAGATTGACGTTTTGAAAAGAAATGAGTGTTTCGAGTTAAAGTTATTCAAGTTCCCTTTGACGTCACGAAGAGTGTTTTAATGAGTAAAGATTGAATCTTTGAATGAAATTACCTCAATCAAGGTACCTATTCTGTCACTAAACCTTTTTAATGTATAAGGATTGAATCTTTGAAAGAACATGAGAGTTTTGAGCTCAACTTATTCGAGTTACCTATGAAGTTGCGAAGAGTGTTTTAATGACTAAAGATTGAATCTTTGAATGAAAATACCTCAATAAAGGTACTTATTTTGTTAGTAGACCTTTTTTAATGTATAAAGACTGTATCTCTGAAAGAAAATGAGAGTTTTGAGTTAAACTTATTCACGTTCCCTGTAACGTCCCAAAGAGTGTTTTAATGAGTAAATATTGAATCTTTGAATGTAATTACCTCAATCAAGGTAGCTGTTATGTCACTAGACCTTTTTAATGTACAAAGATTGAATCTTGGAAAGAAAGTGAGAGTTTTGAGTTTAACTTATTCGAGTTACCTATGAAGTCGCGAAGAGTGTTTTAATGAATAAAGATTGAATCTTTGAATGAAAACACCTCAATAAAGGTACCTATTATGTTACTAGACCTTTTTAATGTCTAAAGATTGAATCTTTGGAATAAAATGATAGTTCTGAGTTCAACTTATTCGATTTACCTATGAAGTCGTGAACAGTGTTTTAATGACTAAATAATGAATCTTTGAATGAAAATACCTTAGTAAAGGTACCTATTATGTTACAGGACCTTTTTAATGTATAAAGATTGAATCTTGGAAAGAAAATGACTGTTTTGAGTTAAACTTATTCGAGTTCCCTATGACATCCCGAAGAGTATTTCAACGAGTAAAGATTGAATCTTTGATTGAAATTACTTGAATCAAGGGACTTATTTTGTCCCCTGGACCTTTTATATATAAAGATTGAATCTTTAAAAAGAAGTGAGCGTTATGAGTTAAACCTATCCGAGTTCCCTATGACGTCCCGAATAGTGTTTTAACGCGTAAGGATTGAATCTTTGTATGAAATTACCTCAATAGAGGTACTTATCATGTCACTAGACCTTTTTAATGTATAAAGGTTCAAGCTTTGAAAGAAAATGAGAGTTTTGAGTTAAACATATTCGAGTTCCCTGCGACGTCTCGAAGAGTGTTTTAAAGAGTAAATATTGAATCTTTGAATGAAATTACCTCAATCAAGGTACCTATTATGTCACTAGACCTTTTTAATGTATAAAGATTGAATCTTTGAAAAGAAATGAGAGTTTTGAGTTAAAGCTGTTCGAGTTCCCTTTGACGTCACGAAGAGTGTTTTAATGAGTAAAGATTGAATCTTTCAATGAAATTACCTCAATCAAGGTACCTATTCTACCACTAGACCTTTGTAATGTATAAAGATTGAATCTTTGAAAGAAAATGAGTGTTTTGAGTTAAACTTATTCGAGTTACCTATGAAATCGCGAAGAGTGTTTTAATGACTGAAGATTGAATCTTTGAATGAAAAATACCACAATAAAGGTACCAATTCTGTTACTAGACCTTTCCAATGTATAAAGATTGAATCTTTGAAAGAAAATGAGATTTTTGGGTTAAACTTATACGAGTTCCCTGTAACGTCCCGAAGAGTGTCTTAATGAGTAAAGATTGAATCATTGAATGAAATTACCTCAATCAAGGTAGCTATTACATCACTAGACCTTTTTAATTTATAAAGATTGACGTTTTGAAAAGAAATGAGTGTTTCGAGTTAAAGTTATTCAAGTTCCCTTTGACGTCACGAAGAGTGTTTTAATGAGTAAAGATTGAATCTTTGAATGAAATTACCTCAACCAAGGTACCTATTCTGTCACTAAACCTTTTTAATGTATAAGGATTGAATCTTTGAAAGAACATGAGAGTTTTGAGCTCAACTTATTCGAGTTACCTATGAAGTTGCGAAGAGTGTTTTAATGACTAAAGATTGAATCTTTGAATGAAAATACCTCAATAAAGGTACTTATTTTGTTAGTAGACCATTTTTAATGTATAAAGACTATATCTTCGAAAGAAAATGAGAGTTTTGAGTTAAACTTATTCACGTTCCCTGTAACGTCCCAAAGAGTGTTTTAATGAGTAAATATTGAATCTTTGAATGTAATTACCTCAATCAAGGTAGCTGTTATGTCACTAGACCTTTTTAATGTACAAAGATTGAATCTTGGAAAGAAAGTGAGAGTTTTGAGTTTAACTTATTCGAGTTACCTATGAAGTCGCGAAGAGTGTTTTAATGAATAAAGATTGAATCTTTGAATGAAAACACCTCAATAAAGGTACCTATTATGTTACTAGACCTTTTTAATGTCTAAAGATTGAATCTTTGGAATAAAATGATAGTTCTGAGTTCAACTTATTCGATTTACCTATGAAGTCGTGAACAGTGTTTTAATGACTAAATAATGAATCTTTGAATGAAAATACCTTAGTAAAGGTACCTATTATGTTACAGGACCTTTTTAATGTATAAAGATTGAATCTTGGAAAGAAAATGACTGTTTTGAGTTAAACTTATTCGAGTTCCCTATGACATCCCGAAGAGTATTTCAACGAGTAAAGATTGAATCTTTGATTGAAATTACTTGAATCAAGAGACTTATTTTGTCCCCTGGACCTTTTATATATAAAGATTGAATCTTTAAAAAGAAGTGAGCGTTATGAGTTAAACCTATCCGAGTTCCCTATGACGTCCCGAATAGTGTTTTAACGCGTAAGGATTGAATCTTTGTATGAAATTACCTCAATAGAGGTACTTATCATGTCACTAGACCTTTTTAATGTATAAAGGTTCAAGCTTTGAAAGAAAATGAGAGTTTTGAGTTAAACATATTCGAGTTCCCTGCGACGTCTCGAAGAGTGTTTTAAAGAGTAAATATTGAATCTTTGAATGAAATTACCTCAATCAAGGTACCTATTATGTCACTAGACCTTTTTAATGTATAAAGATTGAATATTTGTAAAGAACTACGAGTTTTGAGTTAAAGTTATTTGAGTTCCCTTTGACGTCACGAAGCGTGTTTTAATGAGTAAAGATTGGTTCTTTGAACGAAATTATCTCAATCAATGTACCTATTATGTCAGTAGACCTTTTTAATGTATAAAGATGGAATCTTTGAAAAAAATGAGAGTATTGAGTTTAACTTATTCGAGTTACCTATGAAGTCGCGAAGAGTGTTTTAATGACCAAAGATTGAATCTTCGAATGAAGATTCCTCAATACAGGAACCTGTTATGTTACTAGATCTTTTTGATGTATAAAGATTGAATCTTTGAAAGAAAATTAGAGTTTTGAGTTAAACTTATTCGAGTTCCTTTTGACATCCCGAAGAGTGTTTTAATGAATAGAGAATGAATCTTTTAATGAAATTACCTCAATCGAGGTACCTATTAAGTCACTAGAAATTTTGATTGTATAAAGATTGAATCTTTGAAAAGAAATGAGAGTTTTGAGTTAAAGCTGTTCGAGTTCCCTTTGACGTCACGAAGAGTGTTTTAATGAGTAAAGATTGAATCTTTCAATGAAATTACCTCAATCAAGGTACCTATTCTACCACTAAACCTTTGTAATGTATAAAGATTGAATCTTTGAAAGAAAATGAGTGTTTTGAGTTAAACTTATTCGAGTTACCTATGAAATCGCGAAGAGTGTTTTAATGACTGAAGATTGAATCTTTGAATGAAAAATACCACAATAAAGGTACCAATTCTGTTACTAGACCTTTCCAATGTATAAAGATTGAATCTTTGAAAGAAAATGAGATTTTTGGGTTAAACTTATACGAGTTCCCTGTAACGTCCCGAAGAGTGTCTTAATGAGTAAAGATTGAATCATTGAATGAAATTACCTCAATTAAGGTAGCTATTACATCACTAGACCTTTTTAATTTATAAAGATTGACGTTTTGAAAAGAAATGAGTGTTTCGAGTTAAAGTTATTCAAGTTCCCTTTGACGTCACGAAGAGTGTTTTAATGAGTAAAGATTGAATCTTTGAATGAAATTACCTCAATCAAGGTACCTATTCTGTCACTAAACCTTTTTAATGTATAAGGATTGAATCTTTGAAAGAACATGAGAGTTTTGAGCTCAACTTATTCGAGTTACCTATGAAGTTGCGAAGAGTGTTTTAATGACTAAAGATTGAATCTTTGAATGAAAATACCTCAATAAAGGTACTTATTTTGTTAGTAGACCTTTTTTAATGTATAAAGACTGTATCTCTGAAAGAAAATGAGAGTTTTGAGTTAAACTTATTCACGTTCCCTGTAACGTCCCAAAGAGTGTTTTAATGAGTAAATATTGAATCTTTGAATGTAATTACCTCAATCAAGGTAGCTGTTATGTCACTAGACCTTTTTAATGTACAAAGATTGAATCTTGGAAAGAAAGTGAGAGTTTTGAGTTTAACTTATTCGAGTTACCTATGAAGTCGCGAAGAGTGTTTTAATGAATAAAGATTGAATCTTTGAATGAAAACACCTCAATAAAGGTACCTATTATGTTACTAGACCTTTTTAATGTCTAAAGATTGAATCTTTGGAATAAAATGATAGTTCTGAGTTCAACTTATTCGATTTACCTATGAAGTCGTGAACAGTGTTTTAATGACTAAATAATGAATCTTTGAATGAAAATACCTTAGTAAAGGTACCTATTATGTTACAGGACCTTTTTAATGTATAAAGATTGAATCTTGGAAAGAAAATGACTGTTTTGAGTTAAACTTATTCGAGTTCCCTATGACATCCCGAAGAGTATTTCAACGAGTAAAGATTGAATCTTTGATTGAAATTACTTGAATCAAGGGACTTATTTTGTCCCCTGGACCTTTTATATATAAAGATTGAATCTTTAAAAAGAAGTGAGCGTTATGAGTTAAACCTATCCGAGTTCCCTATGACGTCCCGAATAGTGTTTTAACGCGTAAGGATTGAATCTTTGTATGAAATTACCTCAATAGAGGTACTTATCATGTCACTAGACCTTTTTAATGTATAAAGGTTCAAGCTTTGAAAGAAAATGAGAGTTTTGAGTTAAACATATTCGAGTTCCCTGCGACGTCTCGAAGAGTGTTTTAAAGAGTAAATATTGAATCTTTGAATGAAATTACCTCAATCAAGGTACCTATTATGTCACTAGACCTTTTTAATGTATAAAGATTGAATCTTTGAAAAGAAATGAGAGTTTTGAGTTAAAGCTGTTCGAGTTCCCTTTGACGTCACGAAGAGTGTTTTAATGAGTAAAGATTGAATCTTTCAATGAAATTACCTCAATCAAGGTACCTATTCTACCACTAGACCTTTTATAATGTATAAAGATTGAATCTTTGAAAGAAAATGAGTGTTTTGAGTTAAACTTATTCGAGTTACCTATGAAATCGCGAAGAGTGTTTTAATGACTGAAGATTGAATCTTTGAATGAAAAATACCACAATAAAGGTACCAATTCTGTTACTAGACCTTTCCAATGTATAAAGATTGAATCTTTGAAAGAAAATGAGATTTTTGGGTTAAACTTATACGAGTTCCCTGTAACGTCCCGAAGAGTGTCTTAATGAGTAAAGATTGAATCATTGAATGAAATTACCTCAATCAAGGTAGCTATTACATCACTAGACCTTTTTAATTTATAAAGATTGACGTTTTGAAAAGAAATGAGTGTTTCGAGTTAAAGTTATTCAAGTTCCCTTTGACGTCACGAAGAGTGTTTTAATGAGTAAAGATTGAATCTTTGAATGAAATTACCTCAACCAAGGTACCTATTCTGTCACTAAACCTTTTTAATGTATAAGGATTGAATCTTTGAAAGAACATGAGAGTTTTGAGCTCAACTTATTCGAGTTACCTATGAAGTTGCGAAGAGTGTTTTAATGACTAAAGATTGAATCTTTGAATGAAAATACCTCAATAAAGGTACTTATTTTGTTAGTAGACCTTTTTTAATGTATAAAGACTATATCTTCGAAAGAAAATGAGAGTTTTGAGTTAAACTTATTCACGTTCCCTGTAACGTCCCAAAGAGTGTTTTAATGAGTAAATATTGAATCTTTGAATGTAATTACCTCAATCAAGGTAGCTGTTATGTCACTAGACCTTTTTAATGTACAAAGATTGAATCTTGGAAAGAAAGTGAGAGTTTTGAGTTTAACTTATTCGAGTTACCTATGAAGTCGCGAAGAGTGTTTTAATGAATAAAGATTGAGTCTTTGAATGAAAACACCTCAATAAAGGTACCTATTATGTTACTAGACCTTTTTAATGTCTAAAGATTGAATCTTTGGAATAAAATGATAGTTCTGAGTTCAACTTATTCGATTTACCTATGAAGTCGTGAACAGTGTTTTAATGACTAAATAATGAATCTTTGAATGAAAATACCTTAGTAAAGGTACCTATTATGTTACAGGACCTTTTTAATGTATAAAGATTGAATCTTGGAAAGAAAATGACTGTTTTGAGTTAAACTTATTCGAGTTCCCTATGACATCCCGAAGAGTATTTCAACGAGTAAAGATTGAATCTTTGATTGAAATTACTTGAATCAAGAGACTTATTTTGTCCCCTGGACCTTTTATATATAAAGATTGAATCTTTAAAAAGAAGTGAGCGTTATGAGTTAAACCTATCCGAGTTCCCTATGACGTCCCGAATAGTGTTTTAACGCGTAAGGATTGAATCTTTGTATGAAATTACCTCAATAGAGGTACTTATCATGTCACTAGACCTTTTTAATGTATAAAGGTTCAAGCTTTGAAAGAAAATGAGAGTTTTGAGTTAAACATATTCGAGTTCCCTGCGACGTCTCGAAGAGTGTTTTAAAGAGTAAATATTGAATCTTTGAATGAAATTACCTCAATCAAGGTACCTATTATGTCACTAGACCTTTTTAATGTATAAAGATTGAATATTTGTAAAGAACTACGAGTTTTGAGTTAAAGTTATTTGAGTTCCCTTTGACGTCACGAAGCGTGTTTTAATGAGTAAAGATTGGTTCTTTGAACGAAATTATCTCAATCAATGTACCTATTATGTCAGTAGACCTTTTTAATGTATAAAGATGGAATCTTTGAAAAAAATGAGAGTATTGAGTTTAACTTATTCGAGTTACCTATGAAGTCGCGAAGAGTGTTTTAATGACCAAAGATTGAATCTTCGAATGAAGATTCCTCAATACAGGAACCTGTTATGTTACTAGATCTTTTTGATGTATAAAGATTGAATCTTTGAAAGAAAATTAGAGTTTTGAGTTAAACTTATTCGAGTTCCTTTTGACATCCCGAAGAGTGTTTTAATGAATAGAGAATGAATCTTTTAATGAAATTACCTCAATCGAGGTACCTATTAAGTCACTAGAAATTTTGATTGTATAAAGATTGAATCTTTGAAAAGAAATGAGAGTTTTGAGTTAAAGCTGTTCGAGTTCCCTTTGACGTCACGAAGAGTGTTTTAATGAGTAAAGATTGAATCTTTCAATGAAATTACCTCAATCAAGGTACCTATTCTACCACTAAACCTTTGTAATGTATAAAGATTGAATCTTTGAAAGAAAATGAGTGTTTTGAGTTAAACTTATTCGAGTTACCTATGAAATCGCGAAGAGTGTTTTAATGACTGAAGATTGAATCTTTGAATGAAAAATACCACAATAAAGGTACCAATTCTGTTACTAGACCTTTCCAATGTATAAAGATTGAATCTTTGAAAGAAAATGAGATTTTTGGGTTAAACTTATACGAGTTCCCTGTAACGTCCCGAAGAGTGTCTTAATGAGTAAAGATTGAATCATTGAATGAAATTACCTCAATTAAGGTAGCTATTACATCACTAGACCTTTTTAATTTATAAAGATTGACGTTTTGAAAAGAAATGAGTGTTTCGAGTTAAAGTTATTCAAGTTCCCTTTGACGTCACGAAGAGTGTTTTAATGAGTAAAGATTGAATCTTTGAATGAAATTACCTCAATCAAGGTACCTATTCTGTCACTAAACCTTTTTAATGTATAAGGATTGAATCTTTGAAAGAACATGAGAGTTTTGAGCTCAACTTATTCGAGTTACCTATGAAGTTGCGAAGAGTGTTTTAATGACTAAAGATTGAATCTTTGAATGAAAATACCTCAATAAAGGTACTTATTTTGTTAGTAGACCTTTTTTAATGTATAAAGACTGTATCTCTGAAAGAAAATGAGAGTTTTGAGTTAAACTTATTCACGTTCCCTGTAACGTCCCAAAGAGTGTTTTAATGAGTAAATATTGAATCTTTGAATGTAATTACCTCAATCAAGGTAGCTGTTATGTCACTAGACCTTTTTAATGTACAAAGATTGAATCTTGGAAAGAAAGTGAGAGTTTTGAGTTTAACTTATTCGAGTTACCTATGAAGTCGCGAAGAGTGTTTTAATGAATAAAGATTGAATCTTTGAATGAAAACACCTCAATAAAGGTACCTATTATGTTACTAGACCTTTTTAATGTCTAAAGATTGAATCTTTGGAATAAAATGATAGTTCTGAGTTCAACTTATTCGATTTACCTATGAAGTCGTGAACAGTGTTTTAATGACTAAATAATGAATCTTTGAATGAAAATACCTTAGTAAAGGTACCTATTATGTTACAGGACCTTTTTAATGTATAAAGATTGAATCTTGGAAAGAAAATGACTGTTTTGAGTTAAACTTATTCGAGTTCCCTATGACATCCCGAAGAGTATTTCAACGAGTAAAGATTGAATCTTTGATTGAAATTACTTGAATCAAGGGACTTATTTTGTCCCCTGGACCTTTTATATATAAAGATTGAATCTTTAAAAAGAAGTGAGCGTTATGAGTTAAACCTATCCGAGTTCCCTATGACGTCCCGAATAGTGTTTTAACGCGTAAGGATTGAATCTTTGTATGAAATTACCTCAATAGAGGTACTTATCATGTCACTAGACCTTTTTAATGTATAAAGGTTCAAGCTTTGAAAGAAAATGAGAGTTTTGAGTTAAACATATTCGAGTTCCCTGCGACGTCTCGAAGAGTGTTTTAAAGAGTAAATATTGAATCTTTGAATGAAATTACCTCAATCAAGGTACCTATTATGTCACTAGACCTTTTTAATGTATAAAGATTGAATCTTTGAAAAGAAATGAGAGTTTTGAGTTAAAGCTGTTCGAGTTCCCTTTGACGTCACGAAGAGTGTTTTAATGAGTAAAGATTGAATCTTTCAATGAAATTACCTCAATCAAGGTACCTATTCTACCACTAGACCTTTTATAATGTATAAAGATTGAATCTTTGAAAGAAAATGAGTGTTTTGAGTTAAACTTATTCGAGTTACCTATGAAATCGCGAAGAGTGTTTTAATGACTGAAGATTGAATCTTTGAATGAAAAATACCACAATAAAGGTACCAATTCTGTTACTAGACCTTTCCAATGTATAAAGATTGAATCTTTGAAAGAAAATGAGATTTTTGGGTTAAACTTATACGAGTTCCCTGTAACGTCCCGAAGAGTGTCTTAATGAGTAAAGATTGAATCATTGAATGAAATTACCTCAATCAAGGTAGCTATTACATCACTAGACCTTTTTAATTTATAAAGATTGACGTTTTGAAAAGAAATGAGTGTTTCGAGTTAAAGTTATTCAAGTTCCCTTTGACGTCACGAAGAGTGTTTTAATGAGTAAAGATTGAATCTTTGAATGAAATTACCTCAATCAAGGTACCTATTCTGTCACTAAACCTTTTTAATGTATAAGGATTGAATCTTTGAAAGAACATGAGAGTTTTGAGCTCAACTTATTCGAGTTACCTATGAAGTTGCGAAGAGTGTTTTAATGACTAAAGATTGAATCTTTGAATGAAAATACCTCAATAAAGGTACTTATTTTGTTAGTAGACCTTTTTTAATGTATAAAGACTATATCTTCGAAAGAAAATGAGAGTTTTGAGTTAAACTTATTCACGTTCCCTGTAACGTCCCAAAGAGTGTTTTAATGAGTAAATATTGAATCTTTGAATGTAATTACCTCAATCAAGGTAGCTGTTATGTCACTAGACCTTTTTAATGTACAAAGATTGAATCTTGGAAAGAAAGTGAGAGTTTTGAGTTTAACTTATTCGAGTTACCTATGAAGTCGCGAAGAGTGTTTTAATGAATAAAGATTGAATCTTTGAATGAAAACACCTCAATAAAGGTACCTATTATGTTACTAGACCTTTTTAATGTCTAAAGATTGAATCTTTGGAATAAAATGATAGTTCTGAGTTCAACTTATTCGATTTACCTATGAAGTCGTGAACAGTGTTTTAATGACTAAATAATGAATCTTTGAATGAAAATACCTTAGTAAAGGTACCTATTATGTTACAGGACCTTTTTAATGTATAAAGATTGAATCTTGGAAAGAAAATGACTGTTTTGAGTTAAACTTATTCGAGTTCCCTATGACATCCCGAAGAGTATTTCAACGAGTAAAGATTGAATCTTTGATTGAAATTACTTGAATCAAGAGACTTATTTTGTCCCCTGGACCTTTTATATATAAAGATTGAATCTTTAAAAAGAAGTGAGCGTTATGAGTTAAACCTATCCGAGTTCCCTATGACGTCCCGAATAGTGTTTTAACGCGTAAGGATTGAATCTTTGTATGAAATTACCTCAATAGAGGTACTTATCATGTCACTAGACCTTTTTAATGTATAAAGGTTCAAGCTTTGAAAGAAAATGAGAGTTTTGAGTTAAACATATTCGAGTTCCCTGCGACGTCTCGAAGAGTGTTTTAAAGAGTAAATATTGAATCTTTGAATGAAATTACCTCAATCAAGGTACCTATTATGTCACTAGACCTTTTTAATGTATAAAGATTGAATATTTGTAAAGAACTACGAGTTTTGAGTTAAAGTTATTTGAGTTCCCTTTGACGTCACGAAGCGTGTTTTAATGAGTAAAGATTGGTTCTTTGAACGAAATTATCTCAATCAATGTACCTATTATGTCAGTAGACCTTTTTAATGTATAAAGATGGAATCTTTGAAAAAAATGAGAGTATTGAGTTTAACTTATTCGAGTTACCTATGAAGTCGCGAAGAGTGTTTTAATGACCAAAGATTGAATCTTCGAATGAAGATTCCTCAATACAGGAACCTGTTATGTTACTAGATCTTTTTGATGTATAAAGATTGAATCTTTGAAAGAAAATTAGAGTTTTGAGTTAAACTTATTCGAGTTCCTTTTGACATCCCGAAGAGTGTTTTAATGAATAGAGAATGAATCTTTTAATGAAATTACCTCAATCGAGGTACCTATTAAGTCACTAGAAATTTTGATTGTATAAAGATTGAATCTTTGAAAAGAAATGAGAGTTTTGAGTTAAAGCTGTTCGAGTTCCCTTTGACGTCACGAAGAGTGTTTTAATGAGTAAAGATTGAATCTTTCAATGAAATTACCTCAATCAAGGTACCTATTCTACCACTAAACCTTTGTAATGTATAAAGATTGAATCTTTGAAAGAAAATGAGTGTTTTGAGTTAAACTTATTCGAGTTACCTATGAAATCGCGAAGAGTGTTTTAATGACTGAAGATTGAATCTTTGAATGAAAAATACCACAATAAAGGTACCAATTCTGTTACTAGACCTTTCCAATGTATAAAGATTGAATCTTTGAAAGAAAATGAGATTTTTGGGTTAAACTTATACGAGTTCCCTGTAACGTCCCGAAGAGTGTCTTAATGAGTAAAGATTGAATCATTGAATGAAATTACCTCAATTAAGGTAGCTATTACATCACTAGACCTTTTTAATTTATAAAGATTGACGTTTTGAAAAGAAATGAGTGTTTCGAGTTAAAGTTATTCAAGTTCCCTTTGACGTCACGAAGAGTGTTTTAATGAGTAAAGATTGAATCTTTGAATGAAATTACCTCAATCAAGGTACCTATTCTGTCACTAAACCTTTTTAATGTATAAGGATTGAATCTTTGAAAGAACATGAGAGTTTTGAGCTCAACTTATTCGAGTTACCTATGAAGTTGCGAAGAGTGTTTTAATGACTAAAGATTGAATCTTTGAATGAAAATACCTCAATAAAGGTACTTATTTTGTTAGTAGACCTTTTTTAATGTATAAAGACTGTATCTCTGAAAGAAAATGAGAGTTTTGAGTTAAACTTATTCACGTTCCCTGTAACGTCCCAAAGAGTGTTTTAATGAGTAAATATTGAATCTTTGAATGTAATTACCTCAATCAAGGTAGCTGTTATGTCACTAGACCTTTTTAATGTACAAAGATTGAATCTTGGAAAGAAAGTGAGAGTTTTGAGTTTAACTTATTCGAGTTACCTATGAAGTCGCGAAGAGTGTTTTAATGAATAAAGATTGAATCTTTGAATGAAAACACCTCAATAAAGGTACCTATTATGTTACTAGACCTTTTTAATGTCTAAAGATTGAATCTTTGGAATAAAATGATAGTTCTGAGTTCAACTTATTCGATTTACCTATGAAGTCGTGAACAGTGTTTTAATGACTAAATAATGAATCTT
The DNA here is from genome assembly GCF_030987335.1 of Cornus florida. Lineage (NCBI taxonomy): Eukaryota > Viridiplantae > Streptophyta > Magnoliopsida > Cornales > Cornaceae > Cornus > Cornus florida. The sequence continues at coordinate 344,753 of NW_026775890.1, read as the reverse complement.
TGAATGAAAATACCTTAGTAAAGGTACCTATTATGTTACAGGACCTTTTTAATGTATAAAGATTGAATCTTGGAAAGAAAATGACTGTTTTGAGTTAAACTTATTCGAGTTCCCTATGACATCCCGAAGAGTATTTCAACGAGTAAAGATTGAATCTTTGATTGAAATTACTTGAATCAAGGGACTTATTTTGTCCCCTGGACCTTTTATATATAAAGATTGAATCTTTAAAAAGAAGTGAGCGTTATGAGTTAAACCTATCCGAGTTCCCTATGACGTCCCGAATAGTGTTTTAACGCGTAAGGATTGAATCTTTGTATGAAATTACCTCAATAGAGGTACTTATCATGTCACTAGACCTTTTTAATGTATAAAGGTTCAAGCTTTGAAAGAAAATGAGAGTTTTGAGTTAAACATATTCGAGTTCCCTGCGACGTCTCGAAGAGTGTTTTAAAGAGTAAATATTGAATCTTTGAATGAAATTACCTCAATCAAGGTACCTATTATGTCACTAGACCTTTTTAATGTATAAAGATTGAATCTTTGAAAAGAAATGAGAGTTTTGAGTTAAAGCTGTTCGAGTTCCCTTTGACGTCACGAAGAGTGTTTTAATGAGTAAAGATTGAATCTTTCAATGAAATTACCTCAATCAAGGTACCTATTCTACCACTAGACCTTTGTAATGTATAAAGATTGAATCTTTGAAAGAAAATGAGTGTTTTGAGTTAAACTTATTCGAGTTACCTATGAAATCGCGAAGAGTGTTTTAATGACTGAAGATTGAATCTTTGAATGAAAAATACCACAATAAAGGTACCAATTCTGTTACTAGACCTTTCCAATGTATAAAGATTGAATCTTTGAAAGAAAATGAGATTTTTGGGTTAAACTTATACGAGTTCCCTGTAACGTCCCGAAGAGTGTCTTAATGAGTAAAGATTGAATCATTGAATGAAATTACCTCAATCAAGGTAGCTATTACATCACTAGACCTTTTTAATTTATAAAGATTGACGTTTTGAAAAGAAATGAGTGTTTCGAGTTAAAGTTATTCAAGTTCCCTTTGACGTCACGAAGAGTGTTTTAATGAGTAAAGATTGAATCTTTGAATGAAATTACCTCAATCAAGGTACCTATTCTGTCACTAAACCTTTTTAATGTATAAGGATTGAATCTTTGAAAGAACATGAGAGTTTTGAGCTCAACTTATTCGAGTTACCTATGAAGTTGCGAAGAGTGTTTTAATGACTAAAGATTGAATCTTTGAATGAAAATACCTCAATAAAGGTACTTATTTTGTTAGTAGACCTTTTTTAATGTATAAAGACTATATCTTCGAAAGAAAATGAGAGTTTTGAGTTAAACTTATTCACGTTCCCTGTAACGTCCCAAAGAGTGTTTTAATGAGTAAATATTGAATCTTTGAATGTAATTACCTCAATCAAGGTAGCTGTTATGTCACTAGACCTTTTTAATGTACAAAGATTGAATCTTGGAAAGAAAGTGAGAGTTTTGAGTTTAACTTATTCGAGTTACCTATGAAGTCGCGAAGAGTGTTTTAATGAATAAAGATTGAATCTTTGAATGAAAACACCTCAATAAAGGTACCTATTATGTTACTAGACCTTTTTAATGTCTAAAGATTGAATCTTTGGAATAAAATGATAGTTCTGAGTTCAACTTATTCGATTTACCTATGAAGTCGTGAACAGTGTTTTAATGACTAAATAATGAATCTTTGAATGAAAATACCTTAGTAAAGGTACCTATTATGTTACAGGACCTTTTTAATGTATAAAGATTGAATCTTGGAAAGAAAATGACTGTTTTGAGTTAAACTTATTCGAGTTCCCTATGACATCCCGAAGAGTATTTCAACGAGTAAAGATTGAATCTTTGATTGAAATTACTTGAATCAAGAGACTTATTTTGTCCCCTGGACCTTTTATATATAAAGATTGAATCTTTAAAAAGAAGTGAGCGTTATGAGTTAAACCTATCCGAGTTCCCTATGACGTCCCGAATAGTGTTTTAACGCGTAAGGATTGAATCTTTGTATGAAATTACCTCAATAGAGGTACTTATCATGTCACTAGACCTTTTTAATGTATAAAGGTTCAAGCTTTGAAAGAAAATGAGAGTTTTGAGTTAAACATATTCGAGTTCCCTGCGACGTCTCGAAGAGTGTTTTAAAGAGTAAATATTGAATCTTTGAATGAAATTACCTCAATCAAGGTACCTATTATGTCACTAGACCTTTTTAATGTATAAAGATTAAATATTTGTAAAGAACTACGAGTTTTGAGTTAAAGTTATTTGAGTTCCCTTTGACGTCACGAAGCGTGTTTTAATGAGTAAAGATTGGTTCTTTGAACGAAATTATCTCAATCAATGTACCTATTATGTCAGTAGACCTTTTTAATGTATAAAGATGGAATCTTTGAAAAAAATGAGAGTATTGAGTTTAACTTATTCGAGTTACCTATGAAGTCGCGAAGAGTGTTTTAATGACCAAAGATTGAATCTTCGAATGAAGATTCCTCAATACAGGAACCTGTTATGTTACTAGATCTTTTTGATGTATAAAGATTGAATCTTTGAAAGAAAATTAGAGTTTTGAGTTAAACTTATTCGAGTTCCTTTTGACATCCCGAAGAGTGTTTTAATGAATAGAGAATGAATCTTTTAATGAAATTACCTCAATCGAGGTACCTATTAAGTCACTAGAAATTTTGATTGTATAAAGATTGAATCTTTGAAAAGAAATGAGAGTTTTGAGTTAAAGCTGTTCGAGTTCCCTTTGACGTCACGAAGAGTGTTTTAATGAGTAAAGATTGAATCTTTCAATGAAATTACCTCAATCAAGGTACCTATTCTACCACTAAACCTTTGTAATGTATAAAGATTGAATCTTTGAAAGAAAATGAGTGTTTTGAGTTAAACTTATTCGAGTTACCTATGAAATCGCGAAGAGTGTTTTAATGACTGAAGATTGAATCTTTGAATGAAAAATACCACAATAAAGGTACCAATTCTGTTACTAGACCTTTCCAATGTATAAAGATTGAATCTTTGAAAGAAAATGAGATTTTTGGGTTAAACTTATACGAGTTCCCTGTAACGTCCCGAAGAGTGTCTTAATGAGTAAAGATTGAATCATTGAATGAAATTACCTCAATTAAGGTAGCTATTACATCACTAGACCTTTTTAATTTATAAAGATTGACGTTTTGAAAAGAAATGAGTGTTTCGAGTTAAAGTTATTCAAGTTCCCTTTGACGTCACGAAGAGTGTTTTAATGAGTAAAGATTGAATCTTTGAATGAAATTACCTCAATCAAGGTACCTATTCTGTCACTAAACCTTTTTAATGTATAAGGATTGAATCTTTGAAAGAACATGAGAGTTTTGAGCTCAACTTATTCGAGTTACCTATGAAGTTGCGAAGAGTGTTTTAATGACTAAAGATTGAATCTTTGAATGAAAATACCTCAATAAAGGTACTTATTTTGTTAGTAGACCTTTTTTAATGTATAAAGACTGTATCTCTGAAAGAAAATGAGAGTTTTGAGTTAAACTTATTCACGTTCCCTGTAACGTCCCAAAGAGTGTTTTAATGAGTAAATATTGAATCTTTGAATGTAATTACCTCAATCAAGGTAGCTGTTATGTCACTAGACCTTTTTAATGTACAAAGATTGAATCTTGGAAAGAAAGTGAGAGTTTTGAGTTTAACTTATTCGAGTTACCTATGAAGTCGCGAAGAGTGTTTTAATGAATAAAGATTGAATCTTTGAATGAAAACACCTCAATAAAGGTACCTATTATGTTACTAGACCTTTTTAATGTCTAAAGATTGAATCTTTGGAATAAAATGATAGTTCTGAGTTCAACTTATTCGATTTACCTATGAAGTCGTGAACAGTGTTTTAATGACTAAATAATGAATCTTTGAATGAAAATACCTTAGTAAAGGTACCTATTATGTTACAGGACCTTTTTAATGTATAAAGATTGAATCTTGGAAAGAAAATGACTGTTTTGAGTTAAACTTATTCGAGTTCCCTATGACATCCCGAAGAGTATTTCAACGAGTAAAGATTGAATCTTTGATTGAAATTACTTGAATCAAGGGACTTATTTTGTCCCCTGGACATTTTATATATAAAGATTGAATCTTTAAAAAGAAGTGAGCGTTATGAGTTAAACCTATCCGAGTTCCCTATGACGTCCCGAATAGTGTTTTAACGCGTAAGGATTGAATCTTTGTATGAAATTACCTCAATAGAGGTACTTATCATGTCACTAGACCTTTTTAATGTATAAAGGTTCAAGCTTTGAAAGAAAATGAGAGTTTTGAGTTAAACATATTCGAGTTCCCTGCGACGTCTCGAAGAGTGTTTTAAAGAGTAAATATTGAATCTTTGAATGAAATTACCTCAATCAAGGTACCTATTATGTCACTAGACCTTTTTAATGTATAAAGATTGAATCTTTGAAAAGAAATGAGAGTTTTGAGTTAAAGCTGTTCGAGTTCCCTTTGACGTCACGAAGAGTGTTTTAATGAGTAAAGATTGAATCTTTCAATGAAATTACCTCAATCAAGGTACCTATTCTACCACTAGACCTTTGTAATGTATAAAGATTGAATCTTTGAAAGAAAATGAGTGTTTTGAGTTAAACTTATTCGAGTTACCTATGAAATCGCGAAGAGTGTTTTAATGACTGAAGATTGAATCTTTGAATGAAAAATACCACAATAAAGGTACCAATTCTGTTACTAGACCTTTCCAATGTATAAAGATTGAATCTTTGAAAGAAAATGAGATTTTTGGGTTAAACTTATACGAGTTCCCTGTAACGTCCCGAAGAGTGTCTTAATGAGTAAAGATTGAATCATTGAATGAAATTACCTCAATCAAGGTAGCTATTACATCACTAGACCTTTTTAATTTATAAAGATTGACGTTTTGAAAAGAAATGAGTGTTTCGAGTTAAAGTTATTCAAGTTCCCTTTGACGTCACGAAGAGTGTTTTAATGAGTAAAGATTGAATCTTTGAATGAAATTACCTCAATCAAGGTACCTATTCTGTCACTAAACCTTTTTAATGTATAAGGATTGAATCTTTGAAAGAACATGAGAGTTTTGAGCTCAACTTATTCGAGTTACCTATGAAGTTGCGAAGAGTGTTTTAATGACTAAAGATTGAATCTTTGAATGAAAATACCTCAATAAAGGTACTTATTTTGTTAGTAGACCTTTTTTAATGTATAAAGACTATATCTTCGAAAGAAAATGAGAGTTTTGAGTTAAACTTATTCACGTTCCCTGTAACGTCCCAAAGAGTGTTTTAATGAGTAAATATTGAATCTTTGAATGTAATTACCTCAATCAAGGTAGCTGTTATGTCACTAGACCTTTTTAATGTACAAAGATTGAATCTTGGAAAGAAAGTGAGAGTTTTGAGTTTAACTTATTCGAGTTACCTATGAAGTCGCGAAGAGTGTTTTAATGAATAAAGATTGAATCTTTGAATGAAAACACCTCAATAAAGGTACCTATTATGTTACTAGACCTTTTTAATGTCTAAAGATTGAATCTTTGGAATAAAATGATAGTTCTGAGTTCAACTTATTCGATTTACCTATGAAGTCGTGAACAGTGTTTTAATGACTAAATAATGAATCTTTGAATGAAAATACCTTAGTAAAGGTACCTATTATGTTACAGGACCTTTTTAATGTATAAAGATCGAATCTTGGAAAGAAAATGACTGTTTTGAGTTAAACTTATTCGAGTTCCCTATGACATCCCGAAGAGTATTTCAACGAGTAAAGATTGAATCTTTGATTGAAATTACTTGAATCAAGAGACTTATTTTGTCCCCTGGACCTTTTATATATAAAGATTGAATCTTTAAAAAGAAGTGAGCGTTATGAGTTAAACCTATCCGAGTTCCCTATGACGTCCCGAATAGTGTTTTAACGCGTAAGGATTGAATCTTTGTATGAAATTACCTCAATAGAGGTACTTATCATGTCACTAGACCTTTTTAATGTATAAAGGTTCAAGCTTTGAAAGAAAATGAGAGTTTTGAGTTAAACATATTCGAGTTCCCTGCGACGTCTCGAAGAGTGTTTTAAAGAGTAAATATTGAATCTTTGAATGAAATTACCTCAATCAAGGTACCTATTATGTCACTAGACCTTTTTAATGTATAAAGATTGAATATTTGTAAAGAACTACGAGTTTTGAGTTAAAGTTATTTGAGTTCCCTTTGACGTCACGAAGCGTGTTTTAATGAGTAAAGATTGGTTCTTTGAACGAAATTATCTCAATCAATGTACCTATTATGTCAGTAGACCTTTTTAATGTATAAAGATGGAATCTTTGAAAAAAATGAGAGTATTGAGTTTAACTTATTCGAGTTACCTATGAAGTCGCGAAGAGTGTTTTAATGACCAAAGATTGAATCTTCGAATGAAGATTCCTCAATACAGGAACCTGTTATGTTACTAGATCTTTTTGATGTATAAAGATTGAATCTTTGAAAGAAAATTAGAGTTTTGAGTTAAACTTATTCGAGTTCCTTTTGACATCCCGAAGAGTGTTTTAATGAATAGAGAATGAATCTTTGAATGAAATTACCTCAATCGAGGTACCTATTAAGTCACTAGAAATTTTGATTGTATAAAGATTGAATCTTTGAAAAGAAATGAGAGTTTTGAGTTAAAGCTGTTCGAGTTCCCTTTGACGTCACGAAGAGTGTTTTAATGAGTAAAGATTGAATCTTTCAATGAAATTACCTCAATCAAGGTACCTATTCTACCACTAAACCTTTGTAATGTATAAAGATTGAATCTTTGAAAGAAAATGAGTGTTTTGAGTTAAACTTATTCGAGTTACCTATGAAATCGCGAAGAGTGTTTTAATGACTGAAGATTGAATCTTTGAATGAAAAATACCACAATAAAGGTACCAATTCTGTTACTAGACCTTTCCAATGTATAAAGATTGAATCTTTGAAAGAAAATGAGATTTTTGGGTTAAACTTATACGAGTTCCCTGTAACGTCCCGAAGAGTGTCTTAATGAGTAAAGATTGAATCATTGAATGAAATTACCTCAATCAAGGTAGCTATTACATCACTAGACCTTTTTAATTTATAAAGATTGACGTTTTGAAAAGAAATGAGTGTTTCGAGTTAAAGTTATTCAAGTTCCCTTTGACGTCACGAAGAGTGTTTTAATGAGTAAAGATTGAATCTTTGAATGAAATTACCTCAATCAAGGTACCTATTCTGTCACTAAACCTTTTTAATGTATAAGGATTGAATCTTTGAAAGAACATGAGAGTTTTGAGCTCAACTTATTCGAGTTACCTATGAAGTTGCGAAGAGTGTTTTAATGACTAAAGATTGAATCTTTGAATGAAAATACCTCAATAAAGGTACTTATTTTGTTAGTAGACCTTTTTTAATGTATAAAGACTGTATCTCTGAAAGAAAATGAGAGTTTTGAGTTAAACTTATTCACGTTCCCTGTAACGTCCCAAAGAGTGTTTTAATGAGTAAATATTGAATCTTTGAATGTAATTACCTCAATCAAGGTAGCTGTTATGTCACTAGACCTTTTTAATGTACAAAGATTGAATCTTGGAAAGAAAGTGAGAGTTTTGAGTTTAACTTATTCGAGTTACCTATGAAGTCGCGAAGAGTGTTTTAATGAATAAAGATTGAATCTTTGAATGAAAACACCTCAATAAAGGTACCTATTATGTTACTAGACCTTTTTAATGTCTAAAGATTGAATCTTTGGAATAAAATGATAGTTCTGAGTTCAACTTATTCGATTTACCTATGAAGTCGTGAACAGTGTTTTAATGACTAAATAATGAATCTTTGAATGAAAATACCTTAGTAAAGGTACCTATTATGTTACAGGACCTTTTTAATGTATAAAGATCGAATCTTGGAAAGAAAATGACTGTTTTGAGTTAAACTTATTCGAGTTCCCTATGACATCCCGAAGAGTATTTCAACGAGTAAAGATTGAATCTTTGATTGAAATTACTTGAATCAAGGGACTTATTTTGTCCCCTGGACCTTTTATATATAAAGATTGAATCTTTAAAAAGAAGTGAGCGTTATGAGTTAAACCTATCCGAGTTCCCTATGACGTCCCGAATAGTGTTTTAACGCGTAAGGATTGAATCTTTGTATGAAATTACCTCAATAGAGGTACTTATCATGTCACTAGACCTTTTTAATGTATAAAGGTTCAAGCTTTGAAAGAAAATGAGAGTTTTGAGTTAAACATATTCGAGTTCCCTGCGACGTCTCGAAGAGTGTTTTAAAGAGTAAATATTGAATCTTTGAATGAAATTACCTCAATCAAGGTACCTATTATGTCACTAGACCTTTTTAATGTATAAAGATTGAATCTTTGAAAAGAAATGAGAGTTTTGAGTTAAAGCTGTTCGAGTTCCCTTTGACGTCACGAAGAGTGTTTTAATGAGTAAAGATTGAATCTTTCAATGAAATTACCTCAATCAAGGTACCTATTCTACCACTAGACCTTTGTAATGTATAAAGATTGAATCTTTGAAAGAAAATGAGTGTTTTGAGTTAAACTTATTCGAGTTACCTATGAAATCGCGAAGAGTGTTTTAATGACTGAAGATTGAATCTTTGAATGAAAAATACCACAATAAAGGTACCAATTCTGTTACTAGACCTTTCCAATGTATAAAGATTGAATCTTTGAAAGAAAATGAGATTTTTGGGTTAAACTTATACGAGTTCCCTGTAACGTCCCGAAGAGTGTCTTAATGAGTAAAGATTGAATCATTGAATGAAATTACCTCAATCAAGGTAGCTATTACATCACTAGACCTTTTTAATTTATAAAGATTGACGTTTTGAAAAGAAATGAGTGTTTCGAGTTAAAGTTATTCAAGTTCCCTTTGACGTCACGAAGAGTGTTTTAATGAGTAAAGATTGAATCTTTGAATGAAATTACCTCAATCAAGGTACCTATTCTGTCACTAAACCTTTTTAATGTATAAGGATTGAATCTTTGAAAGAACATGAGAGTTTTGAGCTCAACTTATTCGAGTTACCTATGAAGTTGCGAAGAGTGTTTTAATGACTAAAGATTGAATCTTTGAATGAAAATACCTCAATAAAGGTACTTATTTTGTTAGTAGACCTTTTTTAATGTATAAAGACTATATCTTCGAAAGAAAATGAGAGTTTTGAGTTAAACTTATTCACGTTCCCTGTAACGTCCCAAAGAGTGTTTTAATGAGTAAATATTGAATCTTTGAATGTAATTACCTCAATCAAGGTAGCTGTTATGTCACTAGACCTTTTTAATGTACAAAGATTGAATCTTGGAAAGAAAGTGAGAGTTTTGAGTTTAACTTATTCGAGTTACCTATGAAGTCGCGAAGAGTGTTTTAATGAATAAAGATTGAATCTTTGAATGAAAACACCTCAATAAAGGTACCTATTATGTTACTAGACCTTTTTAATGTCTAAAGATTGAATCTTTGGAATAAAATGATAGTTCTGAGTTCAACTTATTCGATTTACCTATGAAGTCGTGAACAGTGTTTTAATGACTAAATAATGAATCTTTGAATGAAAATACCTTAGTAAAGGTACCTATTATGTTACAGGACCTTTTTAATGTATAAAGATCGAATCTTGGAAAGAAAATGACTGTTTTGAGTTAAACTTATTCGAGTTCCCTATGACATCCCGAAGAGTATTTCAACGAGTAAAGATTGAATCTTTGATTGAAATTACTTGAATCAAGGGACTTATTTTGTCCCCTGGACCTTTTATATATAAAGATTGAATCTTTAAAAAGAAGTGAGCGTTATGAGTTAAACCTATCCGAGTTCCCTATGACGTCCCGAATAGTGTTTTAACGCGTAAGGATTGAATCTTTGTATGAAATTACCTCAATAGAGGTACTTATCATGTCACTAGACCTTTTTAATGTATAAAGGTTCAAGCTTTGAAAGAAAATGAGAGTTTTGAGTTAAACATATTCGAGTTCCCTGCGACGTCTCGAAGAGTGTTTTAAAGAGTAAATATTGAATCTTTGAATGAAATTACCTCAATCAAGGTACCTATTATGTCACTAGACCTTTTTAATGTATAAAGATTGAATCTTTGAAAAGAAATGAGAGTTTTGAGTTAAAGCTGTTCGAGTTCCCTTTGACGTCACGAAGAGTGTTTTAATGAGTAAAGATTGAATCTTTCAATGAAATTACCTCAATCAAGGTACCTATTCTACCACTAGACCTTTGTAATGTATAAAGATTGAATCTTTGAAAGAAAATGAGTGTTTTGAGTTAAACTTATTCGAGTTACCTATGAAATCGCGAAGAGTGTTTTAATGACTGAAGATTGAATCTTTGAATGAAAAATACCACAATAAAGGTACCAATTCTGTTACTAGACCTTTCCAATGTATAAAGATTGAATCTTTGAAAGAAAATGAGATTTTTGGGTTAAACTTATACGAGTTCCCTGTAACGTCCCGAAGAGTGTCTTAATGAGTAAAGATTGAATCATTGAATGAAATTACCTCAATCAAGGTAGCTATTACATCACTAGACCTTTTTAATTTATAAAGATTGACGTTTTGAAAAGAAATGAGTGTTTCGAGTTAAAGTTATTCAAGTTCCCTTTGACGTCACGAAGAGTGTTTTAATGAGTAAAGATTGAATCTTTGAATGAAATTACCTCAATCAAGGTACCTATTCTGTCACTAAACCTTTTTAATGTATAAGGATTGAATCTTTGAAAGAACATGAGAGTTTTGAGCTCAACTTATTCGAGTTACCTATGAAGTTGCGAAGAGTGTTTTAATGACTAAAGATTGAATCTTTGAATGAAAATACCTCAATAAAGGTACTTATTTTGTTAGTAGACCTTTTTTAATGTATAAAGACTATATCTTCGAAAGAAAATGAGAGTTTTGAGTTAAACTTATTCACGTTCCCTGTAACGTCCCAAAGAGTGTTTTAATGAGTAAATATTGAATCTTTGAATGTAATTACCTCAATCAAGGTAGCTGTTATGTCACTAGACCTTTTTAATGTACAAAGATTGAATCTTGGAAAGAAAGTGAGAGTTTTGAGTTTAACTTATTCGAGTTACCTATGAAGTCGCGAAGAGTGTTTTAATGAATAAAGATTGAATCTTTGAATGAAAACACCTCAATAAAGGTACCTATTATGTTACTAGACCTTTTTAATGTCTAAAGATTGAATCTTTGGAATAAAATGATAGTTCTGAGTTCAACTTATTCGATTTACCTATGAAGTCGTGAACAGTGTTTTAATGACTAAATAATGAATCTTTGAATGAAAATACCTTAGTAAAGGTACCTATTATGTTACAGGACCTTTTTAATGTATAAAGATCGAATCTTGGAAAGAAAATGACTGTTTTGAGTTAAACTTATTCGAGTTCCCTATGACATCCCGAAGAGTATTTCAACGAGTAAAGATTGAATCTTTGATTGAAATTACTTGAATCAAGAGACTTATTTTGTCCCCTGGACCTTTTATATATAAAGATTGAATCTTTAAAAAGAAGTGAGCGTTATGAGTTAAACCTATCCGAGTTCCCTATGACGTCCCGAATAGTGTTTTAACGCGTAAGGATTGAATCTTTGTATGAAATTACCTCAATAGAGGTACTTATCATGTCACTAGACCTTTTTAATGTATAAAGGTTCAAGCTTTGAAAGAAAATGAGAGTTTTGAGTTAAACATATTCGAGTTCCCTGCGACGTCTCGAAGAGTGTTTTAAAGAGTAAATATTGAATCTTTGAATGAAATTACCTCAATCAAGGTACCTATTATGTCACTAGACCTTTTTAATGTATAAAGATTGAATATTTGTAAAGAACTACGAGTTTTGAGTTAAAGTTATTTGAGTTCCCTTTGACGTCACGAAGCGTGTTTTAATGAGTAAAGATTGGTTCTTTGAACGAAATTATCTCAATCAATGTACCTATTATGTCAGTAGACCTTTTTAATGTATAAAGATGGAATCTTTGAAAAAAATGAGAGTATTGAGTTTAACTTATTCGAGTTACCTATGAAGTCGCGAAGAGTGTTTTAATGACCAAAGATTGAATCTTCGAATGAAGATTCCTCAATACAGGAACCTGTTATGTTACTAGATCTTTTTGATGTATAAAGATTGAATCTTTGAAAGAAAATTAGAGTTTTGAGTTAAACTTATTCGAGTTCCTTTTGACATCCCGAAGAGTGTTTTAATGAATAGAGAATGAATCTTTGAATGAAATTACCTCAATCGAGGTACCTATTAAGTCACTAGAAATTTTGATTGTATAAAGATTGAATCTTTGAAAAGAAATGAGAGTTTTGAGTTAAAGCTGTTCGAGTTCCCTTTGACGTCACGAAGAGTGTTTTAATGAGTAAAGATTGAATCTTTCAATGAAATTACCTCAATCAAGGTACCTATTCTACCACTAAACCTTTGTAATGTATAAAGATTGAATCTTTGAAAGAAAATGAGTGTTTTGAGTTAAACTTATTCGAGTTACCTATGAAATCGCGAAGAGTGTTTTAATGACTGAAGATTGAATCTTTGAATGAAAAATACCACAATAAAGGTACCAATTCTGTTACTAGACCTTTCCAATGTATAAAGATTGAATCTTTGAAAGAAAATGAGATTTTTGGGTTAAACTTATACGAGTTCCCTGTAACGTCCCGAAGAGTGTCTTAATGAGTAAAGATTGAATCATTGAATGAAATTACCTCAATCAAGGTAGCTATTACATCACTAGACCTTTTTAATTTATAAAGATTGACGTTTTGAAAAGAAATGAGTGTTTCGAGTTAAAGTTATTCAAGTTCCCTTTGACGTCACGAAGAGTGTTTTAATGAGTAAAGATTGAATCTTTGAATGAAATTACCTCAATCAAGGTACCTATTCTGTCACTAAACCTTTTTAATGTATAAGGATTGAATCTTTGAAAGAACATGAGAGTTTTGAGCTCAACTTATTCGAGTTACCTATGAAGTTGCGAAGAGTGTTTTAATGACTAAAGATTGAATCTTTGAATGAAAATACCTCAATAAAGGTACTTATTTTGTTAGTAGACCTTTTTTAATGTATAAAGACTGTATCTCTGAAAGAAAATGAGAGTTTTGAGTTAAACTTATTCACGTTCCCTGTAACGTCCCAAAGAGTGTTTTAATGAGTAAATATTGAATCTTTGAATGTAATTACCTCAATCAAGGTAGCTGTTATGTCACTAGACCTTTTTAATGTACAAAGATTGAATCTTGGAAAGAAAGTGAGAGTTTTGAGTTTAACTTATTCGAGTTACCTATGAAGTCGCGAAGAGTGTTTTAATGAATAAAGATTGAATCTTTGAATGAAAACACCTCAATAAAGGTACCTATTATGTTACTAGACCTTTTTAATGTCTAAAGATTGAATCTTTGGAATAAAATGATAGTTCTGAGTTCAACTTATTCGATTTACCTATGAAGTCGTGAACAGTGTTTTAATGACTAAATAATGAATCTTTGAATGAAAATACCTTAGTAAAGGTACCTATTATGTTACAGGACCTTTTTAATGTATAAAGATTGAATCTTGGAAAGAAAATGACTGTTTTGAGTTAAACTTATTCGAGTTCCCTATGACATCCCGAAGAGTATTTCAACGAGTAAAGATTGAATCTTTGATTGAAATTACTTGAATCAAGGGACTTATTTTGTCCCCTGGACATTTTATATATAAAGATTGAATCTTTAAAAAGAAGTGAGCGTTATGAGTTAAACCTATCCGAGTTCCCTATGACGTCCCGAATAGTGTTTTAACGCGTAAGGATTGAATCTTTGTATGAAATTACCTCAATAGAGGTACTTATCATGTCACTAGACCTTTTTAATGTATAAAGGTTCAAGCTTTGAAAGAAAATGAGAGTTTTGAGTTAAACATATTCGAGTTCCCTGCGACGTCTCGAAGAGTGTTTTAAAGAGTAAATATTGAATCTTTGAATGAAATTACCTCAATCAAGGTACCTATTATGTCACTAGACCTTTTTAATGTATAAAGATTGAATCTTTGAAAAGAAATGAGAGTTTTGAGTTAAAGCTGTTCGAGTTCCCTTTGACGTCACGAAGAGTGTTTTAATGAGTAAAGATTGAATCTTTCAATGAAATTACCTCAATCAAGGTACCTATTCTACCACTAGACCTTTGTAATGTATAAAGATTGAATCTTTGAAAGAAAATGAGTGTTTTGAGTTAAACTTATTCGAGTTACCTATGAAATCGCGAAGAGTGTTTTAATGACTGAAGATTGAATCTTTGAATGAAAAATACCACAATAAAGGTACCAATTCTGTTACTAGACCTTTCCAATGTATAAAGATTGAATCTTTGAAAGAAAATGAGATTTTTGGGTTAAACTTATACGAGTTCCCTGTAACGTCCCGAAGAGTGTCTTAATGAGTAAAGATTGAATCATTGAATGAAATTACCTCAATCAAGGTAGCTATTACATCACTAGACCTTTTTAATTTATAAAGATTGACGTTTTGAAAAGAAATGAGTGTTTCGAGTTAAAGTTATTCAAGTTCCCTTTGACGTCACGAAGAGTGTTTTAATGAGTAAAGATTGAATCTTTGAATGAAATTACCTCAATCAAGGTACCTATTCTGTCACTAAACCTTTTTAATGTATAAGGATTGAATCTTTGAAAGAACATGAGAGTTTTGAGCTCAACTTATTCGAGTTACCTATGAAGTTGCGAAGAGTGTTTTAATGACTAAAGATTGAATCTTTGAATGAAAATACCTCAATAAAGGTACTTATTTTGTTAGTAGACCTTTTTTAATGTATAAAGACTATATCTTCGAAAGAAAATGAGAGTTTTGAGTTAAACTTATTCACGTTCCCTGTAACGTCCCAAAGAGTGTTTTAATGAGTAA
This sequence comes from Cornus florida, assembly GCF_030987335.1. Classification (NCBI taxonomy): domain Eukaryota; kingdom Viridiplantae; phylum Streptophyta; class Magnoliopsida; order Cornales; family Cornaceae; genus Cornus; species Cornus florida. The sequence continues at coordinate 329,750 of NW_026775890.1, read as the reverse complement.
ATATTGAATCTTTGAATGTAATTACCTCAATCAAGGTAGCTGTTATGTCACTAGACCTTTTTAATGTACAAAGATTGAATCTTGGAAAGAAAGTGAGAGTTTTGAGTTTAACTTATTCGAGTTACCTATGAAGTCGCGAAGAGTGTTTTAATGAATAAAGATTGAATCTTTGAATGAAAACACCTCAATAAAGGTACCTATTATGTTACTAGACCTTTTTAATGTCTAAAGATTGAATCTTTGGAATAAAATGATAGTTCTGAGTTCAACTTATTCGATTTACCTATGAAGTCGTGAACAGTGTTTTAATGACTAAATAATGAATCTTTGAATGAAAATACCTTAGTAAAGGTACCTATTATGTTACAGGACCTTTTTAATGTATAAAGATTGAATCTTGGAAAGAAAATGACTGTTTTGAGTTAAACTTATTCGAGTTCCCTATGACATCCCGAAGAGTATTTCAACGAGTAAAGATTGAATCTTTGATTGAAATTACTTGAATCAAGAGACTTATTTTGTCCCCTGGACCTTTTATATATAAAGATTGAATCTTTAAAAAGAAGTGAGCGTTATGAGTTAAACCTATCCGAGTTCCCTATGACGTCCCGAATAGTGTTTTAACGCGTAAGGATTGAATCTTTGTATGAAATTACCTCAATAGAGGTACTTATCATGTCACTAGACCTTTTTAATGTATAAAGGTTCAAGCTTTGAAAGAAAATGAGAGTTTTGAGTTAAACATATTCGAGTTCCCTGCGACGTCTCGAAGAGTGTTTTAAAGAGTAAATATTGAATCTTTGAATGAAATTACCTCAATCAAGGTACCTATTATGTCACTAGACCTTTTTAATGTATAAAGATTGAATATTTGTAAAGAACTACGAGTTTTGAGTTAAAGTTATTTGAGTTCCCTTTGACGTCACGAAGCGTGTTTTAATGAGTAAAGATTGGTTCTTTGAACGAAATTATCTCAATCAATGTACCTATTATGTCAGTAGACCTTTTTAATGTATAAAGATGGAATCTTTGAAAAAAATGAGAGTATTGAGTTTAACTTATTCGAGTTACCTATGAAGTCGCGAAGAGTGTTTTAATGACCAAAGATTGAATCTTCGAATGAAGATTCCTCAATACAGGAACCTGTTATGTTACTAGATCTTTTTGATGTATAAAGATTGAATCTTTGAAAGAAAATTAGAGTTTTGAGTTAAACTTATTCGAGTTCCTTTTGACATCCCGAAGAGTGTTTTAATGAATAGAGAATGAATCTTTGAATGAAATTACCTCAATCGAGGTACCTATTAAGTCACTAGAAATTTTGATTGTATAAAGATTGAATCTTTGAAAAGAAATGAGAGTTTTGAGTTAAAGCTGTTCGAGTTCCCTTTGACGTCACGAAGAGTGTTTTAATGAGTAAAGATTGAATCTTTCAATGAAATTACCTCAATCAAGGTACCTATTCTACCACTAAACCTTTGTAATGTATAAAGATTGAATCTTTGAAAGAAAATGAGTGTTTTGAGTTAAACTTATTCGAGTTACCTATGAAATCGCGAAGAGTGTTTTAATGACTGAAGATTGAATCTTTGAATGAAAAATACCACAATAAAGGTACCAATTCTGTTACTAGACCTTTCCAATGTATAAAGATTGAATCTTTGAAAGAAAATGAGATTTTTGGGTTAAACTTATACGAGTTCCCTGTAACGTCCCGAAGAGTGTCTTAATGAGTAAAGATTGAATCATTGAATGAAATTACCTCAATCAAGGTAGCTATTACATCACTAGACCTTTTTAATTTATAAAGATTGACGTTTTGAAAAGAAATGAGTGTTTCGAGTTAAAGTTATTCAAGTTCCCTTTGACGTCACGAAGAGTGTTTTAATGAGTAAAGATTGAATCTTTGAATGAAATTACCTCAATCAAGGTACCTATTCTGTCACTAAACCTTTTTAATGTATAAGGATTGAATCTTTGAAAGAACATGAGAGTTTTGAGCTCAACTTATTCGAGTTACCTATGAAGTTGCGAAGAGTGTTTTAATGACTAAAGATTGAATCTTTGAATGAAAATACCTCAATAAAGGTACTTATTTTGTTAGTAGACCTTTTTTAATGTATAAAGACTGTATCTCTGAAAGAAAATGAGAGTTTTGAGTTAAACTTATTCACGTTCCCTGTAACGTCCCAAAGAGTGTTTTAATGAGTAAATATTGAATCTTTGAATGTAATTACCTCAATCAAGGTAGCTGTTATGTCACTAGACCTTTTTAATGTACAAAGATTGAATCTTGGAAAGAAAGTGAGAGTTTTGAGTTTAACTTATTCGAGTTACCTATGAAGTCGCGAAGAGTGTTTTAATGAATAAAGATTGAATCTTTGAATGAAAACACCTCAATAAAGGTACCTATTATGTTACTAGACCTTTTTAATGTCTAAAGATTGAATCTTTGGAATAAAATGATAGTTCTGAGTTCAACTTATTCGATTTACCTATGAAGTCGTGAACAGTGTTTTAATGACTAAATAATGAATCTTTGAATGAAAATACCTTAGTAAAGGTACCTATTATGTTACAGGACCTTTTTAATGTATAAAGATTGAATCTTGGAAAGAAAATGACTGTTTTGAGTTAAACTTATTCGAGTTCCCTATGACATCCCGAAGAGTATTTCAACGAGTAAAGATTGAATCTTTGATTGAAATTACTTGAATCAAGGGACTTATTTTGTCCCCTGGACCTTTTATATATAAAGATTGAATCTTTAAAAAGAAGTGAGCGTTATGAGTTAAACCTATCCGAGTTCCCTATGACGTCCCGAATAGTGTTTTAACGCGTAAGGATTGAATCTTTGTATGAAATTACCTCAATAGAGGTACTTATCATGTCACTAGACCTTTTTAATGTATAAAGGTTCAAGCTTTGAAAGAAAATGAGAGTTTTGAGTTAAACATATTCGAGTTCCCTGCGACGTCTCGAAGAGTGTTTTAAAGAGTAAATATTGAATCTTTGAATGAAATTACCTCAATCAAGGTACCTATTATGTCACTAGACCTTTTTAATGTATAAAGATTGAATCTTTGAAAAGAAATGAGAGTTTTGAGTTAAAGCTGTTCGAGTTCCCTTTGACGTCACGAAGAGTGTTTTAATGAGTAAAGATTGAATCTTTCAATGAAATTACCTCAATCAAGGTACCTATTCTACCACTAGACCTTTGTAATGTATAAAGATTGAATCTTTGAAAGAAAATGAGTGTTTTGAGTTAAACTTATTCGAGTTACCTATGAAATCGCGAAGAGTGTTTTAATGACTGAAGATTGAATCTTTGAATGAAAAATACCACAATAAAGGTACCAATTCTGTTACTAGACCTTTCCAATGTATAAAGATTGAATCTTTGAAAGAAAATGAGATTTTTGGGTTAAACTTATACGAGTTCCCTGTAACGTCCCGAAGAGTGTCTTAATGAGTAAAGATTGAATCATTGAATGAAATTACCTCAATCAAGGTAGCTATTACATCACTAGACCTTTTTAATTTATAAAGATTGACGTTTTGAAAAGAAATGAGTGTTTCGAGTTAAAGTTATTCAAGTTCCCTTTGACGTCACGAAGAGTGTTTTAATGAGTAAAGATTGAATCTTTGAATGAAATTACCTCAATCAAGGTACCTATTCTGTCACTAAACCTTTTTAATGTATAAGGATTGAATCTTTGAAAGAACATGAGAGTTTTGAGCTCAACTTATTCGAGTTACCTATGAAGTTGCGAAGAGTGTTTTAATGACTAAAGATTGAATCTTTGAATGAAAATACCTCAATAAAGGTACTTATTTTGTTAGTAGACCTTTTTTAATGTATAAAGACTATATCTTCGAAAGAAAATGAGAGTTTTGAGTTAAACTTATTCACGTTCCCTGTAACGTCCCAAAGAGTGTTTTAATGAGTAAATATTGAATCTTTGAATGTAATTACCTCAATCAAGGTAGCTGTTATGTCACTAGACCTTTTTAATGTACAAAGATTGAATCTTGGAAAGAAAGTGAGAGTTTTGAGTTTAACTTATTCGAGTTACCTATGAAGTCGCGAAGAGTGTTTTAATGAATAAAGATTGAATCTTTGAATGAAAACACCTCAATAAAGGTACCTATTATGTTACTAGACCTTTTTAATGTCTAAAGATTGAATCTTTGGAATAAAATGATAGTTCTGAGTTCAACTTATTCGATTTACCTATGAAGTCGTGAACAGTGTTTTAATGACTAAATAATGAATCTTTGAATGAAAATACCTTAGTAAAGGTACCTATTATGTTACAGGACCTTTTTAATGTATAAAGATTGAATCTTGGAAAGAAAATGACTGTTTTGAGTTAAACTTATTCGAGTTCCCTATGACATCCCGAAGAGTATTTCAACGAGTAAAGATTGAATCTTTGATTGAAATTACTTGAATCAAGAGACTTATTTTGTCCCCTGGACCTTTTATATATAAAGATTGAATCTTTAAAAAGAAGTGAGCGTTATGAGTTAAACCTATCCGAGTTCCCTATGACGTCCCGAATAGTGTTTTAACGCGTAAGGATTGAATCTTTGTATGAAATTACCTCAATAGAGGTACTTATCATGTCACTAGACCTTTTTAATGTATAAAGGTTCAAGCTTTGAAAGAAAATGAGAGTTTTGAGTTAAACATATTCGAGTTCCCTGCGACGTCTCGAAGAGTGTTTTAAAGAGTAAATATTGAATCTTTGAATGAAATTACCTCAATCAAGGTACCTATTATGTCACTAGACCTTTTTAATGTATAAAGATTGAATATTTGTAAAGAACTACGAGTTTTGAGTTAAAGTTATTTGAGTTCCCTTTGACGTCACGAAGCGTGTTTTAATGAGTAAAGATTGGTTCTTTGAACGAAATTATCTCAATCAATGTACCTATTATGTCAGTAGACCTTTTTAATGTATAAAGATGGAATCTTTGAAAAAAATGAGAGTATTGAGTTTAACTTATTCCAGTTACCTATGAAGTCGCGAAGAGTGTTTTAATGACCAAAGATTGAATCTTCGAATGAAGATTCCTCAATACAGGAACCTGTTATGTTACTAGATCTTTTTGATGTATAAAGATTGAATCTTTGAAAGAAAATTAGAGTTTTGAGTTAAACTTATTCGAGTTCCTTTTGACATCCCGAAGAGTGTTTTAATGAATAGAGAATGAATCTTTGAATGAAATTACCTCAATCGAGGTACCTATTAAGTCACTAGAAATTTTGATTGTATAAAGATTGAATCTTTGAAAAGAAATGAGAGTTTTGAGTTAAAGCTGTTCGAGTTCCCTTTGACGTCACGAAGAGTGTTTTAATGAGTAAAGATTGAATCTTTCAATGAAATTACCTCAATCAAGGTACCTATTCTACCACTAAACCTTTGTAATGTATAAAGATTGAATCTTTGAAAGAAAATGAGTGTTTTGAGTTAAACTTATTCGAGTTACCTATGAAATCGCGAAGAGTGTTTTAATGACTGAAGATTGAATCTTTGAATGAAAAATACCACAATAAAGGTACCAATTCTGTTACTAGACCTTTCCAATGTATAAAGATTGAATCTTTGAAAGAAAATGAGATTTTTGGGTTAAACTTATACGAGTTCCCTGTAACGTCCCGAAGAGTGTCTTAATGAGTAAAGATTGAATCATTGAATGAAATTACCTCAATCAAGGTAGCTATTACATCACTAGACCTTTTTAATTTATAAAGATTGACGTTTTGAAAAGAAATGAGTGTTTCGAGTTAAAGTTATTCAAGTTCCCTTTGACGTCACGAAGAGTGTTTTAATGAGTAAAGATTGAATCTTTGAATGAAATTACCTCAATCAAGGTACCTATTCTGTCACTAAACCTTTTTAATGTATAAGGATTGAATCTTTGAAAGAACATGAGAGTTTTGAGCTCAACTTATTCGAGTTACCTATGAAGTTGCGAAGAGTGTTTTAATGACTAAAGATTGAATCTTTGAATGAAAATACCTCAATAAAGGTACTTATTTTGTTAGTAGACCTTTTTTAATGTATAAAGACTGTATCTCTGAAAGAAAATGAGAGTTTTGAGTTAAACTTATTCACGTTCCCTGTAACGTCCCAAAGAGTGTTTTAATGAGTAAATATTGAATCTTTGAATGTAATTACCTCAATCAAGGTAGCTGTTATGTCACTAGACCTTTTTAATGTACAAAGATTGAATCTTGGAAAGAAAGTGAGAGTTTTGAGTTTAACTTATTCGAGTTACCTATGAAGTCGCGAAGAGTGTTTTAATGAATAAAGATTGAATCTTTGAATGAAAACACCTCAATAAAGGTACCTATTATGTTACTAGACCTTTTTAATGTCTAAAGATTGAATCTTTGGAATAAAATGATAGTTCTGAGTTCAACTTATTCGATTTACCTACGAAGTCGTGAACAGTGTTTTATGACTAAATAATGAATCTTTGAATGAAAATACCTTAGTAAAGGTACCTATTATGTTACAGGACCTTTTTAATGTATAAAGATTGAATCTTGGAAAGAAAATGACTGTTTTGAGTTAAACTTATTCGAGTTCCCTATGACATCCCGAAGAGTATTTCAACGAGTAAAGATTGAATCTTTGATTGAAATTACTTGAATCAAGGGACTTATTTTGTCCCCTGGACCTTTTATATATAAAGATTGAATCTTTAAAAAGAAGTGAGCGTTATGAGTTAAACCTATCCGAGTTCCCTATGACGTCCCGAATAGTGTTTTAACGCGTAAGGATTGAATCTTTGTATGAAATTACCTCAATAGAGATACTTATCATGTCACTAGACCTTTTTAATGTATAAAGGTTCAAGCTTTGAAAGAAAATGAGAGTTTTGAGTTAAACATATTCGAGTTCCCTGCGACGTCTCGAAGAGTGTTTTAAAGAGTAAATATTGAATCTTTGAATGAAATTACCTCAATCAAGGTACCTATTATGTCACTAGACCTTTTTAATGTATAAAGATTGAATATTTGTAAAGAACTACGAGTTTTGAGTTAAAGTTATTTGAGTTCCCTTTGACGTCACGAAGCGTGTTTTAATGAGTAAAGATTGGTTCTTTGAACGAAATTATCTCAATCAATGTACCTATTATGTCAGTATACCTTTTTAATGTATAAAGATGGAATCTTTGAAAAAAATGAGAGTATTGAGTTTAACTTATTCGAGTTACCTATGAAGTCGCGAAGAGTGTTTTAATGACCAAAGATTGAATCTTCGAATGAAGATTCCTCAATACAGGAACCTGTTATGTTACTAGATCTTTTTGATGTATAAAGATTGAATCTTTGAAAGAAAATTAGAGTTTTGAGTTAAACTTATTCGAGTTCCTTTTGACATCCCGAAGAGTGTTTTAATGAATAGAGAATGAATCTTTGAATGAAATTACCTCAATCGAGGTACCTATTAAGTCACTAGAAATTTTGATTGTATAAAGATTGAATCTTTGAAAAGAAATGAGAGTTTTGAGTTAAAGCTGTTCGAGTTCCCTTTGACGTCACGAAGAGTGTTTTAATGAGTAAAGATTGAATCTTTCAATGAAATTACCTCAATCAAGGTACCTATTCTACCACTAGACCTTTGTAATGTATAAAGATTGAATCTTTGAAAGAAAATGAGTGTTTTGAGTTAAACTTATTCGAGTTACCTATGAAATCGCGAAGAGTGTTTTAATGACTGAAGATTGAATCTTTGAATGAAAAATACCACAATAAAGGTACCAATTCTGTTACTAGACCTTTCCAATGTATAAAGATTGAATCTTTGAAAGAAAATGAGATTTTTGGGTTAAACTTATACGAGTTCCCTGTAACGTCCCGAAGAGTGTCTTAATGAGTAAAGATTGAATCATTGAATGAAATTACCTCAGTCAAGGTAGCTATTACATCACTAGACCTTTTTAATTTATAAAGATTGACGTTTTGAAAAGAAATGAGTGTTTCGAGTTAAAGTTATTCAAGTTCCCTTTGACGTCACGAAGAGTGTTTTAATGAGTAAAGATTGAATCTTTGAATGAAATTACCTCAATCAAGGTACCTATTCTGTCACTAAACCTTTTTAATGTATAAGGATTGAATCTTTGAAAGAACATGAGAGTTTTGAGCTCAACTTATTCGAGTTACCTATGAAGTTGCGAAGAGTGTTTTAATGACTAAAGATTGAATCTTTGAATGAAAATACCTCAATAAAGGTACTTATTTTGTTAGTAGACCTTTTTTAATGTATAAAGACTGTATCTCTGAAAGAAAATGAGAGTTTTGAGTTAAACTTATTCACGTTCCCTGTAACGTCCCAAAGAGTGTTTTAATGAGTAAATATTGAATCTTTGAATGTAATTACCTCAATCAAGGTAGCTGTTATGTCACTAGACCTTTTTAATGTACAAAGATTGAATCTTGGAAAGAAAGTGAGAGTTTTGAGTTTAACTTATTCGAGTTACCTATGAAGTCGCGAAGAGTGTTTTAATGAATAAAGATTGAATCTTTGAATGAAAACACCTCAATAAAGGTACCTATTATGTTACTAGACCTTTTTAATGTCTAAAGATTGAATCTTTGGAATAAAATGATAGTTCTGAGTTCAACTTATTCGATTTACCTATGAAGTCGTGAACAGTGTTTTAATGACTAAATAATGAATCTTTGAATGAAAATACCTTAGTAAAGGTACCTATTATGTTACAGGACCTTTTTAATGTATAAAGATTGAATCTTGGAAAGAAAATGACTGTTTTGAGTTAAACTTATTCGAGTTCCCTATGACATCCCGAAGAGTATTTCAACGAGTAAAGATTGAATCTTTGATTGAAATTACTTGAATCAAGGGACTTATTTTGTCCCCTGGACCTTTTATATATAAAGATTGAATCTTTAAAAAGAAGTGAGCGTTATGAGTTAAACCTATCCGAGTTCCCTATGACGTCCCGAATAGTGTTTTAACGCGTAAGGATTGAATCTTTGTATGAAATTACCTCAATAGAGGTACTTATCATGTCACTAGACCTTTTTAATGTATAAAGGTTCAAGCTTTGAAAGAAAATGAGAGTTTTGAGTTAAACATATTCGAGTTCCCTGCGACGTCTCGAAGAGTGTTTTAAAGAGTAAATATTGAATCTTTGAATGAAATTACCTCAATCAAGGTACCTATTATGTCACTAGACCTTTTTAATGTATAAAGATTGAATATTTGTAAAGAACTACGAGTTTTGAGTTAAAGTTATTTGAGTTCCCTTTGACGTCACGAAGCGTGTTTTAATGAGTAAAGATTGGTTCTTTGAACGAAATTATCTCAATCAATGTACCTATTATGTCAGTAGACCTTTTTAATGTATAAAGATGGAATCTTTGAAAAAAATGAGAGTATTGAGTTTAACTTATTCGAGTTACCTATGAAGTCGCGAAGAGTGTTTTAATGACCAAAGATTGAATCTTCGAATGAAGATTCCTCAATACAGGAACCTGTTATGTTACTAGATCTTTTTGATGTATAAAGATTGAATCTTTGAAAGAAAATTAGAGTTTTGAGTTAAACTTATTCGAGTTCCTTTTGACATCCCGAAGAGTGTTTTAATGAATAGAGAATGAATCTTTGAATGAAATTACCTCAATCGAGGTACCTATTAAGTCACTAGAAATTTTGATTGTATAAAGATTGAATCTTTGAAAAGAAATGAGAGTTTTGAGTTAAAGCTGTTCGAGTTCCCTTTGACGTCACGAAGAGTGTTTTAATGAGTAAAGATTGAATCTTTCAATGAAATTACCTCAATCAAGGTACCTATTCTACCACTAGACCTTTGTAATGTATAAAGATTGAATCTTTGAAAGAAAATGAGTGTTTTGAGTTAAACTTATTCGAGTTACCTATGAAATCGCGAAGAGTGTTTTAATGACTGAAGATTGAATCTTTGAATGAAAAATACCACAATAAAGGTACCAATTCTGTTACTAGACCTTTCCAATGTATAAAGATTGAATCTTTGAATGAAAATGAGATTTTTGGGTTAAACTTATTCGAGTTCCCTGTAACGTCCCGAAGAGTGTCTTAATGAGTAAAGATTGAATCATTGAATGAAATTACCTCAATCAAGGTAGCTATTACATCACTAGACCTTTTTAATTTATAAAGATTGACGTTTTGAAAAGAAATGAGGGTTTCGAGTTAAAGTTATTCAAGTTCCCTTTGACGTCACGAAGAGTGTTTTAATGAGTAAAGATTGAATCTTTGAATGAAATTACCTCAATCAAGGTACCTATTCTGTCACTAAACCTTTTTAATGTATAAGGATTGAATCTTTGAAAGAACATGAGAGTTTTGAGCTCAACTTATTCGAGTTACCTATGAAGTTGCGAAGAGTGTTTTAATGACTAAAGATTGAATCTTTGAATGAAAATACCTCAATAAAGGTACTTATTTTGTTAGTAGACCTTTTTTAATGTATAAAGACTGTATCTCTGAAAGAAAATGAGAGTTTTGAGTTAAACTTATTCACGTTCCCTGTAACGTCCCAAAGAGTGTTTTAATGAGTAAATATTGAATCTTTGAATGTAATTACCTCAATCAAGGTAGCTGTTATGTCACTAGACCTTTTTAATGTACAAAGATTGAATCTTGGAAAGAAAGTGAGAGTTTTGAGTTTAACTTATTCGAGTTACCTATGAAGTCGCGAAGAGTGTTTTAATGAATAAAGATTGAATCTTTGAATGAAAACACCTCAATAAAGGTACCTATTATGTTACTAGACCTTTTTAATGTCTAAAGATTGAATCTTTGGAATAAAATGATAGTTCTGAGTTCAACTTATTCGATTTACCTATGAAGTCGTGAACAGTGTTTTAATGACTAAATAATGAATCTTTGAATGAAAATACCATAGTAAAGGTACCTATTATGTTACAGGACCTTTTTAATGTATAAAGATTGAATCTTGGAAAGAAAATGACTGTTTTGAGTTAAACTTATTCGAGTTCCCTATGACATCCCGAAGAGTATTTCAACGAGTAAAGATTGAATAGTTGATTGAAATTACTTGAATCAAGGGACTTATTTTGTCCCCTGGACCTTTTATATATAAAGATTGAATCTTTAAAAAGAAGTGAGCGTTATGAGTTAAACCTATCCGAGTTCCCTATGACGTCCCGAATAGTGTTTTAACGCGTAAGGATTGAATCTTTGTATGAAATTACCTCAATAGAGGTACTTATCATGTCACTAGACCTTTTTAATGTATAAAGGTTCAAGCTTTGAAAGAAAATGAGAGTTTTGAGTTAAACATATTCGAGTTCCCTGCGACGTCTCGAAGAGTGTTTTAAAGAGTAAATATTGAATCTTTGAATGAAATTACCTCAATCAAGGTACCTATTATGTCACTAGACCTTTTTAATGTATAAAGATTGAATATTTGTAAAGAACTACGAGTTTTGAGTTAAAGTTATTTGAGTTCCCTTTGACGTCACGAGGCGTGTTTTAATGAGTAAAGATTGGTTCTTTGAACGAAATTATCTCAATCAATGTACCTATTATGTCAGTAGACCTTTTTAATGTATAAAGATGGAATCTTTGAAAAAAATGAGAGTATTGAGTTTAACTTATTCGAGTTACCTATGAAGTCGCGAAGAGTGTTTTAATGACCAAAGATTGAATCTTCGAATGAAGATTCCTCAATACAGGAACCTGTTATGTTACTAGATCTTTTTGATGTATAAAGATTGAATCTTTGAAAGAAAATTAGAGTTTTGAGTTAAACTTATTCGAGTTCCTTTTGACATCCCGAAGAGTGTTTTAATGAATAGAGAATGAATCTTTGAATGAAATTACCTCAATCGAGGTACCTATTAAGTCACTAGAAATTTTGATTGTATAAAGATTGAATCTTTGAAAAGAAATGAGAGTTTTGAGTTAAAGCTGTTCGAGTTCCCTTTGACGTCACGAAGAGTGTTTTAATGAGTAAAGATTGAATCTTTCAATGAAATTACCTCAATCAAGGTACCTATTCTACCACTAGACCTTTGTAATGTATAAAGATTGAATCTTTGAAAGAAAATGAGTGTTTTGAGTTAAACTTATTCGAGTTACCTATGAAATCGCGAAGAGTGTTTTAATGACTGAAGATTGAATCTTTGAATGAAAAATACCACAATAAAGGTACCAATTCTGTTACTAGACCTTTCCAATGTATAAAGATTGAATCTTTGAATGAAAATGAGATTTTTGGGTTAAACTTATTCGAGTTCCCTGTAACGTCCCGAAGAGTGTCTTAATGAGTAAAGATTGAATCATTGAATGAAATTACCTCAATCAAGGTAGCTATTACATCACTAGACCTTTTTAATTTATAAAGATTGACGTTTTGAAAAGAAATGAGGGTTTCGAGTTAAAGTTATTCAAGTTCCCTTTGACGTCACGAAGAGTGTTTTAATGAGTAAAGATTGAATCTTTGAATGAAATTACCACAATCAAGGTACCTATTCTGTCACTAAACCTTTTTAATGTATAAGGATTGAATCTTTGAAAGAACATGAGAGTTTTGAGCTCAACTTATTCGAGTTACCTATGAAGTTGCGAAGAGTGTTTTAATGACTAAAGATTGAATCTTTGAATGAAAATACCTCAATAAAGGTACTTATTTTGTTAGTAGACCTTTTTTAATGTATAAAGACTGTATCTCTGAAAGAAAATGAGAGTTTTGAGTTAAACTTATTCACGTTCCCTGTAACGTCCCAAAGAGTGTTTTAATGAGTAAATATTGAATCTTTGAATGTAATTACCTCAATCAAGGTAGCTGTTATGTCACTAGACCTTTTTAATGTACAAAGATTGAATCTTGGAAAGAAAGTGAGAGTTTTGAGTTTAACTTATTCGAGTTACCTATGAAGTCGCGAAGAGTGTTTTAATGAATAAAGATTGAATCTTTGAATGAAAACACCTCAATAAAGGTACCTATTATGTTACTAGACCTTTTTAATGTCTAAAGATTGAATCTTTGGAATAAAATGATAGTTCTGAGTTCAACTTATTCGATTTACCTATGAAGTCGTGAACAGTGTTTTAATGACTAAATAATGAATCTTTGAATGAAAATACCTTAGTAAAGGTACCTATTATGTTACAGGACCTTTTTAATGTATAAAGATTGAATCTTGGAAAGAAAATGACTGTTTTGAGTTAATCTTATTCGAGTTCCCTATGACATCCCGAAGAGTATTTCAACGAGTAAAGATAGAATCTTTGATTGAAATTACTTGAATCAAGGGACTTATTTTGTCCCCTGGACCTTTTATATATAAAGATTGAATCTTTAAAAAGAAGTGAGCGTTATGAGTTAAACCTATCCGAGTTCCCTATGACGTCCCGAATAGTGTTTTAACGCGTAAGGATTGAATCTTTGTATGAAATTACCTCAATAGAGGTACTTATTATGTCAATAGACCTTTTTAATGTATAAAGGTTCAAGCTTTGAAAGAAAATGAGAGTTTTGAGTTAAACATATTCGAGTTCCCTGCGACGTCTCGAAGAGTGTTTTAAAGAGTAAATATTGAATCTTTGAATGAAATTACCTCAATCAAGGTACCTATTATGTCACTAGACCTTTTTAATGTATAAAGATTGAATATTTGTAAAGAACTACGAGTTTTGAGTTAAAGTTATTTGAGTTCCATTTGACGTCACGAAGCGTGTTTTAATGAGTAAAGATTGAATCTTTGAACGAAATTATCTCAATCAATGTACCTATTATGTCAGTAGACCTTTTTAATGTATAAAGATGGATTCTTTGAAAAAAATGAGAGTATTGAGTTTAACTTATTCGAGTTACCTATGAAGTCGCGAAGAGTGTTTTAATGACCAAAGATTGAATCTTCGAATGAAGATTCCTCAATACAGGAACCTGTTATGTTACTAGATCTTTTTGATGTATAAAGATTGAATCTTTGAAAGAAAATTAGAGTTTTGAGTTAAACTTATTCGAGTTCCTTTTGACATCCCGAAGAGTGTTTTAATGAATAAAGATTGAATCTTTGAATGAAATTACCTCAATCGATGTACCAATTAAGTCACTAGAAATTTTGATTGTATAAAGATTGAATCTTTGAAAAGAAATGAGAGTTTTGAGTTAAAGCTATTCGAGTTCCCTTTGACGTCACGAAGAGTGTTTTAATGAGTAAAGATTGAATCTTTGAATGAAATTACTTCAATCAAGGTACCTATTCTAGCACTAGACCTTTGTAATGTATAAAGATTGAATCTTTGAAAGAAAATGAGTGTTTTGAGTTAAACTTATTCGAGTTACCTATGAAATCGCGAAGAGTGTTTTAATGACTGAAGATTGAATCTTTGAATGAAAAATACCACAATAAAGGTACCAATTCTGTTACTAGACCTTTGCAATGTATAAAGATTGAATCTTTGAATGAAAATGAGATTTTTTGGTTAAACTTATTCGAGTTCCCTGTAACGTCCCGAAGAGTGTCTTAATGAGTAAAGATTGAATCATTGAATGAAATTACCTCAATCAAGGTAGCTATTACATCACTAGACCTTTTTAATTTATAAAGATTGACGTTTTGAAAAGAAATGAGTGCTTCGAGTTAAAGTTATTCAAGTTCCATTTGACGTCACGAAGAGTGTTTTAATGAGTAAAGATTGAATCTTTGAATGAAATTACCTCAATCAAGGTACCTATTCTGTCACTAAACCTTTTTAATGTATAAGGATTGAATCTTTGAAAGAACATGAGAGTTTTGAGCTCAACTTATTCGAGTTACCTATGAAGTTGCGAAGAGTGTTTTAATGACTAAAGATTGAATCTTTGAATGAAAATACCTCAATAAAGGTACTTATTTTGTTAGTAGACCTTTTTTAATGTATAAAGACTGTATCTCTGAAAGAAAATGAGAGTTTTGAGTTAAACTTATTCACGTTCCCTGTAACGTCCCAAAGAGTGTTTTAATGAGTAAATATTGAATCTTTGAATGTAATTACCTCAATCAAGGTAGCTGTTATGTCACTAGACCTTTTTAATGTACAAAGATTGAATCTTGGAAAGAAAGTGAGAGTTTTGAGTTTAACTTATTCGAGTTACCTATGAAGTCGCGAAGAGTGTTTTAATGAATAAAGATTGAATCTTTGAATGAAAACACCTCAATAAAGGTACCTATTATGTTACTAGACCTTTTTAATGTCTAAAGATTGAATCTTTGGAATAAAATGATAGTTCTGAGTTCAACTTATTCGATTTACCTATGAAGTCGTGAACAGTGTTTTAATGACTAAATAATGAATCTTTGAATGAAAATACCTTAGTAAAGGTACCTATTATGTTACAGGACCTTTTTAATGTATAAAGATTGAATCTTGGAAAGAAAATGACTGTTTTGAGTTAAACTTATTCGAGTTCCCTATGACATCCCGAAGAGTATTTCAACGAGTAAAGATTGAATCTTTGATTGAAATTACTTGAATCAAGGGACTTATTTTGTCCCCTGGACCTTTTATATATAAAGATTGAATCTTTAAAAAGAAGTGAGCGTTATGAGTTAAACCTATCCGAGTTCCCTATGACGTCCCGAATAGTGTTTTAACGCGTAAGGATTGAATCTTTGTATGAAATTACCTCAATAGAGGTACTTATTATGTCACTAGACCTTTTTAATGTATAAAGGTTCAAGCTTTGAAAGAAAATGAGAGTTTTGAGTTAAACATATTCGAGTTCCCTGCGACGTCTCGAAGAGTGTTTTAAAGAGTAAATATTGAATCTTTGAATGAAATTACCTCAATCAAGGTACCTATTATGTCACTAGACCTTTTTAATGTATAAAGATTGAATATTTGTAAAGAACTACGAGTTTTGAGTTAAAGTTATTTGAGTTCCCTTTGACGTCACGAGGCGTGTTTTAACGAGTAAAGATTGAATCTTTGAATGAAATTATCTCAATCAATGTACCTATTATGTCAGTAGACCTTTTTAATGTATAAAGATGGAATCTTTGAAAAAAATGAGAGTATTGAGTTTAACTTATTCGAGTTACCTATGAAGTCGCGAAGAGTGTTTTAATGACCAAAGATTGAATCTTCGAATGAAGATTCCTCAATACAGGAACCTGTTATGTTACTAGATCTTTTTGATGTATAAAGATTGAATCTTTGAAAGAAAATTAGAGTTTTGAGTTAAACTTATTCGAGTTCCTTTTGACATCCCGAAGAGTGTTTTAATGAATAAAGATTGAATCTTTGAATGAAATTACCTCAATCGAGGTACCTATTAAGTCACTAGAAATTTTGATTGTATAAAGATTGAATCTTTGAAAAGAAATGAGAGTTTTGAGTTAAAGCTATTCGAGTTCCCTTTGACGTCACGAAGAGTGTTTTAATGAGTAAAGATTGAATCTTTGAATGAAATTACCTCAATCAAGGTACCTATTCTACCACTAGACCTTTGTAATGTATAAAGATTGAATCTTTGAAAGAAAATGAGTGTTTTGAGTTAAACTTATTCGAGTTACCTATGAAATCGCGAAGAGTGTTTTAATGACTGAAGATTGAATCTTTGAATGAAAAATACCACAATAAAGGTACCAATTCTGTTACTAGACCTTTCCAATGTATAAAGATTGAATCTTTGAAAGAAAATGAGATTTTTGGGTTAAACTTATTCGAGTTCCCTGTAACGTCCCGAAGAGTGTCTTAATGAGTAAAGATTGAATCATTGAATGAAATTACCTCAATCAAGGTAGCTATTACATCACTAGACCTTTTTAATTTATAAAGATTGACGTTTTGAAAAGAAATGAGTGTTTCGAGTTAAAGTTATTCAAGTTCCCTTTGACGTCACGAAGAGTGTTTTAATGAGTAAAGATTGAATCTTTGAATGAAATTACCTCAATCAAGGTACCTATTCTGTCACTAAACCTTTTTAATGTATAAGGATTGAATCTTTGAAAGAACATGAGAGTTTTGAGCTCAACTTATTCGAGTTACCTATGAAGTTGCGAAGAGTGTTTTAATGACTAAAGATTGAATCTTTGAATGAAAATACCTCAATAAAGGTACTTATTTTGTTAGTAGACCTTTTTTAATGTATAAAGACTGTATCTCTGAAAGAAAATGAGAGTTTTGAGTTAAACTTATTCACGTTCCCTGTAACGTCCCTAAGAGTGTTTTAATGAGTAAATATTGAATCTTTGAATGTAATTACCTCAATCAAGGTAGCTGTTATGTCACTAGACCTTTTTAATGTACAAAGATTGAATCTTGGAAAGAAAGTGAGAGTTTTGAGTTTAACTTATTCGAGTTACCTATGAAGTCGCGAAGAGTGTTTTAATGAATAAAGATTGAATCTTTGAATGAAAACACCTCAATAAAGGTACCTATTATGTTACTAGACCTTTTTAATGTCTAAAGATTGAATCTTTGGAATAAAATGATAGTTCTGAGTTCAACTTATTCGATTTACCTATGAAGTCGTGAACAGTGTTTTAATGACTAAATAATGAATCTTTGAATGAAAATACCTTAGTAAAGGTACCTATTATGTTACAGGACCTTTTTAATGTATAAAGATTGAATCTTGGAAAGAAAATGACTGTTTTGAGTTAAACTTATTCGAGTTCCCTATGACATCCCGAAGAGTATTTCAACGAGTAAAGATTGAATCTTTGATTGAAATTACTTGAATCAAGGGACTTATTTTGTCCCCTGGACCTTTTATATATAAAGATTGAATCTTTAAAAAGAAGTGAGCGTTATGAGTTAAACCTATCCGAGTTCCCTATGACGTCCCGAATAGTGTTTTAACGCGTAAGGATTGAATCTTTGTATGAAATTACCTCAATAGAGGTACTTATTATGTCACTAGACCTTTTTAATGTATAAAGGTTCAAGCTTTGAAAGAAAATGAGAGTTTTGAGTTAAACATATTCGAGTTCCCTGCGACGTCTCGAAGAGTGTTTTAAAGAGTAAATATTGAATCTTTGAATGAAATTACCTCAATCAAGGTACCTATTATGTCACTAGACCTTTTTAATGTATAAAGATTGAATATTTGTAAAGAACTACGAGTTTTGAGTTAAAGTTATTTGAGTTCCCTTTGACGTCACGAAGCGTGTTTTAATGAGTAAAGATTGAATCTTTGAACGAAATTATCTCAATCAATGTACCTATTATGTCAGTAGACCTTTTTAATGTATAAAGATGGAATCTTTGAAAAAAATGAGAGTATTGAGTTTAACTTATTCGAGTTACCTATGAAGTCGCGAAGAGTGTTTTAATGACCAAAGATTGAATCTTCGAATGAAGATTCCTCAATACAGGAACCTGTTATGTTACTAGATCTTTTTGATGTATAAAGATTGAATCTTTGAAAGAAAATTAGAGTTTTGAGTTAAACTTATTCGAGTTCCTTTTGACATCCCGAAGAGTGTTTTAATGAATAAAGATTGAATCTTTGAATGAAATTACCTCAATCGATGTACCAATTAAGTCACTAGAAATTTTGATTGTATAAAGATTGAATCTTTGAAAAGAAATGAGAGTTTTGAGTTAAAGCTATTCGAGTTCCCTTTGACGTCACGAAGAGTGTTTTAATGAGTAAAGATTGAATCTTTGAATGAAATTACCTCAATCAAGGTACCTATTCTACCACTAGACCTTTGTAATGTATAAAGATTGAATCTTTGAAAGAAAATGAGTGTTTTGAGTTAAACTTATTCGAGTTACCTATGAAATCGCGAAGAGTGTTTTAATGACTGAAGATTGAATCTTTGAATGAAAAATACCACAATAAAGGTACCAATTCTGTTACTAGACCTTTCCAATGTATAAAGATTGAATCTTTGGATGAAAATGAGATTTTTTGGTTAAACTTATTCGAGTTCCCTGTAACGTCCCGAAGAGTGTCTTAATGAGTAAAGATTGAATCATTGAATGAAATTACCTCAATCAAGGTAGCTATGTTACAGGACCTTTTTAATGTATAAAGATTGAATCTTGGAAAGAAAATGACTGTTTTGAGTTAAACTTATTCGAGTTCCCTATGACATCCCGAAGAGTATTTCAACGAGTAAAGATTGAATCTTTGATTGAAATTACTTCAATCAAGGGACTTATTTTGTCCCCTGGACCTTTTATATATAAAGATTGAATCTTTAAAAAGAAGTGCGCGTTATGAGTTAAACCTATCCGAGTTCCCTATGACGTCCCGAATAGTGTTTTAACGCGTAAGGATTGAATCTTTGTATGAAATTACCTCAATAGAGGTACTTATTATGTCACTAGACCTTTTTAATGTATAAAGGTTCAAGCTTTGAAAGAAAATGAGAGTTTTGAGTTAAACATATTCGAGTTCCCTGCGACGTCTCAAAGAGTGTTTTAAAGAGTAAATATTGAATCTTTGAATGAAATTACCTCAATCAAGGTACCTATTATGTCACTAGACCTTTTTAATGTATAAAGATTGAATATTTGTAAAGAACTACGAGTTTTGAGTTAAAGTTATTTGAGTTCCCTTTGACGTCACGAAGCGTGTTTTAATGAGTAAAGATTGAATCTTTGAATGAAATTATCTCAATCAATGTACCTATTATGTCAGTAGACCTTTTTAATGTATAAAGATGGAATCTTTGAAAAAAATGAGAGTATTGAGTTTAACTTATTCGAGTTACCTATGAAGTCGCGAAGAGTGTTTTAATGACCAAAGATTGAATCTTCGAATGAAGATTCCTCAATACAGGAACCTGTTATGTTACTAGATCTTTTTGATGTATAAAGATTGAATCTTTGAAAGAAAATTAGAGTTTTGAGTTAAACTTATTCGAGTTCCTTTTGACATCCCGAAGAGTGTTTTAATGAATAAAGATTGAATCTTTGAATGAAATTACCTCAATCGAGGTACCTATTAAGTCACTAGAAATTTTGATTGTATAAAGATTGAATCTTTGAAAAGAAATGAGAGTTTTGAGTTAAAGCTATTCGAGTTCCCTTTGACGTCACGAAGAGTGTTTTAATGAGTAAAGATTGAATCTTTGAATGAAATTACCTCAATCAAGGTACCTATTCTACCACTAGACCTTTGTAATGTATAAAGATTGAATCTTTGAAAGAAAATGAGTGTTTTGAGTTTAACTTATTCGAGTTACCTATGAAATCGCGAAGAGTGTTTTAATGACTGAAGATTGAATCTTTGAATGAAAAATACCACAATAAAGGTACCAATTCTGTTACTAGACCTTTCCAATGTATAAAGATTGAATCTTTGAAAGAAAATGAGATTTTTGGGTTAAACTTATTCGAGTTCCCTGTAACGTCCCGAAGAGTGTCTTAATGAGTAAAGATTGAATCATTGAATGAAATTACCTCAATCAAGGTAGCTATTACATCACTAGACCTTTTTAATTTATAAAGATTGACGTTTTGAAAAGAAATGAGTGTTTCGAGTTAAAGTTATTCAAGTTCCCTTTGACGTCACGAAGAGTGTTTTAATGACTAAAGATTGAATCTTTGAATGAAATTACCTCAATCAAGGTACCTATTCTGTCACTAAACCTTTTTAATGTATAAGGATTGAATCTTTGAAAGAACATGAGAGTTTTGAGCTCAACTTATTCGAGTTACCTATGAAGTTGCGAAGAGTGTTTTAATGACTAAAGATTGAATCTTTGAATGAAAATACCTCAATAAAGGTACTTATTTTGTTAGTAGACCTTTTTTAATGTATAAAGACTGTATCTCTGAAAGAAAATGAGAGTTTTGAGTTAAACTTATTCACGTTCCCTGTAACGTCCCAAAGAGTGTTTTAATGAGTAAATATTGAATCTTTAAATGTAATTACCTCAATCAAGGTAGCTGTTATGTCACTAGACCTTTTTAATGTACAAAGATTGAATCTTGGAAAGAAAGTGAGAGTTTTGAGTTTAACTTATTCGAGTTACCTATGAAGTCGCGAAGAGTGTTTTAATGAATAAAGATTGAATCTTTGAATGAAAACACCTCAATAAAGGTACCTATTATGTTACTAGACCTTTTTAATGTCTAAAGATTGAAACTTTGGAATAAAATGATAGTTCTGAGTTCAACTTATTCGATTTACCTATGAAGTCGTGAACAGTGTTTTAATGACTAAATAATGAATCTTTGAATGAAAATACCTTAGTAAAGGTACCTATTATGTTACAGGACCTTTTTAATGTATAAAGATTGAATCTTGGAAAGAAAATGACTGTTTTGAGTTAAACTTATTCGAGTTCCCTATGACATCCCGAAGAGTATTTCAACGAGTAAAGATTGAATCTTTGATTGAAATTACTTGAATCAAGGGACTTATTTTGTCCCCTGGACCTTTTATATATAAAGATTGAATCTTTAAAAAGAAGTGAGCGTTATGAGTTAAACCTATCCGAGTTCCCTATGACGTCCCGAATAGTGTTTTAACGCGTAAGGATTGAATCTTTGTATGAAATTACCTCAATAGAGGTACTTATTATGTCACTAGACCTTTTTAATGTATAAAGGTTCAAGCTTTGAAAGAAAATGAGAGTTTTGAGTTAAACATATTCGAGTTCCCTGCGACGTCTCAAAGAGTGTTTTAAAGAGTAAATATTGAATCTTTGAATGAAATTACCTCAATCAAGGTACCTATTATGTCACTAGACCTTTTTAATGTATAAAGATTGAATATTTGTAAAGAACTACGAGTTTTGAGTTAAAGTTATTTGAGTTCCCTTTGACGTCACGAAGCGTGTTTTAATGAGTAAAGATTGAATCTTTGAATGAAATTATCTCAATCAATGTACCTATTATGTCAGTAGACCTTTTTAATGTATAAAGATGGAATCTTTGAAAAAAATGAGAGTATTGAGTTTAACTTATTCGAGTTACCTATGAAGTCGCGAAGAGTGTTTTAATGACCAAAGATTGAATCTTCGAATGAAGATTCCTCAATACAGGAACCTGTTATGTTACTAGATCTTTTTGATGTATAAAGATTGAATCTTTGAAAGAAAATTAGAGTTTTGAGTTAAACTTATTCGAGTTCCTTTTGACATCCCAAAGAGTGTTTTAATGAATAAAGATTGAATCTTTGAATGAAATTACCTCAATCGAGGTACCTATTAAGTCACTAGAAATTTTGATTGTATAAAGATTGAATCTTTGAAAAGAAATGAGAGTTTTGAGTTAAAGCTATTCGAGTTCCCTTTGACGTCACGAAGAGTGTTTTAATGAGTAAAGATTGAATCTTTGAATGAAATTACCTCAATCAAGGTACCTATTCTACCACTAGACCTTTGTAATGTATAAAGATTGAATCTTTGAAAGAAAATGAGTGTTTTGAGTTTAACTTATTCGAGTTACCTATGAAATCGCGAAGAGTGTTTTAATGACTGAAGATTGAATCTTTGAATGAAATATACCACAATAAAGGTACCAATTCTGTTACTAGACCTTTCCAATGTATAAAGATTGAATCTTTGAAAGAAAATGAGATTTTTGGGTTAAACTTATTCGAGTTCCCTGTAACGTCCCGAAGAGTGTCTTAATGAGTAAAGATTGAATCATTGAATGAAATTACCTCAATCAAGGTAGCTATTACATCACTAGACCTTTTTAATTTATAAAGATTGACGTTTTGAAAAGAAATGAGTGTTTCGAGTTAAAGTTATTCAAGTTCCCTTTGACGTCACGAAGAGTGTTTTAATGAGTAAAGATTGAATCTTTGAATGAAATTACCTCAATCAAGGTACCTATTCTGTCACTAAACCTTTTTAATGTATAAGGATTGAATCTTTGAAAGAACATGAGAGTTTTGAGCTCAACTTATTCGAGTTACCTATGAAGTTGCGAAGAGTGTTTTAATGACTAAAGATTGAATCTTTGAATGAAAATACCTCAATAAAGGTACTTATTTTGTTAGTAGACCTTTTTTAATGTATAAAGACTGTATCTCTGAAAGAAAATGAGAGTTTTGAGTTAAACTTATTCACGTTCCCTGTAACGTCCCAAAGAGTGTTTTAATGAGTAAATATTGAATCTTTAAATGTAATTACCTCAATCAAGGTAGCTGTTATGTCACTAGACCTTTTTAATGTACAAAGATTGAATCTTGGAAAGAAAGTGAGAGTTTTGAGTTTAACTTATTCGAGTTACCTATGAAGTCGCGAAGAGTGTTTTAATGAATAAAGATTGAATCTTTGAATGAAAACACCTCAATAAAGGTACCTATTATGTTACTAGACCTTTTTAATGTCTAAAGATTGAAACTTTGGAATAAAATGATAGTTCTGAGTTCAACTTATTCGATTTACCTATGAAGTCGTGAACAGTGTTTTAATGACTAAATAATGAATCTTTGAATGAAAATACCTTAGTAAAGGTACCTATTATGTTACAGGACCTTTTTAATGTATAAAGATTGAATCTTGGAAAGAAAATGACTGTTTTGAGTTAAACTTATTCGAGTTCCCTATGACATCCCGAAGAGTATTTCAACGAGTAAAGATTGAATCTTTGATTGAAATTACTTGAATCAAGGGACTTATTTTGTCCCCTGGACCTTTTATATATAAAGATTGAATCTTTAAAAAGAAGTGAGCGTTATGAGTTAAACCTATCCGAGTTCCCTATGACGTCCCGAATAGTGTTTTAACGCGTAAGGATTGAATCTTTGTATGAAATTACCTCAATAGAGGTACTTATTATGTCACTAGACCTTTTTAATGTATAAAGGTTCAAGCTTTGAAAGAAAATGAGAGTTTTGAGTTAAACATATTCGAGTTCCCTGCGACGTCTCAAAGAGTGTTTTAAAGAGTAAATATTGAATCTTTGAATGAAATTACCTCAATCAAGGTACCTATTATGTCACTAGACCTTTTTAATGTATAAAGATTGAATATTTGTAAAGAACTACGAGTTTTGAGTTAAAGTTATTTGAGTTCCCTTTGACGTCACGAAGCGTGTTTTAATGAGTAAAGATTGAATCTTTGAATGAAATTATCTCAATCAATGTACCTATTATGTCAGTAGACCTTTTTAATGTATAAAGATGGAATCTTTGAAAAAAATGAGAGTATTGAGTTTAACTTATTCGAGTTACCTATGAAGTCGCGAAGAGTGTTTTAATGACCAAAGATTGAATCTTCGAATGAAGATTCCTCAATACAGGAACCTGTTATGTTACTAGATCTTTTTGATGTATAAAGATTGAATCTTTGAAAGAAAATTAGAGTTTTGAGTTAAACTTATTCGAGTTCCTTTTGACATCCCGAAGAGTGTTTTAATGAATAAAGATTGAATCTTTGAATGAAATTACCTCAATCGAGGTACCTATTAAGTCACTAGAAATTTTGATTGTATAAAGATTGAATCTTTGAAAAGAAATGAGAGTTTTGAGTTAAAGCTATTCGAGTTCCCTTTGACGTCACGAAGAGTGTTTTAATGAGTAAAGATTGAATCTTTGAATGAAATTACCTCAATCAAGGTACCTATTCTACCACTAGACCTTTGTAATGTATAAAGATTGAATCTTTGAAAGAAAATGAGTGTTTTGAGTTTAACTTATTCGAGTTACCTATGAAATCGCGAAGAGTGTTTTAATGACTGAAGATTGAATCTTTGAATGAAAAATACCACAATAAAGGTACCAATTCTGTTACTAGACCTTTCCAATGTATAAAGATTGAATCTTTGAAAGAAAATGAGATTTTTGGGTTAAACTTATTCGAGTTCCCTGTAACGTCCCGAAGAGTGTCTTAATGAGTAAAGATTGAATCATTGAATGAAATTACCTCAATCAAGGTAGCTATTACATCACTAGACCTTTTTAATTTATAAAGATTGACGTTTTGAAAAGAAATGAGTGTTTCGAGTTAAAGTTATTCAAGTTCCCTTTGACGTCACGAAGAGTGTTTTAATGACTAAAGATTGAATCTTTGAATGAAATTACCTCAATCAAGGTACCTATTCTGTCACTAAACCTTTTTAATGTATAAGGATTGAATCTTTGAAAGAACATGAGAGTTTTGAGCTCAACTTATTCGAGTTACCTATGAAGTTGCGAAGAGTGTTTTAATGACTAAAGATTGAATCTTTGAATGAAAATACCTCAATAAAGGTACTTATTTTGTTAGTAGACCTTTTTTAATGTATAAAGACTGTATCTCTGAAAGAAAATGAGAGTTTTGAGTTAAACTTATTCACGTTCCCTGTAACGTCCCAAAGAGTGTTTTAATGAGTAAATATTGAATCTTTAAATGTAATTACCTCAATCAAGGTAGCTGTTATGTCACTAGACCTTTTTAATGTACAAAGATTGAATCTTGGAAAGAAAGTGAGAGTTTTGAGTTTAACTTATTCGAGTTACCTATGAAGTCGCGAAGAGTGTTTTAATGAATAAAGATTGAATCTTTGAATGAAAACACCTCAATAAAGGTACCTATTATGTTACTAGACCTTTTTAATGTCTAAAGATTGAAACTTTGGAATAAAATGATAGTTCTGAGTTCAACTTATTCGATTTACCTATGAAGTCGTGAACAGTGTTTTAATGACTAAATAATGAATCTTTGAATGAAAATACCTTAGTAAAGGTACCTATTATGTTACAGGACCTTTTTAATGTATAAAGATTGAATCTTGGAAAGAAAATGACTGTTTTGAGTTAAACTTATTCGAGTTCCCTATGACATCCCGAAGAGTATTTCAACGAGTAAAGATTGAATCTTTGATTGAAATTACTTGAATCAAGGGACTTATTTTGTCCCCTGGACCTTTTATATATAAAGATTGAATCTTTAAAAAGAAGTGAGCGTTATGAGTTAAACCTATCCGAGTTCCCTATGACGTCCCGAATAGTGTTTTAACGCGTAAGGATTGAATCTTTGTATGAAATTACCTCAATAGAGGTACTTATTATGTCACTAGACCTTTTTAATGTATAAAGGTTCAAGCTTTGAAAGAAAATGAGAGTTTTGAGTTAAACATATTCGAGTTCCCTGCGACGTCTCAAAGAGTGTTTTAAAGAGTAAATATTGAATCTTTGAATGAAATTACCTCAATCAAGGTACCTATTATGTCACTAGACCTTTTTAATGTATAAAGATTGAATATTTGTAAAGAACTACGAGTTTTGAGTTAAAGTTATTTGAGTTCCCTTTGACGTCACGAAGCGTGTTTTAATGAGTAAAGATTGAATCTTTGAATGAAATTATCTCAATCAATGTACCTATTATGTCAGTAGACCTTTTTAATGTATAAAGATGGAATCTTTGAAAAAAATGAGAGTATTGAGTTTAACTTATTCGAGTTACCTATGAAGTCGCGAAGAGTGTTTTAATGACCAAAGATTGAATCTTCGAATGAAGATTCCTCAATACAGGAACCTGTTATGTTACTAGATCTTTTTGATGTATAAAGATTGAATCTTTGAAAGAAAATTAGAGTTTTGAGTTAAACTTATTCGAGTTCCTTTTGACATCCCGAAGAGTGTTTTAATGAATAAAGATTGAATCTTTGAATGAAATTACCTCAATCGAGGTACCTATTAAGTCACTAGAAATTTTGATTGTATAAAGATTGAATCTTTGAAAAGAAATGAGAGTTTTGAGTTAAAGCTATTCGAGTTCCCTTTGACGTCACGAAGAGTGTTTTAATGAGTAAAGATTGAATCTTTGAATGAAATTACCTCAATCAAGGTACCTATTCTACCACTAGACCTTTGTAATGTATAAAGATTGAATCTTTGAAAGAAAATGAGTGTTTTGAGTTTAACTTATTCGAGTTACCTATGAAATCGCGAAGAGTGTTTTAATGACTGAAGATTGAATCTTTGAATGAAAAATACCACAATAAAGGTACCAATTCTGTTACTAGACCTTTCCAATGTATAAAGATTGAATCTTTGAAAGAAAATGAGATTTTTGGGTTAAACTTATTCGAGTTCCCTGTAACGTCCCGAAGAGTGTCTTAATGAGTAAAGATTGAATCATTGAATGAAATTACCTCAATCAAGGTAGCTATTACATCACTAGACCTTTTTAATTTATAAAGATTGACGTTTTGAAAAGAAATGAGTGTTTCGAGTTAAAGTTATTCAAGTTCCCTTTGACGTCACGAAGAGTGTTTTAATGAGTAAAGATTGAATCTTTGAATGAAATTACCTCAATCAAGGTACCTATTCTGTCACTAAACCTTTTTAATGTATAAGGATTGAATCTTTGAAAGAACATGAGAGTTTTGAGCTCAACTTATTCGAGTTACCTATGAAGTTGCGAAGAGTGTTTTAATGACTAAAGATTGAATCTTTGAATGAAAATACCTCAATAAAGGTACTTATTTTGTTAGTAGACCTTTTTTAATGTATAAAGACTGTATATTTGAAAGAAAATGAGAGTTTTGAGTTAAACTTATTCACGTTCCCTGTAACGTCCCAAAGAGTGTTTTAATGAGTAAATATTGAATCTTTGAATGTAATTACCTCAATCAAGGTAGCTGTTATGTCACTAGACCTTTTTAATGTACAAAGATTGAATCTTGGAAAGAAAGTGAGAGTTTTGAGTTTAACTTATTCGAGTTACCTATGAAGTCGCGAAGAGTGTTTTAATGAATAAAGATTGAATCTTTGAATGAAAACACCTCAATAAAGGAACCTATTATGTTACTAGACCTTTTTAATGTCTAAAGACTGAATCTTTGGAATAAAATGATAGTTCTGAGTTCAACTTATTCGATTTACCTATGAAGTCGTGAACAGTGTTTTAATGACTAAATAATGAATCTTTGAATGAAAATACCATAGTAAAGGTACCTATTATGTTACAGGACATTTTTAATGTATAAAGATTGAATCTTGGAAAGAAAATGACTGTTTTGAGTTAAACTTATTCGAGTTCCCTATGACATCCCGAAGAGTATTTCAACGAGTAAAGATTGAAACTTTGATTGAAATTACTTGAATCAAGGGACTTATTTTGTCCCCTGGACCTTTTATATATAAAGATTGAATCTTTAAAAGGAAGTGAGCGTTATGAGTTAAACCTATCCGAGTTCCCTATGACGTCCCGAATAGTGTTTTAACGCGTAAGGATTGAATCTTTGGATGAAATTACCTCAATAGAGGTACTTATTATGTCACTAGACCTTTTTAATGTATAAAGGTTCAAGCTTTGAAAGAAAATGAGAGTTTTGAGTTAAACATATTCGAGTTCCCTGCGACGTCTCGAAGAGTGTTTTAAAGAGTAAATATTGAATCTTTGAATGAAATTACCTCAATCAAGGTACCTATTATGTCACTAGACCTTTTTAATGTATAAAGATTGAATATTTGTAAAGAACTACGAGTTTTGAGTTAAAGTTATTTGAGTTCCCTTTGACGTCACGAAGCGTGTTTTAATGAGTAAAGATTGAATCTTTGAACGAAATTATCTCAATCAATGTACCTATTATGTCAGTAGACCTTTTTAATGTATAAAGATGGAATCTTTGAAAAAAATGAGAGTATTGAGTTTAACTTATTCGAGTTACGTATGAAGTCGCGAAGAGTGTTTTAATGACCAAAGATTGAATCTTCGAATGAAGATTCCTCAATACAGGAACCTGTTATGTTACTAGATCTTTTTGATGTATAAAGATTGAATCTTTGAAAGAAAATTAGAGTTTTGAGTTAAACTTATTCGAGTTCCTTTTGACATCCCGAAGAGTGTTTTAATGAATAAAGATTGAATCTTTGAATGAAATTACCTCAATCGAGGTACCTATTAAGTCACTAGAAATTTTGATTGTATAAAGATTGAATCTTTGAAAAGAAATGAGAGTTTTGAGTTAAAGCTATTCGAGTTCCCTTTGACGTCACGAAGAGTGTTTTAATGAGTAAAGATTGAATCTTTGAATGAAATTACCTCAATCAAGGTACCTATTCTACCACTAGACCTTTGTAATGTATAAAGATTGAATCTTTGAAAGAAAATGAGTGTTTTGAGTTTAACTTATTCGAGTTACCTATGAAATCGCGAAGAGTGTTTTAATGACTGAAGATTGAATCTTTGAATGAAAAATACCACAATAAAGGTACCAATTCTGTTACTAGACCTTTCCAATGTATAAAGATTGAATCTTTGAAAGAAAATGAGATTTTTGGGTTAAACTTATTCGAGTTCCCTGTAACGTCCCGAAGAGTGTCTTAATGAGTAAAGATTGAATCATTGAATGAAATTACCTCAATCAAGGTAGCTATTACATCACTAGACCTTTTTAATTTATAAAGATTGACGTTTTGAAAAGAAATGAGTGTTTCGAGTTAAAGTTATTCAAGTTCCCTTTGACGTCACGAAGAGTGTTTTAATGAGTAAAGATTGAATCTTTGAATGAAATTACCTCAATCAAGGTACCTATTCTGTCACTAAACCTTTTTAATGTATAAGGATTGAATCTTTGAAAGAACATGAGAGTTTTGAGCTCAACTTATTCGAGTTACCTATGAAGTTGCGAAGAGTGTTTTAATGACTAAAGATTGAATCTTTAAATGAAAATACCTCAATAAAGGTACTTATTTTGTTAGTAGACCTTTTTTAATGTATAAAGACTGTATATTTGAAAGAAAATGAGAGTTTTGAGTTAAACTTATTCACGTTCCCTGTAACGTCCCAAAGAGTGTTTTAATGAGTAAATATTGAATCTTTGAATGTAATTACCTCAATCAAGGTAGCTGTTATGTCACTAGACCTTTTTAATGTACAAAGATTGAATCTTGGAAAGAAAGTGAGAGTTTTGAGTTTAACTTATTCGAGTTACCTATGAAGTCGCGAAGAGTGTTTTAATGAATAAAGATTGAATCTTTGAATGAAAACACCTCAATAAAGGAACCTATTATGTTACTAGACCTTTTTAATGTCTAAAGACTGAATCTTTGGAATAAAATGATAGTTCTGAGTTCAACTTATTCGATTTACCTATGAAGTCGTGAACAGTGTTTTAATGACTAAATAATGAATCTTTGAATGAAAATACCATAGTAAAGGTACCTATTATGTTACAGGACATTTTTAATGTATAAAGATTGAATCTTGGAAAGAAAATGACTGTTTTGAGTTAAACTTATTCGAGTTCCCTATGACATCCCGAAGAGTATTTCAACGAGTAAAGATTGAATCTTTGATTGAAATTACTTGAATCAAGGGACTTATTTTGTCCCCTGGACCTTTTATATATAAAGATTGAATCTTTAAAAGGAAGTGAGCGTTATGAGTTAAACCTATCCGAGTTCCCTATGACGTCCCGAATAGTGTTTTAACGCGTAAGGATTGAATCTTTGGATGAAATTACCTCAATAGAGGTACTTATTATGTCACTAGACCTTTTTAATGTATAAAGGTTCAAGCTTTGAAAGAAAATGAGAGTTTTGAGTTAAACATATTCGAGTTCCCTGCGACGTCTCGAAGAGTGTTTTAAAGAGTAAATATTGAATCTTTGAATAAAATTACCTCAATCAAGGTACCTATTATGTCACTAGACCTTTTTAATGTATAAAGATTGAATATTTGTAAAGAACTACGAGTTTTGAGTTAAAGTTATTTGAGTTCCCTTTGACGTCACGAAGCGTGTTTTAATGAGTAAAGATTGAATCTTTGAACGAAATTATCTCAATCAATGTACCTATTATGTCAGTAGACCTTTTTAATGTATAAAGATGGAATCTTTGAAAAAAATGAGAGTATTGAGTTTAACTTATTCGAGTTACGTATGAAGTCGCGAAGAGTGTTTTAATGACCAAAGATTGAATCTTCGAATGAAGATTCCTCAATACAGGAACCTGTTATGTTACTAGATCTTTTTGATGTATAAAGATTGAATCTTTGAAAGAAAATTAGAGTTTTGAGTTAAACTTATTCGAGTTCCTTTTGACATCCCGAAGAGTGTTTTAATGAATAAAGATTGAATCTTTGAATGAAATTACCTCAATCGAGGTACCTATTAAGTCACTAGAAATTTTGATTGTATAAAGATTGAATCTTTGAAAAGAAATGAGAGTTTTGAGTTAAAGCTATTCGAGTTCCCTTTGACGTCACGAAGAGTGTTTTAATGAGTAAAGATTGAATCTTTGAATGAAATTACCTCAATCAAGGTACCTATTCTACCACTAGACCTTTGTAATGTATAAAGATTGAATCTTTGAAAGAAAATGAGTGTTTTGAGTTTAACTTATTCGAGTTACCTATGAAATCGCGAAGAGTGTTTTAATGACTGAAGATTGAATCTTTGAATGAAAAATACCACAATAAAGGTACCAATTCTGTTACTAGACCTTTCCAATGTATAAAGATTGAATCTTTGAAAGAAAATGAGATTTTTGGGTTAAACTTATTCGAGTTCCCTGTAACGTCCCGAAGAGTGTCTTAATGAGTAAAGATTGAATCATTGAATGAAATTACCTCAATCAAGGTAGCTATTACATCACTAGACCTTTTTAATTTATAAAGATTGACGTTTTGAAAAGAAATGAGTGTTTCGAGTTAAAGTTATTCAAGTTCCATTTGACGTCACGAAGAGTGTTTTAATGAGTAAAGATTGAATCTTTGAATGAAATTACCTCAATCAAGGTACCTATTCTGTCACTAAACCTTTTTAATGTATAAGGATTGAATCTTTGAAAGAACATGAGAGTTTTGAGCTCAACTTATTCGAGTTACCTATGAAGTTGCGAAGAGTGTTTTAATGACTAAAGATTGAATCTTTGAACGAAAATACCTCAATAAAGGTACTTATTTTGTGAGTAGACCTTTTTTAATGTATAAAGACTGTATCTCTGAAAGAAAATGAGAGTTTTGAGTTAAACTTATTCACGTTCCCTGTAACGTCCCAAAGAGTGTTTTAATGAGTAAATATTGAATCTTTGAATGTAATTACCTCAATCAAGGTAGCTGTTATGTCACTAGACCTTTTTAATGTACAAAGATTGAATCTTGGAAAGAAAGTGAGAGTTTTGAGTTTAACTTATTCGAGTTACCTATGAAGTCGCGAAGAGTGTTTTAATGAATAAAGATTGAATCTTTGAATGAAAACACCTCAATAAAGGTACCTATTATGTTACTAGACCTTTTTAATGTCTAAAGATTGAATCTTTGGAATAAAATGATAGTTCTGAGTTCAACTTATTCGATTTACCTATGAAGTCGTGAACAGTGTTTTAATGACTAAATAATGAATCTTTGAATGAAAATACCTTAGTAAAGGTACCTATTATGTTACAGGACCTTTTTAATGTATAAAGATTGAATCTTGGAAAGAAAATGACTGTTTTGAGTTAAACTTATTCGAGTTCCCTATGACATCCCGAAGAGTATTTCAACGAGTAAAGATTGAATCTTTGATTGAAATTACTTGAATCAAGGGACTTATTTTGTCCCCTGGACCATTTATATATAAAGATTGAATCTTTAAAAAGAAGTGAGCGTTATGAGTTAAACCTATCCGAGTTCCCTATGACGTCCCGAATAGTGTTTTAACGCGTAAGGATTGAATCTTTGTATGAAATTACCTCAATAGAGGTACTTATTATGTCACTAGACCTTTTTAATGTATAAAGGTTCAAGCTTTGAAAGAAAATGAGAGTTTTGAGTTAAACATATTCGAGTTCCCTGCGACGTCTCGAAGAGTGTTTTAAAGAGTAAATATTGAATCTTTGAATGAAATTACCTCAATCAAGGTACCTATTATGTCACTAGACCTTTTTAATGTATAAAGATTGAATATTTGTAAAGAACTACGAGTTTTGAGTTAAAGTTATTTGAGTTCCCTTTGACGTCACGAAGCGTGTTTTAATGAGTAAAGATTGAATCTTTGAACGAAATTATCTCAATCAATGTACCTATTATGTCAGTAGACCTTTTTAATGTATAAAGATGGAATCTTTGAAAAAAATGAGAGTATTGAGTTTAACTTATTCGAGTTACCTATGAAGTCGCGAAGAGTGTTTTAATGACCAAAGATTGAATCTTCGAATGAAGATTCCTCAATACAGGAACCTGTTATGTTACTAGATCTTTTTGATGTATAAAGATTGAATCTTTGAAAGAAAATTAGAGTTTTGAGTTAAACTTATTCGAGTTCCTTTTGACATCCCGAAGAGTGTTTTAATGAATAAAGATTGAATCTTTGAATGAAATTACCTCAATCGAGGTACCTATTAAGTCACTAGAAATTTTGATTGTATAAAGATTGAATCTTTGAAAAGAAATGAGAGTTTTGAGTTAAAGCTATTCGAGTTCCCTTTGACGTCACGAAGAGTGTTTTAATGAGTAAAGATTGAATCTTTGAATGAAATTACCTCAATCAAGGTACCTATTCTACCACTAGACCTTTGTAATGTATAAAGATTGAATCTTTGAAAGAAAATGAGTGTTTTGAGTTTAACTTATTCGAGTTACCTATGAAATCGCGAAGAGTGTTTTAATGACTGAAGATTGAATCTTTGAATGAAAAATACCACAATAAAGGTACCAATTCTGTTACTAGACCTTTCCAATGTATAAAGATTGAATCTTTGAAAGAAAATGAGATTTTTGGGTTAAACTTATTCGAGTTCCCTGTAACGTCCCGAAGAGTGTCTTAATGAGTAAAGATTGAATCATTGAATGAAATTACCTCAATCAAGGTAGCTATTACATCACTAGACCTTTTTAATTTATAAAGATTGACGTTTTGAAAAGAAATGAGTGTTTCGAGTTAAAGTTATTCAAGTTCCCTTCGACGTCACGAAGAGTGTTTTAATGAGTAAAGATTGAATCTTTGAATGAAATTACCTCAATCAAGGTACCTATTCTGTCACTAAACCTTTTTAATGTATAAGGATTGAATCTTTGAAAGAACATGAGAGTTTTGAGCTCAACTTATTCGAGTTACCTATGAAGTTGCGAAGAGTGTTTTAATGACTAAAGATTGAATCTTTGAATGAAAATACCTCAATAAAGGTACTTATTTTGTTAGTAAACCTTTTTT
Organism: Cornus florida; assembly: GCF_030987335.1. Classification (NCBI taxonomy): domain Eukaryota; kingdom Viridiplantae; phylum Streptophyta; class Magnoliopsida; order Cornales; family Cornaceae; genus Cornus; species Cornus florida. Next base: position 295,722 of record NW_026775890.1, on the reverse strand, counting down.
AATGTATAAAGACTGTATATTTGAAAGAAAATGAGAGTTTTGAGTTAAACTTATTCACGTTCCCTGTAACGTCCCAAAGAGTGTTTTAATGAGTAAATATTGAATCTTTGAATGTAATTACCTCAATCAAGGTAGCTGTTATGTCACTAGACCTTTTTAATGTACAAAGATTGAATCTTGGAAAGAAAGTGAGAGTTTTGAGTTTAACTTATTCGAGTTACCTATGAAGTCGCGAAGAGTGTTTTAATGAATAAAGATTGAATCTTTGAATGAAAACACCTCAATAAAGGAACCTATTATGTTACTAGACCTTTTTAATGTCTAAAGACTGAATCTTTGGAATAAAATGATAGTTCTGAGTTCAACTTATTCGATTTACCTATGAAGTCGTGAACAGTGTTTTAATGACTAAATAATGAATCTTTGAATGAAAATACCATAGTAAAGGTACCTATTATGTTACAGGACATTTTTAATGTATAAAGATTGAATCTTGGAAAGAAAATGACTGTTTTGAGTTAAACTTATTCGAGTTCCCTATGACATCCCGAAGAGTATTTCAACGAGTAAAGATTGAATCTTTGATTGAAATTACTTGAATCAAGGGACTTATTTTGTCCCCTGGACCTTTTATATATAAAGATTGAATCTTTAAAAGGAAGTGAGCGTTATGAGTTAAACCTATCCGAGTTCCCTATGACGTCCCGAATAGTGTTTTAACGCGTAAGGATTGAATCTTTGGATGAAATTACCTCAATAGAGGTACTTATTATGTCACTAGACCTTTTTAATGTATAAAGGTTCAAGCTTTGAAAGAAAATGAGAGTTTTGAGTTAAACATATTCGAGTTCCCTACGACGTCTCGAAGAGTGTTTTAAAGAGTAAATATTGAATCTTTGAATGAAATTACCTCAATCAAGGTACCTATTATGTCACTAGACCTTTTTAATGTATAAAGATTGAATATTTGTAAAGAACTACGAGTTTTGAGTTAAAGTTATTTGAGTTCCCTTTGACGTCACGAAGCGTGTTTTAATGAGTAAAGATTGAATCTTTGAACGAAATTATCTCAATCAATGTACCTATTATGTCAGTAGACCTTTTTAATGTATAAAGATGGAATCTTTGAAAAAAATGAGAGTATTGAGTTTAACTTATTCGAGTTACGTATGAAGTCGCGAAGAGTGTTTTAATGACCAAAGATTGAATCTTCGAATGAAGATTCCTCAATACAGGAACCTGTTATGTTACTAGATCTTTTTGATGTATAAAGATTGAATCTTTGAAAGAAAATTAGAGTTTTGAGTTAAACTTATTCGAGTTCCTTTTGACATCCCGAAGAGTGTTTTAATGAATAAAGATTGAATCTTTGAATGAAATTACCTCAATCGAGGTACCTATTAAGTCACTAGAAATTTTGATTGTATAAAGATTGAATCATTGAAAAGAAATGAGAGTTTTGAGTTAAAGCTATTCGAGTTCCCTTTGACGTCACGAAGAGTGTTTTAATGAGTAAAGATTGAATCTTTGAATGAAATTACCTCAATCAAGGTACCTATTCTACCACTAGACCTTTGTAATGTATAAAGATTGAATCTTTGAAAGAAAATGAGTGTTTTGAGTTTAACTTATTCGAGTTACCTATGAAATCGCGAAGAGTGTTTTAATGACTGAAGATTGAATCTTTGAATGAAAAATACCACAATAAAGGTACCAATTCTGTTACTAGACCTTTCCAATGTATAAAGATTGAATCTTTGAAAGAAAATGAGATTTTTGGGTTAAACTTATTCGAGTTCCCTGTAACGTCCCGAAGAGTGTCTTAATGAGTAAAGATTGAATCATTGAATGAAATTACCTCAATCAAGGTAGCTATTACATCACTAGACCTTTTTAATTTATAAAGATTGACGTTTTGAAAAGAAATGAGTGTTTCGAGTTAAAGTTATTCAAGTTCCCTTTGACGTCACGAAGAGTGTTTTAATGAGTAAAGATTGAATCTTTGAATGAAATTACCTCAATAAAGGTACCTATTCTGTCACTAAACCTTTTTAATGTATAAGGATTGAATCTTTGAAAGAACATGAGAGTTTTGAGCTCAACTTATTCGTGTTACCTATGAAGTTGCGAAGAGTGTTTTAATGACTAAAGATTGAATCTTTGAATGAAAATACCTCAATAAAGGTACTTATTTTGTTAGTAGACCTTTTTTAATGTATAAAGACTGTATCTCTGAAAGAAAATGAGAGTTTTGAGTTAAACTTATTCACGTTCCCTGTAACGTCCCAAAGAGTGTTTTAATGAGTAAATATTGAATCTTTGAATGTAATTACCTCAATCAAGGTAGCTGTTATGTCACTAGACCTTTTTAATGTACAAAGATTGAATCTTGGAAAGAAAGTGAGAGTTTTGAGTTTAACTTATTCGAGTTACCTATGAAGTCGCGAAGAGTGTTTTAATGAATAAAGATTGAATCTTTGAATGAAAACACCTCAATAAAGGAACCTATTATGTTACTAGACCTTTTTAATGTCTAAAGACTGAATCTTTGGAATAAAATGATAGTTCTGAGTTCAACTTATTCGATTTACCTATGAAGTCGTGAACAGTGTTTTAATGACTAAATAATGAATCTTTGAATGAAAATACCATAGTAAAGGTACCTATTATGTTACAGGACATTTTTAATGTATAAAGATTGAATCTTGGAAAGAAAATGACTGTTTTGAGTTAAACTTATTCGAGTTCCCTATGACATCCCGAAGAGTATTTCAACGAGTAAAGATTGAATCTTTGATTGAAATTACTTGAATCAAGGGACTTATTTTGTCCCCTGGACCTTTTATATATAAAGATTGAATCTTTAAAAGGAAGTGAGCGTTATGAGTTAAACCTATCCGAGTTCCCTATGACGTCCCGAATAGTGTTTTAACGCGTAAGGATTGAATCTTTGGATGAAATTACCTCAATAGAGGTACTTATTATGTCACTAGACCTTTTTAATGTATAAAGGTTCAAGCTTTGAAAGAAAATGAGAGTTTTGAGTTAAACATATTCGAGTTCCCTACGACGTCTCGAAGAGTGTTTTAAAGAGTAAATATTGAATCTTTGAATGAAATTACCTCAATCAAGGTACCTATTATGTCACTAGACCTTTTTAATGTATAAAGATTGAATATTTGTAAAGAACTACGAGTTTTGAGTTAAAGTTATTTGAGTTCCCTTTGACGTCACGAAGCGTGTTTTAATGAGTAAAGATTGAATCTTTGAACGAAATTATCTCAATCAATGTACCTATTATGTCAGTAGACCTTTTTAATGTATAAAGATGGAATCTTTGAAAAAAATGAGAGTATTGAGTTTAACTTATTCGAGTTACGTATGAAGTCGCGAAGAGTGTTTTAATGACCAAAGATTGAATCTTCGAATGAAGATTCCTCAATACAGGAACCTGTTATGTTACTAGATCTTTTTGATGTATAAAGATTGAATCTTTGAAAGAAAATTAGAGTTTTGAGTTAAACTTATTCGAGTTCCTTTTGACATCCCGAAGAGTGTTTTAATGAATAAAGATTGAATCTTTGAATGAAATTACCTCAATCGAGGTACCTATTAAGTCACTAGAAATTTTGATTGTATAAAGATTGAATCTTTGAAAAGAAATGAGAGTTTTGAGTTAAAGCTATTCGAGTTCCCTTTGACGTCACGAAGAGTGTTTTAATGAGTAAAGATTGAATCTTTGAATGAAATTACCTCAATCAAGGTACCTATTCTACCACTAGACCTTTGTAATGTATAAAGATTGAATCTTTGAAAGAAAATAAGTGTTTTGAGTTTAACTTATTCGAGTTACCTATGAAATCGCGAAGAGTGTTTTAATGACTGAAGATTGAATCTTTGAATGAAAAATACCACAATAAAGGTACCAATTCTGTTACTAGACCTTTCCAATGTATAAAGATTGAATCTTTGAAAGAAAATGAGATTTTTGGGTTAAACTTATTCGAGTTCCCTGTAACGTCCCGAAGAGTGTCTTAATGAGTAAAGATTGAATCATTGAATGAAATTACCTCAATCAAGGTAGCTATTACATCACTAGACCTTTTTAATTTATAAAGATTGACGTTTTGAAAAGAAATGAGTGTTTCGAGTTAAAGTTATTCAAGTTCCCTTTGACGTCACGAAGAGTGTTTTAATGAGTAAAGATTGAATCTTTGAATGAAATTACCTCAATCAAGGTACCTATTCTGTCACTAAACCTTTTTAATGTATAAGGATTGAATCTTTGAAAGAACATGAGAGTTTTGAGCTCAACTTATTCGAGTTACCTATGAAGTTGCGAAGAGTGTTTTAATGACTAAATATTGAATCTTTGAATGAAAATACCTCAATAAAGGTACTTATTTTGTTAGTAGACCTTTTTTAATGTATAAAGACTGTATCTCTGAAAGAAAATGAGAGTTTTGAGTTAAACTTATTCACGTTCCCTGTAACGTCCCAAAGAGTGTTTTAATGAGTAAATATTGAATCTTTGAATGTAATTACCTCAATCAAGGTAGCTGTTATGTCACTAGACCTTTTTAATGTACAAAGATTGAATCTTGGAAAGAAAGTGAGAGTTTTGAGTTTAACTTATTCGAGTTACCTATGAAGTCGCGAAGAGTGTTTTAATGAATAAAGATTGAATCTTTGAATGAAAACACCTCAATAAAGGTACCTATTATGTTACTAGACCTTTTTAATGTCTAAAGATTGAATCTTTGGAATAAAATGATAGTTCTGAGTTCAACTTATTCGATTTACCTATGAAGTCGTGAACAGTGTTTTAATGACTAAATAATGAATCTTTGAATGAAAATACCTTAGTAAAGGTACCTATTATGTTACAGGACCTTTTTAATGTATAAAGATTGAATCTTGGAAAGAAAATGACTGTTTTGAGTTAAACTTATTCGAGTTCCCTATGACATCCCGAAGAGTATTTCAACGAGTAAAGATTGAATCTTTGATTGAAATTACTTGAATCAAGGGACTTATTTTGTCCCCTGGACCATTTATATATAAAGATTGAATCTTTAAAAAGAAGTGAGCGTTATGAGTTAAACCTATCCGAGTTCCCTATGACGTCCCGAATAGTGTTTTAACGCGTAAGGATTGAATCTTTGTATGAAATTACCTCAATAGAGGTACTTATTATGTCACTAGACCTTTTTAATGTATAAAGGTTCAAGCTTTGAAAGAAAATGAGAGTTTTGAGTTAAACATATTCGAGTTCCCTGCGACGTCTCGAAGAGTGTTTTAAAGAGTAAATATTGATTCTTTGAATGAAATTACCTCAATCAAGGTACCTATTATGTCACTAGACCTTTTTAATGTATAAAGATTGAATATTTGAAAAGAACTACGAGTTTTGAGTTAAAGTTATTTGAGTTCCCTTTGACGTCACGAAGCGTGTTTTAATGAGTAAAGATTGAATCTTTGAATGAAATTATCTCAATCAATGTACCTATTATGTCAGTAGACCTTTTTAATGTATAAAGATGGAATCTTTGAAAAAAATGAGAGTATTGAGTTTAACTTATTCGAGTTACCTATGAAGTCGCGAAGAGTGTTTTAATGACCAAAGATTGAATCTTCGAATGAAGATTCCTCAATACAGGAACCTGTTATGTTACTAGATCTTTTTGATGTATAAAGATTGAATCTTTGAAAGAAAATTAGAGTTTTGAGTTAAACTTATTCGAGTTCCTTTTGACATCCCGAAGAGTGTTTTAATGAATAAAGATTGAATCTTTGAATGAAATTACCTCAATCGAGGTACCTATTAAGTCACTAGAAATTTTGATTGTATAAAGATTGAATCTTTGAAAAGAAATGAGAGTTTTGAGTTAAAGCTATTCGAGTTCCCTTTGACGTCACGAAGAGTGTTTTAATGAGTAAAGATTGAATCTTTGAATGAAATTACCTCAATCAAGGTACCTATTCTACCACTAGACCTTTGTAATGTATAAAGATTGAATCTTTGAAAGAAAATGAGTGTTTTGAGTTTAACTTATTCGAGTTACCTATGAAATCGCGAAGAGTGTTTTAATGACTGAAGATTGAATCTTTGAATGAAAAATACCACAATAAAGGTACCAATTCTGTTACTAGACCTTTCCAATGTATAAAGATTGAATCTTTGAAAGAAAATGAGATTTTTGGGTTAAACTTATTCGAGTTCCCTGTAACGTCCCGAAGAGTGTCTTAATGAGTAAAGATTGAATCATTGAATGAAATTACCTCAATCAAGGTAGCTATTACATCACTAGACCTTTTTAATTTATAAAGATTGACGTTTTGAAAAGAAATGAGTGTTTCGAGTTAAAGTTATTCAAGTTCCCTTTGACGTCACGAAGAGTGTTTTAATGAGTAAAGATTGAATCTTTGAATGAAATTACCTCAATCAAGGTACCTATTCTGTCACTAAACCTTTTTAATGTATAAGGATTGAATCTTTGAAAGAACATGAGAGTTTTGAGCTCAACTTATTCGAGTTACCTATGAAGTTGCGAAGAGTGTTTTAATGACTAAAGATTGAATCTTTGAATGAAAATACCTCAATAAAGGTACTTATTTTGTTAGTAGACCTTTTTTAATGTATAAAGACTGTATCTCTGAAAGAAAATGAGAGTTTTGAGTTAAACTTATTCACGTTCCCTGTAACGTCCCAAAGAGTGTTTTAATGAGTAAATATTGAATCTTTGAATGTAATTACCTCAATCAAGGTAGCTGTTATGTCACTAGACCTTTTTAATGTACAAAGATTGAATCTTGGAAAGAAAGTGAGAGTTTTGAGTTTAACTTATTCGAGTTACCTATGAAGTCGCGAAGAGTGTTTTAATGAATAAAGATTGAATCTTTGAATGAAAACACCTCAATAAAGGTACCTATTATGTTACTAGCCCTTTTTAATGTCTAAAGATTGAAACTTTGGAATAAAATGATAGTTCTGAGTTCAACTTATTCGATTTACCTATGAAGTCGTGAACAGTGTTTTAATGACTAAATAATGAATCTTTGAATGAAAATACCTTAGTAAAGGTACCTATTATGTTACAGGACCTTTTTAATGTATAAAGATTGAATCTTGGAAAGAAAATGACTGTTTTGAGTTAAACTTATTCGAGTTCCCTATGACATCCCGAAGAGTATTCCAACGAGTAAGGATTGAATCTTTGATTGAAATTACTTGAATCAAGGGACTTATTTTGTCCCCTGGACCTTTTATATATAAAGATTGAATCTTTAAAAAGAAGTGAGCGTTATGAGTTAAACCTATCCGAGTTCCCTATGACGTCCCGAATAGTGTTTTAACGCGTAAGGATTGAATCTTTGTATGAAATTACCTCAATAGAGGTACTTATTATGTCACTAGACCTTTTTAATGTATAAAGGTTCAAGCTTTGAAAGAAAATGAGAGTTTTGAGTTAAACATATTCGAGTTCCCTGCGACGTCTCGAAGAGTGTTTTAAAGAGTAAATATTGAATCTTTGAATGAAATTACCTCAATCAAGGTACCTATTATGTCACTAGACCTTTTTAATGTATAAAGATTGAATATTTGTAAAGAACTACGAGTTTTGAGTTAAAGTTATTTGAGTTCCCTTTGACGTCACGAAGCGTGTTTTAATGAGTAAAGATTGAATCTTTGAACGAAATTATCTCAATCAATGTACCTATTATGTCAGTAGACCTTTTTAATGTATAAAGATGGAATCTTTGAAAAAAATGAGAGTATTGAGTTTAACTTATTCGAGTTACGTATGAAGTCGCGAAGAGTGTTTTAATGACCAAAGATTGAATCTTCGAATGAAGATTCCTCAATACAGGAACCTGTTATGTTACTAGATCTTTTTGATGTATAAAGATTGAATCTTTGAAAGAAAATTAGAGTTTTGAGTTAAACTTATTCGAGTTCCTTTTGACATCCCGAAGAGTGTTTTAATGAATAAAGATTGAATCTTTGAATGAAATTACCTCAATCGAGGTACCTATTAAGTCACTAGAAATTTTGATTGTATAAAGATTGAATCTTTGAAAAGAAATGAGAGTTTTGAGTTAAAGCTATTCGAGTTCCCTTTGACGTCACGAAGAGTGTTTTAATGAGTAAAGATTGAATCTTTGAATGAAATTACCTCAATCAAGGTACCTATTCTACCACTAGACCTTTGTAATGTATAAAGATTGAATCTTTGAAAGAAAATGAGTGTTTTGAGTTTAACTTATTCGAGTTACCTATGAAATCGCGAAGAGTGTTTTAATGACTGAAGATTGAATCTTTGAATGAAAAATACCGCAATAAAGGTACCAATTCTGTTACTAGACCTTTCCAATGTATAAAGATTGAATCTTTGAAAGAAAATGAGATTTTTGGGTTAAACTTATTCGAGTTCCCTGTAACGTCCCGAAGAGTGTCTTAATGAGTAAAGATTGAATCATTGAATGAAATTACCTCAATCAAGGTAGCTATTACATCACTAGACCTTTTTAATTTATAAAGATTGACGTTTTGAAAAGAAATGAGTGTTTCGAGTTAAAGTTATTCAAGTTCCCTTTGACGTCACGAAGAGTGTTTTAATGAGTAAAGATTGAATCTTTGAATGAAATTACCTCAATCAAGGTACCTATTCTGTCACTAAACCTTTTTAATGTATAAGGATTGAATCTTTGAAAGAACATGAGAGTTTTGAGCTCAACTTATTCGAGTTACCTATGAAGTTGCGAAGAGTGTTTTAATGACTAAAGATTGAATCTTTGAATGAAAATACCTCAATAAAGGTACTTATTTTGTTAGTAGACCTTTTTTAATGTATAAAGACTGTATCTTTGAAAGAAAATGAGAGTTTTGAGTTAAACTTATTCACGTTCCCTGTAACGTCCCAAAGAGTGTTTTAATGAGTAAATATTGAATCTTTGAATGTAATTACCTCAATCAAGGTAGCTGTTATGTCACTAGACCTTTTTAATGTACAAAGATTGAATCTTGGAAAGAAAGTGAGAGTTTTGAGTTTAACTTATTCGAGTTACCTATGAAGTCGCGAAGAGTGTTTTAATGAATAAAGATTGAATCTTTGAATGAAAATACCTCAATAAAGGAACCTATTATGTTACTAGACCTTTTTAATGTCTAAAGACTGAATCTTTGGAATAAAATGATAGTTCTGAGTTCAACTTATTCGATTTACCTATGAAGTCGTGAACAGTGTTTTAATGACTAAATAATGAATCTTTGAATGAAAATACCATAGTAAAGGTACCTATTATGTTACAGGACATTTTTAATGTATAAAGATTGAATCTTGGAAAGAAAATGACTGTTTTGAGTTAAACTTATTCGAGTTCCCTATGACATCCCGAAGAGTATTTCAACGAGTAAAGATTGAATCTTTGATTGAAATTACTTGAATCAAGGGACTTATTTTGTCCCCTGGACCTTTTATATATAAAGATTGAATCTTTAAAAGGAAGTGAGCGTTATGAGTTAAACCTATCCGAGTTCCCTATGACGTCCCGAATAGTGTTTTAACGCGTAAGGATTGAATCTTTGCATGAAATTACCTCAATAGAGGTACTTATTATGTCACTAGACCTTTTTAATGTATAAAGGTTCAAGCTTTGAAAGAAAATGAGAGTTTTGAGTTAAACATATTCGAGTTCCCTGCGACGTCTCGAAGAGTGTTTTAAAGAGTAAATATTGAATCTTTGAATGAAATTACCTCAATCAAGGTACCTATTATATCACTAGACCTTTTTAATGTATAAAGATTGAATATTTGTAAAGAACTACGAGTTTTGAGTTAAAGTTATTTGAGTTCCCTTTGACGTCACGAAGCGTGTTTTAATGAGGAAAGATTGAATCTTTGAACGAAATTATCTCAATCAATGTACCTATTATGTCAGTAGACCTTTTTAATGTATAAAGATGGAATCTTTGAAAAAAATGAGAGTATTGAGTTTAACTTATTCGAGTTACGTATGAAGTCGCGAAGAGTGTTTTAATGACCAAAGATTGAATCTTCGAATGAAGATTCCTCAATACAGGAACCTGTTATGTTACTAGATCTTTTTGATGTATAAAGATTGAATCTTTGAAAGAAAATTAGAGTTTTGAGTTAAACTTATTCGAGTTCCTTTTGACATCCCGAAGAGTGTTTTAATGAATAAAGATTGAATCTTTGAATGAAATTACCTCAATCGAGGTACCTATTAAGTCACTAGAAATTTTGATTGTATAAAGATTGAATCTTTGAAAAGAAATGAGAGTTTTGAGTTAAAGCTATTCGAGTTCCCTTTGACGTCACGAAGAGTGTTTTAATGAGTAAAGATTGAATCTTTGAATGAAATTACCTCAATCAAGGTACCTATTCTACCACTAGACCTTTGTAATGTATAAAGATTGAATCTTTGAAAGAAAATGAGTGTTTTGAGTTTAACTTATTCGAGTTACCTATGAAATCGCGAAGAGTGTTTTAATGACTGAAGATTGAATCTTTGAATGAAAAATACCACAATAAAGGTACCAATTCTGTTACTAGACCTTTCCAATGTATAAAGATTGAATCTTTGAAAGAAAATGAGATTTTTGGGTTAAACTTATTCGAGTTCCCTGTAACGTCCCGAAGAGTGTCTTAATGAGTAAAGATTGAATCATTGAATGAAATTACCTCAATCAAGGTAGCTATTACATCACTAGACCTTTTTAATTTATAAAGATTGACGTTTTGAAAAGAAATGAGTGTTTCGAGTTAAAGTTATTCAAGTTCCCTTTGACGTCACGAAGAGTGTTTTAATGAGTAAAGATTGAATCTTTGAATGAAATTACCTCAATCAAGGTACGTATTCTGTCACTAAACCTTTTTAATGTATAAGGATTGAATCTTTGAAAGAACATGAGAGTTTTGAGCTCAACTTATTCGAGTTACCTATGAAGTTGCGAAGAGTGTTTTAATGACTAAAGATTGAATCTTTGAATGAAAATACCTCAATAAAGGTACTTATTTTGTTAGTAGACCTTTTTTAATGTATAAAGACTGTATCTCTGAAAGAAAATGAGAGTTTTGAGTTAAACTTATTCACGTTCCCTGTAACGTCCCAAAGAGTGTTTTAATGAGTAAATATTGAATCTTTGAATGTAATTACCTCAATCAAGGTAGCTGTTATGTCACTAGACCTTTTTAATGTACAAAGATTGAATCTTGGAAAGAAAGTGAGAGTTTTGAGTTTAACTTATTCGAGTTACCTATGAAGTCGCGAAGAGTGTTTTAATGAATAAAGATTGAATCTTTGAATGAAAACACCTCAATAAAGGTACCTATTATGTTACTAGCCCTTTTTAATGTCTAAAGATTGAAACTTTGGAATAAAATGATAGTTCTGAGTTCAACTTATTCGATTTACCTATGAAGTCGTGAACAGTGTTTTAATGACTAAATAATGAATCTTTGAATGAAAATACCTTAGTAAAGGTACCTATTATGTTACAGGACCTTTTTAATGTATAAAGATTGAATCTTGGAAAGAAAATGACTGCTTTGAGTTAAACTTATTCGAGTTCCCTATGACATCCCGAAGAGTATTCCAACGAGTAAGGATTGAATCTTTGATTGAAATTACTTGAATCAAGGGACTTATTTTGTGCCCTGGACCTTTTATATATAAAGATTGAATCTTTAAAAAGAAGTGAGCGTTATGAGTTAAACCTATCCGAGTTCCCTATGACGTCCCGAATAGTGTTTTAACGCGTAAGGATTGAATCTTTGTATGAAATTACCTCAATAGAGGTACTTATTATGTCACTAGACCTTTTTAATGTATAAAGGTTCAAGCTTTGAAAGAAAATGAGAGTTTTGAGTTAAACATATTCGAGTTCCCTGCGACGTCTCGAAGAGTGTTTTAAAGAGTAAATATTGAATCTTTGAATGAAATTACCTCAATCAAGGTACCTATTATGTCACTAGACCTTTTTAATGTATAAAGATTGAATATTTGTAAAGAACTACGAGTTTTGAGTTAAAGTTATTTGAGTTCCCTTTGACGTCACGAAGCGTGTTTTAATGAGTAAAGATTGAATCTTTGAACGAAATTATCTCAATCAATGTACCTATTATGTCAGTAGACCTTTTTAATGTATAAAGATGGAATCTTTGAAAAAAATGAGAGTATTGAGTTTAACTTATTCGAGTTACGTATGAAGTCGCGAAGAGTGTTTTAATGACCAAAGATTGAATCTTCGAATGAAGATTCCTCAATACAGGAACCTGTTATGTTACTAGATCTTTTTGATGTATAAAGATTGAATCTTTGAAAGAAAATTAGAGTTTTGAGTTAAACTTATTCGAGTTCCTTTTGACATCCCGAAGAGTGTTTTAATGAATAAAGATTGAATCTTTGAATGAAATTACCTCAATCGAGGTACCTATTAAGTCACTAGAAATTTTGATTGTATAAAGATTGAATCTTTGAAAAGAAATGAGAGTTTTGAGTTAAAGCTATTCGAGTTCCCTTTGACGTCACGAAGAGTGTTTTAATGAGTAAAGATTGAATCTTTGAATGAAATTACCTCAATCAAGGTACCTATTCTACCACTAGACCTTTGTAATGTATAAAGATTGAATCTTTGAAAGAAAATGAGTGTTTTGAGTTTAACTTATTCGAGTTACCTATGAAATCGCGAAGAGTGTTTTAATGACTGAAGATTGAATCTTTGAATGAAAAATACCACAATAAAGGTACCAATTCTGTTACTAGACCTTTCCAATGTATAAAGATTGAATCTTTGAAAGAAAATGAGATTTTTGGGTTAAACTTATTCGAGTTCCCTGTAACGTCCCGAAGAGTGTCTTAATGAGTAAAGATTGAATCATTGAATGAAATTACCTCAATCAAGGTAGCTATTACATCACTAGACCTTTTTAATTTATAAAGATTGACGTTTTGAAAAGAAATGAGTGTTTCGAGTTAAAGTTATTCAAGTTCCCTTTGACGTCACGAAGAGTGTTTTAATGAGTAAAGATTGAATCTTTGAATGAAATTACCTCAATCAAGGTACCTATTCTGTCACTAAACCTTTTTAATGTATAAGGATTGAATCTTTGAAAGAACATGAGAGTTTTGAGCTCAACTTATTCGAGTTACCTATGAAGTTGCGAAGAGTGTTTTAATGACTAAAGATTGAATCTTTGAATGAAAATACCTCAATAAAGGTACTTATTTTGTTAGTAGACCTTTTTTAATGTATAAAGACTGTATCTTTGAAAGAAAATGAGAGTTTTGAGTTAAACTTATTCACGTTCCCTGTAACGTCCCAAAGAGTGTTTTAATGAGTAAATATTGAATCTTTGAATGTAATTACCTCAATCAAGGTAGCTGTTATGTCACTAGACCTTTTTAATGTACAAAGATTGAATCTTGGAAAGAAAGTGAGAGTTTTGAGTTTAACTTATTCGAGTTACCTATGAAGTCGCGAAGAGTGTTTTAATGAATAAAGATTGAATCTTTGAATGAAAACACCTCAATAAAGGAACCTATTATGTTACTAGACCTTTTTAATGTCTAAAGACTGAATCTTTGGAATAAAATGATAGTTCTGAGTTCAACTTATTCGATTTACCTATGAAGTCGTGAACAGTGTTTTAATGACTAAATAATGAATCTTTGAATGAAAATACCATAGTAAAGGTACCTATTATGTTACAGGACATTTTTAATGTATAAAGATTGAATCTTGGAAAGAAAATGACTGTTTTGAGTTAAACTTATTCGAGTTCCCTATGACATCCCGAAGAGTATTTCAACGAGTAAAGATTGAATCTTTGATTGAAATTACTTGAATCAAGGGACTTATTTTGTCCCCTGGACCTTTTATATATAAAGATTGAATCTTTAAAAGGAAGTGAGCGTTATGAGTTAAACCTATCCGAGTTCCCTATGACGTCCCGAATAGTGTTTTAACGCGTAAGGATTGAATCTTTGCATGAAATTACCTCAATAGAGGTACTTATTATGTCACTAGACCTTTTTAATGTATAAAGGTTCAAGCTTTGAAAGAAAATGAGAGTTTTGAGTTAAACATATTCGAGTTCCCTGCGACGTCTCGAAGAGTGTTTTAAAGAGTAAATATTGAATCTTTGAATGAAATTACCTCAATCAAGGTACCTATTATATCACTAGACCTTTTTAATGTATAAAGATTGAATATTTGTAAAGAACTACGAGTTTTGAGTTAAAGTTATTTGAGTTCCCTTTGACGTCACGAAGCGTGTTTTAATGAGGAAAGATTGAATCTTTGAACGAAATTATCTCAATCAATGTACCTATTATGTCAGTAGACCTTTTTAATGTATAAAGATGGAATCTTTGAAAAAAATGAGAGTATTGAGTTTAACTTATTCGAGTTACGTATGAAGTCGCGAAGAGTGTTTTAATGACCAAAGATTGAATCTTCGAATGAAGATTCCTCAATACAGGAACCTGTTATGTTACTAGATCTTTTTGATGTATAAAGATTGAATCTTTGAAAGAAAATTAGAGTTTTGAGTTAAACTTATTCGAGTTCCTTTTGACATCCCGAAGAGTGTTTTAATGAATAAAGATTGAATCTTTGAATGAAATTACCTCAATCGAGGTACCTATTAAGTCACTAGAAATTTTGATTGTATAAAGATTGAATCTTTGAAAAGAAATGAGAGTTTTGAGTTAAAGCTATTCGAGTTCCCTTTGACGTCACGAAGAGTGTTTTAATGAGTAAAGATTGAATCTTTGAATGAAATTATCTCAATCAAGGTACCTATTCTACCACTAGACCTTTGTAATGTATAAAGATTGAATCTTTGAAAGAAAATGAGTGTTTTGAGTTTAACTTATTCGAGTTACCTATGAAATCGCGAAGAGTGTTTTAATGACTGAAGATTGAATCTTTGAATGAAAAATACCACAATAAAGGTACCAATTCTGTTACTAGACCTTTCCAATGTATAAAGATTGAATCTTTGAAAGAAAATGAGATTTTTGGGTTAAACTTATTCGAGTTCCCTGTAACGTCCCGAAGAGTGTCTTAATGAGTAAAGATTGAATCATTGAATGAAATTACCTCAATCAAGGTAGCTATTACATCACTAGACCTTTTTAATTTATAAAGATTGACGTTTTGAAAAGAAATGAGTGTTTCGAGTTAAAGTTATTCAAGTTCCCTTTGACGTCACGAAGAGTGTTTTAATGAGTAAAGATTGAATCTTTGAATGAAATTACCTCAATCAAGGTACCTATTCTGTCACTAAACCTTTTTAATGTATAAGGATTGAATCTTTGAAAGAACATGAGAGTTTTGAGCTCAACTTATTCGAGTTACCTATGAAGTTGCGAAGAGTGTTTTAATGACTAAAGATTGAATCTTTGAATGAAAATACATCAATAAAGGTACTTATTTTGTTAGTAGACCTTTTTTAATGTATAAAGACTGTATCTTTGAAAGAAAATGAGAGTTTTGAGTTAAACTTATTCACGTTCCCTGTAACGTCCCAAAGAGTGTTTTAATGAGTAAATATTGAATCTTTGAATGTAATTACCTCAATCAAGGTAGCTGTTATGTCACTAGACCTTTTTAATGTACAAAGATTGAATCTTGGAAAGAAAGTGAGAGTTTTGAGTTTAACTTATTCGAGTTACCTATGAAGTCGCGAAGAGTGTTTTAATGAATAAAGATTGAATCTTTGAATGAAAACACCTCAATAAAGGAACCTATTATGTTACTATACCTTTTTAATGTCTAAAGACTGAATCTTTGGAATAAAATGATAGTTCTGAGTTCAACTTATTCGATTTACCTATGAAGTCGTGAACAGTGTTTTAATGACTAAATAATGAATCTTTGAATGAAAATACCATAGTAAAGGTACCTATTATGTTACAGGACATTTTTAATGTATAAAGATTGAATCTTGGAAAGAAAATGACTGTTTTGAGTTAAACTTATTCGAGTTCCCTATGACATCCCGAAGAGTATTTCAACGAGTAAAGATTGAATCTTTGATTGAAATTACTTGAATCAAGGGACTTATTTTGTCCCCTGGACCTTTTATATATAAAGATTGAATCTTTAAAAGGAAGTGAGCGTTATGAGTTAAACCTATCCGAGTTCCCTATGACGTCCCGAATAGTGTTTTAACGCGTAAGGATTGAATCTTTGGATGAAATTACCTCAATAGAGGTACTTATTATGTCACTAGACCTTTTTAATGTATAAAGGTTCAAGCTTTGAAAGAAAATGAGAGTTTTGAGTTAAACATATTCGAGTTCCCTGCGACGTCTCGAAGAGTGTTTTAAAGAGTAAATATTGAATCTTTGAATGAAATTACCTCAATCAAGGTACCTATTATGTCACTAGACCTTTTTAATGTATAAAGATTGAATATTTGTAAAGAACTACGAGTTTTGAGTTAAAGTTATTTGAGTTCCCTTTGACGTCACGAAGCGTGTTTTAATGAGTAAAGATTGAATCTTTGAATGAAATTATCTCAATCAATGTACCTATTATGTCAGTAGACCTTTTTAATGTATAAAGATGGAATCTTTGAAAAAAATGAGAGTATTGAGTTTAACTTATTCGAGTTACGTATGAAGTCGCGAAGAGTGTTTTAATGACCAAAGATTGAATCTTCGAATGAAGATTCCTCAATACAGGAACCTGTTATGTTACTAGATCTTTTTGATGTATAAAGATTGAATCTTTGAAAGAAAATTAGAGTTTTGAGTTAAACTTATTCGAGTTCCTTTTGACATCCCGAAGAGTGTTTTAATGAATAAAGATTGAATCTTTGAATGAAATTACCTCAATCGAGGTACCTATTAAGTCACTAGAAATTTTGATTGTATAAAGATTGAATCTTTGAAAAGAAATGAGAGTTTTGAGTTAAAGCTATTCGAGTTCCCTTTGACGTCACGAAGAGTGTTTTAATGAGTAAAGATTGAATCTTTGAATGAAATTACCTCAATCAAGGTACCTATTCTACCACTAGACCTTTGTAATGTATAAAGATTGAATCTTTGAAAGAAAATGAGTGTTTTGAGTTTAACTTATTCGAGTTACCTATGAAATCGCAAAGAGTGTTTTAATGACTGAAGATTGAATCTTTGAATGAAAAATACCACAATAAAGGTACCAATTCTGTTACTAGACCTTTCCAATGTATAAAGATTGAATCTTTGAAAGAAAATGAGATTTTTGGGTTAAACTTATTCGAGTTCCCTGTAACGTCCCGAAGAGTGTCTTAATGAGTAAAGATTGAATCATTGAATGAAATTACCTCAATCAAGGTACCTATTACATCACTAGACCTTTTTAATTTATAAAGATTGACGTTTTGAAAAGAAATGAGTGTTTCGAGTTAAAGTTATTCAAGTTCCCTTTGACGTCACGAAGAGTGTTTTAATGAGTAAAGATTGAATCTTTGAATGAAATTACCTCAATCAAGGTACCTATTCTGTCACTAAACCTTTTTAATGTATAAGGATTGAATCTTTAAAAGAACATGAGATTTTTGAGCTCAACTTATTCGAGTTACCTATGAAGTTGCGAAGAGTGTTTTAATGACTAAAGATTGAATCTTTGAATGAAAATACCTCAATAAAGGTACTTATTTTGTTAGTAGACCTTTTTTAATGTATAAAGACTGTATCTTTGAAAGAAAATGAGAGTTTTGAGTTAAACTTATTCACGTTCCCTGTAACGTCCCAAAGAGTGTTTTAATGAGTAAATATTTAATCTTTGAATGTAATTACCTCAATCAAGGTAGCTGTTATGTCACTAGACCTTTTTAATGTACAAAGATTGAATCTTGGAAAGAAAGTGAGAGTTTTGAGTTTAACTTATTCGAGTTACCTATGAAGTCGCGAAGAGTGTTTTAATGAATAAAGATTGAATCTTTGGATGAAAATACCTCAATAAAGGAACCTATTATGTTACTAGACCTTTTTAATGTCTAAAGACTGAATCTTTGGAATAAAATGATAGTTCTGAGTTCAACTTATTCGATTTACCTATGAAGTCGTGAACAGTGTTTTAATGACTAAATAATGAATCTTTGAATGAAAATACCATAGTAAAGGTACCTATTATGTTACAGGACATTTTTAATGTATAAAGATTGAATCTTGGAAAGAAAATGACTGTTTTGAGTTAAACTTATTCGAGTTCCCTATGACATCCCGAAGAGTATTTCAACGAGTAAAGATTGAATCTTTGATTGAAATTACTTGAATCAAGGGACTTATTTTGTCCCCTGGACCTTTTATATATAAAGATTGAATCTTTAAAAGGAAGTGAGCGTTATGAGTTAAACCTATCCGAGTTCCCTATGACGTCCCGAATAGTGTTTTAACGCGTAAGGATTGAATCTTTGGATGAAATTACCTCAATAGAGGTACTTATTATGTCACTAGACCTTTTTAATGTATAAAGGTTCAAGCTTTGAAAGAAAATGAGAGTTTTGAGTTAAACATATTCGAGTTCCCTGCGACGTCTCGAAGAGTGTTTTAAAGAGTAAATATTGAATCTTTGAATGAAATTACCTCAATCAAGGTACCTATTATGTCACTAGACCTTTTTAATGTATAAAGATTGAATATTTGTAAAGAACTACGAGTTTTGAGTTAAAGTTATTTGAGTTCCCTTTGACGTCACGAAGCGTGTTTTAATGAGTAAAGATTGAATCTTTGAACGAAATTATCTCAATCAATGTACCTATTATGTCAGTAGACCTTTTTAATGTATAAAGATGGAATCTTTGAAAAAAATGAGAGTATTGAGTTTAACTTATTCGAGTTACGTATGAAGTCGCGAAGAGTGTTTTAATGACCAAAGATTGAATCTTCGAATGAAGATTCCTCAATACAGGAACCTGTTATGTTACTAGATCTTTTTGATGTATAAAGATTGAATCTTTGAAAGAAAATTAGAGTTTTGAGTTAAACTTATTCGAGTTCCTTTTGACATCCCGAAGAGTGTTTTAATGAATAAAGATTGAATCTTTGAATGAAATTACCTCAATCGAGGTACCTATTAAGTCACTAGAAATTTTGATTGTATAAAGATTGAATCTTTGAAAAGAAATGAGAGTTTTGAGTTAAAGCTATTCGAGTTCCCTTTGACGTCACGAAGAGTGTTTTAATGAGTAAAGATTGAATCTTTGAATGAAATTACCTCAATCAAGGTACCTATTCTACCACTAGACCTTTGTAATGTATAAAGATTGAATCTTTGAAAGAAAATGAGTGTTTTGAGTTTAACTTATTCGAGTTGCCTATGAAATCGCGAAGAGTGTTTTAATGACTGAAGATTGAATCTTTGAATGAAAAATACCACAATAAAGGTACCAATTCTGTTACTAGACCTTTCCAATGTATAAAGATTGAATCTTTGAAAGAAAATGAGATTTTTGGGTTAAACTTATTCGAGTTCCCTGTAACGTCCCGAAGAGTGTCTTAATGAGTAAAGATTGAATCATTGAATGAAATTACCTCAATCAAGGTAGCTATTACATCACTAGACCTTTTTAATTTTTAAAGATTGACGTTTTGAAAAGAAATGAGTGTTTCGAGTTAAAGTTATTCAAGTTCCCTTTGACGTCACGAAGAGTGTTTTAATGAGTAAAGATTGAATCTTTGAATGAAATTACCTCAATCAAGGTACCTATTCTGTCACTAAACCTTTTTAATGTATAAGGATTGAATCTTTGAAAGAACATGAGAGTTTTGAGCTCAACTTATTCGAGTTACCTATGAAGTTGCGAAGAGTGTTTTAATGACTAAAGATTGAATCTTTGAATGAAAATACCTCAATAAAGGTACTTATTTTGTTAGTAGACCTTTTTTAATGTTTAAAGACTGTATGTTTGAAAGAAAATGAGAGTTTTGAGTTAAACTTATTCACGTTCCCTGTAACGTCCCAAAGAGTGTTTTAATGAGTAAATATTGAATCTTTGAATGTAATTACCTCAATCAAGGTAGCTGTTATGTCACTAGACCTTTTTAATGTACAAAGATTGAATCTTGGAAAGAAAGTGAGAGTTTTGAGTTTAACTTATTCGAGTTACCTATGAAGTCGCGAAGAGTGTTTTAATGAATAAAGATTGAATCTTTGAATGAGAACACCTCAATAAAGGAACCTATTATGTTAGTAGACCTTTTTAATGTCTAAAGACTGAATCTTTGGAATAAAATATAAGTTCTGAGTTCAACTTATTCGATTTACCTTTGAAGTCGTGAACAGTGTTTTAATGACTAAATAATGAATCTTTGAATGAAAATACCTTAGTAAAGGTACCTATTATGTTACAGGACCTTTTTAATGTATAAAGATTGAATCTTGGAAAGAAAATGACTGTTTTGAGTTAAACTTATTCGAGTTCCCTATGACATCCCGAAGAGTATTTCAACGAGTAAAGATTGAATCTTTGATTGAAATTACTTGAATCAAGGGACTTATTTTGTCCCCTGGACCTTTTATATATAAAGATTGAATCTTTAAAAGGAAGTGAGCGTTATGAGTTAAACCTATCCGAGTTCCCTATGACGTCCCGAATAGTGTTTTAACGCGTAAGGATTGAATCTTTGGATGAAATTACCTCAATAGAGGTACTTATTATGTCACTAGACCTTTTTAATGTATAAAGGTTCAAGCTTTGAAAGAAAATGAGAGTTTTGAGTTAAACATATTCGAGTTCACTGCGACGTCTCGAAGAGTGTTTTAAAGAGTAAATATTGAATCTTTGAAAGAAATTACCTCAATCAAGGTACCTATTATGTCACTAGACCTTTTTAATGTATAAAGATTGAATATTTGTAAAGAACTACGAGTTTTGAGTTAAAGTTATTTGAGTTCCCTTTGACGTCACGAAGCGTGTTTTAATGAGTAAAGATTGAATCTTTGAACGAATTTATCTCAATCAATGTACCTATTATGTCAGTAGACCTTTTTAATGTATAAAGATGGAATCTTTGAAAAAAATGAGAGTATTGAGTTTAACTTATTCGAGTTACGTATGAAGTCGCGAAGAGTGTTTTAATGACCAAAGACTGAATCTTCGAATGAAGATTCCTCAATACAGGAACCTGTTATGTTACTAGATCTTTTTGATGTATAAAGATTGAATCTTTGAAAGAAAATTACAGTTTTGAGTTAAACTTATTCGAGTTCCTTTTGACATCCCGAAGAGTGTTTTAATGAATAAAGATTGAATCTTTGAATGAAATTACCTCAATCGAGGTACCTATTAAGTCACTAGAAATTTTGATTGCATAAAGATTGAATCTTTGAAAAGAAATGAGAGTTTTGAGTTAACGCTATTCGAGTTCCCTTTGACGTCACGAAAAGTGTTTTAATGAGTAAAGATTGAATCTTTGAATGAAATTACCTCAAT
This sequence comes from Cornus florida, assembly GCF_030987335.1. Taxonomy (NCBI): domain Eukaryota; kingdom Viridiplantae; phylum Streptophyta; class Magnoliopsida; order Cornales; family Cornaceae; genus Cornus; species Cornus florida. Next base: position 274,267 of record NW_026775890.1, on the reverse strand, counting down.
CAAGGTACCTATTCTACCACTAGACCTTTGTAATGTATAAAGATTGAATCTTTGAAAGAAAATGAGTGTTTTGAGTTTAACTTATTCGAGTTACCTATGAAATCGCGAAGAGTGTTTTAATGACTGAATATTGAATCTTTGAATGAAAAATACCACAATAAAGGTACCAATTCTGTTACTAGACCTTTCCAATGTATAAAGATTGAATCTTTGAAAGAAAATGAGATTTTTGGGTTAAACTTATTCGAGTTCCCTGTAACGTCCCGAAGAGTGTCTTAATGAGTAAAGATTGAATCATTGAATGAAATTACCTCAATCAAGGTAGCTATTACATCACTAGACCTTTTTAATTTATAAAGATTGACGTTTTGAAAAGAAATGAGTGTTTCGAGTTAAAGTTATTCAAGTTCCCTTTGACGTCACGAAGAGTGTTTTAATGGGTAAAGATTGAATCTTTGAATGAAATTACCTCAATCAAGGTACCTATTCTGTCACTAAACCTTTTTAATGTATAAGGATTGAATCTTTGAAAGAACATGAGAGTTTTGAGCTCAACTTATTCGAGTTACCTATGAAGTTGCGAAGAGTGTTTTAATGACTAAAGATTGAATCTTTGAATGAAAATTCCTCAATAAAGGTACTTATTTTGTTAGTAGACCTTTTTTAATGTATAAAGACTGTATCTTTGAAAGAAAATGAGAGTTTTGAGTTAAACTTATTCACGTTCCCTGTAACGTCCCAAAGAGTGTTTTAATGAGTAAATATTGAATCTTTGAATGTAATTACCTCAATCAAGGTAGCTGTTATGTCACTAGACCTTTTTAATGTACAAAGATTGAATCTTGCAAAGAAAGTGAGAGTTTTGAGTTTAACTTATTCGAGTTACCTATGAAGTCGCGAAGAGTGTTTTAATGAATAAAGATTGAATCTTTGAATGAAAACACCTCAATAAAGGTACCTATTATGTTACTAGACCTTTTTAATGTCTAAAGATTGAATCTTTGGAATAAAATGATAGTTCTGAGTTCAACTTATTCGATTTACCTATGAAGTCGTGAACAGTGTTTTAATGACTAAATAATGAATCTTTGAATGAAAATACCTTAGTAAAGGTACCTATTATGTTACAGGACCTTTTTAATGTATAAAGATTGAATCTTGGAAAGAAAATGACTGTTTTGAGTTAAACTAATTCGAGTTCCCTATGACATCCCGAAGAGTATTTCAACGAGTAAAGATTGAATCTTTGATTGAAATTACTTGAATCAAGGGACTTATTTTATTCCCTGGACCTTTTATATATAAAGATTGAATCTTTAAAAGGAAGTGAGCGTTATGAGTTAAACCTATCTGAGTTCCCTATGACGTCCCGAATAGTGTTTTAACGCATAAGGATTGAATCTTTGGATGAAATTACCTCAATAGAGGTACTTATTATGTCACTAGACCTTTTTAATGTATAAAGGTTCAAGCTTTGAAAGAAAATGAGAGTTTTGAGTTAAACATATTCGAGTTCCCTGCGACGTCTCGCAGAGTGTTTTAAAGAGTAAATATTGAATCTTTGAATGAAATTACCTCAATCAAGGTACCTATTATGTCACTAGACCTTTTTAATGTATAAAGATTGAATATTTGTAAAGAACTACGAGTTTTGAGTTAAAGTTATTTGAGTTCCCTTTGACGTCACGAAGCGTGTTTTAATGAGTAAAGATTGAATCTTTGAACGAAATTATCTCAATCAATGTACCTATTATGTCAGTAGACCTTTTTAATGTATAAAGATGGAATCTTTGAAAAAAATGAGAGTATTGAGTTTAACTTATTCGAGTTACGTATGAAGTCGCGAAGAGTGTTTTAATGACCAAAGATTGAATCTTCGAATGAAAATTCCTCAATACAGGAACCTATTATGTTACTAGATCTTTTTGATGTATAAAGATTGAATCTTTGAAAGAAAATTAGTGTTTTGAGTTAAACTTATTCGAGTTCCTTTTGACATCCCGAAGAGTGTTTTAATGAATAAATATTGAATCTTTGAATGAAATTACCTCAATCGAGGTACCTATTAAGTCACTAGAAATTTTGATTGTATAAAGATTGAATCTTTGAAAAGAAATGAGAGTTTTGAGTTAAAGCTATTCGAGTTCCCTTTGACGTCACGAAGAGTGTTTTAATGAGTAAAGATTGAATCTATGAATGAAATTACCTCAATCAAGGTACCTATTCTACCACTAGACCTTTGTACTGTATAAAGATTGAATCTTTGAAAGAAAATGAGTGTTTTGAGTTTAACTTATTCGAGTTACCTATGAAATCGCGAAGAGTGTTTTAATGACTGAAGATTGAATCTTTGAATGAAAAATACCACAATAAAGGTACCAATTCTGTTACTAGACCTTTCCAATGTATAAAGATTGAATCTTTGAAAGAAAATGAGATTTTTGGGTTAAACTTATTCGAGTTCCCTGTAACGTCCCGAAGAGTGTCTTAATGAGTAAAGATTGAATCATTGAATGAAATTACGTCAATCAAGGTAGCTATTACATCACTAGACCTTTTTAATTTATAAAGATTGACGTTTTGAAAAGAAATGAGTGTTTCGAGGTAAAGTTATTCAAGTTCCCTTTGACGTCACGAAGAGTGTTTTAATGAGTAAAGATTGAATCTTTGAATGAAATTACCTCAATCAAGGTACCTATTCTGTCACTAAACCTTTTTAATGTATAAGGATTGAATCTTTGAAAGAACATGAGAGTTTTGAGCTCAACTTATTCGAGTTACCTATGAAGTTGCGAAGAGTGTTTTAATGACTAAAGATTGAATCTTTGAATGAAAATACCTCAATAAAGGTACTTATTTTGTTAGTAGACCTTTTTTAATGTATAAAGACTGTATCTTTGAAAGAAAATGAGAGTTTTGAGTTAAACTTATTCACGTTCCCTGTAACGTCCCAAAGAGTGTTTTAATGAGTAAATATTGAATCTTTGAATGTAATTACCTCAATCAAGGTAGCTGTTATGTCACTAGACCTTTTTAATGTACAAAGATTGAATCTTGGAAAGAAAGTGAGAGTTTTGAGTTTAACTTATTCGAGTTACCTATGAAGTCGCGAAGAGTGTTTTAATGAATAAAGATTGAATCTTTGAATGAAAACACCTCAATAAAGGTACCTGTTATGTTACTAGACCTTTTTAATGTCTAAAGATTGAATCTTTGGAATAAAATGATAGTTCTGAGTTCAACTTATTCGATTTACCTATGAAGTCGTGAACAGTGTTTTAATGACTAAATAATGAATCTTTGAATGAAAATACCTTAGTAAAGGTACCTATTATGTTACAAGACCTTTTTAATGTATAAAGATTGAATCTCGGAAAGAAAATGACTGTTTTGAGTTAAACTTATTCGAGTTCCCTATGACATCCCGAAGAGTATTTCAACGAGTAAAGATTGAATCTTTGATTGAAATTACTTGAATCAAGGGACTTATTTTGTCCCCTGGACCTTTTATATATAAAGATTGAATCTTTAAAAAGAAGTGAGCGTTATGAGTTAGACCTATCCGAGTTCCCTATGACGTCCCGAATAGTGTTTTAACGCGTAAGGATTGAATCTTTGAATGAAATTACCTCAATAGAGGTACTTATTATGTTACTAGACCTTTTTAATGTATAAAGGTTCAAGCTTTGAAAGAAAATGAGAGTTTTGAGTTAAACATATTCGAGTTCCCTGCGACGTCTCGAAGAGTGTTTTAAAGAGTAAATATTGAATCTTTGAATGAAATTACCTCAATCAAGGTACCTATTATGTCACTAGACCTTTTTAATGTATAAAGATTGAATATTTGTAAACAACTACGAGTTTTGAGTTAAAGTTATTTGAGTTCCCTTTGACGTCACGAAGCGTGTTTTAATGAGTAAAGATTGAATCTTTGAACGAAATTATCTCAATCAATGTACCTATTATGTCAGTAGACCTTTTTAATGTATAAAGATGGAATCTTTGAAAAAAATGAGAGTATTGAGTTTAACTTATTCGAGTTACGTATGAAGTCGCGAAGAGTGTTTTAATGACCAAAGATTGAATCTTCGAATGAAGATTCCTCAATACAGGAACCTGTTATGTTACTAGATCTTTTTGATGTATAAAGATTGAATCTTTGAAAGAAAATTAGAGTTTTGAGTTAAACTTATTCGAGTTCCTTTTGACATCCCGAAGAGTGTTTTAATGAATAAAGATTGAATCTTTGAATGAAATTACCTCAATCGAGGTACCTATTAAGTCACTAGAAATTTTGATTGTATAAAGATTGAATCTTTGAAAAGAAATGAGAGTTTTGAGTTAAAGCTATTCGAGTTCCCTTTGACGTCACGAAGAGTGTTTTAATGAGTAAAGATTGAATCTTTGAATGAAATTACCTCAATCAAGGTACCTATTCTACCACTAGACCTTTGTAATGTATAAAGATTGAATCTTTGAAAGAAAATGAGTGTTTTGAGTTTAACTTATTCGAGTTACCTATGAAATCGCAAAGAGTGTTTTAATGACTGAAGATTGAATCTTTGAATGAAAAATACCACAATAAAGGTACCAATTCTGTTACTAGACCTTTCCAATGTATAAAGATTGAATCTTTGAAAGAAAATGAGATTTTTGGGTTAAACTTATTCGAGTTCCCTGTAACGTCCCGAAGAGTGTCTTAATGAGTAAAGATTGAATCATTGAATGAAATTACCTCAATCAAGGTACCTATTACATCACTAGACCTTTTTAATTTATAAAGATTGACGTTTTGAAAAGAAATGAGTGTTTCGAGTTAAAGTTATTCAAGTTCCCTTTGACGTCACGAAGAGTGTTTTAATGAGTAAAGATTGAATCTTTGAATGAAATTACCTCAATCAAGGTACCTATTCTGTCACTAAACCTTTTTAATGTATAAGGATTGAATCTTTAAAAGAACATGAGATTTTTGAGCTCAACTTATTCGAGTTACCTATGAAGTTGCGAAGAGTGTTTTAATGACTAAAGATTGAATCTTTGAATGAAAATACCTCAATAAAGGTACTTATTTTGTTAGTAGACCTTTTTTAATGTATAAAGACTGTATCTTTGAAAGAAAATGAGAGTTTTGAGTTAAACTTATTCACGTTCCCTGTAACGTCCCAAAGAGTGTTTTAATGAGTAAATATTTAATCTTTGAATGTAATTACCTCAATCAAGGTAGCTGTTATGTCACTAGACCTTTTTAATGTACAAAGATTGAATCTTGGAAAGAAAGTGAGAGTTTTGAGTTTAACTTATTCGAGTTACCTATGAAGTCGCGAAGAGTGTTTTAATGAATAAAGATTGAATCTTTGGATGAAAATACCTCAATAAAGGAACCTATTATGTTACTAGACCTTTTTAATGTCTAAAGACTGAATCTTTGGAATAAAATGATAGTTCTGAGTTCAACTTATTCGATTTACCTATGAAGTCGTGAACAGTGTTTTAATGACTAAATAATGAATCTTTGAATGAAAATACCATAGTAAAGGTACCTATTATGTTACAGGACATTTTTAATGTATAAAGATTGAATCTTGGAAAGAAAATGACTGTTTTGAGTTAAACTTATTCGAGTTCCCTATGACATCCCGAAGAGTATTTCAACGAGTAAAGATTGAATCTTTGATTGAAATTACTTGAATCAAGGGACTTATTTTGTCCCCTGGACCTTTTATATATAAAGATTGAATCTTTAAAAGGAAGTGAGCGTTATGAGTTAAACCTATCCGAGTTCCCTATGACGTCCCGAATAGTGTTTTAACGCGTAAGGATTGAATCTTTGGATGAAATTACCTCAATAGAGGTACTTATTATGTCACTAGACCTTTTTAATGTATAAAGGTTCAAGCTTTGAAAGAAAATGAGAGTTTTGAGTTAAACATATTCGAGTTCCCTGCGACGTCTCGAAGAGTGTTTTAAAGAGTAAATATTGAATCTTTGAATGAAATTACCTCAATCAAGGTACCTATTATGTCACTAGACCTTTTTAATGTATAAAGATTGAATATTTGTAAAGAACTACGAGTTTTGAGTTAAAGTTATTTGAGTTCCCTTTGACGTCACGAAGCGTGTTTTAATGAGTAAAGATTGAATCTTTGAACGAAATTATCTCAATCAATGTACCTATTATGTCAGTAGACCTTTTTAATGTATAAAGATGGAATCTTTGAAAAAAATGAGAGTATTGAGTTTAACTTATTCGAGTTACGTATGAAGTCGCGAAGAGTGTTTTAATGACCAAAGATTGAATCTTCGAATGAAGATTCCTCAATACAGGAACCTGTTATGTTACTAGATCTTTTTGATGTATAAAGATTGAATCTTTGAAAGAAAATTAGAGTTTTGAGTTAAACTTATTCGAGTTCCTTTTGACATCCCGAAGAGTGTTTTAATGAATAAAGATTGAATCTTTGAATGAAATTACCTCAATCGAGGTACCTATTAAGTCACTAGAAATTTTGATTGTATAAAGATTGAATCTTTGAAAAGAAATGAGAGTTTTGAGTTAAAGCTATTCGAGTTCCCTTTGACGTCACGAAGAGTGTTTTAATGAGTAAAGATTGAATCTTTGAATGAAATTACCTCAATCAAGGTACCTATTCTACCACTAGACCTTTGTAATGTATAAAGATTGAATCTTTGAAAGAAAATGAGTGTTTTGAGTTTAACTTATTCGAGTTGCCTATGAAATCGCGAAGAGTGTTTTAATGACTGAAGATTGAATCTTTGAATGAAAAATACCACAATAAAGGTACCAATTCTGTTACTAGACCTTTCCAATGTATAAAGATTGAATCTTTGAAAGAAAATGAGATTTTTGGGTTAAACTTATTCGAGTTCCCTGTAACGTCCCGAAGAGTGTCTTAATGAGTAAAGATTGAATCATTGAATGAAATTACCTCAATCAAGGTAGCTATTACATCACTAGACCTTTTTAATTTTTAAAGATTGACGTTTTGAAAAGAAATGAGTGTTTCGAGTTAAAGTTATTCAAGTTCCCTTTGACGTCACGAAGAGTTTTTTAATGAGTAAAGATTGAATCTTTGAATGAAATTACCTCAATCAAGGTACCTATTCTGTCACTAAACCTTTTTAATGTATAAGGATTGAATCTTTGAAAGAACATGAGAGTTTTGAGCTCAACTTATTCGAGTTACCTATGAAGTTGCGAAGAGTGTTTTAATGACTAAAGATTGAATCTTTGAATGAAAATACCTCAATAAAGGTACTTATTTTGTTAGTAGACCTTTTTTAATGTTTAAAGACTGTATGTTTGAAAGAAAATGAGAGTTTTGAGTTAAACTTATTCACGTTCCCTGTAACGTCCCAAAGAGTGTTTTAATGAGTAAATATTGAATCTTTGAATGTAATTACCTCAATCAAGGTAGCTGTTATGTCACTAGACCTTTTTAATGTACAAAGATTGAATCTTGGAAAGAAAGTGAGAGTTTTGAGTTTAACTTATTCGAGTTACCTATGAAGTCGCGAAGAGTGTTTTAATGAATAAAGATTGAATCTTTGAATGAGAACACCTCAATAAAGGAACCTATTATGTTACTAGACCTTTTTAATGTCTAAAGACTGAATCTTTGGAATAAAATGATAGTTCTGAGTTCAACTTATTCGATTTACCTTTGAAGTCGTGAATAGTGTTTTAATGACTAAATAATGAATCTTTGAATGAAAATACCTTAGTAAAGGTACCTATTATGTTACAGGACCTTTTTAATGTATAAAGATTGAATCTTGGAAAGAAAATGACTGTTTTGAGTTAAACTTATTCGAGTTCCCTATGACATCCCGAAGAGTATTTCAACGAGTAAAGATTGAATCTTTGATTGAAATTACTTGAATCAAGGGACTTATTTTGTCCCCTGGACCTTTTATATATAAAGATTGAATCTTTAAAAGGAAGTGAGCGTTATGAGTTAAACCTATCCGAGTTCCCTATGACGTCCCGAATAGTGTTTTAACGCGTAAGGATTGAATCTTTGGATGAAATTACCTCAATAGAGGTACTTATTATGTCACTAGACCTTTTTAATGTATAAAGGTTCAAGCTTTGAAAGAAAATGAGAGTTTTGAGTTAAACATATTCGAGTTCACTGCGACGTCTCGAAGAGTGTTTTAAAGAGTAAATATTGAATCTTTGAAAGAAATTACCTCAATCAAGGTACCTATTATGTCACTAGACCTTTTTAATGTATAAAGATTGAATATTTGTAAAGAACTACGAGTTTTGAGTTAAAGTTATTTGAGTTCCCTTTGACGTCACGAAGCGTGTTTTAATGAGTAAAGATTGAATCTTTGAACGAATTTATCTCAATCAATGTACCTATTATGTCAGTAGACCTTTTTAATGTATAAAGATGGAATCTTTGAAAAAAATGAGAGTATTGAGTTTAACTTATTCGAGTTACGTATGAAGTCGCGAAGAGTGTTTTAATGACCAAAGACTGAATCTTCGAATGAAGATTCCTCAATACAGGAACCTGTTATGTTACTAGATCTTTTTGATGTATAAAGATTGAATCTTTGAAAGAAAATTACAGTTTTGAGTTAAACTTATTCGAGTTCCTTTTGACATCCCGAAGAGTGTTTTAATGAATAAAGATTGAATCTTTGAATGAAATTACCTCAATCGAGGTACCTATTAAGTCACTAGAAATTTTGATTGCATAAAGATTGAATCTTTGAAAAGAAATGAGAGTTTTGAGTTAACGCTATTCGAGTTCCCTTTGACGTCACGAAAAGTGTTTTAATGAGTAAAGATTGAATCTTTGAATGAAATTACCTCAATCAAGGTACCTATTCTACCACTAGACCTTTGTAATGTATAAAGATTGAATCTTTGAAAGAAAATGAGTGTTTTGAGTTTAACTTATTCGAGTTACCTATGAAATCGCGAAGAGTGTTTTAATGACTGAATATTGAATCTTTGAATGAAAAATACCACAATAAAGGTACCAATTCTGTTACTAGACCTTTCCAATGTATAAAGATTGAATCTTTGAAAGAAAATGAGATTTTTGGGTTAAACTTATTCGAGTTCCCTGTAACGTCCCGAAGAGTGTCTTAATGAGTAAAGATTGAATCATTGAATGAAATTACCTCAATCAAGGTAGCTATTACATCACTAGACCTTTTTAATTTATAAAGATTGACGTTTTGAAAAGAAATGAGTGTTTCGAGTTAAAGTTATTCAAGTTCCCTTTGACGTCACGAAGAGTGTTTTAATGGGTAAAGATTGAATCTTTGAATGAAATTACCTCAATCAAGGTACCTATTCTGTCACTAAACCTTTTTAATGTATAAGGATTGAATCTTTGAAAGAACATGAGAGTTTTGAGCTCAACTTATTCGAGTTACCTATGAAGTTGCGAAGAGTGTTTTAATGACTAAAGATTGAATCTTTGAATGAAAATTCCTCAATAAAGGTACTTATTTTGTTAGTAGACCTTTTTTAATGTATAAAGACTGTATCTTTGAAAGAAAATGAGAGTTTTGAGTTAAACTTATTCACGTTCCCTGTAACGTCCCAAAGAGTGTTTTAATGAGTAAATATTGAATCTTTGAATGTAATTACCTCAATCAAGGTAGCTGTTATGTCACTAGACCTTTTTAATGTACAAAGATTGAATCTTGCAAAGAAAGTGAGAGTTTTGAGTTTAACTTATTCGAGTTACCTATGAAGTCGCGAAGAGTGTTTTAATGAATAAAGATTGAATCTTTGAATGAAAACACCTCAATAAAGGTACCTATTATGTTACTAGACCTTTTTAATGTCTAAAGATTGAATCTTTGGAATAAAATGATAGTTCTGAGTTCAACTTATTCGATTTACCTATGAAGTCGTGAACAGTGTTTTAATGACTAAATAATGAATCTTTGAATGAAAATACCTTAGTAAAGGTACCTATTATGTTACAGGACCTTTTTAATGTATAAAGATTGAATCTTGGAAAGAAAATGACTGTTTTGAGTTAAACTAATTCGAGTTCCCTATGACATCCCGAAGAGTATTTCAACGAGTAAAGATTGAATCTTTGATTGAAATTACTTGAATCAAGGGACTTATTTTATTCCCTGGACCTTTTATATATAAAGATTGAATCTTTAAAAGGAAGTGAGCGTTATGAGTTAAACCTATCTGAGTTCCCTATGACGTCCCGAATAGTGTTTTAACGCATAAGGATTGAATCTTTGGATGAAATTACCTCAATAGAGGTACTTATTATGTCACTAGACCTTTTTAATGTATAAAGGTTCAAGCTTTGAAAGAAAATGAGAGTTTTGAGTTAAACATATTCGAGTTCCCTGCGACGTCTCGAAGAGTGTTTTAAAGAGTAAATATTGAATCTTTGAATGAAATTACCTCAATCAAGGTACCTATTATGTCACTAGACCTTTTTAATGTATAAAGATTGAATATTTGTAAAGAACTACGAGTTTTGAGTTAAAGTTATTTGAGTTCCCTTTGACGTCACGAAGCGTGTTTTAATGAGTAAAGATTGAATCTTTGAACGAAATTATCTCAATCAATGTACCTATTATGTCAGTAGACCTTTTTAATGTATAAAGATGGAATCTTTGAAAAAAATGAGAGTATTGAGTTTAACTTATTCGAGTTACGTATGAAGTCGCGAAGAGTGTTTTAATGACCAAAGATTGAATCTTCGAATGAAAATTCCTCAATACAGGAACCTATTATGTTACTAGATCTTTTTGATGTATAAAGATTGAATCTTTGAAAGAAAATTAGTGTTTTGAGTTAAACTTATTCGAGTTCCTTTTGACATCCCGAAGAGTGTTTTAATGAATAAATATTGAATCTTTGAATGAAATTTCCTCAATCGAGGTACCTATTAAGTCACTAGAAATTTTGATTGTATAAAGATTGAATCTTTGAAAAGAAATGAGAGTTTTGAGTTAAAGCTATTCGAGTTCCCTTTGACGTCACGAAGAGTGTTTTAATGAGTAAAGATTGAATCTATGAATGAAATTACCTCAATCAAGGTACCTATTCTACCACTAGACCTTTGTACTGTATAAAGATTGAATCTTTGAAAGAAAATGAGTGTTTTGAGTTTAACTTATTCGAGTTACCTATGAAATCGCGAAGAGTGTTTTAATGACTGAAGATTGAATCTTTGAATGAAAAATACCACAATAAAGGTACCAATTCTGTTACTAGACCTTTCCAATGTATAAAGATTGAATCTTTGAAAGAAAATGAGATTTTTGGGTTAAACTTATTCGAGTTCCCTGTAACGTCCCGAAGAGTGTCTTAATGAGTAAAGATTGAATCATTGAATGAAATTACCTCAATCAAGGTAGCTATTACATCACTAGACCTTTTTAATTTTTAAAGATTGACGTTTTGAAAAGAAATGAGTGTTTCGAGTTAAAGTTATTCAAGTTCCCTTTGACGTCACGAAGAGTGTTTTAATGAGTAAAGATTGAATCTTTGAATGAAATTACCTCAATCAAGGTACCTATTCTGTCACTAAACCTTTTTAATGTATAAGGATTGAATCTTTGAAAGAACATGAGAGTTTTGAGCTCAACTTATTCGAGTTACCTATGAAGTTGCGAAGAGTGTTTTAATGACTAAAGATTGAATCTTTGAATGAAAATACCTCAATAAAGGTACTTATTTTGTTAGTAGACCTTTTTTAATGTATAAAGACTGTATCTTTGAAAGAAAATGAGAGTTTTGAGTTAAACTTATTCACGTTCCCTGTAACGTCCCAAAGAGTGTTTTAATGAGTAAATATTGAATCTTTGAATGTAATTACCTCAATCAAGGTAGCTGTTATGTCACTCGACCTTTTTAATGTACAAAGATTGAATCTTGGAAAGAAAGTGAGAGTTTTGAGTTTAACTTATTCGAGTTACCTATGAAGTCGCGAAGAGTGTTTTAATGAATAAAGATTGAATCTTTGAATGAAAACACCTCAATAAAGGTACCTGTTATGTTACTAGACCTTTTTAATGTCTAAAGATTGAATCTTTGGAATAAAATGATAGTTCTGAGTTCAACTTATTCGATTTACCTATGAAGTCGTGAACAGTGTTTTAATGACTAAATAATGAATCTTTGAATGAAAATACCTTAGTAAAGGTACCTATTATGTTACAAGACCTTTTTAATGTATAAAGATTGAATCTCGGAAAGAAAATGACTGTTTTGAGTTAAACTTATTCGAGTTCCCTATGACATCCCGAAGAGTATTTCAACGAGTAAAGATTGAATCTTTGATTGAAATTACTTGAATCAATGGACTTATTTTGTCCCCTGGACCTTTTATATATAAAGATTGAATCTTTAAAAAGAAGTGAGCGTTATGAGTTAGACCTATCCGAGTTCCCTATGACGTCCCGAATAGTGTTTTAACGCGTAAGGATTGAATCTTTGAATGAAATTACCTCAATAGAGGTACTTATTATGTCACTAGACCTTTTTAATGTATAAAGGTTCAAGCTTTGAAAGAAAATGAGAGTTTTGAGTTAAACATATTCGAGTTCCCAGCGACGTCTCGAAGAGTGTTTTAAAGAGTAAATATTGAATCTTTGAATGAAATTACCTCAATCAAGTTACCTATTATGTCACTAGACCTTTTTAATGTATAAAGATTGAATATTTGTAAAGAACTACGAGTTTTGAGTTAAAGTTATTTGAGTTCCCTTTGACGTCACGAAGCGTGTTTTAATGAGTAAAGATTGAATCTTTGAACGAAATTATCTCAATCAATGTTCCTATTATGTCAGTAGACCTTTTTAATGTATAAAGATGGAATCTTTGAAAGAAAGTGAGAGTTTTGAGTTTAACTTATTCGAGTTACCTATGAAGTCGCGAAGAGTGTTTTAATGAATAAAGATTGAATCTTTGAATGAAAACACCTCAATAAAGGTACCTATTATGTTACTAGACCTTTTTAATGTCTAAAGATTGAATCTTTGGAATAAAATGATAGTTCTGAGTTCAACTTATTCGATTTACCTATGAAGTCGTGAACAGTGTTTTAATGACTAAATAAAGAATCTTGGAATGAAAAAACCTTAGTAAAGGTACCTATTATGTTACAAGACCTTTTTAATGTATAAAGATTGAATCTTGGAAAGAAAATGACTGTCTTGAGTTAAACTTATTCGAGTTCCCTATGACATCCCGAAGAGTATTTCAACGAGTAAAGATTGAATCTTTGATTGAAATTACTTGAATCAAGGGACTTATTTTGTCCCCTGGACCTTTTATATATAAAGATTGAATCTTTAAAAAGAAGTGAGCGTTATGAGTTAAACCTATCCGAGTTCCCTATGACGTCCCGAATAGTGTTTTAACGCGTAAGGATTGAATATTTGTATGAAATTACCTCAATAGAGGTACTTATTATGTCACTAGACCTTTTTAATGTATAAAGGTTCAAGCTTTGAAAGAAAATGAGAGTTTTGAGTTAAACATATTCGAGTTCCCTGCGACGTCTCGAAGAGCGTTTTAAAGAGTAAATATTGAATCTTTGAATGAAATTACCTCAATCAAGGTACCTATTATGTCACTAGACCTTTTTAATGTATAAAGATTGAATATTTGTAAAGAACTACGAGTTTTGAGTTAAAGTTATTTGAGTTCCCTTTGACGTCACGAAGCGTGTTTTAATGAGTAAAGATTGAATCTTTGAACGAAATTATCTCAATCAATGTACCTATTATGTCAGTAGACCTTTTTAATGTATAAAGATGGAATCTTTGAAAAAAATGAGAGTATTGAGTTTAACTTATTCGAGTTACCTATAAAGTCGCGAAGAGTGTTTTAATGACCAAAGATTGAATCTTCGAATGAAAATTCCTCAATACAGGAACCTATTATGTTACTAGATCTTTTTGATGTATAAAGATTGAATCTTTGAAAGAAAATTAGTGTTTTGAGTTAAACTTATTCGAGTTCCTTTTGACATCCCGAAGAGTGTTTTAATGAATAAAGATTGAATCTTTGAATGAAATTACCTCAATCGAGGTACCTATTAAGTCACTAGAAATTTTGATTGTATAAAGATTGAATCTTTGAAAAGAAATGAGAGTTTTGAGTTAAAGCTATTCGAGTTCCCTTTGACGTCACGAAGAGTGTTTTAATGAGTAGAGATTGAATCTTTGAATGAAATTACCTCAATCAAGGTACCTATTCTACCACTAGACCTTTGTAATGTATAAAGATTGAATCTTTGAAAGAAAATGAGTGTTTTGAGTTTAACTTATTCGAGTTACCTATGAAATCGCGAAGAGTGTTTTAATGACTGAAGATTGAATCTTTGAATGAAAAATACCACAATAAAGGTACCAATTCTGTTACTAGACCTTTCCAATGTATAAAGATTGAATCTTTGAAAGAAAATGAGATTTTTGGGTTAAACTTATTCGAGTTCCCTGTAACGTCCCGAAGAGTGTCTTAATGAGTAAAGATTGAATCATTGAATGAAATTACCTCAATCAAGGTAGCTATTACATCACTAGACCTTTTTAATTTATAAAGATTGACGTTTTGAAAAGAAATGAGTGTTTCGAGTTAAAGTTATTCAAGTTCCCTTTGACGTCACAAAGAGTGTTTTAATGAGTAAAGATTGAATCTTTGAATGAAATTACCTCAATCAAGGTACCTATTCTGTCACTAAACCTTTTTAATGTATAAGAATTGAATCTTTGAAAGAACATGAGAGTTTTGAGCTCAACTTATTCGAGTTACCTATGAAGTTTCGAAGAGTGTTTTAATGACTAAAGATTGAATCTTTGAATGAAAATACCTCAATAAAGGTACTTATTTTGTTAGTAGACCTTTTTTAATGTTTAAAGACTGTATCTTTGAAAGAAAATGAGAGTTTTGAGTTAAACTTATTCACGTTCCCTGTAACGTCCCAAAGAGTGTTTTAATGAGTAAATATTGAATCTTTGAATGTAATTACCTCAATCAAGGTAGCTGTTATGTCACTAGACCTTTTTAATGTACAAAGATTGAATCTTGGAAAGAAAGTGAGAGTTTTGAGTTTAACTTATTCGAGTTACCTATGAAGTCGCGAAGAGTGTTTTAATGAATAAAGATTGAATCTTTGAATGAAAACACCTCAATAAAGGTACCTATTATGTTACTAGACCTTTTTAATGTCTAAAGATTGAATCTTTGGAATAAAATGATAGTTCGAAGTTTAACTTATTCGATTTACCTATGAAGTCGTGAACAGTGTTTTAATGACTAAATAATGAATCTTTGAATGAAAATACCTTAGTAAAGGTACCTATTATGTTACAAGACCTTTTTAATGTATAAAGATTGAATCTTGGAAAGAAAATAACTGTTTTGAGTTAAACTTATTTGAGTTCCCTATGACATCCCGAAGAGTATTTCAACGAGTAAAGATTGAATCTTTGATTGAAATTACTTGAATCAAGGGACTTATTTTGTCCCCTGGACCTTTTATATATAAAGATTGAATCTTTAAAAAGAAGTGAGCGTTATGAGTTAAACCTATCCGAGTTCCCTATGACGTCCCGAATAGTGTTTTAACGCGTAAGGATTGAATATTTGTATGAAATTACCTCAATAGAGGTACTTATTATGTCACTAGACCTTTTTAATGTATAAAGGTTCAAGCTTTGAAAGAAAATGAGAGTTTTGAGTTAAACATATTCGAGTTCCCAGCGACGTCTCGAAGAGTGTTTTAAAGAGTAAATATTGAATCTTTGAATGAAATTACCTCAATCAAGGTACCTATTATGTCACTAGACCTTTTTAATGTATAAAGATTGAATATTTGTAAAGAACTACGAGTTTTGAGTTAAAGTTATTTGAGTTCCCTTTGACGTCACGAAGCGTGTTTTAATGAGTAAAGATTGAATCTTTGAACGAAATTATCTCAATCAATGTACCTATTATGTCAGTACACCTTTTTAATGTATAAAGATGGAATCTTTTAAAAAAATGAGAGTATTGAGTTTAACTTATTCGAGTTACCTATGAAGTCGCGAAGAGTGTTTTAATGACCAAAGATTGAATCTTCGAATGAAAATTCCTCAATACAGGAACCTATTATGTTACTAGATCTTTTTGATGTATAAAGATTGAATCTTTGAAAGAAAATTAGTGTTTTGAGTTAAACTTATTCGAGTTCCTTTTGACATCCCGAAGAGTGTTTTAATGAATAAAGATTGAATCTTTGAATGAAATTACCTCAATCGAGGTACCTATTAAGTCACTAGAAATTTTGATTGTATAAAGATTGAATCTTTGAAAAGAAATGAGAGTTTTGAGTTAAAGCTATTCGAGTTCCCTTTGACGTCACGAAGAGTGTTTTAATGAGTAAAGATTGAATCTTTGAATGAAATTACCTCAATCAAGGTACCTATTCTACCACTAGACCTTTGTAATGTATAAAGATTGAATCTTTGAAAGAAAATGAGTGTTTTGAGTTTAACTTATTCGAGTTACCTATGAAATCGCGAAGAGTGTTTTAATGACTGAAGATTGAATCTTTGAATGAAAAATACCACAATAAAGGTACCAATTCTGTTACTAGACCTTTCCAATGTATAAAGATTGAATCTTTGAAAGAAAATGAGATTTTTGGGTTAAACTTATTCGAGTTCCCTGTAACGTCCCGAAGAGTGTCTTAATGAGTAAAGATTGAATCATTGAATGAAATTACCTCAATCAAGGTAGCTATTACATCACTAGACCTTTTTAATTTATAAAGATTGACGTTTTGAAAAGAAATGAGTGTTTCGAGTTAAAGTTATTCAAGTTCCCTTTGACGTCACGAAGAGTGTTTTAATGAGTAAAGATTGAATCTTTGAATGAAATTACCTCAATCAAGGTACCTATTCTGTCACTAAACCTTTTTAATGTATAAGGATTGAATCTTTGAAAGAACATGAGAGTTTTGAGCTCAACTTATTCGAGTTACCTATGAAGTTGCGAAGAGTGTTTTAATGACTAAAGATTGAATCTTTGAATGAAAATACCTCAATAAAGGTACTTATTTTGTTAGTAGACCTTTTTTAATGTTTAAAGACTGTATCTTTGAAAGAAAATGAGAGTTTTGAGTTAAACTTATTCACGTTCCCTGTAACGTCCCAAAGAGTGTTTTAATGAGTAAATATTGAATCTTTGAATGTAATTACCTCAATCAAGGTAGCTGTTATGTCACTAGACCTTTTTGATGTACAAAGATTGAATTTTGTTAAGAAAGTGAGAGTTTTGAGTTTAACTTATTCGAGTTACCTATGAAGTCGCGAAGAGTGTTTTAATGAATAAAGATTGAATCTTTGAATGAAAACACCTCAATAAAGGTACCTGTTATGTTACTAGACCTTTTTAATGTCTAAAGATTGAATCTTTGGAATAAAATGATAGTTCTGAGTTCAACTTATTCGATTTACCTATGAAGTCGTGAACAGTGTTTTAATGACTAAATAATGAATCTTTGAATGAAAATACCTTAGTAAAGGTACCTATTATGTTACAAGACCTTTTTAATGTATAAAGATTGAATCTCGGAAAGAAAATGACTGTTTTGAGTTAAACTTATTCGAGTTCCCTATGACATCCCGAAGAGTATTTCAACGAGTAAAGATTGAATCTTTGATTGAAATTACTTGAATCAAGGGACTTATTTTGTCCCCTGGACCTTTTATATATAAAGATTGAATCTTTAAAAAGAAGTGAGCGTTATGAGTTAGACCTATCCGAGTTCCCTATGACGTCCCGAATAGTGTTTTAACGCGTAAGGATTGAATCTTTGAATGAAATTACCTCAATAGAGGTACTTATTATGTCACTAGACCTTTTTAATGTATAAAGGTTCAAGCTTTGAAAGAAAATGAGAGTTTTGAGTTAAACATATTCGAGTTCCCAGCGACGTCTCGAAGAGTGTTTTAAAGAGTAAATATTGAATCTTTGAATGAAATTACCTCAATCAAGTTACCTATTATGTCACTAGACCTTTTTAATGTATAAAGATTGAATATTTGTAAAGAACTACGAGTTTTGAGTTAAAGTTATTTGAGTTCCCTTTGACGTCACGAAGCGTGTTTTAATGAGTAAAGATTGAATCTTTGAACGAAATTATCTCAATCAATGTTCCTATTATGTCAGTAGACCTTTTTAATGTATAAAGATGGAATCTTTGAAAGAAAGTGAGAGTTTTGAGTTTAACTTATTCGAGTTACCTATGAAGTCGCGAAGAGTGTTTTAATGAATAAAGATTGAATCTTTGAATGAAAACACCTCAATAAAGGTACCTATTATGTTACTAGACCTTTTTAATGTCTAAAGATTGAATCTTTGGAATAAAATGATAGTTCTGAGTTCAACTTATTCGATTTACCTATGAAGTCGTGAACAGTGTTTTAATGACTAAATAAAGAATCTTGGAATGAAAAAACCTTAGTAAAGGTACCTATTATGTTACAAGACCTTTTTAATGTATAAAGATTGAATCTTGGAAAGAAAATGACTGTCTTGAGTTAAACTTATTCGAGTTCCCTATGACATCCCGAAGAGTATTTCAACGAGTAAAGATTGAATCTTTGATTGAAATTACTTGAATCAAGGGACTTATTTTGTCCCCTGGACCTTTTATATATAAAGATTGAATCTTTAAAAAGAAGTGAGCGTTATGAGTTAAACCTATCCGAGTTCCCTATGACGTCCCGAATAGTGTTTTAACGCGTAAGGATTGAATATTTGTATGAAATTACCTCAATAGAGGTACTTATTATGTCACTAGACCTTTTTAATGTATAAAGGTTCAAGCTTTGAAAGAAAATGAGAGTTTTGAGTTAAACATATTCGAGTTCCCTGCGACGTCTCGAAGAGCGTTTTAAAGAGTAAATATTGAATCTTTGAATAAAATTACCTCAATCAAGGTACCTATTATGTCACTAGACCTTTTTAATGTATAAAGATTGAATATTTGTAAAGAACTACGAGTTTTGAGTTAAAGTTATTTGAGTTCCCTTTGACGTCACGAAGCGTGTTTTAATGAGTAAAGATTGAATCTTTGAACGAAATTATCTCAATCAATGTACCTATTATGTCAGTACACCTTTTTAATGTATAAAGATGGAATCTTTGAAAAAAATGAGAGTATTGAGTTTAACTTATTCGAGTTACCTATAAAGTCGCGAAGAGTGTTTTAATGACCAAAGATTGAATCTTCGAATGAAAATTCCTCAATACAGGAACCTATTATGTTACTAGATCTTTTTGATGTATAAAGATTGAATCTTTGAAAGAAAATTAGTGTTTTGAGTTAAACTTATTCGAGTTCCTTTTGACATCCCGAAGAGTGTTTTAATGAATAAAGATTGAATCTTTGAATGAAATTACCTCAATCGAGGTACCTATTAAGTCACTAGAAATTTTGATTGTATAAAGATTGAATCTTTGAAAAGAAATGAGAGTTTTGAGTTAAAGCTATTCGAGTTCCCTTTGACGTCACGAAGAGTGTTTTAATGAGTAGAGATTGAATCTTTGAATGAAATTACCTCAATCAAGGTACCTATTCTACCACTAGACCTTTGTAATGTATAAAGATTGAATCTTTGAAAGAAAATGAGTGTTTTGAGTTTAACTTATTCGAGTTACCTATGAAATCGCGAAGAGTGTTTTAATGACTGAAGATTGAATCTTTGAATGAAAAATACCACAATAAAGGTACCAATTCTGTTACTAGACCTTTCCAATGTATAAAGATTGAATCTTTGAAAGAAAATGAGATTTTTGGGTTAAACTTATTCGAGTTCCCTGTAACGTCCCGAAGAGTGTCTTAATGAGTAAAGATTGAATCATTGAATGAAATTACCTCAATCAAGGTAGCTATTACATCACTAGACCTTTTTAATTTATAAAGATTGACGTTTTGAAAAGAAATGAGTGTTTCGAGTTAAAGTTATTCAAGTTCCCTTTGACGTCACAAAGAGTGTTTTAATGAGTAAAGATTGAATCTTTGAATGAAATTACCTCAATCAAGGTACCTATTCTGTCACTAAACCTTTTTAATGTATAAGAATTGAATCTTTGAAAGAACATGAGAGTTTTGAGCTCAACTTATTCGAGTTACCTATGAAGTTTCGAAGAGTGTTTTAATGACTAAAGATTGAATCTTTGAATGAAAATACCTCAATAAAGGTACTTATTTTGTTAGTAGACCTTTTTTAATGTTTAAAGACTGTATCTTTGAAAGAAAATGAGAGTTTTGAGTTAAACTTATTCACGTTCCCTGTAACGTCCCAAAGAGTGTTTTAATGAGTAAATATTGAATCTTTGAATGTAATTACCTCAATCAAGGTAGCTGTTATGTCACTAGACCTTTTTAATGTACAAAGATTGAATCTTGGAAAGAAAGTGAGAGTTTTGAGTTTAACTTATTCGAGTTACCTATGAAGTCGCGAAGAGTGTTTTAATGAATAAAGATTGAATCTTTGAATGAAAACACCTCAATAAAGGTACCTATTATGTTACTAGACCTTTTTAATGTCTAAAGATTGAATCTTTGGAATAAAATGATAGTTCGAAGTTCAACTTATTCGATTTACCTATGAAGTCGTGAACAGTGTTTTAATGACTAAATAATGAATCTTTGAATGAAAATACCTTAGTAAAGGTACCTATTATGTTACAAGACCTTTTTAATGTATAAAGATTGAATCTTGGAAAGAAAATAACTGTTTTGAGTTAAACTTATTTGAGTTCCCTATGACATCCCGAAGAGTATTTCAACGAGTAAAGATTGAATCTTTGATTGAAATTACTTGAATCAAGGGACTTATTTTGTCCCCTGGACCTTTTATATATAAAGATTGAATCTTTAAAAAGAAGTGAGCGTTATGAGTTAAACCTATCCGAGTTCCCTATGACGTCCCGAATAGTGTTTTAACGCGTAAGGATTGAATATTTGTATGAAATTACCTCAATAGAGGTACTTATTATGTCACTAGACCTTTTTAATGTATAAAGGTTCAAGCTTTGAAAGAAAATGAGAGTTTTGAGTTAAACATATTCGAGTTCCCAGCGACGTCTCGAAGAGTGTTTTAAAGAGTAAATATTGAATCTTTGAATGAAATTACCTCAATCAAGGTACCTATTATGTCACTAGACCTTTTTAATGTATAAAGATTGAATATTTGTAAAGAACTACGAGTTTTGAGTTAAAGTTATTTGAGTTCCCTTTGACGTCACGAAGCGTGTTTTAATGAGTAAAGATTGAATCTTTGAACGAAATTATCTCAATCAATGTACCTATTATGTCAGTACACCTTTTTAATGTATAAAGATGGAATCTTTGAAAAAAATGAGAGTATTGAGTTTAACTTATTCGAGTTACCTATAAAGTCGCGAAGAGTGTTTTAATGACCAAAGATTGAATCTTCGAATGAAAATTCCTCAATACAGGAACCTATTATGTTACTAGATCTTTTTGATGTATAAAGATTGAATCTTTGAAAGAAAATTAGTGTTTTGAGTTAAACTTATTCGAGTTCCTTTTGACATCCCGAAGAGTGTTTTAATGAATAAAGATTGAATCTTTGAATGAAATTACCTCAATCGAGGTACCTATTAAGTCACTAGAAATTTTGATTGTATAAAGATTGAATCTTTGAAAAGAAATGAGAGTTTTGAGTTAAAGCTATTCGAGTTCCCTTTGACGTCACGAAGAGTGTTTTAATGAGTAGAGATTGAATCTTTGAATGAAATTACCTCAATCAAGGTACCTATTCTACCACTAGACCTTTGTAATGTATAAAGATTGAATCTTTGAAAGAAAATGAGTGTTTTGAGTTTAACTTATTCGAGTTACCTATGAAATCGCGAAGAGTGTTTTAATGACTGAAGATTGAATCTTTGAATGAAAAATACCACAATAAAGGTACCAATTCTGTTACTAGACCTTTCCAATGTATAAAGATTGAATCTTTGAAAGAAAATGAGATTTTTGGGTTAAACTTATTCGAGTTCCCTGTAACGTCCCGAAGAGTGTCTTAATGAGTAAAGATTGAATCATTGAATGAAATTACCTCAATCAAGGTAGCTATTACATCACTAGACCTTTTTAATTTATAAAGATTGACGTTTTGAAAAGAAATGAGTGTTTCGAGTTAAAGTTATTCAAGTTCCCTTTGACGTCACAAAGAGTGTTTTAATGAGTAAAGATTGAATCTTTGAATGAAATTACCTCAATCAAGGTACCTATTCTGTCACTAAACCTTTTTAATGTATAAGAATTGAATCTTTGAAAGAACATGAGAGTTTTGAGCTCAACTTATTCGAGTTACCTATGAAGTTTCGAAGAGTGTTTTAATGACTAAAGATTGAATCTTTGAATGAAAATACCTCAATAAAGGTACTTATTTTGTTAGTAGACCTTTTTTAATGTTTAAAGACTGTATCTTTGAAAGAAAATGAGAGTTTTGAGTTAAACTTATTCACGTTCCCTGTAACGTCCCAAAGAGTGTTTTAATGAGTAAATATTGAATCTTTGAATGTAATTACCTCAATCAAGGTAGCTGTTATGTCACTAGACCTTTTTAATGTACAAAGATTGAATCTTGGAAAGAAAGTGAGAGTTTTGAGTTTAACTTATTCGAGTTACCTATGAAGTCGCGAAGAGTGTTTTAATGAATAAAGATTGAATCTTTGAATGAAAACACCTCAATAAAGGTACCTATTATGTTACTAGACCTTTTTAATGTCTAAAGATTGAATCTTTGGAATAAAATGATAGTTCGAAGTTCAACTTATTCGATTTACCTATGAAGTCGTGAACAGTGTTTTAATGACTAAATAATGAATCTTTGAATGAAAATACCTTAGTAAAGGTACCTATTATGTTACAAGACCTTTTTAATGTATAAAGATTGAATCTTGGAAAGAAAATAACTGTTTTGAGTTAAACTTATTTGAGTTCCCTATGACATCCCGAAGAGTATTTCAACGAGTAAAGATTGAATCTTTGATTGAAATTACTTGAATCAAGGGACTTATTTTGTCCCCTGGACCTTTTATATATAAAGATTGAATCTTTAAAAAGAAGTGAGCGTTATGAGTTAAACCTATCCGAGTTCCCTATGACGTCCCGAATAGTGTTTTAACGCGTAAGGATTGAATATTTGTATGAAATTACCTCAATAGAGGTACTTATTATGTCACTAGACCTTTTTAATGTATAAAGGTTCAAGCTTTGAAAGAAAATGAGAGTTTTGAGTTAAACATATTCGAGTTCCCAGCGACGTCTCGAAGAGTGTTTTAAAGAGTAAATATTGAATCTTTGAATGAAATTACCTCAATCAAGGTACCTATTATGTCACTAGACCTTTTTAATGTATAAAGATTGAATATTTGTAAAGAACTACGAGTTTTGAGTTAAAGTTATTTGAGTTCCCTTTGACGTCACGAAGCGTGTTTTAATGAGTAAAGATTGAATCTTTGAACGAAATTATCTCAATCAATGTACCTATTATGTCAGTACACCTTTTTAATGTATAAAGATGGAATCTTTTAAAAAAATGAGAGTATTGAGTTTAACTTATTCGAGTTACCTATGAAGTCGCGAAGAGTGTTTTAATGACCAAAGATTGAATCTTCGAATGAAAATTCCTCAATACAGGAACCTATTATGTTACTAGATCTTTTTGATGTATAAAGATTGAATCTTTGAAAGAAAATTAGTGTTTTGAGTTAAACTTATTCGAGTTCCTTTTGACATCCCGAAGAGTGTTTTAATGAATAAAGATTGAATCTTTGAATGAAATTACCTCAATCGAGGTACCTATTAAGTCACTAGAAATTTTGATTGTATAAAGATTGAATCTTTGAAAAGAAATGAGAGTTTTGAGTTAAAGCTATTCGAGTTCCCTTTGACGTCACGAAGAGTGTTTTAATGAGTAAAGATTGAATCTTTGAATGAAATTACCTCAATCAAGGTACCTATTCTACCACTAGACCTTTGTAATGTATAAAGATTGAATCTTTGAAAGAAAATGAGTGTTTTGAGTTTAACTTATTCGAGTTACCTATGAAATCGCGAAGAGTGTTTTAATGACTGAAGATTGAATCTTTGAATGAAAAATACCACAATAAAGGTACCAATTCTGTTACTAGACCTTTCCAATGTATAAAGATTGAATCTTTGAAAGAAAATGAGATTTTTGGGTTAAACTTATTCGAGTTCCCTATAACGTCCCGAAGAGTGTCTTAATTAGTAAAGATTGAATCATTGAATGAAATTACCTCAATCAAGGTAGCTATTACATCACTAGACCTTTTTAATTTATAAAGATTGACGTTTTGAAAAGAAATGAGTGTTTCGAGTTAAAGTTATTCAAGTTCCCTTTGACGTCACGAAGAGTGTTTTAATGAGTAAAGATTGAATCTTTGAATGAAATTACCTCAATCAAGGTACCTATTCTGTCACTAAACCTTTTTAATGTATAAGGATTGAATCTTTGAAAGAACATGAGAGTTTTGAGCTCAACTTATTCGAGTTACCTATGAAGTTGCGAAGAGTGTTTTAATGACTAAAGATTGAATCTTTGAATGAAAATACCTCAATAAAGGTACTTATTTTGTTAGTAGACCTTTTTTAATGTTTAAAGACTGTATCTTTGAAAGAAAATGAGAGTTTTGAGTTAAACTTATTCACGTTCCCTGTAACGTCCCAAAGAGTGTTTTAATGAGTAAATATTGAATCTTTGAATGTAATTACCTCAATCAAGGTAGCTGTTATGTCACTAGACCTTTTTGATGTACAAAGATTGAATCTTGGAAAGAAAGTGAGAGTTTTGAGTTTAACTTATTCGAGTTACCTATGAAGTCGCGAAGAGTGTTTTAATGAATAAAGATTGAATCTTTGAATGAAAACACCTCAATAAAGGTACCTATTATGTTACTAGACCTTTTTAATGTCTAAAGATTGAATCTTTGGAATAAAATGATAGTTCGAAGTTCAACTTATTCGATTTACCTATGAAGTCGTGAATAGTGTTTTAATGACTAAATAAGGAATCTTTGAATGAAAATACCTTAGTAAAGGTACCTATTATGTTACAAGACCTTTTTAATGTATAAAGATTGAATCTTGGAAAGAAAATAACTGTTTTGAGTTAAACTTATTCGAGTTCCCTATGACATCCCGAAGAGTATTTCAACGAGTAAAGATTGAATCTTTGATTGAAATTACTTGAATCAAGGGACTTATTTCGTCCCCTGGACCTTTTATATATAAAGATTGAATCTTTAAAAAGAAGTGAGCGTTATGAGTTAAACCTATCCGAGTTCCTTATGACGTCCCGAATAGTGTTTTAACGCGTAAGGATTGAATCTTTGTATGAAATTACCTCAATAGAGGCACTTATTATGTCACTAGACCTTTTTAATGTATAAAGGTTCAAGCTTTGAAAGAAAATGAGAGTTTTGAGTTAAACATATTCGAGTTCCCAGCGACGTCTCGAAGAGTGTTTTAAAGAGTAAATATTGAATCTTTGAATGAAATTACCTCAATCAAGGTACCTATTATGTCACTAGACCTTTTTAATGTATAAAGATTGAATATTTGTAAAGAACTACGAGTTTTGAGTTAAAGTTATTTGAGTTCCCTTTGACGTCACGAAGCGTGTTTTAATGAGTAAAGATTGAATCTTTGAACGAAATTATCTCAATCAATGTTCCTATTATGTCAGTAGACCTTTTTAATGTATAAAGATGGAATCTTTGAAAGAAAGTGAGAGTTTTGAGTTTAACTTATTCGAGTTACCTATGAAGTCGCGAAGAGTGTTTTAATGAATAAAGATTGAATCTTTGAATGAAAACACCTCAATAAAGGTACCTATTATGTTACTAGACCTTTTTAATGTCTAAAGATTGAATCTTTGGAATAAAATGATAGTTCTGAGTTCAACTTATTCGATTTACCTATGAAGTCGTGAACAGTGTTTTAATGACTAAATAAAGAATCTTGGAATGAAAAAACCTTAGTAAAGGTACCTATTATGTTACAAGACCTTTTTAATGTATAAAGATTGAATCTTGGAAAGAAAATGACTGTCTTGAGTTAAACTTATTCGAGTTCCCTATGACATCCCGAAGAGTATTTCAACGAGTAAAGATTGAATCTTTGATTGAAATTACTTGAATCAAGGGACTTATTTTGTCCCCTGGACCTTTTATATATAAAGATTGAATCTTTAAAAAGAAGTGAGCGTTATGAGTTAAACCTATCCGAGTTCCCTATGACGTCCCGAATAGTGTTTTAACGCGTAAGGATTGAATCTTTGTATGAAATTACCTCAATAGAGGTACTTATTATGTCACTAGACCTTTTTAATGTATAAAGGTTCAAGCTTTGAAAGAAAATGAGAGTTTTGAGTTAAACATATTCGAGTTCCCTGCGACGTCTCGAAGAGCGTTTTAAAGAGTAAATATTGAATCTTTGAATGAAATTACCTCAATCAAGGTACCTATTATGTCACTAGACCTTTTTAATGTATAAAGATTGAATATTTGTAAAGAACTACGAGTTTTGAGTTAAAGTTATTTGAGTTCCCTTTGACGTCACGAAGCGTGTTTTAATGAGTAAAGATTGAATCTTTGAACGAAATTATCTCAATCAATGTACCTATTATGTCAGTACACCTTTTTAATGTATAAAGATGGAATCTTTGAAAAAAATGAGAGTATTGAGTTTAACTTATTCGAGTTACCTATGAAGTCGCGAAGAGTGTTTTAATGACCAAAGATTGAATCTTCGAATGAAAATTCCTCAATACAGGAACCTATTATGTTACTAGATCTTTTTGATGTATAAAGATTGAATCTTTGAAAGAAAATTAGTGTTTTGAGTTAAACTTATTCGAGTTCCTTTTGACATCCCGAAGAGTGTTTTAATGAATAAAGATTGAATCTTTGAATGAAATTACCTCAATCGAGGTACCTATTAAGTCACTAGAAATTTTGATTGTATAAAGATTGAATCTTTGAAAAGAAATGAGAGTTTTGAGTTAAAGCTATTCGAGTTCCCTTTGACGTCACGAAGAGTGTTTTAATGAGTAAAGATTGAATCTTTGAATGAAATTACCTCAATCAAGGTACCTATTCTACCACTAGACCTTTGTAATGTATAAAGATTGAATCTTTGAAAGAAAATGAGTGTTTTGAGTTTAACTTATTCGAGTTACCTATGAAATCGCGAAGAGTGTTTTAATGACTGAAGATTGAATCTTTGAATGAAAAATACCACAATAAAGGTACCAATTCTGTTACTAGACCTTTCCAATGTATAAAGATTGAATCTTTGAAAGAAAATGAGATTTTTGGGTTAAACTTATTCGAGTTCCCTGTAACGTCCCGAAGAGTGTCTTAATGAGTAAAGATTGAATCATTGAATGAAATTACCTCAATCAAGGTAGCTATTACATCACTAGACCTTTTTAATTTATAAAGATTGACGTTTTGAAAAGAAATGAGTGTTTCGAGTTAAAGTTATTCAAGTTCCCTTTGACGTCACGAAGAGTGTTTTAATGAGTAAAGATTGAATCTTTGAATGAAATTACCTCAATCAAGGTACCTATTCTGTCACTAAACCTTTTTAATGTATAAGGATTGAATCTTTGAAAGAACATGAGAGTTTTGAGCTCAACTTATTCGAGTTACCTATGAAGTTGCGAAGAGTGTTTTAATGACTAAAGATTGAATCTTTGAATGAAAATACCTCAATAAAGGTACTTATTTTGTTAGTAGACCTTTTTTAATGTTTAAAGACTGTATCTTTGAAAGAAAATGAGAGTTTTGAGTTAAACTTATTCACGTTCCCTGTAACGTCCCAAAGAGTGTTTTAATGAGTAAATATTGAATCTTTGAATGTAATTACCTCAATCAAGGTAGCTGTTATGTCACTAGACCTTTTTAATGTACAAAGATTGAATCTTGGAAAGAAAGTGAGAGTTTTGAGTTTAACTTATTCGAGTTACCTATGAAGTCGCGAAGAGTGTTTTAATGAATAAAGATTGAATCTTTGAATGAAAACACCTCAATAAAGGTACCTATTATGTTACTAGATCTTTTTAATGTCTAAAGATTGAATCTTTGGAATAAAATGATAGTTCGAAGTTCAACTTATTCCATTTACCTATGAAGTCGTGAACAGTGTTTTAATGACTAAATAATAAATCTTTGAATGAAAATACCTTAGTAAAGGTACCTATTATGTTACAAGACCTTTTTAATGTATAAAGATTGAATCTTGGAAAGAAAATAACTGTTTTGAGTTAAACTTATTCGAGTTCCCTATGACATCCCGAAGAGTATTTCAACGAGTAAAGATTGAATCTTTGATTGAAATTACTTGAATCAAGGGACTTATTTTGTCCCCTGGACCTTTTATATATAAAGATTGAATCTTTAAAAAGAAGTGAGCGTTATGAGTTAAACCTATCCGAGTTCCCTATGACGTCCCGAATAGTGTTTTAACGCGTAAAGATTGAATCTTTGTATGAAATTACCTCAATAGAGGTACTTATTATGTCACTAGACCTTTTTAATGTATAAAGGTTCAAGCTTTGAAAGAAAATGAGAGTTTTGAGTTGAACATATTCGAGTTCCCAGCGACGTCTCGAAGAGTGTTTTAAAGAGTAAATATTGAATCTTTGAATGAAATTACCTCAATCAAGGTACCTATTATGTCACTAGATTTTTTTAATGTATAAAGATTGAATATTTGTAAAGAACTACGAGTTTTGAGTTAAAGTTATTTGAGTTCCCTTTGACGTCACGAAGCGTGTTTTAATGAGTAAAGATTGAATCTTTGAACGAAATTATCTCAATCAATGTTCCTATTATGTCAGTAAACCTTTTTAATGTATAAAGATGGAATCTTTAAAAGAAAGTGGGAGTTTTGAGTTTAACTTATTCGAGTTACCTATGAAGTCGCGAAGAGTGTTTTAATGAATAAAGATTGAATCTTCGAATGAAAACACCTCAACAAAGGTACCTATTATGTTACTAGACCTTTTTAATGTCTAAAGATTGAATCTTTGGAATAAAATGATAGTTCTGAGTTCAACTTATTCGATTTACCTATGAAGTCGTGAACAGTGTTTTAATGACTAAATAAAGAATCTTTGAATGAAAATACCTTAGTAAAGGTACCTATTATGTTACAAGACCTTTTTAATGTATAAAGATTGAATCTTGGAAAGAAAATGACTGTCTTGAGTTAAACTTATTCGAGTTCCCTATGACAACCCGAAGAGTATTTCAACGAGTAAAGATTGAATCTTTGATTGAAATTACTTGAATCAAGGGACTTATTTTGTCCCCTGGACTTTTTATATATAAAGATTGAATCTTTAAAAAGAAGTGAGCGTTATGAGTTAAACCTATCCGAGTTCCCTATGACGTCCCGAATAGTGTTTTAACGCGTAAGGATTGAATCTTTGTATGAAATTACCTCAATAGAGGTACTTATTATGTCACTAGACCTTTTTAATGTATAAAGGTTCAACCTTTGAAAGAAAATGAGAGTTTTGAGTTAAACATATTCGAGTTCCCTGCGACGTCTCGAAGAGCGTTTTAAAGAGTAAATATTGAATCTTTGAATGAAATTACCTCAATCAAGGTACCTATTATGTCACTAGACCTTTTTAATGTATAAAGATTGAATATTTGTAAAGAACTACGAGTTTTGAGTTAAAGTTATTTGAGTTCCCTTTGACGTCACGAAGCGTGTTTTAATGAGTAAAGATTGAATCTTTGAACGAAATTATCTCAATCAATGTACCTATTATGTCAGTAGACCTTTTTAATGTATAAAGATGGAATCTTTGAAAAAGATGAGAGTATTGAGTTTAACTTATTCGAGTTACCTATGAAGTCGCGAAGAGTGTTTTAATGACCAAAGATTGAATCTTCGAATGAAAATTCCTCAATACAGGAACCTATTATGTTACTAGATCTTTTTGATGCATAAAGATTGAATCTTTAAAAGAAAATTAGAGTTTTGAGTTAAACTTATTCGAGTTCCTTTTGACATCCCGAAGAGTATTTTAATGAATAAAGATTGAATCTTTGAATGAAATTACCTCAATCGAGGTACCTATTAAGTCACTAGAAATTTTGATTGTATAAAGATTGAATCTTTGAAAAGAAATGAGAGTTTTGAGTTAAAGCTATTCGAGTTCCCTTTGACGTCACGAAGAGTGTTTTAATGAGTAAAGATTGAATCTTTGAATGAAATTACCTCAATCAAGGTACCTATTCTACCACTAGACCTTTGTAATGTATAAAGATTGAATCTTTGAAAGAAAATGAGTGTTTTGAGTTTAACTTATTCGAGTTATCTACGAAATCGCGAAGAGTGTTTTAATGACTGAAGATTGAATCTTTGAAGGAAAAATACCACAATAAAGGTACCAATTCTGTTACTAGACCTTTCCAATGTATAAAGATTGAATCTTTGAAAGAAAATGAGATTTTTGGGTTAAACTTATTCGAGTTCCCTGTAACGTCCCGAAGAGTGTCTTAATGAGTAAAGATTGAATCATTGAATGAAATTACCTCAATCAAGGTAGCTATTACATCACTAGACCTTTTTAATTTATAAAGATTGACGTTTTGAAAAGAAATGAGTGTTTCGAGTTAAAGTTATTCAAGTTCCCTTTGACGTCACGAAGAGTGTTTTAATGAGTAAAGATTGAATCTTTGAATGAAATTACCTCAATCAAGGTACCTATTCTGTCACTAAACCATTTTAATGTATAAGGATTGAATCTTTGAAAGAACATGAGAGTTTTGAGCTCAACTTATTCGAGTTACCTATGAAGTTGCGAAGAGTGTTTTAATGACTAAAGATTGAATCTTTGAATGAAAATACCTCAATAAAGGTACTTATTTTGTTAGTAGACCTTTTTTAATGTATAAAGACTGTATCTTTGAAAGAAAATGAGAGTTTTGAGTTAAACTTATTCACGTTCCCTGTAACGTCCCAAAGAGTGTTTTAATGAGTAAATATTGAATCTTTGAATGTAATTACCTCAATCAAGGTAGCTGTTATGTCACTAGACCTTTTTGATGTACAAAGATTGAATCTTGGAAAGAAAGTGAGAGTTTTGAGTTTAACTTATTCGAGTTACCTATGAAGTCGCGAAGAGTGTTTTAATGAATAAAGATTGAATCTTTGAATGAAAACACCTCAATAAAGGTACCTATTATGTTACTAGACCTTTTTAATGTCTAAAGATTGAATCTTTGGAATAAAATGATAGTTCGAAGTTCAACTTATTCGATTTACCTATGAAGTCGTGAACAGTGTTTTAATGACTAAATAATGAATCTTTGAATGAAAATACCTTAGTAAAGGTACCTATTATGTTACAAGACCTTTTTAATGTATAAAGATTGAATCTTGGAAAGAAAATAACTGTTTTGAGTTAAACTTATTCGAGTTCCCTATGACATCCCGAAGAGTATTTCAACGAGTAAAGATTGAATCTTTGATTGAAATTACTTGAATCAAGGGACTTATTTCGTCCCCTGGACCTTTTATATATAAAGATTGGATCTTTAAAAAGAAGTGAGCGTTATGAGTTAAACCTATCCGAGTTCCTTATGACGTCCCGAATAGTGTTTTAACGCGTAAGGATTGAATCTTTGTATGAAATTACCTCAATAGAGGCACTTATTATGTCACTAGACCTTTTTAATGTATAAAGGTTCAAGCTTTGAAAGAAAATGAGAGTTTTGAGTTAAACATATTCGAGTTCCCAGCGACGTCTCGAAGAGTGTTTTAAAGAGTAAATATTGAATCTTTGAATGAAATTACCTCAATCAAGGTACCTATTATGTCACTAGACCTTTTTAATGTATAAAGATTGAATATTTGTAAAGAACTACGAGTTTTGAGTTAAAGTTATTTGAGTTCCCTTTGACGTCACGAAGCGTGTTTTAATGAGTAAAGATTGAATCTTTGAACGAAATTATCTCAATCAATGTTCCTATTATGTCAGTAGACCTTTTTAATGTATAAAGATGGAATCTTTGAAAGAAAGTGAGAGTTTTGAGTTTAACTTATTCGAGTTACCTATGAAGTCGCGAAGAGTGTTTTAATGAATAAAGATTGAATCTTTGAATGAAAACACCTCAATAAAGGTACCTATTATGTTACTAGACCTTTTTAATGTCTAAAGATTGAATCTTTGGAATAAAATGATAGTTCTGAGTTCAACTTATTCGATTTACCTATGAAGTCGTGAACAGTGTTTTAATGACTAAATAATGAATCTTTGAATGAAAATACCTTAATAAAGGTACCTATTATGTTACAAGACCTTTTTAATGTATAAAGATTGAATCTCGGAAAGAAAATGACTGTTTTGAGTTAAACTTATTCGAGTTCCCTATGACATCCCGAAGAGTATTTCAACGAGTAAAGATTGAATCTTTGATTGAAATTACTTGAATCAAGGGACTTATTTTGTCCCCTGGACCTTTTATATATAAAGATTGAATCTTTAAAAAGAAGTGAGCGTTATGAGTTAAACCTATCCGAGTTCCCTATGACGTCCCGAATAGTGTTTTAACGCGTAAGGATTGAATCTTTGTATGAAATTACCTCAATAGAGGTACTTATTATGTCACTAGACCTTTTTAATGTATAAAGGTTCAAGCTTTGAAAGAAAATGAGAGTTTTGAGTTAAACATATTCGAGTTCCCTGCGACGTCTCGAAGAGTGTTTTAAAGAGTAAATATTGAATCTTTGAATGAAATTACCTCAATCAAGGTACCTATTATGTCACTAGACCTTTTTAATGTATAAAGATTGAATATTTGTAAAGAACTACGAGTTTTGAGTTAAAGTTATTTGAGTTCCCTTTGACGTCACGAAGCGTGTTTTAATGAGTAAAGATTGAATCTTTGAACGAAATTATCTCAATCAATGTACCTATTATGTCAGTACACCTTTTTAATGTATAAAGATGGAATCTTTGAAAAAAATGAGAGTATTGAGTTTAACTTTTTCGACTTACCTATGAAGTCGCGAAGAGTGTTTTAATGACCAAAGATTCAATCTTCGAATGAAAATTCCTCAATACAGGAACCTATTATGTTACTAGATCTTTTTGATGTATAAAGATTGAATCTTTGAAAGAAAATTAGTGTTTTGAGTTAAACTTATTCGAGTTCCTTTTGACATCCCGAAGAGTGTTTTAATGAATAAAGATTGAATCTTTGAATGAAATTACCTCAATCGAGGTACCTATTAAGTCACTAGAAATTTTGATTGTATAAAGATTGAATCTTTGAAAAGAAATGAGAGTTTTGAGTTAAAGCTATTCGAGTTCCCTTTGACGTCACGAAGAGTGTTTTAATGAGTAAAGATTGAATCTTTGAATGAAATTACTTCAATCAAGGTACCTATTCTACCACTAGACCTTTGTAATGTATAAAGATTGAATCTTTGAAAGAAAATGAGTGTTTTGAGTTTAACTTATTCGAGTTACCTATGAAATCGCGAAGAGTGTTTTAATGACTGAAGATTGAATCTTTGAATGAAAAATACCACAATAAAGGTACCAATTCTGTTACTAGACCTTTCCAATGTATAAAGATTGAATCTTTGAAAGAAAATGAGAATTTTGGGTTAAACTTATTCGAGTTCCCTGTAACGTCCCGAAGAGTGTCTTAATGAGTAAAGATTGAATCATTGAATGAAATTACCTCAATCAAGGTAGCTATTACATCACTAGACCTTTTTAATTTATAAAGATTGACGTTTTGAAAAGAAATGAGTGTTTCGAGTTAAAGTTATTCAAGTTCCCTTTGACGTCACGAAGAGTGTTTTAATGAGTAAAGATTGAATCTTTGAATGAAATTACCTCAATCAAGGTACCTATTCTGTCACTAAACCTTTTTAATGTATAAGGATTGAATCTTTGAAAGAACATGAGAGTTTTGAGCTCAACTTATTCGAGTTACCTATGAAGTTGCGAAGAGTGTTTTAATGACTAAAGATTGAATCTTTGAATGAAAATACCTCAATAAAGGTACTTATTTTGTTAGTAGACCTTTTTTAATGTTTAAAGACTGTATCTTTGAAAGAAAATGAGAGTTTTGAGTTAAACTTATTCACGTTCCCTGTAACGTCCCAAAGAGTGTTTTAATGAGCAAATATTGAATCTTTGAATGTAATTACCTCAATCAAGGTAGCTGTTATGTCACTAGACCTTTTTAATGTACAAAGATTGAATCTTGGAAAGAAAGTGAGAGTTTTGAGTTTAACTTATTCGAGTTACCTATGAAGTCGCGAAGAGTGTTTTAATGAATAAAGATTGAATCTTTGAATGAAAACACCTCAATAGAGGTACCTATTATGTTACTAGACCTTTTTAATGTCTAAAGATTGAATCTTTGGAATAAAATGATAGTTCGAAGTTCAACTTATTCGATTTACCTATGAAGTCGTGAACAGTGTTTTAATGACTAAATAATGAATCTTTGAATGAAAATACCTTAGTAAAGGTACCTATTATGTTACAAGACTTTTTTAATGTATAAAGATTGAATCTTGGAAAGAAAATAACTGTTTTGAGTTAAACTTATTCGAGTTCCCTATGACATCCCGAAGAGTATTTCAACGAGTAAAGATTGAATCTTTGATTGAAATTACTTGAATCAAGGGACTTATTTTGTCCCCTGGACCTTTTATATATAAAGATTGAATCTTTAAAAAGAAGTGAGCGTTATGAGTTAAACCTATCCGAGTTCCGTATGACGTCCCGAATAGTGTTTTAACGCGTAAGGATTGAATCTTTGTATGAAATTACCTCAATAGAGATACTTATTATGTCACTAGACCTTTTTAATGTATAAAGGTTCAAGCTTTGAAAGAAAATAAGAGTTTTGAGTTAAACATATTCGAGTTCCCAGCGACGTCTCGAAGAGTGTTTTAAAGAGTAAATATTGAATCTTTGAATGAAATTACCTCAATCAAGGTACCTATTATGTCACTAGACCTTTTTAATGTATAAAGATTGAATATTTGTAAAGAACTGCGAGTTTTGAGTTAAAGTTATTTGAGTTCCCTCTGACGTCACGAAGCGTGTTTTAATGAGTAAAGATTGAATCTTTGAACGAAATTATCTCAATCAATGTTCCTATTATGTCAGTAGACCTTTTTAATGTATAAAGATGGAATCTTTGAAAGAAAGTGAGAGTTTTGAGTTTAACTTATTCGAGTTACCTATGAAGTCGCGAAGAGTGTTTTAATGAATAAAGATTGAATCTTTGAATGAAAACACCTCAATAAAGGTACCTATTATATTACTAGACCTTTTTAATGTCTAAAGATTGAATCTTTGGAATAAAATGATAGTTCTGAGTTCAACTTATTCGATTTACCTATGAAGTCGTGAACAGTGTTTTAATGACTAAATAAAGAATCTTTGAATGAAAATACCTTAGTAAAGGTACCTATTCTGTTACAAGACCTTTTTAATGTATAAAGATTGAATCTTGGAAAGAAAATGACTGTTTTGAGTTAAACTTATTCGAGTTCCCTATGACGTCCCGAATCTTTGTATGAAATTACCTCAATAGAGGTACTTATTATGTCACTAGACCTTTTTAATGTATAAAGGTTCAAGATTTGAAAGAAAATGAGAGTTTTGAGTTAAACATATTCGAGTTCCCTGCGACGTCTCGAAGAGCGTTTTAAAGAGTAAATATTGAATCTTTGAATGAAATTACCTCAATCAAGGTACCTATTATGTCACTAGACCTTTTTAATGTATAAAGATTGAATATTTGTAAAGAACTACGAGTTTTGAGTTAAAGTTATTTGAGTTCCCTTTGACGTCACGAAGCGTGTTTTAATGAGTAAAGATTGAATCTTTGAACGAAATTATCTCAATCAATGTACCTATTATGTCAGTAGACCTTTTTAATGTATAAAGATGGAATCTTTGAAAAAAATGAGAGTATTGAGTTTAACTTATTCGAGTTACCTATGAAGTCGCGAAGAGTGTTTTAATGACCAAAGATTGAATCTTCGAATGAAAATTCCTCAATACAGGAACCTATTATGTTACTAGATCTTTTTGATGTATAAAGATTGAATCTTTGAAAGAAAATTAGAGTTTTGAGTTAAACTTATTCGAGTTCCTTTTGACATCCCGAAGAGTGTTTTAATGAATAAAGATTGAATCTTTGAATGAAATTACCTCAATCGAGGTACCTATTAAGTCACTAGAAATTTTGATTGTATAAAGATTGAATCTTTGAAAAGAAATGAGAGTTTTGAGTTAAAGCTATTCGAGTTCCCTTTGACATCACGAAGAGTGTTTTAATGAGTAAAGATTGAATCTTTGAATGAAATTACCTCAATCAAGGTACCTATTCTACCACTAGACCTTTGTAATGTATAAAGATTGAATCTTTGAAAGAAAATGAGTGTTTTGAGTTTAACTTATTCGAGTTACCTAAGAAATCGCGAAGAGTGTTTTAATGACTGAAGATTGAGTCTTTGAATGAAAAATACCACAATAAAGGTACCAATTCTGTTACTAGAACTTTCCAATGTATAAAGATTGAATCTTTGAAAGAAAATGAGATTTTTGGGTTAAACTTATTCGAGTTCCCTGTAACGTCCCGAAGAGTGTCTTAATGAGTAAAGATTGAATCATTGAATGAAATTACCTCAATCAAGGTAGCTATTACATCACTAGACCTTTTTAATTTATAAAGATTGACGTTTTGAAAAGAAATGAGTGTTTCGAGTTAAAGTTATTCAAGTTCCCTTTGACGTCACGAAGAGTGTTTTAATGAGTAAAGATTGAATCTTTGAATGAAATTACCTCAATCAAGGTACCTATTCTGTCACTAAACCTTTTTAATGTATAAGGATTGAATCTTTGAAAGAACATGAGAGTTTTGAGCTCAACTTATTCGAGTTACCTATGAAGTTGCGAAGAGTGTTTTAATGACTAAAGATTGAATCTTTGAATGAAAATACCTCAATAAAGGTACTTATTTTGTTAGTAGACCTTTTTTAATGTATAAAGACTGTATCTTTGAAAGAAAATGAGAGTTTTGAGTTAAACTTATTCACGTTCCCTGTAACGTCCCAAAGAGTGTTTTAATGAGTAAATATTGAATCTTTGAATGTAATTACCTCAATCAAGGTAGCTGTTATGTCACTAGACCTTTTTAATGTACAAAGATTGAATCTTGGAAAGAAAGTGAGAGTTTTGAGTTTAACTTATTCGAGTTACCTATGAAGTCGCGAAGAGTGTTTTAGTGAATAAAGATTGAATCTTTGAATGAAAACACCTCAATAAAGGTACCTATTATGTTACTAGACCTTTTTAATGTCTAAAGATTGAATCTTTGGAATAAAATGATAGTTCTGAGTTCAACTTATTCGATTTACCTATGAAGTCGTGAACAGTGTTTTAATGACTAAATAATGAATCTTTGAATGAAAATACCTTAGTAAAGGTACCTATTATGTTACAAGACCTTTTTAATGTATAAAGATTGAATCTCGGAAAGAAAATGACTGTTTTGAGTTAAACTTATTCTAGTTCCCTATGACATCCCGAAGAGTATTTCAACGAGTAAAGATTGAATCTTTGATTGAAATTACTTGAATCAAGGGACTTATTTTGTCCCCTGGACCTTTTATATATAAAGATTGAATCTTTAAAAAGAAGTGAGCGTTATGAGTTAAACCTATCCGAGTTCCCTATAACGTCCCGAATAGTGTTTTAACGCGTAAGGATTGAATCTTTGTATGAAATTACCTCAATAGAGGTACTTATTATGTCACTAGACCATTTTAATGTATAAAGGTTCAAGCTTTGAAAGAAAATGAGAGTTTTGAGTTAAACATATTCGAGTTCCCTGCGACGTCTCGAAGAGTGTTTTAAAGAGTAAATATTGAATCTTTGAATGAAATTACCTCAATCAAGGTACCTATTATGTCACTAGACCTTTTTAATGTATAAAGATTGAATATTTGTAAAGAACTACGAGTTTTGAGTTAAAGTTATTTGAGTTCCCTTTGACGTCACGAAGCGTGTTTTAATGAGTAAAGATTGAATCTTTGAACGAAATTATCTCAATCAATGTACCTATTATGTCAGTAGACCTTTTTAATGTATAAAGATGGAATCTTTGAAAAAAATGAGAGTATTGAGTTTAACTTATTCGAGTTACCTATGAAGTCGCGAAGAGTGTTTTAATGACCAAAGATTGAATCTTCGAATGAAAATTCCTAAATACAGGAACCTAATATGTTACTAGATCTTTTTGATGTATAAAGATTGAATCTTTGAAAGAAAATTAGTGTTTTGAGTTAAACTTATTCGAGTTCCTTTTGACATCCCGAAGAGTGTTTTAATGAATAAAGATTGAATCTTTGAATGAAATTACCTCAATCGAGGTACCTATTAAGTCACTAGAAATTTTGATTGTATAAAGATTGAATCTTTGAAAAGAAATGAGAGTTTTGAGTTAAAGCTATTCGAGTTCCCTTTGACGTCACGAAGAGTGTTTTAATGAGTAAAGATTGAATCTTTGAATGAAATTACCTCAATCAAGGTACCTATTCTACCACTAGACCTTTGTAATGTATAAAGATTGAATCTTTGAAAGAAAATGAGTGTTTTGAGTTTAACTTATTCGAGTTACCTATGAAATCGCGAAGAGTGTTTTAATGACTGAAGATTGAATCTTTGAATGAAAAATACCACAATAAAGGTACCAATTCGATTACTAGACCTTTCCAATGTATAAAGATTGAATCTTTGAAAGAAAATGAGATTTTTGGGTTAAACTTATTCGAGTTCCCTGTAACGTCCCGAAGAGTGTCTTAATGAGTAAAGATTGAATCATTGAATGAAATTACCTCAATCAAGGTAGCTATTACATCACTAGACCTTTTTAATTTATAAAGATTGACGTTTTGAAAAGAAATGAGTGTTTCGAGTTAAAGTTATTCAAGTTCCCTTTGACGTCACGAAGAGTGTTTTAATGAGTAAAGATTGAATCTTCGAATGAAATTACCTCAATCAAGGTACCTATTCTGTCAGGAAACCTTTTTAATGTATTAGGATTGAATCTTTGAAAGAACATGAGAGTTTTGAGCTCAACTTATTCGAGTTACCTATGAAGTTGCGAAGAGTGTTTTAATGACTAAAGATTGAATCTTTGAATGAAAATACCTCAATAAAGGTACTTATTTTGTTAGTAGACCTTTTTTAATGTATAAAGACTGTATCTTTGAAAGAAAATGAGAGTTTTGAGTTAAACTTATTCACGTTCCCTGTAACGTCCCAAAGAGTGTTTTAATGAGTAAATATTGAATCTTTGAATGTAATTACCTCAATCAAGGTAGCTGTTATGTCACTAGACCTTTTTAATGTACAAAGATTGAATCTTGGAAAGAAAGTGAGAGTTTTGAGTTTAACTTATTCGAGTTACCTATGAAGTCGCGAAGAGTGTTTTAATGAATAAAGATTGAATCTTTGAATGAAAACACCTCAATAAAGGTACCTATTATGTTACTAGACCTTTTTAATGTCTAAAGATTGAATCTTTGGAATAAAATGATAATTCGAAGTTCAACTTATTCGATTTACCTATGAAGTCGTGAACGGTGTTTTAATGACTAAATAATGAATCTTTGAATGAAAATACCTTAGTAAAGGTACCTATTATGTTACAAGACCTTTTTAATGTATAAAGATTGAATTTTGGAAAGAAAATGACTGTTTTGAGTTAAACTTATTCGAGTTCCCTATGACATCCCGAAGAGTATTTCAACGAGTAAAGATTGAATCTTTGATTGAAATTACTTGAATCAAGGGACTTATTTTGTCCCCTGGACCTTTTATATATAAAGATTGAATCTTTAAAAAGAAGTGAGCGTTATGAGTTAAACCTATCCGAGTTCCCTATGACGTCCCGAATAGTGTTTTAACGCGTAAGGATTGAATCTTTGTATGAAATTACCTCAATAGAGGTACTTATTATGTCACTAGACCTTTTTAATGTATAAAGGTTCAAGCTTTGAAAGAAAATGAGAGTTTTGAGTTAAACATATTCGAGTTCCCTGCGACGTCTCGAAGAGCGTTTTAAAGAGTAAATATTGAATCTTTGAATGAAATTACCTCAATCAAGGTACTTATTATGTCACTAGACCTTTTTAATGTATAAAGATTGAATATTTGTAAAGAACTACGAGTTTTGAGTTAAAGTTATTTGAGTTCCCTTTGACGTCACGAAGCGTGTTTTAATGAGTAAAGATTGAATCTTTGAACGAAATTATCTCAATCAATGTACCTATTATGTCAGTAGACCTTTTTAATGTATAAAGATGGAATCTTTGAAAAAAATGAGAGTATTGAGTTTAACTTATTCGAGTTACCTATGAAGTCGCGAAGAGTGTTTTAATGACCAAAGATTGAATCTTCGAATAAAAATTCCTCAATACAGGAACCTATTATGTTACTAGATCATTTTGATGCATAAAGATTGAATCTTTGAAAGAAAATTAGAGTTTTGAGTTAAACTTATTCGAGTTCCTTTTGACATCCCGAAGAGTGTTTTAATGAATAAAGATTGAATCTTTGAATGAAATTACCTCAATCGAGGTACCTATTAAGTCACTAGAAATTTTGATTGTATAAAGATTGAATCTTTCAAAAGAAATGAGAGTTTTGAGTTAAAGCTATTCGAGTTCCCTTTGACGTCACGAAGAGTGTTTTAATGAGTAAAGATTGAATCTTTGAATGAAATTACCTCAATCAAGGTACCTATTCTACCACTAGACCTTTGTAATGTATAAAGATTGAATCTTTGAAAGAAAATGAGTGTTTTGAGTTTAACTTATTCGAGTTATCTATGAAATCGCGAAGAGTGATTTAATGACTGAAGATTGAATCTTTGAATGAAAAATACCACAATAAAGGTACCAATTCTGTTACTAGACCTTTCCAATGTATAAAGATTGAATCTTTGAAAGAAAATGAGAATTTTGGGTTAAACTTATTCGAGTTCCCTGTAACGTCCCGAAGAGTGTCTTAATGAGTAAAGATTGAATCATTGAATGAAATTACCTCAATCAAGATAGCTATTACTTCACTAGACCTTTTTAATTTATAAAGATTGACGTTTTGAAAAGAAATGAGTGTTTCGAGTTAAAGTTATTCAAGTTCCCTTTGACGTCACGAAGAGTGTTTTAATGAGTAAAGATTGAATCTTTGAATGAAATTACCTCAATCAAGGTACCTATTCTGTCACTAAACCTTTTTAATGTATAAGGATTGAATCTTTGAAAGAACATGAGAGTTTTGAGCTCAACTTATTCGAGTTACCTATGAAGTTGCGAAGAGTGTTTTAATGACTAAAAATTGAATCTTTGAATGAAAATACCTCAATAAAGGTACTTATTTTGTTAGTAGACCTTTTTTAATGTATAAAGACTGTATCTTTGAAAGAAAATGAGAGTTTTGAGTTAAACTTATTCACGTTCCCTGTAACGTCCCAAAGAGTGTTTTAATGAGTAAATATTGAATCTTTGAATGTAATTACCTCAATCAAGGTAGCTGTTATGTCACTAGACCTTTTTAATGTACAAAGATTGAATCTTGGAAAGAAAGTGAGAGTTTTGAGTTTAACTTATTCGAGTTACCTATGAAGTCGCGAAGAGTGTTTTAATGAATAAAGATTGAATCTTTGAATGAAAACAACTCAATAAAGGTACCTATTATGTTACTAGACCTTTTTAATGTCTAAAGATTGAATCTTTGGAATAAAATGATAGTTCTGAGTTCAACTTATTCGATTTACCTATGAAGTCGTGAACAGTGTTTTAATGACTAAATAATGAATCTTTGAATGAAAATACCTTAGTAAAGGTACCTATTATGTTACAAGACCTTTTTAATGTATAAAGATTGAATCTTGGAAAGAAAATGACTGTTTTGAGTTAAACTTATTCGAGTTCCCTATGACATCCCGAAGAGTATTTCAACGAGTAAAGATTGAATCTTTGATTGAAATTACTTGAATCAAGGGACTTATTTTGTCCCCTGGACCTTTTATATATAAAGATTGAATCTTTAAAAAGAAGTGAGCGTTATGAGTTAAACCTATCCGAGTTCCCTATGACGTCCCGAATAGTGTTTTAACGCGTAAGGATTGAATCTTTGTATG
The DNA here is from genome assembly GCF_030987335.1 of Cornus florida. NCBI lineage: Eukaryota > Viridiplantae > Streptophyta > Magnoliopsida > Cornales > Cornaceae > Cornus > Cornus florida. The sequence goes on along the minus strand of NW_026775890.1, from coordinate 231,966 downwards.
AAATTACCTCAATAGAGGTACTTATTATGTCACTAGACCTTTTTAATGTATAAAGGTTCAAGCTTTGAAAGAAAATGAGAGTTTTGAGTTAAACATATTCGAGTTCCCTGCGACGTCTCGAAGAGCGTTTTAAAGAGTAAATATTGAATCTTTGAATGAAATTACCTCAATCAAGGTACCTATTATGTCACTAGACCTTTTTAATGTATAAAGATTGAATATTTGTAAAGAACTACGAGTTTTGAGTTAAAGTTATTTGAGTTCCCTTTGACGTCACGAAGCGTGTTTTAATGAGTAAAGATTGAATCTTTGAACGAAATTATCTCAATCAATGTACCTATTATGTCAGTAGACCTTTTTAATGTATAAAGATGGAATCTTTGAAAAAAATAAGAGTATTGAGTTTAACTTATTCGAGTTACCTATGAAGTCGCGAAGAGTGTTTTAATGACCAAAGATTGAATCTTCGAATAAAAATTCCTCAATACAGGAACCTATTATGTTACTAGATCATTTTGATGCATAAAGATTGAATCTTTGAAAGAAAATTAGAGTTTTGAGTTAAACTTATTCGAGTTCCTTTTGACATCCCGAAGAGTGTTTTAATGAATAAAGATTGAATCTTTGAATGAAATTACCTCAATCGAGGTACCTATTAAGTCACTAGAAATTTTGATTGTATAAAGATTGAATCTTTCAAAAGAAATGAGAGTTTTGAGTTAAAGCTATTCGAGTTCCCTTTGACGTCACGAAGAGTGTTTTAATGAGTAAAGATTGAATCTTTGAATGAAATTACCTCAATCAAGGTACCTATTCTGTCACTAAACCTTTTTAATGTATAAGGATTGAATCTTTGAAAGAACATGAGAGTTTTGAGCTCAACTTATTCGAGTTACCTATGAAGTTGCGAAGAGTGTTTTAATGACTAAAGATTGAATCTTTGAATGAAAATACCTCAATAAAGGTACTTATTTTGTTAGTAGACCTTTTTTAATATATAAAGACTGTATCTTTGAAAGAAAATGTGAGTTTTGAGTTAAACTTATTCACGTTCCCTGTAACGTCCCAAAGAGTGTTTTAATGAGTAAATATTGAATCTTTGAATGTAATTACCTCAATCAAGGTAGCTGTTATGTCACTAGACCTTTTTAATGTACAAAGATTGAATCTTGGAAAGAAAGTGAGAGTTTTGAGTTTAACTTATTCGAGTTACCTATGAAGTCGCGAAGAGTGTTTTAATGAATAAAGATTGAATCTTTGAATGAAAACACCTCAATAAAGGTACCTATTATGTTACTAGACCTTTTCAATGTCTAAAGATTGAATCTTTGGAATAAAATGATAGTTCAAAGTTCAACTTATTCGATTTACCTATGAAGTCGTGAACAGTGTTTTAATGACTAAATAATGAATCTTTGAATGAAAATACCTTAGTAAAGGTACCTATTATGTTACAAGACCTTTTTAATGTATAAAGATTGAATCTTGGAAAGAAAATGACTGTTTTGAGTTAAACTTATTCGAGTTCCCTATGATATCCCGAAGAGTATTTCAACGAGTAAAGATTGAATCTTTGATTGAAATTACTTGAATCAAGGGACTTATTTTGTCCCCTGGACCTTTTATATATAAAGATTGAATCTTTAAAAAGAAGTGGGCGTTATGAATTAAACCTATCCGAGTTCCCTATGACGTCCCGAATAGTGTTTTAACGCGTAAGGATTGAATCTTTGTATGAAATTACCTCAATAGAGGTACTTATTATGTCACTAGACCTTTTTAATGTATAAAGGTTCAAGCTTTGAAAGAAAATGAGAGTTTTGAGTTAAACATATTCGAGTTCCCTGCGACGTCTCGAAGAGCGTTTTAAAGAGTAAATATTGAATCTTTGAATGAAATTACCTCAATCAAGGTACCTATTATGTCACTAGACCTTTTTAATGTATAAAGATTGAATATTTGTAAAGAACTACGAGTTTTGAGTTAAAGTTATTTGAGTTCCCTTTGACGTCACGAAGCGTGTTTTAATGAGTAAAGATTGAATCTTTGAACGAAATTATCTCAATCAATGTACCTATTATGTCAGTAGACCTTTTTAATGTATAAAGATGGAATCTTTGAAAAAAATGAGAGTATTGAGTTTAACTTATTCGAGTTACCTATGAAGTCGCGAAGAGTGTTTTAATGACCAAAGATTGAATCTTCGAATAAAAATTCCTCAATACAGGAACCTATTATGTTACTAGATCATTTTGATGCATAAAGATTGAATCTTTGAAAGAAAATTAGAGTTTTGAGTTAAACTTATTCGAGTTCCTTTTGACATCCCGAAGAGTGTTTTAATGAATAAAGATTGAATCTTTGAATGAAATTACCTCAATCGAGGTACCTATTAAGTCACTAGAAATTTTGATTGTATAAAGATTGAATCTTTCAAAAGAAATGAGAGTTTTGAGTTAAAGCTATTCGAGTTCCCTTTGACGTCACGAAGAGTGTTTTAATGAGTAAAGATTGAATCTTTGAATCAAATTACCTCAATCAAGGTACCTATTCTACCACTAGACCTTTGTAATGTATAAAGATTGAATCTTTGAAAGAAAATGAGTGTTTTGAGTTTAACTTATTCGAGTTATCTATGAAATCGCGAAGAGTGTTTTAATGACTGAAGATTGAATCTTTGAATGAAAAATACCACAATAAAGGTACCAATTCTGTTACTAGACCTTTCCAATGTATAAAGATTGAATCTTTGAAAGAAAATGAGAATTTTGGGTTAAACTTATTCGAGTTCCCTGTAACGTCCCGAAGAGTGTCTTAATGAGTAAAGATTGAATCATTGAATGAAATTACCTCAATCAAGGTAGCTATTACATCACTAGACCTTTTTAATTTATAAAGATTGACGTTTTGAAAAGAAATGAGTGTTTCGAGTTAAAGTTATTCAAGTTCCCTTTGACGTCACGAAGAGTGTTTTAATGAGTAAAGATTGAATCTTTGAATGAAATTACCTCAATCAAGGTACCTATTCTGTCACTAAACCTTTTTAATGTATAAGAATTGAATCTTTGAAAGAACATGAGAGTTTTGAGCTCAACTTATTCGAGTTACCTATGAAGTTGCGAAGAGTGTTTTAATGACTAAAAATTGAATCTTTGAATGAAAATACCTCAATAAAGGTACTTATTTTGTTAGTAGACCTTTTTTAATGTATAAAGACTGTATCTTTGAAAAAAATGAGAGTTTTGAGTTAAACTTATTCACGTTCCCTGTAAGGTACCAAAAAGTGTTTTAATGAGTAAATATTGAATCTTTGAATGTAATTACCTCAATCAAGGTAGCTGTTATGTCACTAGACCTTTTTAATGTACAAAGATTGAATCTTGGAAAGAAAGTGAGAGTTTTGAGTTTAACTTATTCGAGTTACCTATGAAGTCGCGAAGAGTGTTTTAATGAATAAAGATTGAATCTTTGAATGAAAACACCTCAATAAAGGTACCTATTATGTTACTAGACCTTTTTAATGTCTAAAGATTGAATCTTTGGAATAAAATGATAGTTCTGAGTTCAACTTATTCGATTTACCTATGAAGTCGTGAACAGTGTTTTAATGACTAAATAATGAATCTTTGAATGAAAATACCTTAGTAAAGGTACCTATTATGTTACAAGACCTTTTTAATGTATAAAGATTGAATCTTGGAAAGAAAATGACTGTTTTGAGTTAAACTTATTCGAGTTCCCTATGACATCCCGAAGAGTATTTCAACGAGTAAAGATTGAATCTTTGATTGAAATTACTTGAATCAAGGGACTTATTTTGTCCCCTGGACCTTTTATATATAAAGATTGAATCTTTAAAAAGAAGTGAGCGTTATGAGTTAAACCTATCCGAGTTCCCTATGACGTCCCGAATAGTGTTTTAACGCGTAAGGATTGAATATTTGTATGAAATTACCTCAATAGAGGTACTTATTATGTCACTAGACCTTTTTAATGTATAAAGGTTCAAGCTTTGAAAGAAAATGAGAGTTTTGAGTTAAACATATTCGAGTTCCCTGCGACGTCTCGAAGAGCGTTTTAAAGAGTAAATATTGAATCTTTGAATGAAATTACCTCAATCAAGGTACCTATTATGTCACTAGACCTTTTTAATGTATAAAGATTGAATATTTGTAAAGAACTACGAGTTTTGAGTTAAAGTTATTTGAGTTCCCTTTGACGTCACGAAGCGTGTTTTAATGAGTAAAGATTGAATCTTTGAACGAAATTATCTCAATCAATGTACCTATTATGTCAGTAGACCTTTTTAATGTATAAAGATGGAATCTTTGAAAAAAATAAGAGTATTGAGTTTAACTTATTCGAGTTACCTATGAAGTCGCGAAGAGTGTTTTAATGACCAAAGATTGAATCTTCGAATAAAAATTCCTCAATACAAGAACCTATTATGTTACTAGATCATTTTGATGCATAAAGATTGAATCTTTGAAAGAAAATTAGAGTTTTGAGTTAAACTTATTCGAGTTCCTTTTGACATCCCGAAGAGTGTTTTAATGAATAAAGATTGAATCTTTGAATGAAATTACCTCAATCGAGGTACCTATTAAGTCACTAGAAATTTTGATTGTATAAAGATTGAATCTTTCAAAAGAAATGAGAGTTTTGAGTTAAAGCTATTCGAGTTCCCTTTGACGTCACGAAGAGTGTTTTAATGAGTAAAGATTGAATCTTTGAATGAAATTACCTCAATCAAGGTACCTATTCTGTCACTAAACCTTTTTAATGTATAAGGATTGAATCTTTGAAAGAACATGAGAGTTTTGAGCTCAACTTATTCGAGTTACCTATGAAGTTGCGAAGAGTGTTTTAATGACTAAAGATTGAATCTTTGAATGAAAATACCTCAATAAAGGTACTTATTTTGTTAGTAGACCTTTTTTAATGTATAAAGACTGTATCTTTGAAAGAAAATGAGAGTTTTGAGCTAAACTTATTCACGTTCCCTGTAATGTCCCAAAGAGTGTTTTAATGAGTAAATATTGAATCTTTGAATGTAATTACCTCAATCAAGGTAGCTGTTATGTCACTAGACCTTTTTAATGTACAAAGATTGAATCTTGGAAAGAAAGTGAGAGTTTTGAGTTTAACTTATTCGAGTTACCTATGAAGTCGCGAAGAGTGTTTTAATGAATAAAGATTGAATCTTTGAATGAAAACAACTCAATAAAGGTACCTATTATGTTACTAGGCCTTTTTAATGTCTAAAGATTGAATCTTTGGAATAAAATGATAGTTCTGAGTTCAACTTATTCGATTTACCTATGAAGTCGTGAACAGTGTTTTAATGACTAAATAATGAATCTTTGAATGAAAATACCTTAGTAAAGGTACCTATTATGTTACAAGACCTTTTTAATGTATAAAGATTGAATCTCGGAAAGAAAATGACTGTTTTGAGTTAAACTTATTCGAGTTCCCTATGACATCCCGAAGAGTATTTCAACGAGTAAAGATTGAATCTTTGATTGAAATTACTTGAATCAAGGGACTTATTTTGTCCCCTGGACCTTTTATATATAAAGATTGAATCTTTAAAAAGAAGTGAGCGTTATGAGTTAAACCTATCCGAGTTCCCTATGACGTCCCGAATAGTGTTTTAACGCGTAAGGATTGAATCTTTGTATGAAATTACCTCAATAGAGGTACTTATTATGTCACTAGACCTTTTTAATGTATAAAGGTTCAAGCTTTGAAAGAAAATGAGAGTTTTGAGTTAAACATATTTGAGTTCCCCGCGACGTCTCGAAGAGTGTTTTAAAGAGTAAATATTGAATCTTTGAATGAAATTACCTCAATCAAGGTACCTATTATGTCACTAGACCTTTTTAATGTATAAAGATTGAATATTTGTAAAGAACTACGAGTTTTGAGTTAAAGTTATTTGAGTTCCCTTTGACGTCACGAAGCGTGTTTTATTGAGTAAAGATTGAATCTTTGAACGAAATTATCTCAATCAATGTACCTATTATGTCAGTAGACCTTTTTAATGTATAAAGATGGAATCTTTGAAAAAAATGAGAGTATTGAGTTTAACTTATTCGAGTTACCTATGAAGTCGCGAAGAGTGTTTTAATGACCAAAGATTGAATCTTCGAATGAAAATTCCTCAACACAGGAACCTATTATGTTACTAGATCTTTTTGATGTATAAAGATTGAATCTTTGAAAGAAAAATAGTGTTTTGAGTTAAACTTATTCGAGTTCCTTTTGACATCCCGAAGAGTGTTTTAATGAATAAAGATTGAATCTTTGAATGAAATTACCTCAATCGAGGTACCTATTAAGTCACTAGAAATTTTGATTGTATAAAGATTGAATCTTTGAAAAGAAATGAGAGTTTTGAGTTAAAGCTATTCGAGTTCCCTTTGACGTCACGAAGAGTGTTTTAATGAGTAAAGATTGAATCTTTGAATGAAATTACCTCAATCAAGGTACCTATTCTACCACTAGACCTTTGTAATGTATAAAGATTGAATCTTTGAAAGAAAATGAGTGTTTTGAGTTTAACTTATTCGAGTTACCTATGAAATCGCGAAGAGTGTTTTAATGACTGAAGATTGAATCTTTGAATGAAAAATACCACAATAAAGGTACCACTTCTGTTACTAGACCTTTCCAATGTATAAAGATTGAATCTTTGAAAGAAAATGAGATTTTTGGGTTAAACTTATTCGAGTTCCCTGTAACGTCCCGAAGAGTGTCTTAATGAGTAAAGATTGAATCATTGAATGAAATTACCTCGATCAAGGTAGCTATTACATCACTAGACCTTTTTAATTTATAAAGATTGACGTTTTGAAAAGAAATGAGTGTTTCGAGTTAAAGTTATTCAAGTTCCCTTTGACGTCAAACAGAGTGTTTTAATGAGTAAAGATTGAATCTTTGAATGAAATTACCTCAATCAAGGTACCTATTCTGTCACTAAACCTTTTTAATGTATAAGGATTGAATCTTTGAAAGAACATGAGAGTTTTGAGCTCAACTTATTCGAGTTACCTATGAAGTTGCGAAGAGTGTTTTAATGACTAAAGATTGAATCTTTGAATGAAAATACCTCAATAAAGGTACTTATTTTGTTAGTAGACCTTTTTTAATGTATAAAGACTGTATCTTTGAAAGAAAATGAGAGTTTTGAGTTAAACTTATTCACGTTCCCTGTAACGTCCCAAAGAGTGTTTTAATGAGTAAATATTGAATCTTTGAATGTAATTACCTCAATCAAGGTAGCTGTTATGTCACTAGACCTTTTTAATGTACAAAGATTGAATCTTGGAAAGAAAGTGAGAGTTTTGAGTTTAACTTATTCGAGTTACCTATGAAGTCGCGAAGAGTGTTTTAATGAATAAAGATTGAATCTTTGAATGAAAACACCTCAATAAAGGTACCTATTATGTTACTAGACCTTTTTAATGTCTAAAGATTGAATCTTTGGAATTAAATGATAGTTCTGAGTTCAACTTATTCGATTTACCTATGAAGTCGTGAACAGTATTTTAATGACTAAATAATGAATCTTTGAATGAAAATACCTTAGTAAAGGTACCTATTATGTTACAAGACCTTTTTAATGTATAAAGATTGAATCTTGGAAAGAAAATGACTGTTTTGAGTTAAACTTATTCGAGTTCCCTATGACATCCCGAAGAGTATTTCAACGAGTAAAGATTGAATCTTTGATTGAAATTACTTGAATCAAGGGACTTATTTTGTCCCCTGGACCTTTTATATATAAAGATTGAATCTTTAAAAAGAAGTGAGCGTATGAGTTAAACCTATCCGAGTTCCCTATGACGTCCCGAATAGTGTTTTAACGCGTAAGGATTGAATCTTTGTATGAAATTACCTCAATAGAGGTACTTATTATGTCACTAGACCTTTTTAATGTATAAAGGTTCAAGCTTTGAAAGAAAATGAGAGTTTTGAGTTAAACATATTCGAGTTCCCTGCGACGTCTCGAAGAGCGTTTTAAAGAGTAAATATTGAATCTTTGGATGAAATTACCTCAATCAAGGTACCTATTATGTCACTAGACCTTTTTAATGTATAAAGATTGAATATTTGTAAAGAACTACGAGTTTTGAGTTAAAGTTATTTGAGTTCCCTTTGACGTCACGAAGCGTGTTTTAATGAGTAAAGATTGAATCTTTGAACGAAATTATCTCAATCAATGTACCTATTATGTCAGTAGACCTTTTTAATGTATAAAGATGGAATCTTTGAAAAAAATGAGAGTATTGAGTTTAACTTATTCGAGTTACCTATGAAGTCGCGAAGAGTGTTTTAATGACCAAAGATTGAATCTTCGAATAAAAATTCCTCAATACAGGAACCTATTATGTTACTAGATCTTTTTGATGCATAAAGATTGAATCTTTGAAAGAAAATTAGAGTTTTGAGTTAAACTTATTCGAGTTCCTTTTGACATCCCGAAGAGTGTTTTAATGAATAAAGATTGAATCTTTGAATGAAATTACCTCAATCGAGGTAACTATTAAGTCACTAGAAATTTTGATTGTATAAAGATTGAATCTTTCAAAAGAAATGAGAGTTTTGAGTTAAAGCTATTCGAGTTCCCTTTGACGTCAATAAGAGTGTTTTAATGAGTAAAGATTGAATCTTTGAATGAAATTACCTCAATCAAGGTACCTATTCTACCACTAGACCTTTGTAATGTATAAAGATTGAATCTTTGAAAGAAAATGAGTGTTTTGAGTTTAACTTATTCGAGTTATCTATGAAATCGCGAAGAGTGTTTTAATGACTGAAGATTAAATCTTTGAATGAAAAATACCACAATAAAGGTACCAATTCTGTTACTAGACCTTTCCAATGTATAAAGATTGAATCTTTGAAAGAAAATGAGATTTTTGGGTTAAACTTATTCGAGTTCCCTGTAACGTCCCGAAGAGTGTCTTAATGAGTAAAGATTGAATCATTGAATGAAATTACCTCAATCAAGGTAGCTATTACATCACTAGACCTTTTTAATTTATAAAGATTGACGTTTTGAAAAGAAATGAGTGTTTCGAGTTAAAGTTATTCAAGTTCCCTTTGACGTCACGAAGAGTGTTTTAATGAGTAAAGATTGAATCTTTGAATGAAATTACCTCAATCAAGGTGCCTATTCTGTCACTAAACCTTTTTAATGTATAAGGATTGAATCTTTGAAAGAACATGAGAGTTTTGAGCTCAACTTATTCGAGTTACCTATGAAGTTGCGAAGAGTGTTTTAATGACTAAAGATTGAATCTTTGAATGAAAATACCTCAATAAAGGTACTTATTTTGTTAGTAGACCTTTTTTAATGTATAAAGACTGTATCTTTGAAAGAAAATGAGAGTTTTGAGCTAAACTTATTCACGTTCCCTGTAACGTCCCAAAGAGTGTTTTAATGAGTAAATATTGAATCTTTGAATGTAATTACCTCAATCAAGGTAGCTGTTATGTCACTAGACCTTTTTAATGTACAAAGATTGAATCTTGGAAAGAAAGTGAGAGTTTTGAGTTTAACTTATTCGAGTTACCTATGAAGTCGCGAAGAGTGTTTTAATGAATAAAGATTGAATCTTTGAATGAAAACAACTCAATAAAGGTACCTATTATGTTACTAGACCTTTTTAATGTCTAAAGATTGAATCTTTGGAATAAAATGATAGTTCTGAGTTCAACTTATTCGATTTACCTATGAAGTCGTGAACAGTGTTTTAATGACTAAATAATGAATCTTTGAATGAAAATACCTTAGTAAAGGTACCTATTATGTTACAAGACCTTTTTAATGTATAAAGATTGAATCTCGGAAAGAAAATGACTGTTTTGAGTTAAACTTATTCGAGTTCCCTATGACATCCCGAAGAGTATTTCAACGAGTAAAGATTGAATCTTTGATTGAAATTACTTGAATCAAAGGACTTATTTTGTCCCCTGGACCTTTTATATATAAAGATTGAATCTTTAAAAAGAAGTGAGCGTTATGAGTTAAACCTATCCGAGTTCCCTATGACGTCCCGAATAGTGTTTTAACGCGTAAGGATTGAATCTTTGTATGAAATTACCTCAATAGAGGTACTTATTATGTCACTAGACCTTTTTAATGTATAAAGGTTCAAGCTTTGAAAGAAAATGAGAGTTTTGAGTTAAACATATTTGAGTTCCCCGCGACGTCTCGAAGAGTGTTTTAAAGAGTAAATATTGAATCTTTGAATGAAATTACCTCAATCAAGGTACCTATTATGTCACTAGACCTTTTTAATGTATAAAGATTGAATATTTGTAAAGAACTACGAGTTTTGAGTTAAAGTTATTTGAGTTCCCTTTGACGTCACGAAGCGTGTTTTAATGAGTAAAGATTGAATCTTTGAACGAAATTATCTCAATCAATGTACCTATTATGTCAGTAGATCATTTTAATGTATAAAGATGGAATCTTTGAAAAAAATGAGAGTATTGACTTTAACTTATTCGAGTTACCTATGAAGTCGCGAAGAGTGTTTTAATGACCAAAGATTGAATCTTCGAATGAAAATTCCTCAACACAGGAACCTATTATGTTACTAGATCTTTTTGATGTATAAAGATTGAATCTTTGAAAGAAAAATAGTGTTTTGAGTTAAACTTATTCGAGTTCCTTTTGACATCCCGAAGAGTGTTTTAATGAATAAAGATTGAATTTTTGAATGAAATTACCTCAATCGAGGTACCTATTAAGTCACTAGAAATTTTGATTGTATAAAGATTGAATCTTTGAAAAGAAATGAGAGTTTTGAGTTAAAGCTATTCGAGTTCCCTTTGACGTCACGAAGAGTGTTTTAATGAGTAAAGATTGAATCTTTGAATGAAATTACCTCAATCAAGGTACCTATTCTACCACTAGACCTTTGTAATGTATAAAGATTGAATCTTTGAAAGAAAATGAGTGTTTTGAGTTTAACTTATTCGAGTTACCTATGAAATCGCGAAGAGTGTTTTAATGACTGAAGATTGAATCTTTGAATGAAAAATACCACAATAAAGGTACCACTTCTGTTACTAGACCTTTCCAATGTATAAAGATTGAATCTTTGAAAGAAAATGAGATTTTTGGGTTAAACTTATTCGAGTTCCCTGTAACGTCCCGAAGAGTGTCTTAATGAGTAAAGATTGAATCATTGAATGAAATTACCTCGATCAAGGTAGCTATTACATCACTAGACCTTTTTAATTTATAAAGATTGACGTTTTGAAAAGAAATGAGTGTTTCGAGTTAAAGTTATTCAAGTTCCCTTTGACGTCAAACAGAGTGTTTTAATGAGTAAAGATTGAATCTTTGAATGAAATTACCTCAATCAAGGTACCTATTCTGTCACTAAACCTTTTTAATGTGTAAGGATTGAATCTTTGAAAGAACATGAGAGTTTTGAGCTCAACTTATTCGAGTTACCTATGAAGTTGCGAAGAGTGTTTTAATGACTAAAGATTGAATCTTTGAATGAAAATACCTCAATAAAGGTACTTATTTTGTTAGTAGACCTTTTTTAATGTATAAAGACTGTATCTTTGAAAGAAAATGAGAGTTTTGAGTTAAACTTGTTCACGTTCCCTGTAACGTCCCAAAGAGTGTTTTAATGAGTAAATATTGAATCTTTGAATGTAATTACCTCAATCAAGGTAGCTGTTATGTCACTAGACCTTTTTAATGTACAAAGATTGAATCTTGGAAAGAAAGTGAGAGTTTTGAGTTTAACTTATTCGAGTTACCTATGAAGTCGCGAAGAGTGTTTTAATGAATAAAGATTGAATCTTTGAATGAAAACACCTCAATAAAGGTACCTATTATGTTACTAGACCTTTTTAATGTCTAAAGATTGAATCTTTGGAATTAAATGATAGTTCTGAGTTCAACTTATTCGATTTACCTATGAAGTCGTGAACAGTGTTTTAATGACTAAATAATGAATCTTTGAATGAAAATACCTTAGTAAAGGTACCTATTATGTTACAAGACCTTTTTAATGTATAAAGATTGAATCTTGGAAAGAAAATGACTGTTTTGAGTTAAACTTATTCGAGTTCCCTATGACATCCCGAAGAGTATTTCAACGAGTAAAGATTGAATCTTTGATTGAAATTACTTGAATCAAGGGACTTATTTTGTCCCCTGGACCTTTTATATATAAAGATTGAATCTTTAAAAAGAAGTGAGCGTATGAGTTAAACCTATCCGAGTTCCCTATGACGTCCCGAATAGTGTTTTAACGCGTAAGGATTGAATCTTTGTATGAAATTACCTCAATAGAGGTACTTATTATGTCACTAGACCTTTTTAATGTATAAAGGTTCAAGCTTTGAAAGAAAATGAGAGTTTTGAGTTAAACATATTCGAGTTCCCTGCGACGTCTCGAAGAGCGTTTTAAAGAGTAAATATTGAATCTTTGGATGAAATTACCTCAATCAAGGTACCTATTATGTCACTAGACCTTTTTAATGTATAAAGATTGAATATTTGTAAAGAACTACGAGTTTTGAGTTAAAGTTATTTGAGTTCCCTTTGACGTCACGAAGCGTGTTTTAATGAGTAAAGATTGAATCTTTGAATGAAATTATCTCAATCAATGTACCTATTATGTCAGTAGACCTTTTTAATGTATAAAGATGGAATCTTTGAAAAAAATGAGAGTATTGAGTTTAACTTATTCGAGTTACCTATGAAGTCGCGAAGAGTGTTTTAATGACCAAAGATTGAATCTTCGAATAAAAATTCCTCAATACAGGAACCTATTATGTTACTAGATCTTTTTGATGCATAAAGATTGAATCTTTGAAAGAAAATTAGAGTTTTGAGTTAAACTTATTCGAGTTCCTTTTGACATCCCGAAGAGTGTTTTAATGAATAAAGATTGAATCTTTGAATGAAATTACCTCAATCGAGGTAACTATTAAGTCACTAGAAATTTTGATTGTATAAAGATTGAATCTTTCAAAAGAAATGAGAGTTTTGAGTTAAAGCTATTCGAGTTCCCTTTGACGTCAATAAGAGTGTTTTAATGAGTAAAGATTGAATCTTTGAATGAAATTACCTCAATCAAGGTACCTATTCTACCACTAGACCTTTGTAATGTATAAAGATTGAATCTTTGAAAGAAAATGAGTGTTTTGAGTTTAACTTATTCGAGTTATCTATGAAATCGCGAAGAGTGTTTTAATGACTGAAGATTAAATCTTTGAATGAAAAATACCACAATAAAGGTACCAATTCTGTTACTAGACCTTTCCAATGTATAAAGATTGAATCTTTGAAAGAAAATGAGATTTTTGGGTTAAACTTACTCGAGTTCCCTGTAACGTCCCGAAGAGTGTCTTAATGAGTAAAGATTGAATCATTGAATGAAATTACCTCAATCAAGGTAGCTATTACATCACTAGACCTTTTTAATTTATAAAGATTGACGTTTTGAAAAGAAATGAGTGTTTCGAGTTAAAGTTATTCAAGTTCCCTTTGACGTCACGAAGAGTGTTTTAATGAGTAAAGATTGAATCTTTGAATGAAATTACCTCAATCAAGGTGCCTATTCTGTCACTAAACCTTTTTAATGTATAAGGATTGAATCTTTGAAAGAACATGAGAGTTTTGAGCTCAACTTATTCGAGTTACCTATGAAGTTGCGAAGAGTGTTTTAATGACTAAAGATTGAATCTTTGAATGAAAATACCTCAATAAAGGTACTTATTTTGTTAGTAGACCTTTTTTAATGTATAAAGACTGTATCTTTGAAAGAAAATGAGAGTTTTGAGCTAAACTTATTCACGTTCCCTGTAACGTCCCAAAGAGTGTTTTAATGAGTAAATATTGAATCTTTGAATGTAATTACCTCAATCAAGGTAGCTGTTATGTCACTAGACCTTTTTAATGTACAAAGATTGAATCTTGGAAAGAAAGTGAGAGTTTTGAGTTTAACTTATTCGAGTTACCTATGAAGTCGCGAAGAGTGTTTTAATGAATAAAGATTGAATCTTTGAATGAAAACAACTCAATAAAGGTACCTATTATGTTACTAGACCTTTTTAATGTCTAAAGATTGAATCTTTGGAATAAAATGATAGTTCTGAGTTCAACTTATTCGATTTACCTATGAAGTCGTGAACAGTGTTTTAATGACTAAATAATGAATCTTTGAATGAAAATACCTTAGTAAAGGTACCTATTATGTTACAAGACCTTTTTAATGTATAAAGATTGAATCTCGGAAAGAAAATGACTGTTTTGAGTTAAACTTATTCGAGTTCCCTATGACATCCCGAAGAGTATTTCAACGAGTAAAGATTGAATCTTTGATTGAAATTACTTGAATCAAGGGACTTATTTTGTCCCCTGGACCTTTTATATATAAAGATTGAATCTTTAAAAAGAAGTGAGCGTTATGAGTTAAACCTATCCGAGTACCCTATGACGTCCCGAATAGTGTTTTAACGCGTAAGGATTGAATCTTTGTATGAAATTACCTCAATAGAGGTACTTATTATGTCACTAGACCTTTTTAATGTATAAAGGTTCAAGCTTTGAAAGAAAATGAGAGTTTTGAGTTAAACATATTTGAGTTCCCCGCGACGTCTCGAAGAGTGTTTTAAAGAGTAAATATTGAATCTTTGAATGAAATTACCTCAATCAAGGTACCTATTATGTCACTAGACCTTTTTAATGTATAAAGATTGAATATTTGTAAAGAACTACGAGTTTTGAGTTAAAGTTATTTGAGTTCCCTTTGACGTCACGAAGCGTGTTTTAATGAGTAAAGATTGAATCTTTGAACGAAATTATCTCAATCAATGTACCTATTATGTCAGTAGACCTTTTTAATGTATAAAGATGGAATCTTTGAAAAAAATGAGAGTATTGAGTTTAACTTATTCGAGTTACCTATGAAGTCGCGAAGAGTGTTTTAATGACCAAAGATTGAATCTTCGAATAAAAATTCCTCAATACAGGAACCTATTATGTTACTAGATCTTTTTGATGCATAAAGATTGAATCTTTGAAAGAAAATTAGAGTTTTGAGTTAAACTTATTCGAGTTCCTTTTGACATCCCGAAGAGTGTTTTAATGAATAAAGATTGAATCTTTGAATGAAATTACCTCAATCGAGGTACCTATTAAGTCACTAGAAATTTTGATTGTATAAAGATTGAATCTTTCAAAAGAAATGAGAGTTTTGAGTTAAAGCTATTCGAGTTCCCTTTGACGTCACCAAGAGTGTTTTAATGAGTAAAGATTGAATCTTTGAATGAAATTACCTCAATCAAGGTACCTATTCTACCACTAGACCTTTGTAATGTATAAAGATTGAATCTTTGAAAGAAAATGAGTGTTTTGAGTTTAACTTATTCGAGTTATCTATGAAATCGCGAAGAGTGTTTTAATGACTGAAGATTAAATCTTTGAATGAAAAATACCACAATAAAGGTACCAATTCTGTTACTAGACCTTTCCAAGGTATAAAGATTGAATCTTTGAAAGAAAATGAGATTTTTGGGTTAAACTTATTCGAGTTCCCTGTAACGTCCCGAAGAGTGTCTTAATGAGTAAAGATTGAATCATTGAATGAAATTATCTCAATCAAGGTAGCTATTACATCACTAGACCTTTTTAATTTATAAAGATTGACGTTTTGAAAAGAAATGAGTGTTTCGAGTTAAAGTTATTCAAGTTCCCTTTGACGTCACGAAGAGTGTTTTAATGAGTAAAGATTGAATCTTTGAATGAAATTACCTCAATCAAGGTACCTATTCTGTCACTAAACCTTTTTAATGTATAAGGATTGAATCTTTGAAAGAACATGAGAGTTTTGAGCTCAACTTATTCGAGTTACCTATGAAGTTGCGAAGAGTGTTTTAATGACTAAAGATTGAATCTTTGAATGAAAATACCTCAATAAAGGTACTTATTTTGTTAGTAGACCTTTTTTAATGTATAAAGACTGTATCTTTGAAAGAAAATGAGAGTTTTGAGTTAAACTTATTCACGTTCCCTGTAACGTCCCAAAGAGTGTTTTAATGAGTAAATATTGAATCTTTGAATGTAATTACCTCAATCAAGGTAGCTGTTATGTCACTAGACCTTTTTAATGTACAAAGATTGAATCTTGGAAAGAAAGTGAGAGTTTTGAGTTTAACTTATTCGAGTTACCTATGAAGTCGCGAAGAGTGTTTTAATGAATAAAGATTGAATCTTTGAATGAAAACACCTCAATAAAGGTACCTATTATGTTACTAGACCTTTTTAATGTCTAAAGATTGAATCTTTGGAATTAAATGATAGTTCTGAGTTCAACTTATTCGATTTACCTATGAAGTCGTGAACAGTGTTTTAATGACTAAATAATGAATCTTTGAATGAAAATACCTTAGTAAAGGTACCTATTATGTTACAAGACCTTTTTAATGTATAAAGATTGAATCTTGGAAAGAAAATGACTGTTTTGAGTTAAACTTATTCGAGTTCCCTATGACATCCCGAAGAGTATTTCAACGAGTAAAGATTGAATCTTTGATTGAAATTACTTGAATCAAGGGACTTATTTTGTCCCCTGGACCTTTTATATATAAAGATTGAATCTTTAAAAAGAAGTGAGCGTATGAGTTAAACCTATCCGAGTTCCCTATGACGTCCCGAATAGTGTTTTAACGCGTAAGGATTGAATCTTTGTATGAAATTACCTCAATAGAGGTACTTATTATGTCACTAGACCTTTTTAATGTATAAAGGTTCAAGCTTTGAAAGAATGTGAGAGTTTTGAGTTAAACATATTCGAGTTCCCTGCGACGTCTCGAAGAGCGTTTTAAAGAGTAAATATTGAATCTTTGAATGAAATTACCTCAATCAAGGTACCTATTATGTCACTAGACCTTTTTAATGTATAAAGATTGAATATTTGTAAAGAACTACGAGTTTTGAGTTAAAGTTATTTGAGTTCCCTTTGACGTCACGAAGCGTGTTTTAATGAGTAAAGATTGAATCTTTGAACGAAATTTTCTCAATCAATGTACCTATTATGTCAGTAGACCTTTTTAATGTATAAAGATGGAATCTTTGAAAAAAATGAGAGTATTGAGTTTAACTTATTCGAGTTACCTATGAAGTCGCGAAGAGTGTTTTAATGACCAAAGATTGAATCTTCGAATAAAAATTCCTCAATACAGGAACCTATTATGTTACTAGATCTTTTTGATGCATAAAGATTGAATCTTTGAAAGAAAATTAGAGTTTTGAGTTAAACTTATTCGAGTTCCTTTTGACATCCCGAAGAGTGTTTTAATGAATAAAGATTGAATCTTTGAATGAAATTACCTCAATCGAGGTACCTATTAAGTCACTAGAAATTTTGATTGTATAAAGATTGAATCTTTCAAAAGAAATGAGAGTTTTGAGTTAAAGCTATTCGAGTTCCCTTTGACGTCACGAAGAGTGTTTTAATGAGTAAAGATTGAATCTTTGAATGAAATTACCTCAATCAAGGTACCTATTCTACCACTAGACCTTTGTAATGTATAAAGATTGAATCTTTGAAAGAAAATGAGTGTTTTGAGTTTAACTTATTCGAGTTATCTATGAAATCGCGAAGAGTGTTTTAATGACTGAAGATTAAATCTTTGAATGAAAAATACCACAATAAAGGTACCAATTCTGTTACTAGACCTTTCCAATGTATAAAGATTGAATCTTTGAAAGAAAATGAGATTTTTGGGTTAAACTTATTCGAGTTCCCTGTAACGTCCCGAAGAGTGTCTTAATGAGTAAAGATTGAATCATTGAATGAAATTACCTCAATCAAGGTAGCTATTACATCACTAGACCTTTTTAATTTATAAAGATTGACGTTTTGAAAAGAAATGAGTGTTTCGAGTTAAAGTTATTCAAGTTCCCTTTGACGTCACGAAGAGTGTTTTAATGAGTAAAGATTGAATCTTTGAATGAAATTACCTCAATCAAGGTACCTATTCTGTCACTAAACCTTTTTAATGTATAAGGATTGAATCTTTGAAAGAACATGAGAGTTTTGAGCTCAACTTATTCGAGTTACCTATGAAGTTGCGAAGAGTGTTTTAATGACTAAAGATTGAATCTTTGAATGAAAATACCTCAATAAAGGTACTTATTTTGTTAGTAGACCTTTTTTAATGTATAAAGACTGTATGTTTGAAAGAAAATGAGAGTTTTGAGCTAAACTTATTCACGTTCCCTGTAACGTCCCAAAGAGTGTTTTAATGAGTAAATATTGAATCTTTGAATGTAATTACCTCAATCAAGGTAGCTGTTATGTCACTAGACCTTTTTAATGTACAAAGATTGAATCTTGGAAAGAAAGTGAGAGTTTTGAGTTTAACTTATTCGAGTTACCTATGAAGTCGCGAAGAGTGTTTTAATGAATAAAGATTGAATCTTTGAATGAAAACAACTCAATAAAGGTACCTATTATGTTACTAGACCTTTTTAATGTCTAAAGATTGAATCTTTGGAATAAAATGATAGTTCTGAGTTCAACTTATTCGATTTACCTATGAAGTCGTGAACAGTGTTTTAATGACTAAATAATGAATCTTTGAATGAAAATACCTTAGTAAAGGTACCTATTATGTTACAAGACCTTTTTAATGTATAAAGATTGAATCTCGGAAAGAAAATGACTGTTTTGAGTTAAACTTATTCGAGTTCCCTATGACATCCCGAAGAGTATTTCAACGAGTAAAGATTGAATCTTTGATTGAAATTACTTGAATCAAGGGACTTATTTTGTCCCCTGGACCTTTTATATATAAAGATTGAATCTTTAAAAAGAAGTGAGCGTTATGAGTTAAACCTATCCGAGTTCCCTATGACGTCCCGAATAGTGTTTTAACGCGTAAGGATTGAATCTTTGTATGAAATTACCTCAATAGAGGTACTTATTATGTCACTAGACCTTTTTAATGTATAAAGGTTCAAGCTTTGAAAGAAAATGAGAGTTTTGAGTTAAACATATTTGAGTTCCCCGCGACGTCTCGAAGTGTGTTTTAAAGAGTAAATATGGAATCTTTGAATGAAATTACCTCAATCAAGGTACCTATTATGTCACTAGACCTTTTTAATGTATAAAGATTGAATATTTGTAAAGAACTACGAGTTTTGAGTTAAAGTTATTTGAGTTCCCTTTGACGTCACGAAGCGTGTTTTAATGAGTAAAGATTGAATCTTTGAACGAAATTATCTCAATCAATGTACCTATTATGTCAGTAGACCTTTTTAATGTATAAAGATGGAATCTTTGAAAAAAATGAGAGTATTGAGTTTAACTTATTCGAGTTACCTATGAAGTCGCGAAGAGTGTTTTAATGACCAAAGATTGAATCTTCGAATGAAAATTCCTCAATACAGGAACCTATTATGTTACTAGATCTTTTTGATGTATAAAGATTGAATCTTTGAAAGAAAATTAGTGTTTTGAGTTAAACTTATTCGAGTTCCTTTTGACATCCCGAAGAGTGTTTTAATGAATAAAGATTGAATCTTTGAATGAAATTACCTCAATCGAGGTACCTATTAAGTCACTAGAAATTTTGATTGTATAAAGATTGAATCTTTGAAAGAAAATGAGTGTTTTGAGTTTAACTTATTCGAGTTACCTATGAAATCGCGAAGAGTGTTTTAATGACTGAAGATTGAATCTTTGAATGAAAAATACCACAATAAAGGTACCAATTCTGTTACTAGACCTTTCCAATGTATAAAGATTGAATCTTTGAAAGAAAATGAGATTTTTGGGTTAAACTTATTCGAGTTCCCTGTAACGTCCCGAAGAGTGTCTTAATGAGTAAAGATTGAATCATTGAATGAAATTACCTCAATCAAGGTAGCTATTACATCACTAGACCTTTTTAATTTATAAAGATTGACGTTTTGAAAAGAAATGAGTGTTTCGAGTTAAAGTTATTCAAGTTCCCTTTGACGTCACGAAGAGTGTTTTAATGAGTAAAGATTGAATCTTTGAATGAAATTACCTCAATCAAGGTACCTATTCTGTCACTAAACCTTTTTAATGTATAAGGATTGAATCTTTGAAAGAACATGAGAGTTTTGAGCTCAACTTATTCGAGTTACCTATGAAGTTGCGAAGAGTGTTTTAATGACTAAAGATTGAATCTTTGAATGAAAATACCTCAATAAAGGTACTTATTTTGTTAGTAGACCTTTTTAATGTATAAAGACTGTATCTTTGAAAGAAAATGAGAGTTTTGAGTTAAACTTATTCACGTTCCCTGTAACGTCCCAAAGAGTGTTTTAATGAGTAAATATTGAATCTTTGAATGTAATTACCTCAATCAAGGTAGCTGTTATGTCACTAGACCTTTTTAATGTACAAAGATTGAATCTTGGAAAGAAAGTGAGAGTTTTGAGTTCGACTTATTCGAGTTACCTATGAAGTCGCGAAGAGTGTTTTAATGAATAAAGATTGAATCTTTGAATGAAAACACCTCAATAAAGGTACCTATTATGTTACTAGACCTTTTTAATGTCTAAAGATTGAATCTTTGGAATAAAATGATAGTTCTGAGTTCAACTTATTCGATTTACCTATGAAGTCGTGAACAGTGTTTTAATGACTAAATAATGAATCTTTGAATGAAAATACCTTAGTAAAGGTACCTATTATGTTACAAGACCTTTTTAATGTATAAAGATTGAATCTTGGAAAGAAAATGACTGTTTTGAGTTAAACTTATTCGAGTTCCCTATGACATCCCGAAGAGTATTTCAACGAGTAAAGATTGAATCTTTGATTGAAATTACTTGAATCAAGGGACTTATTTTGTCCCCTGGACCTTTTATATATAAAGATTGAATCTTTAAAAAGAAGTGAGCGTTATGAGTTAAACCTATCCGAGTTCCCTATGACGTCCCGAATAGTGTTTTAACGCGTAAGGATTGAATCTTTGTATGAAATTACCTCAATAGAGGTACTTATTATGTCACTAGACCTTTTTAATGTATAAAGGTTCAAGCTTTGAAAGAAAATGAGAGTTTTGAGTTAAACATATTCGAGTTCCCTACGACGTCTCGAAGAGTGTTTTAAAGAGTAAATATTGAATCTTTGAATGAAATTACCTCAATCAAGGTACCTATTATGTCACTAGACCTTTTTAATGTATAAAGATTGAATATTTGTAAAGAACTACGAGTTTTGAGTTAAAGTTATTTGAGTTCCCTTTGACGTCACGAAGCGTGTTTTAATGAGTAAAGATTGAATCTTTGAACGAAATTATCTCAATCAATGTACCTATTATGTCAGTAGACCTTTTTAATGTATAAAGATGGAATCTTTGAAAAAAATGAGAGTATTGAGTTTAACTTATTCGAGTTACCTATGAAGTCGCGAAGAGTGTTTTAATGACCAAAGATTGAATCTTCGAATGAAAATTCCTCAATACAGGAACCTATTATGTTACTAGATCTTTTTGATGTATAAAGATTGAATCTTAGAAAGAAAATTAGAGTTTTGAGTTAAACTTATTCGAGTTCCTTTTGACATCCCGAAGAGTGTTTTAATGAATAGAGATTGAATCTTTGAATGAAATTACCTCAATCGAGGTACCTATTAAGTCACTAGAAATTTTGATTGTATAAAGATTGAATCTTTGAAAAGAAATGAGAGTTTTGAGTTAAAGCTGTTCGAGTTCCCTTTGACGTCACGAAGAGTGTTTTAATGAGTAAAGATTGAATCTTTGAATGAAATTACCTCAATCAAGGTACCTATTCTACCACTAGACCTTTGTAATGTATAAAGATTGAATCTTTGAAAGAAAATGAGTGTTTTGAGTTTAACTTATTCGAGTTACCTATGAAATCGCGAAGAGTGTTTTAATGACTGAAGATTGAATCTTTGAATGAAAAATACCACAATAAAGGTACCAATACTGTTACTAGACCTTTCCAATGTATAAAGATTGAATCTTTGAAAGAAAATGAGATTTTTGGGTTAAACTTATTCGAGTTCCCTGTAACGTCCCGAAGAGTGTCTTAATGAGTAAAGATTGAATCATTGAATGAAATTACCTCAATCAAGGTAGCTATTACATCACTAGACCTTTTTAATTTACAAAGATTGACGTTTTGAAAAGAAATGAGTGTTTCGAGTTAAAGTTATTCAAGTTCCCTTTGACGTCACGAAGAGTGTTTTAATGAGTAAAGATTGAATCTTTGAATGAAATTACCTCAATCAAGGTACCTATTCTGTCACTAAACCTTTTTAATGTATAAGGATTGAATCTTTGAAAGAACATGAGAGTTTTGAGCTCAACTTATTCGAGTTACCTATGAAGTTGCGAAGAGTGTTTTAATAACTAAAGATTGAATCTTTGAATGAAAATACCTCAATAAAGGTACTTATTTTGTTAGTAGACCTTTTTAATGTATAAAGACTGTATCTTTGAAAGAAAATGAGAGTTTTGAGTTAAACTTATTCACATTCCCTGTAACGTCCCAAAGAGTGTTTTAATGAGTAAATATTGAATCTTTGAATGTAATTACCTCAATCAAGGTAGCTGTTATGTCACTAGACCTTTTTAATGTACAAAGATTGAATCTTGGAAAGAAAGTGAGAGTTTTGAGTTCGACTTATTCGAGTTACCTATGAAGTCGCGAAGAGTGTTTTAATGAATAAAGATTGAATCTTTGAATGAAAACACCTCAATAAAGGTACCTATTATGTTACTAGACCTTTTTAATGTCTAAAGATTGAATCTTTGGAATAAAATGATAGTTCTGAGTTCAACTTATTCGATTTACCTATGAAGTCGTGAACAGTGTTTTAATGACTAAATAATGAATCTTTGTATGAAAATACCTTAGTAAAGGTACCTATTATGTTACAAGACCTTTTTAATGTATAAAGATTGAATCTTGGAAAGAAAATGACTGTTTTGAGTTAAACTTATTCGAGTTCCCTATGACATCCCGAAGAGTATTTCAACGAGTAAAGATTGAATCTTTGATTGAAATTACTTGAATCAAGGGACTTATTTTGTCCCCTGGACCTTTTATATATAAAGATTGAATCTTTAAAAAGAAGTGAGCGTTATGAGTTAAACCTATCCGAGTTGCCTATGACGTCCCGAATAGTGTTTTAACGCGTAAGGATTGAATCTTTGTATGAAATTACCTCAATAGAGGTACTTATTATGTCACTAGACCTTTTTAATGTATAAAGGTTCAAGCTTTGAAAGAAAATGAGAGTTTTGAGTTAAACATATTCGAGTTCCCTACGACGTCTCGAAGAGTGTTTTAAAGAGTAAATATTGAATCTTTGAATGAAATTACCTCAATCAAGGTACCTATTATGTCACTAGACCTTTTTAATGTATAAAGATTGAATATTTGTAAAGAACTACGAGTTTTGAGTTAAAGTTATTTGAGTTCCCTTTGACGTCACGAAGCGTGTTTTAATGAGTAAAGATTGAATCTTTGAACGAAATTATCTCAATCAATGTACCTATTATGTCAGTAGACCTTTTTAATGTATAATGATGGAATCTTTGAAAAAAATGAGAGTATTGAGTTTAACTTATTCGAGTTACCTATGAAGTCGCGAAGAGTGTTTTAATGACCAAAGATTGAATCTTCGAATGAAAATTCCTCAATACAGGAACCTATTATGTTACTAGATCTTTTTGATGTATAAAGATTGAATCTTTGAAAGAAAATTAGAGTTTTGAGTTAAACTTATTCGAGTTCCTTTTGACATCCCAAAGAGTGTTTTAATGAATAAAGATTGAATCTTTGAATGAAATTACCTCAATCGAGGTACCTATTAAGTCACTAGAAATTTTGATTGTATAAAGATTGAATCTTTGAAAAGAAATGAGAGTTTTGAGTTAAAGCTATTCGAGTTCCCTTTGACGTCACGAAGAGTGTTTTAATGAGTAAAGATTGAATCTTTGAATGAAATTACCTCAATCAAGGTACCTATTCTACCACTAGACCTTTGTAATGTATAAAGATTGAATCTTTGAAAGAAAATGAGTGTTTTGAGTTTAACTTATTCGAGTTACCTATGAAATCGCGAAGAGTGTTTTAATGACTGAAGATTGAATCTTTGAATGAAAAATACCACAATAAAGGTACCAATTCTGTTACTAGACCTTTCCAATGTATAAAGATTGAATCTTTGAAAGAAAATGAGATTTTTGGGTTAAACTTATTCGAGTTCCCTGTAACGTCCCGAAGAGTGTCTTAATGAGTAAAGATTGAATCATTGAATGAAATTACCTCAATCAAGGTAGCTATTACATCACTAGACCTTTTTAATTTATAAAGATTGACGTTTTGAAAAGAAATGAGTGTTTCGAGTTAAAGTTATTCAAGTTCCCTTTGACGTCACGAAGAGTGTTTTAATGAGTAAAGATTGAATCTTTGAATGAAATTACCTCAATCAAGGTACCTATTCTGTCACTAAACCTTTTTAATGTATAAGGATTGAATCTTTGAAAGAACATGAGAGTTTTGAGCTCAACTTATTCGAGTTACCTATGAAGTTGCGAAGAGTGTTTTAATGACTAAAGATTGAATCTTTGAATGAAAATACCTCAATAAAGGTACTTATTTTGTTAGTAGGCCTTATTAATGTATAAAGACTGTATCTTTGAAAGAAAATGAGAGTTTTGAGTTAAACTTATTCACGTTCCCTGTAACGTCCCAAAGAGTGTTTTAATGAGTAAATATTGAATCTTTGAATGTAATTACCTCAATCAAGGTAGCTGTTATGTCACTAGACCTTTTTAATGTACAAAGATTGAATCTTGGAAAGAAAGTGAGAGTTTTGAGTTCGACTTATTCGAGTTACCTATGAAGTCGCGAAGAGTGTTTTAATGAATAAAGATTGAATCTTTGAATGAAAACACCTCAATAAAGGTACCTATTATGTTACTAGACCTTTTTAATGTCTAAAGATTGAATCTTTGGAATAAAATGATAGTTCTGAGTTCAACTTATTCGATTTACCTATGAAGTCGTGAACAGTGTTTTAATGACTAAATAATGAATCTTTGAATGAAAATACCTTAGTAAAGGTACCTATTATGTTACAAGACCTTTTTAATGTATAAAGATTGAATCTTGGAAAGAAAATGACTGTTTTGAGTTAAACTTATTCGAGTTCCCTATGACATCCCGAAGAGTATTTCAACGAGTAAAGATTGAATCTTTGATTGAAATTACTTGAATCAAGGGACTTATTTTGTCCCCTGGACCTTTTATATATAAAGATTGAATCTTTAAAAAGAAGTGAGCGTTATGAGTTAAACCTATCCGAGTTGCCTATGACGTCCCGAATAGTGTTTTAACGCGTAAGGATTGAATCTTTGTATGAAATTACCTCAATAGAGGTACTTATTATGTCACTAGACCTTTTTAATGTATAAAGGTTCAAGCTTTGAAAGAAAATGAGAGTTTTGAGTTAAACATATTCGAGTTCCCTACGACGTCTCGAAGAGTGTTTTAAAGAGTAAATATTGAATCTTTGAATGAAATTACCTCAATCAAGGTACCTATTATGTCACTAGACCTTTTTAATGTATAAAGATTGAATATTTGTAAAGAACTACGAGTTTTGAGTTAAAGTTATTTGAGTTCCCTTTGACGTCACGAAGCGTGTTTTAATGAGTAAAGATTGAATCTTTGAACGAAATTATCTCAATCAATGTACCTATTATGTCAGTAGACCTTTTTAATGTATAATGATGGAATCTTTGAAAAAAATGAGAGTATTGAGTTTAACTTATTCGAGTTACCTATGAAGTCGCGAAGAGTGTTTTAATGACCAAAGATTGAATCTTCGAATGAAAATTCCTCAATACAGGAACCTATTATGTTACTAGATCTTTTTGATGTATAAAGATTGAATCTTTGAAAGAAAATTAGAGTTTTGAGTTAAACTTATTCGAGTTCCTTTTGACATCCCAAAGAGTGTTTTAATGAATAAAGATTGAATCTTTGAATGAAATTACCTCAATCGAGGTACCTATTAAGTCACTAGAAATTTTGATTGTATAAAGATTGAATCTTTGAAAAGAAATGAGAGTTTTGAGTTAAAGCTATTCGAGTTCCCTTTGACGTCACGAAGAGTGTTTTAATGAGTAAAGATTGAATCTTTGAATGAAATTACCTCAATCAAGGTACCTATTCTACCACTAGACCTTTGTAATGTATAAAGATTGAATCTTTGAAAGAAAATGAGTGTTTTGAGTTTAACTTATTCGAGTTACCTATGAATCGCGAAGAGTGTTTTAATGACTGAAGATTGAATCTTTGAATGAAAAATACCACAATAAAGGTACCAATTCTGTTACTAGACCTTTCCAATGTATAAAGATTGAATCTTTGAAAGAAAATGAGATTTTTGGGTTAAACTTATTCGAGTTCCCTGTAACGTCCCGAAGAGTGTCTTAATGAGTAAAGATTGAATCATTGAATGAAATTACCTCAATCAAGGTAGCTATTACATCACTAGACCTTTTTAATTTATAAAGATTGACGTTTTGAAAAGAAATGAGTGTTTCGAGTTAAAGTTATTCAAGTTCCCTTTGACGTCACGAAGAGTGTTTTAATGAGTAAAGATTGAATCTTTGAATGAAATTACCTCAATCAAGGTACCTATTCTGTCACTAAACCTTTTTAATGTATAAGGATTGAATCTTTGAAAGAACATGAGAGTTTTGAGCTCAACTTATTCGAGTTACCTATGAAGTTGCGAAGAGTGTTTTAATGACTAAAGATTGAATCTTTGAATGAAAATACCTCAATAAAGGTACTTATTTTGTTAGTAGGCCTTATTAATGTATAAAGACTGTATCTTTGAAAGAAAATGAGAGTTTTGAGTTAAACTTATTCACGTTCCCTGTAACGTCCCAAAGAGTGTTTTAATGAGTAAATATTGAATCTTTGAATGTAATTACCTCAATCAAGGTAGCTGTTATGTCACTAGACCTTTTTAATGTACAAAGATTGAATCTTGGAAAGAAAGTGAGAGTTTTGAGTTCGACTTATTCGAGTTACCTATGAAGTCGCGAAGAGTGTTTTAATGAATAAAGATTGAATCTTTGAATGAAAACACCTCAATAAAGGTACCTATTATGTTACTAGACCTTTTTAATGTCTAAAGATTGAATCTTTGGAATAAAATGATAGTTCTGAGTTCAACTTATTCGATTTACCTATGAAGTCGTGAACAGTGTTTTAATGACTAAATAATGAATCTTTGAATGAAAATACCTTAGTAAAGGTACCTATTATGTTACAAGACCTTTTTAATGTATAAAGATTGAATCTTGGAAAGAAAATGACTGTTTTGAGTTAAACTTATTCGAGTTCCCTATGACATCCCGAAGAGTATTTCAACGAGTAAAGATTGAATCTTTGATTGAAATTACTTGAATCAAGGGACTTATTTTGTCCCCTGGACCTTTTATATATAAAGATTGAATCTTTAAAAAGAAGTGAGCGTTATGAGTTAAACCTATCCGAGTTCCCTATGACGTCCCGAATAGTGTTTTAACGCGTAAGGATTGAATCTTTGTATGAAATTACCTCAATAGAGGTACTTATTATGTCACTAGACCTTTTTAATGTATAAAGGTTCAAGCTTTGAAAGAAAATGAGAGTTTTGAGTTAAACATATTCGAGTTCCCTACGACGTCTCGAAGAGTGTTTTAAAGAGTAAATATTGAATCTTTGAATGAAATTACCTCAATCAAGGTACCTATTATGTCACTAGACCTTTTTAATGTATAAAGATTGAATATTTGTAAAGAACTACGAGTTTTGAGTTAAAGTTATTTGAGTTCCCTTTGACGTCACGAAGCGTGTTTTAATGAGTAAAGATTGAATCTTTGAACGAAATTATCTCAATCAATGTACCTATTATGTCAGTAGACCTTTTTAATGTATAAAGATGGAATCTTTGAAAAAAATGAGAGTATTGAGTTTAACTTATTCGAGTTACCTATGAAGTCGCGAAGAGTGTTTTAATGACCAAAGATTGAATCTTCGAATGAAAATTCCTCAATACAGGAACCTATTATGTTACTAGATCTTTTTGATGTATAAAGATTGAATCTTTGAAAGAAAATTAGAGTTTTGAGTTAAACTTATTCGAGTTCCTTTTGACATCCCGAAGAGTGTTTTAATGAATAAAGATTGAATCTTTGAATGAAATTACCTCAATCGAGGTACCTATTAAGTCACTAGAAATTTTGATTGTATAAAGATTGAATCTTTGAAAAGAAATGAGAGTTTTGAGTTAAAGCTGTTCGAGTTCCCTTTGACGTCACGAAGAGTGTTTTAATGAGTAAAGATTGAATCTTTGAATGAAATTACCTCAATCAAGGTACCTATTCCACCACTAGACCTTTGTAATGTATAAAGATTGAATCTTTGAAAGAAAATGAGTGTTTTGAGTTTAACTTATTCGAGTTACCTATGAAATCGCGAAGAGTGTTTTAATGACTGAAGATTGAATCTTTGAATGAAAAATACCACAATAAAGGTACCAATTCTGTTACTAGACCTTTCCAATTTATAAAGATTGAATCTTTGAAAGAAAATGAGATTTTTGGGTTAAACTTATTCGAGTTCCCTGTAACGTCCCGAAGAGTGTCTTAATGAGTAAAGATTGAATCATTGAATGAAATTACCTCAATCAAGGTAGCTATTACATCACTAGACCTTTTTAATTTATAAAGATTGACGTTTTGAAAAGAAATGAGTGTTTCGAGTTAAAGTTATTCAAGTTCCCTTTGACGTCACGAAGAGTGTTTTAATGAGTAAAGATTGAATCTTTGAATGAAATTACCTCAATCAAGGTACCTATTCTGTCACTAAACCTTTTTAATGTATAAGGATTGAATCTTTGAAAGAACATGAGAGTTTTGAGCTCAACTTATTCGAGTTACCTATGAAGTTGCGAAGAGTGTTTTAATGACTAAAGATTGAATCTTTGAATGAAAATACCTCAATAAAGGTACTTATTTTGTTAGTAGGCCTTATTAATGTATAAAGACTGTATCTTTGAAAGAAAATGAGAGTTTTGAGTTAAACTTATTCACGTTCCCTGTAACGTCCCAAAGAGTGTTTTAATGAGTAAATATTGAATCTTTGAATGTAATTACCTCAAACAAGGTAGCTGTTATGTCACTAGACCTTTTTAATGTACAAAGATTGAATCTTGGAAAGAAAGTGAGAGTTTTGAGTTCGACTTATTCGAGTTACCTATGAAGTCGCGAAGAGTGTTTTAATGAATAAAGATTGAATCTTTGAATGAAAACACCTCAATAAAGGTACCTATTATGTTACTAGACCTTTTTAATGTCTAAAGATTGAATCTTTGGAATAAAATGATAGTTCTGAGTTCAACTTATTCGATTTACCTATGAAGTCGTGAACAGTGTTTTAATGACTAAATAATGAATCTTTGAATGAAAATACCTTAGTAAAGGTACCTATTATGTTACAAGACCTTTTTAATGTATAAAGATTGAATCTTGGAAAGAAAATGACTGTTTTGAGTTAAACTTATTCGAGTTCCCTATGACATCCCGAAGAGTATTTCAACGAGTAAAGATTGAATCTTTGATTGAAATTACTTGAATCAAGGGACTTATTTTGTCCCCTGGACCTTTTATATATAAAGATTGAATCTTTAAAAAGAAGTGAGCGTTATGAGTTAAACCTATCCGAGTTCCCTATGACGTCCCGAATAGTGTTTTAACGCGTAAGGATTGAATCTTTGTATGAAATTACCTCAATAGAGGTACTTATTATGTCACTAGACCTTTTTAATGTATAAAGGTTCAAGCTTTGAAAGAAAATGAGAGTTTTGAGTTAAACATATTCGAGTTCCCTACGACGTCTCGAAGAGTGTTTTAAAGAGTAAATATTGAATCTTTGAATGAAATTACCTCAATCAAGGTACCTATTATGTCACTAGACCTTTTTAATGTATAAAGATTGAATATTTGTAAAGAACTACGAGTTTTGAGTTAAAGTTATTTGAGTTCCTTTTGACGTCACGAAGCGTGTTTTAATGAGTAAAGATTGAATCTTTGAACGAAATTATCTCAATCAATGTACCTATTATGTCAGTAGACCTTTTTAATGTATAAAGATGGAATCTTTGAAAAAAATGAGAGTATTGAGTTTAACTTATTCGAGTTACCTATGAAGTCGCGAAGAGTGTTTTAATGACCAAAGATTGAATCTTCGAATGAAAATTCCTCAATACAGGAACCTATTATGTTACTAGATCTTTTTGATGTATAAAGATTGAATCTTTGAAAGAAAATTAGAGTTTTGAGTTAAACTTATTCGAGTTCCTTTTGACATCCCGAAGAGTGTTTTAATGAATAAAGATTGAATCTTTGAATGAAATTACCTCAATCGAGGTACCTATTAAGTCACTAGAAATTTTGATTGTATAAAGATTGAATCTTTGAAAAGAAATGAGAGTTTTGAGTTAAAGCTGTTCGAGTTCCCTTTGACGTCACGAAGAGTGTTTTAATGAGTAAAGATTGAATCTTTGAATGAAATTACCTCAATCAAGGTACCTATTCTACCACTAGACCTTTGTAATGTATAAAGATTGAATCTTTGAAAGAAAATGAGTGTTTTGAGTTTAACTTATTCGAGTTACCTATGAAATCGCGAAGAGTGTTTTAATGACTGAAGATTGAATCTTTGAATGAAAAATACCACAATAAAGGTACCAATTCTGTTACTAGACCTTTCCAATTTATAAAGATTGAATCTTTGAAAGAAAATGAGATTTTTGGGTTAAACTTATTCGAGTTCCCTGTAACGTCCCGAAGAGTGTCTTAATGAGTAAAGATTGAATCATTGAATGAAATTACCTCAATCAAGGTAGCTATTACATCACTAGACCTTTTTAATTTACAAAGATTTACGTTTTGAAAAGAAATGAGTGTTTCGAGTTAAAGTTATTCAAGTTCCCTTTGACGTCACGAAGAGTGTTTTAATGAGTAAAGATTGAATCTTTGAATGAAATTACCTCAATCAAGGTACCTATTCTGTCACTAAACCTTTTTAATGTATAAGAATTGAATCTTTGAAAGAACATGAGAGTTTTGAGCTCAACTTATTCGAGTTACCTATGAAGTTGCGAAGAGTGTTTTAATAACTAAAGATTGAATCTTTGAATGAAAATACCTCAATAAAGGTACTTATTTTGTTAGTAGACCTTTTTAATGTATAAAGACTGTAT
This sequence comes from Cornus florida, assembly GCF_030987335.1. NCBI lineage: Eukaryota > Viridiplantae > Streptophyta > Magnoliopsida > Cornales > Cornaceae > Cornus > Cornus florida. The sequence continues at coordinate 200,632 of NW_026775890.1, read as the reverse complement.
CTTTGAAAGAAAATGAGAGTTTTGAGTTAAACTTATTCACGTTCCCTGTAACGTCCCAAAGAGTGTTTTAATGAGTAAATATTGAATCTTTGAATGTAATTACCTCAATCAAGGTAGCTGTTATGTCACTAGACCTTTTTAATGTACAAAGATTGAATCTTGGAAAGAAAGTGAGAGTTTTGAGTTCGACTTATTCGAGTTACCTATGAAGTCGCGAAGAGTGTTTTAATGAATAAAGATTGAATCTTTGAATGAAAACACCTCAATAAAGGTACCTATTATGTTACTAGACCTTTTTAATGTCTAAAGATTGAATCTTTGGAATAAAATGATAGTTCTGAGTTCAACTTATTCGATTTACCTATGAAGTCGTGAACAGTGTTTTAATGACTAAATAATGAATCTTTGAATGAAAATACCTTAGTAAAGGTACCTATTATGTTACAAGACCTTTTTAATGTATAAAGATTGAATCTTGGAAAGAAAATGACTGTTTTGAGTTAAACTTATTCGAGTTCCCTATGACATCCCGAAGAGTATTTCAACGAGTAAAGATTGAATCTTTGATTGAAATTACTTGAATCAAGGGACTTATTTTGTCCCCTGGACCTTTTATATATAAAGATTGAATCTTTAAAAAGAAGTGAGCGTTATGAGTTAAACCTATCCGAGTTCCCTATGACGTCCCGAATAGTGTTTTAACGCGTAAGGATTGAATCTTTGTATGAAATTACCTCAATAGAGGTACTTATTATGTCACTAGACCTTTTTAATGTATAAAGGTTCAAGCTTTGAAAGAAAATGAGAGTTTTGAGTTAAACATATTCGAGTTCCCTACGACGTCTCGAAGAGTGTTTTAAAGAGTAAATATTGAATCTTTGAATGAAATTACCTCAATCAAGGTACCTATTATGTCACTAGACCTTTTTAATGTATAAAGATTGAATATTTGTAAAGAACTACGAGTTTTGAGTTAAAGTTATTTGAGTTCCCTTTGACGTCACGAAGCGTGTTTTAATGAGTAAAGATTGAATCTTTGAACGAAATTATCTCAATCAATGTACCTATTATGTCAGTAGACCTTTTTAATGTATAAAGATGGAATCTTTGAAAAAAATGAGAGTATTGAGTTTAACTTATTCGAGTTACCTATGAAGTCGCGAAGAGTGTTTTAATGACCAAAGATTGAATCTTCGAATGAAAATTCCTCAATACAGGAACCTATTATGTTACTAGATCTTTTTGATGTATAAAGATTGAATCTTTGAAAGAAAATTAGAGTTTTGAGTTAAACTTATTCGAGTTCCTTTTGACATCCCGAAGAGTGTTTTAATGAATAAAGATTGAATCTTTGAATGAAATTACCTCAATCGAGGTACCTATTATGACACACCCCAACCCAATTTACATTATTAAACAAATTGAATAAATTGGAATGCATCTAACCATCTGCATTAACCTCCTTCAAATATAACGTCATCCTACATCAGAGCACCTGTTTAACAGTTTACAATTCAAAAACTACCTATAGGCCTGTTATGCAAATTCTGACAAAGAAAAAAACATTAACGGCAACTTATACTATTAAATTCTATTACAATATTTACATATTAAACAAAAGACGTTCCATTGTTCTTTTTCCCATTCCCACTCAAAAATTCTAGACCTGGCAGTAGCGACCCAACCTTGTACCTGAAAAAAATATAGATATGGAAGGAGTGAGCTTAAAGCCCAGTGAATGCAACACTACTACATCAGAGTAATATAAACAAATATTATCTGATAACTTCAATTAAACTTCATTAATATATTACAGGCATTAAAATATAGTACTCTCCTTCTAGGCCAGAGTATGGACCTTGTTTAGATATAGTACTCTCTTTCTTGGCCAGAGTATGGACCTTATTTAGTGTAGTACTCTCTTTCCAGGCCAGAGTATGGACCTTATATAATATATTACTCTCCTTCCAGGCCAGAGTATGGACCCTATTTAAATATAATCAAATTATATATATTCATCTTCAACTCACATAAACAACTTCAATACTTCAATTAAACACATCCAGGTATAAACTTCCAGTGAGTACACTCACCTTGGCTACTTTTCAAATTGTCTACTTATCCTTTGATATTGCTGAAGTGATCAGTTCATTCTCCTTGCCTGGACAAGAATATAACCAAGTTATATTTATTTTCTAAAGAGAATTAAATCACAATCATCACCTCAATTACAATTCTCAAACTTTATACACCCTTTTGGCTAAATTCTAATCACATGTCTTTATATAAATTTCCAGCTTGATGACCCCAAAGAAAATAACCATAACCATGGTATCACTTACACAAAACAGCCTTTGAATAAATAAATAAAATATAAAAAAAATAGATGATACATATACTGGAACAATTAATTGGATTAATTATTCAAATAACTGAATAATCAACTTCCAACATAGAAATTATAATATAAAACCCCTCACCTTTGCTTGAATTCAACAACAATTTAGAGAGAAAACCCCCTTTTTTCTTTTCTATCCTCCTCCTCCGTATTTTTCTTCTCTCTTTGAACTATCACTAAATAGCTCACTGTTTTGATATATTTTGTGTGTCTCAACCAAAACAATGGCTTTCTCAAAGGCGGTCCAAACAGGTTTAAAAAGATAGAATTAACCTTATCTATATATAGAGTATATCTACATAATTGCGTGTCCTGTGTGTTCGGTCCAGCCTTGTGCAGCCAGCAACCTGACTTTACTCATCTCTATCCATATAAATGATAATTGAAACCTATATATATAGACAACTATATATTGCAGCCACCAGCCACCACTTTAAAGCATAATAACTTTAGTCTTGAAAAGTATATAGTCACATGGATGGTGTACATCTAGTCTCCAGGAAATGTAAATTGTCACATAGCTTATGTGACATGTGTTACCCAAAGTTTAATAATATTTTCTTCTTCTACGGCTGAAAAATCCCTCCTTTGTTTCTATTTGTATTTTTATTATTTTTTTTTCTTTTTCTTGTCCATGCAAATCTCTAGACAACGTGTCACTTAGATATAAATGTGATTTTCCCCTCTTCATGACTCATGCGTGTGTGTGTCAATTAGTAACAGCCTCCTTTGGAAGCTTTTAGAATAAAGTGTATTACTAGATATCTATATACATGGGTGGGTGGAATATGTACTTGACCTGGTCAATAACTTACCCATATATATAAATAACTACTTGGTCAAACTTTAAAATAAAACATAAGTATATCAATATATATTAGAACCATCACACCACTTCCACCATTTATTACCTTCAGCACCAATGACCTTAGTAGACACCCATTCTCTAGTATCACACATATAACCACACACACGTACACATGGAATATTATCATTTTTATTATTTCTTTTCTTACCATTGGCTGTCACCAACTTAATAAGTTTTGACACCAACTATTAACTTCACCATACAAACTACTACATAAAATATTCCATAAATGATGTCTAATAAAAATTAAATTATGCTAATAAAAAAATAATTATGTATTGGGGCCTTACAATTCTTCCCCCCTTAAGTAATTTCGTCCTCGAAATTAAAATGCAAGAAACATACCAAATAAGTGAGGATATTGCATTCGCATAACTTCTTCACTTTCCCAAGTCGCTTCTTCAATCGTATGACCCCTCCACAATACTTTTACCAGTGATATAGTTTTATTCTGTAGCACTTGCTCCCGGCGATCCACAATCTGTACCGGTTCCTCTACATAAGTCAAATCTTCCTTCAACGCTATCGGTTCTGCAACTAAAACATGAGATGGATCCGATATATACTTTCGAAGCATAGACACATGGAAAACATCATGCAATCTTGATAATTCTTTTGGTAATTCCAACCGATACGCCACTGCTCCTATTCGTTCCAGAATCTTGTAAGGTCCAATGTATCTGGGACTTAACTTACCTTTCTTTCCAAACCTCATAATACCTTTCCAAGGAGAAATACGAAGAAAAACAAAATCACCAACTTCAAATTCCAAATCTCTTCTTTTTCGCACATCTACATAACTTTTCTGTCTATCCTGTGCCACTTTCATACGCTGCTGAATTATCTTCACTTTTTCTGTTGTAAGTTCAATCAATTCTGGACCCAATAACTTTCTTTCCCCCACCTCATCCCAACACAATGGAGTTCTACATTTTCTCCCATACAAAGCTTCATACGGTGCCATTCCAATAGTAGACTGATAACTATTATTATAGGCAAATTCAATCAACGGTAAATAATCATCCCAATTACCTTTGAAATCCAACACACAAGCTCTCAACATATCTTCCAAAATCTGAATAGTTCGTTCTGACTGCCCATCTGTCTGCGGGTGAAAAGCTGTACTGAACTTCAAAGAAGTTTTCATGGCTTCATGCAAACTATACCAAAATCTCGAAGTGAACTTCGGATCCCTGTCACAAACAATAGAAACTGGAGCCCCATGCAAACATATGATCACATCAACATACAAACGAGCATATTCCTTTGTAGAATAAGTAGTTTTTACTGCCAGAAAGTGAGCTGATTTCGTCAATCGATCAACTATCACCCAAATAGAGTCATGTCCTCGTTTTGATCTTGGAAGTCCCGTCACAAAATCCATGGTTACATGCTCCCATTTCCACTGTGGAACTGGTAACGGCTGCAACAACCCTGCTGGTTTCTGATGTTCAGCTTTCACTCGTTGACATATCAAACACTTTGCTACAAATTCTGCAATTTCACGCTTCATATTGTTCCACCAATAGTATTCTTTCAAATCCCTGTACATTTTAGTACTCCCCGGATGCATAGCATATATAGAACTGTGGGCTTCATCTAAAATATCTTTCTTCAAGGAAACATCATTTGGAACACAAATTCGACTTTTAAAATACAGAATCCCATCATCCCTAACTATAAATTCAGTTTGCATACCCTCTTGAGCTTCTTTTCTTTTCTTATCCAGGAATACGTCATGTATTTGCAGCTCTTTAATTCTATCCAGCAACAAAGGTCTCACCGTAACATGTGCAAACAATGCTCCTTTGTTAGTAACTGTCAATTCAACTCCCATCAGTCTCAATTCCATAATATTTGCCACCCGTGCACACTGTACACAAGATAGTCTCCCTGAAGACTTCCTACTCAAGGCATCTGCTACTACATTGGCTTTTCCAGGATGATGGTGGATATTACAATCATAATCTTTGATTAACTCCATCCAACGCCTCTGTCTCAAATTTAAATCCTTCTGTGTAAACAAATACTTCAAACTCTGATGATCTGTAAATATTTCACAAAGTTCACCATACAGATAATGCCTCCACAATTTTAAAGCAAAAACAATAGCAGCTAACTCCAAATCATGTGTAGGATAATTCAATTCATGATTCTTCAATTGTCTAGAAGCATAGGCAATTACTTTACCATTTTGCATCAAAACACATCCCAGACCCTGATGTGAAGCATCAGTGTAAATCACAAAACCCTCACCACCACACGGAATAGTTAACACTGGGGCTGACGTTAACTTTTTCTTCAATTCTTCAAAACTTCTTTGGCATTCCTCACCCCACACAAACTTTACTTCTTTCCGGGTCAACTTTGTCAATGGCAATGCGATACTAGAAAACCCTTGGATGAACCTCCGGTAATAACCTGCTAATCCCAGAAAACTTCTGACTTCTGTCACATTGGTAGGCCTTTCCCATTTCACCACTGCTTCCACTTTTGATGGGTCAACATAAATACCATCCCCAGATACTACATGCCCCAAAAAGACAACTTTATCAAGCCAAAACTCACATTTGCTGAACTTAGCAAAGAGTTGTTTTTCCCGTAACATCTGTAACACAATTCTTAAATGCTTTTCATGTTCATTCACACTCCGAGAATATATCAAAATATCATCGATGAAGACAATAACAAAAGAATCAACGTACCGATGAAATACTCGATTCATTAAATCCATAAACACCGCTGGAGCATTAGTTAACCCAAAAGGCATTACCAAAAACTCATAATGACCATATCGAGTTCGAAAAGCAGTTTTCGAAATATCACTATCCTTTACCTTCAACTGGTGATATCCTGACCTCAAATCAATCTTAGAAAACACCTTTGCCCCTTGCAACTGATCAAACAGATCATCAATTCGTGGCAATGGATACTTATTTCTGATGGTCACTTTATTTAACTGTCTGTAGTCAATACACAACCGCATAGTACCATCCTTCTTCTTAACAAATAACACCGGTGCACCCCACGGTGAAATACTAGGTCGAATAAAGCCTTTATCTAGTAAATCTTGCAACTGTATCTTCAACTCTTTCAATTCTGTCGGTGCCATTCGATACGGAGCAATAGAAATTGGAGTTGTTCCTGGTACTAACTCAATGGTAAAATCTACCTCCCTGTCCACTGGCAACCCTGGTAATTCTTCTGGAAACACATCTGTGAATTCCCTTACCACTGGTACATTTTCAAGTGTCATATCTTTATTTCCAGTATCAACCACATAAGCCAAGTAACCCTGACACCCTTTCTTCAACAACTTCCTGGTTTGTATAGCTGAAATGAGACAGTTTGGAATAACATTTCTTTCTCCTGTAAATCTAAATTCTGGCTCCCCTGGTATCTGAAAAACAACTTCTTTCCGAAAACAGTCTATTGAAGCGTGATACGCAGATAGCCAATTCATACCCAAAATGATATCAAAATCTGGTATACCCAACGGTATCAAATTTACCTTTAACTGTCTATCTCCCAATTGTAACACACAATCCCGGTATTCATTTGCAACCACTACCACTTCTCCCATTGGTGTAGAAATAAACAATTTACTATCTAATGATGAAAGTGGTCTACCCAAATGCATAGCAATAGATGATGCAACAAATGAATGGGTTGAGCCAGGATCAATAAGCACAGTAACATTTCTATCCAAAATAGAAAGTGTACCTGTCACCACTTCTGGTGTTGCTTGAGCATCCTGAAGTGTCATAGCAAACACTCTTCCCTGGGCTTGCGAACCACTTGTAACACCCTTACCTCCTCTTGACGAGTTCCCCTGTGCAAAACCTCTACCAGAACCAGCAACACTGCCCACTGAGGTCATTCCTGTCAACATAGGACAATCTCTCCTCCGATGACCCGGCTGATGGCAATGATAGCACTCTTCTGCTTTCAAGATAGGACAATCCTTCTTCTGGTGACCTTCCTTTCCGCACTGAAAACACCCCCTGCCAGTACCACGTCCTCCAAAACTACCTTGTTGAACAGATTGTTGTTCGGAAAACCCTTGACCTCTTCCAATACTTGATGTCTGGCCTTGAGATTCACCACCCCTTCCCCTTCCATACCGCGACCTTTGACTTTTCTGACTTGCAATTCCTTCACCTCCTCTTGACTGTGACGGCTCAGATCTATTTCTTTTGTATTGTTCCCTTCTTTCTTGCAATTCTTTCACATCCCTTTCGGCAATCATGGCTTTATTCACAAGTCTGTTGTAATCTGTTTCCTCAAACACTGAAACTCTAGACTTAATAGCCGCCTCTAAACCATCCTGGAATTTTGTACATTTATCTTCTTCATTCTGTACAAACTTGGGTGCGAACCTCGATAAAGCTGTAAACTTAACTTCATAGTCAACCACAGACATTCTATCTTGTTTTAGGAGAATAAACTCCCGTTCCTTCTCTTTTCTGTAAATTGGAGGGAAATATTTCTCATAAAAAGCTTTAACAAATGGATTCCAGAATATCACCTCTTTCTCTCCTGGAGTGAGCAACAAATGTTTTGTCGTGTCCCACCAATAACTAGCTTCATTTTTGAACATAAATGTAGCTAAGTTTACCTTCTGGTCTTCTGCTGCACCCATCACTGCAAATATCGATTCCATTCTTCTTACCCACCCCTCTGCTTCTTCTGGTTTGGTAGTACCTGAAAATTCTGGGGGTGTTAACTTGATAAACCTCTCATACTCAGAGCCTTTCTTCCATTTCTGTTGTCTTTCCAGCCTTTCTTGTATCATCATTTGACTCGCCATAAATAGTTTGTTTTGTTCTGCCAAGTCTATTATAGCCTTTTCCATTTTCTGCATACCAGTTAAGCACTCCTGTTCTCTTCTCATACCACCCTGCATAGGTTGTTCTACTTCAGCCTCAACAGGAACATAAGTGGCTTCACCCTCAGTTCCATGATAACCACTTTCCCTTTCCATTTCTTTTTATCTGCAATGAATCTCAAATATAACAACATATATATGATACATAATCACCACTTATATCTGTTAGTATAACATTAAGGCAAATAAATGACTCTACTACACACTTCTTACTGCCACTGCCAGTCTAGACTCTTCTGACCTCCAGAACCTAGAAAACCTAGGCTCTGATACCAAAAGTTGACACACCCCAACCCAATTTACATTATTAAACAAATTGAATAAATTGGAATGCATCTAACCATCTGCATTAACCTCCTTCAAATATAACGTCATCCTACATCAGAGCACCTGTTTAACAGTTTACAATTCAAAAACTACCTATAGGCCTGTTATGCAAATTCTGACAAAGAAAAAAACATTAACGGCAACTTATACTATTAAATTCTATTACAATATTTACATATTAAACAAAAGACGTTCCATTGTTCTTTTTCCCATTCCCACTCAAAAATTCTAGACCTGGCAGTAGCGACCCAACCTTGTACCTGAAAAAAATATAGATATGGAAGGAGTGAGCTTAAAGCCCAGTGAATGCAACACTACTACATCAGAGTAATATAAACAAATATTATCTGATAACTTCAATTAAACTTCATTAATATATTACAGGCATTAAAATATAGTACTCTCCTTCTAGGCCAGAGTATGGACCTTGTTTAGATATAGTACTCTCTTTCTTGGCCAGAGTATGGACCTTATTTAGTGTAGTACTCTCTTTCCAGGCCAGAGTATGGACCTTATATAATATATTACTCTCCTTCCAGGCCAGAGTATGGACCCTATTTAAATATAATCAAATTATATATATTCATCTTCAACTCACATAAACAACTTCAATACTTCAATTAAACACATCCAGGTATAAACTTCCAGTGAGTACACTCACCTTGGCTACTTTTCAAATTGTCTACTTATCCTTTGATATTGCTGAAGTGATCAGTTCATTCTCCTTGCCTGGACAAGAATATAACCAAGTTATATTTATTTTCTAAAGAGAATTAAATCACAATCATCACCTCAATTACAATTCTCAAACTTTATACACCCTTTTGGCTAAATTCTAATCACATGTCTTTATATAAATTTCCAGCTTGATGACCCCAAAGAAAATAACCATAACCATGGTATCACTTACACAAAACAGCCTTTGAATAAATAAATAAAATATAAAAAAAATAGATGATACATATACTGGAACAATTAATTGGATTAATTATTCAAATAACTGAATAATCAACTTCCAACATAGAAATTATAATATAAAACCCCTCACCTTTGCTTGAATTCAACAACAATTTAGAGAGAAAACCCCCTTTTTTCTTTTCTATCCTCCTCCTCCGTATTTTTCTTCTCTCTTTGAACTATCACTAAATAGCTCACTGTTTTGATATATTTTGTGTGTCTCAACCAAAACAATGGCTTTCTCAAAGGCGGTCCAAACAGGTTTAAAAAGATAGAATTAACCTTATCTATATATAGAGTATATCTACATAATTGCGTGTCCTGTGTGTTCGGTCCAGCCTTGTGCAGCCAGCAACCTGACTTTACTCATCTCTATCCATATAAATGATAATTGAAACCTATATATATAGACAACTATATATTGCAGCCACCAGCCACCGCTTTAAAGCATAATAACTTTAGTCTTGAAAAGTATATAGTCACATGGATGGTGTACATCTAGTCTCCAGGAAATGTAAATTGTCACATAGCTTATGTGACATGTGTTACCCAAAGTTTAATAATATTTTCTTCTTCTACGGCTGAAAAATCCCTCCTTTGTTTCTATTTGTATTTTTATTATTTTTTTTTCTTTTTCTTGTCCATGCAAATCTCTAGACAACGTGTCACTTAGATATAAATGTGATTTTCCCCTCTTCATGACTCATGCGTGTGTGTGTCAATTAGTAACAGCCTCCTTTGGAAGCTTTTAGAATAAAGTGTATTACTAGATATCTATATACATGGGTGGGTGGAATATGTACTTGACCTGGTCAATAACTTACCCATATATATAAATAACTACTTGGTCAAACTTTAAAATAAAACATAAGTATATCAATATATATTAGAACCATCACACCACTTCCACCATTTATTACCTTCAGCACCAATGACCTTAGTAGACACCCATTCTCTAGTATCACACATATAACCACACACACGTACACATGGAATATTATCATTTTTATTATTTCTTTTCTTACCATTGGCTGTCACCAACTTAATAAGTTTTGACACCAACTATTAACTTCACCATACAAACTACTACATAAAATATTCCATAAATGATGTCTAATAAAAATTAAATTATGCTAATAAAAAAATAATTATGTATTGGGGCCTTACATATTAAGTCACTAGAAATTTTGATTGTATAAAGATTGAATCTTTGAAAAGAAATGAGAGTTTTGAGTTAAAGCTGTTCGAGTTCCCTTTGACGTCACGAAGAGTGTTTTAATGAGTAAAGATTGAATCTTTGAATGAAATTACCTCAATCAAGGTACCTATTCTACCACTAGACCTTTGTAATGTATAAAGATTGAATCTTTGAAAGAAAATGAGTGTTTTGAGTTTAACTTATTCGAGTTACCTATGAAATCGCGAAGAGTGTTTTAATGACTGAAGATTGAATCTTTGAATGAAAAATACCACAATAAAGGTACCAATTCTGTTACTAGACCTTTCCAATTTATAAAGATTGAATCTTTGAAAGAAAATGAGATTTTTGGGTTAAACTTATTCGAGTTCCCTGTAACGTCCCGAAGAGTGTCTTAATGAGTAAAGATTGAATCATTGAATGAAATTACCTCAATCAAGGTAGCTATTACATCACTAGACCTTTTTAATTTATAAAGATTGACGTTTTGAAAAGAAATGAGTGTTTCGAGTTAAAGTTATTCAAGTTCCCTTTGACGTCACGAAGAGTGTTTTAATGAGTAAAGATTGAATCTTTGAATGAAATTACCTCAATCAAGGTACCTATTCTGTCACTAAACCTTTTTAATGTATAAGGATTGAATCTTTGAAAGAACATGAGAGTTTTGAGCTCAACTTATTCGAGTTACCTATGAAGTTGCGAAAAGTGTTTTAATGACTAAAGATTGAATCTTTGAATGAAAATACCTCAATAAAGGTACTTATTTTGTTAGTAGGCCTTATTAATGTATAAAGACTGTATCTTTGAAAGAAAATGAGAGTTTTGAGTTAAACTTATTCACGTTCCCTGTAACGTCCCAAAGAGTGTTTTAATGAGTAAATATTGAATCTTTGAATGTAATTACCTCAATCAAGGTAGCTGTTATGTCACTAGACCTTTTTAATGTACAAAATATTGAATCTTGGAAAGAAAGTGAGAGTTTTGAGTTCGACTTATTCGAGTTACCTATGAAGTCGCGAAGAGTGTTTTAATGAATAAAGATTGAATCTTTGAATGAAAACACCTCAATAAAGGTACCTATTATGTTACTAGACCTTTTTAATGTCTAAAGATTGAATCTTTGGAATAAAATGATAGTTCTGAGTTCAACTTATTCGATTTACCTATGAAGTCGTGAACAGTGTTTTAATGACTAAATAATGAATCTTTGAATGAAAATACCTTAGTAAAGGTACCTATTATGTTAGAAGACCTTTTTAATGTATAAAGATTGAATCTTGGAAAGAAAATGACTGTTTTGAGTTAAACTTATTCGAGTTCCCTATGACATCCCGAAGAGTATTTCAACGAGTAAAGATTGAATCTTTGATTGAAATTACTTGAATCAAGGGACTTATTTTGTCCCCTGGACCTTTTATATATAAAGATTGAATCTTTAAAAAGAAGTGAGCGTTATGAGTTAAACCTATCCGAGTTCCCTATGACGTCCCGAATAGTGTTTTAACGCGTAAGGATTGAATCTTTGTATGAAATTACCTCAATAGAGGTACTTATTATGTCACTAGACCTTTTTAATGTATAAAGGTTCAAGCTTTGAAAGAAAATGAGAGTTTTGAGTTAAACATATTCGAGTTCCCTACGACATCTCGAAGAGTGTTTTAAAGAGTAAATATTGAATCTTTGAATGAAATTACCTCAATCAAGGTACCTATTATGTCACTAGACCTTTTTAATGTATAAAGATTGAATATTTGTAAAGAACTACGAGTTTTGAGTTAAAGTTATTTGAGTTCCTTTTGACGTCACGAAGCGTGTTTTAATGAGTAAAGATTGAATCTTTGAACGAAATTATCTCAATCAATGTACCTATTATGTCAGTAGACCTTTTTAATGTATAAAGATGGAATCTTTGAAAAAAATGAGAGTATTGAGTTTAACTTATTCGAGTTACCTATGAAGTCGCGAAGAGTGTTTTAATGACCAAAGATTGAATCTTCGAATGAAAATTCCTCAATACAGGAACCTATTATGTTACTAGATCTTTTTGATGTATAAAGATTGAATCTTTGAAAGAAAATTAGAGTTTTGAGTTAAACTTATTCGAGTTCCTTTTGACATCCCGAAGAGTGTTTTAATGAATAAAGATTGAATCTTTGAATGAAATTACCTCAATCGAGGTACCTATTAAGTCACTAGAAATTTTGATTGTATAAAGATTGAATCTTTGAAAAGAAATGAGAGTTTTGAGTTAAAGCTGTTCGAGTTCCCTTTGACGTCACGAAGAGTGTTTTAATGAGTAAAGATTGAATCTTTGAATGAAATTACCTCAATCAAGGTACCTATTCTACCACTAGACCTTTGTAATGTATAAAGATTGAATCTTTGAAGAAAATGAGTGTTTTGAGTTTAACTTATTCGAGTTACCTATGAAATCGCGAAGAGTGTTTTAATGACTGAAGATTGAATCTTTGAATGAAAAATACCACAATAAAGGTACCAATTCTGTTACTAGACCTTTCCAATTTATAAAGATTGAATCTTTGAAAGAAAATGAGATTTTTGGGTTAAACTTATTCGAGTTCCCTGTAACGTCCCGAAGAGTGTCTTAATGAGTAAAGATTGAATCATTGAATGAAATTACCTCAATCAAGGTAGCTATTACATCACTAGACCTTTTTAATTTACAAAGATTGACGTTTTGAAAAGAAATGAGTGTTTCGAGTTAAAGTTATTCAAGTTCCCTTTGACGTCACGAAGAGTGTTTTAATGAGTAAAGATTGAATCTTTGAATGAAATTACCTCAATCAAGGTACCTATTCTGTCACTAAACCTTTTTAATGTATAAGAATTGAATCTTTGAAAGAACATGAGAGTTTTGAGCTCAACTTATTCGAGTTACCTATGAAGTTGCGAAGAGTGTTTTAATAACTAAAGATTGAATCTTTGAATGAAAATACCTCAATTAAGGTACTTATTTTGTTAGTAGACCTTTTTAATGTATAAAGACTGTATCTTTGAAAGAAAATGAGAGTTTTGAGTTAAACTTATTCACGTTCCCTGTAACGTCCCAAAGAGTGTTTTAATGAGTAAATATTGAATCTTTGAATGTAATTACCTCAATCAAGGTAGCTGTTATGTCACTAGACCTTTTTAATGTACAAAGATTGAATCTTGGAAAGAAAGTGAGAGTTTTGAGTTCGACTTATTCGAGTTACCTATGAAGTCGCGAAGAGTGTTTTAATGAATAAAGATTGAATCTTTGAATGAAAACACCTCAATAAAGGTACCTATTATGTTACTAGACCTTTTTAATGTCTAAAGATTGAATCTTTGGAATAAAATGATAGTTCTGAGTTCAACTTATTCGATTTACCTATGAAGTCGTGAACAGTGTTTTAATGACTAAATAATGAATCTTTGAATGAAAATACCTTAGTAAAGGTACCTATTATGTTACAAGACCTTTTTAATGTATAAAGATTGAATCTTGGAAAGAAAATGACTGTTTTGAGTTAAACTTATTCGAGTTCCCTATGACATCCCGAAGAGTATTTCAACGAGTAAAGATTGAATCTTTGATTGAAATTACTTGAATCAAGGGACTTATTTTGTCCCCTGGACCTTTTATATATAAAGATTGAATCTTTAAAAAGAAGTGAGCGTTATGAGTTAAACCTATCCGAGTTCCCTATGACGTCCCGAATAGTGTTTTAACGCGTAAGGATTGAATCTTTGTATGAAATTACCTCAATAGAGGTACTTATTATGTCACTAGACCTTTTTAATGTATAAAGGTTCAAGCGTTGAAAGAAAATGAGAGTTTTGAGTTAAACATATTCGAGTTCCCTACGACGTCTCGAAGAGTGTTTTAAAGAGTAAATATTGAATCTTTGAATGAAATTACCTCAATCAAGGTACCTATTATGTCACTAGACCTTTTTAATGTATAAAGATTGAATATTTGTAAAGAACTACGAGTTTTGAGTTAAAGTTATTTGAGTTCCCTTTGACGTCACGAAGCGTGTTTTAATGAGTAAAGATTGAATCTTTGAACGAAATTATCTCAATCAATGTACCTATTATGTCAGTAGACCTTTTTAATGTATAAAGATGGAATCTTTGAAAAAAATGAGAGTATTGAGTTTAACTTATTCGAGTTACCTATGAAGTCGCGAAGAGTGTTTTAATGACCAAAGATTGAATCTTCGAATGAAAATTCCTCAATACAGGAACCTATTATGTTACTAGATCTTTTTGATGTATAAAGATTGAATCTTTGAAAGAAAATTAGAGTTTTGAGTTAAACTTATTCGAGTTCCTTTTGACATCCCGAAGAGTGTTTTAATGAATAGAGATTGAATCTTTGAATGAAATTACCTCAATCGAGGTACCTATTAAGTCACTAGAAATTTTGATTGTATAAAGATTGAATCTTTGAAAAGAAATGAGAGTTTTGAGTTAAAGCTGTTCGAGTTCCCTTTGACGTCACGAAGAGTGTTTTAATGAGTAAAGATTGAATCTTTACTCATGAAATTACCTCAATCAAGGTACCTATTCTACCACTAGACCTTTGTAATGTATAAAGATTGAATCTTTGAAAGAAAATGAGTGTTTTGAGTTTAACTTATTCGAGTTACCTATGAAATCGCGAAGAGTGTTTTAATGACTGAAGATTGAATCTTTGAATGAAAAATACCACAATAAAGGTACCAATTCTGTTACTAGACCTTTCCAATGTATAAAGATTGAATCTTTGAAAGAAAATGAGATTTTTGGGTTAAACTTATTCGAGTTCCGTGTAACGTCCCGAAGAGTGTCTTAATGAGTAAAGATTGAATCATTGAATGAAATTACCTCAATCAAGGTAGCTATTACATCACTAGACCTTTTTAATTTATAAAGATTGACGTTTTGAAAAGAAATGAGTGTTTCGAGTTAAAGTTATTCAAGTTCCCTTTGACGTCACGAAGAGTGTTTTAATGAGTAAAGATTGAATCTTTGAATGAAATTACCTCAATCAAGGTACCTATTCTGTCACTAAACCTTTTTAATGTATAAGGATTGAATCTTTGAAAGAACATGAGAGTTTTGAGCTCAACTTATTCGAGTTACCTATGAAGTTGCGAAGAGTGTTTTAATGACTAAAGATTGAATCTTTGAATGAAAATACCTCAATAAAGGTACTTATTTTGTTAGTAGGCCTTATTAATGTATAAAGACTGTATCTTTGAAAGAAAATGAGAGTTTTGAGTTAAACTTATTCACGTTCCCTGTAACGTCCCAAAGAGTGTTTTAATGAGTAAATATTGAATCTTTGAATGTAATTACCTCAGTCAAGGTAGCTGTTATGTCACTAGACCTTTTTAATGTACAAAGATTGAATCTTGGAAAGAAAGTGAGAGTTTTGAGTTCGACTTATTCGAGTTACCTATGAAGTCGCGAAGAGTGTTTTAATGAATAAAGATTGAATCTTTGAATGAAAACACCTCAATAAAGGTACCTATTATGTTACTAGACCTTTTTAATGTCTAAAGATTGAATCTTTGGAATAAAATGATAGTTCTGAGTTCAACTTATTCGATTTACCTATGAAGTCGTGAACAGTGTTTTAATGACTAAATAATGAATCTTTGAATGAAAATACCTTAGTAAAGGTACCTATTATGTTACAAGACCTTTTTAATGTATAAAGATTGAATCTTGGAAAGAAAATGACTGTTTTGAGTTAAACTTATTCGAGTTCCCTATGACATCCCGAAGAGTATTTCAACGAGTAAAGATTGAATCTTTGATTGAAATTACTTGAATCAAGGGACTTATTTTGTCCCCTGGACCTTTTATATATAAAGATTGAATCTTTAAAAAGAAGTGAGCGTTATGAGTTAAACCTATCCGAGTTCCCTATGACGTCCCGAATAGTGTTTTAACGCGTAAGGATTGAATCTTTGTATGAAATTACCTCAATAGAGGTACTTATTATGTCACTAGACCTTTTTAATGTATAAAGGTTCAAGCTTTGAAAGAAAATGAGAGTTTTGAGTTAAACATATTCGAGTTCCCTACGACGTCTCGAAGAGTGTTTTAAAGAGTAAATATTGAATCTTTGAATGAAATTACCTCAATCAAGGTACCTATTATGTCACTAGACCTTTTTAATGTATAAAGATTGAATATTTGTAAAGAACTACGAGTTTTGAGTTAAAGTTATTTGAGTTCCCTTTGACGTCACGAAGCGTGTTTTAATGAGTAAAGATTGAATCTTTGAACGAAATTATCTCAATCAATGTACCTATTATGTCAGTAGACCTTTTTAATGTATAAAGATGGAATCTTTGAAAAAAATGAGAGTATTGAGTTTAACTTATTCGAGTTACCTATGAAGTCGCGAAGAGTGTTTTAATGACCAAAGATTGAATCTTCGAATGAAAATTCCTCAATACAGGAACCTATTATGTTACTAGATCTTTTTGATGTATAAAGATTGAATCTTTGAAAGAAAATTAGAGTTTTGAGTTAAACTTATTCGAGTTCCTTTTGACATCCCGAAGAGTGTTTTAATGAATAGAGATTGAATCTTTGAATGAAATTACCTCAATCGAGGTACCTATTAAGTCACTAGAAATTTTGATTGTATAAAGATTGAATCTTTGAAAAGAAATGAGAGTTTTGAGTTAAAGCTGTTCGAGTTCCCTTTGACGTCACGAAGAGTGTTTTAATGAGTAAAGATTGAATCTTTACTCATGAAATTACCTCAATCAAGGTACCTATTCTACCACTAGACCTTTGTAATGTATAAAGATTGAATCTTTGAAAGAAAATGAGTGTTTTGAGTTTAACTTATTCGAGTTACCTATGAAATCGCGAAGAGTGTTTTAATGACTGAAGATTGAATCTTTGAATGAAAAATACCACAATAAAGGTACCAATTCTGTTACTAGACCTTTCCAATGTATAAAGATTGAATCTTTGAAAGAAAATGAGATTTTTGGGTTAAACTTATTCGAGTTCCCTGTAACGTCCCGAAGAGTGTCTTAATGAGTAAAGATTGAATCATTGAATGAAATTACCTCAATCAAGGTAGCTATTACATCACTAGACCTTTTTAATTTACAAAGATTGACGTTTTGAAAAGAAATGAGTGTTTCGAGTTAAAGTTATTCAAGTTCCCTTTGACGTCACGAAGAGTGTTTTAATGAGTAAAGATTGAATCTTTGAATGAAATTACCTCAATCAAGGTACCTATTCTGTCACTAAACCTTTTTAATGTATAAGGATTGAATCTTTGAAAGAACATGAGAGTTTTGAGCTCAACTTATTCGAGTTACCTATGAAGTTGCGAAGAGTGTTTTAATGACTAAAGATTGAATCTTTGAATGAAAATACCTCAATAAAGGTACTTATTTTGTTAGTAGGCCTTATTAATGTATAAAGACTGTATCTTTGAAAGAAAATGAGAGTTTTGAGTTAAACTTATTCACGTTCCCTGTAACGTCCCAAAGAGTGTTTTAATGAGTAAATATTGAATCTTTGAATGTAATTACCTCAGTCAAGGTAGCTGTTATGTCACTAGACCTTTTTAATGTACAAAGATTGAATCTTGGAAAGAAAGTGAGAGTTTTGAGTTCGACTTATTCGAGTTACCTATGAAGTCGCGAAGAGTGTTTTAATGAATAAAGATTGAATCTTTGAATGAAAACACCTCAATAAAGGTACCTATTATGTTACTAGACCTTTTTAATGTCTAAAGATTGAATCTTTGGAATAAAATGATAGTTCTGAGTTCAACTTATTCGATTTACCTATGAAGTCGTGAACAGTGTTTTAATGACTAAATAATGAATCTTTGAATGAAAATACCTTAGTAAATGTACCTATTATGTTACAAGACCTTTTTAATGTATAAAGATTGAATCTTGGAAAGAAAATGACTGTTTTGAGTTAAACTTATTCGAGTTCCCTATGACATCCCGAAGAGTATTTCAACGAGTAAAGATTGAATCTTTGATTGAAATTACTTGAATCAAGGGACTTATTTTGTCCCCTGGACCTTTTATATATAAAGATTGAATCTTTAAAAAGAAGTGAGCGTTATGAGTTAAACCTATCCGAGTTCCCTATGACGTCCCGAATAGTGTTTTAACGCGTAAGGATTGAATCTTTGTATGAAATTACCTCAATAGAGGTACTTATTATGTCACTAGACCTTTTTAATGTATAAAGGTTCAAGCTTTGAAAGAAAATGAGAGTTTTGAGTTAAACATATTCGAGTTCCCTACGACGTCTCGAAGAGTGTTTTAAAGAGTAAATATTGAATCTTTGAATGAAATTACCTCAATCAAGGTACCTATTATGTCACTAGACCTTTTTAATGTATAAAGATTGAATATTTGTAAAGAATTACGAGTTTTGAGTTAAAGTTATTTGAGTTCCCTTTGACGTCACGAAGCGTGTTTTAATGAGTAAAGATTGAATCTTTGAACGAAATTATCTCAATCAATGTACCTATTATGTCAGTAGACCTTTTTAATGTATAATGATGGAATCTTTGAAAAAAATGAGAGTATTGAGTTTAACTTATTCGAGTTACCTATGAAGTCGCGAAGAGTGTTTTAATGACCAAAGATTGAATCTTCGAATGAAAATTCCTCAATACAGGAACCTATTATGTTACTAGATCTTTTTGATGTATAAAGATTGAATCTTTGAAAGAAAATTAGAGTTTTGAGTTAAACTTATTCGAGTTCCTTTTGACATCCCAAAGAGTGTTTTAATGAATAAAGATTGAATCTTTGAATGAAATTACCTCAATCGAGGTACCTATTAAGTCACTAGAAATTTTGATTGTATAAAGATTGAATCTTTGAAAAGAAATGAGAGTTTTGAGTTAAAGCTATTCGAGTTCCCTTTGACGTCACGAAGAGTGTTTTAATGAGTAAAGATTGAATTTTTGAATGAAATTACCTCAATCAAGGTACCTATTCTACCACTAGACCTTTGTAATGTATAAAGATTGAATCTTTGAAAGAAAATGAGTGTTTTGAGTTTAACTTATTCGAGTTACCTATGAAATCGCGAAGAGTGTTTTAATGACTGAAGATTGAATCTTTGAATGAAAAATACCACAATAAAGGTACCAATTCTGTTACTAGACCTTTCCAATGTATAAAGATTGAATCTTTGAAAGAAAATGAGATTTTTGGGTTAAACTTATTCAAGTTCCCTGTAACGTCCCGAAGAGTGTCTTAATGAGTAAAGATTGAATGATTGAATTAAATTACCTCAATCAAGGTAGCTATTACATCACTAGACCTTTTTAATTTATAAAGATTGACGTTTTGAAAAGAAATGAGTGTTTCGAGTTAAAGTTATTCAAATTCCCTTTGACGTCACGAAGAGTGTTTTAATGAGTAAAGATTGAATCTTTGAATGAAATTACCTCAATCAAGGTACCTATTCTGTCACTAAACCTTTTTAATGTATAAGGATTGAATCTTTGAAAGAACATGAGAGTTTTGAGCTCAACTTATTCGAGTTACCTATGAAGTTGCGAAGAGTGTTTTAATGACTAAAGATTGAATCTTTGAATGAAAATACCTCAATAAAGGTACTTATTTTGTTAGTAGGCCTTATTAATGTATAAAGACTGTATCTTTGAAAGAAAATGAGAGTTTTGAGTTAAACTTATTCACGTTCCCTGTAACGTCCCAAAGAGTGTTTTAATAAGTAAATATTGAATCTTTGAATGTAATTACCTCAATCAAGGTAGCTGTTATGTCACTAGACCTTTTTAATGTACAAAGATTGAATCTTGGAAAGAAAGTGAGAGTTTTGAGTTCGACTTATTCGAGTTACCTATGAAGTCGCGAAGAGTGTTTTAATGAATAAAGATTGAATCTTTGAATGAAAACACCTCAATAAAGGTACCTATTATGTTACTAGACCTTTTTAATGTCTAAAGATTGAATCTTTGGAATAAAATGATAGTTCTGAGTTCAACTTATTCGATTTACCTATGAAGTCGTGAACAGTGTTTTAATGACTAAATAATGAATCTTTGAATGAAAATACCTTAGTAAAGGTACCTATTATGTTACAAGACCTTTTTAATGTATAAAGATTGAATCTTGGAAAGAAAATGACTGTTTTGAGTTAAACTTATTCGAGTTCCCTATGACATCCCGAAGAGTATTTCAACGAGTAAAGATTGAATCTTTGATTGAAATTACTTGAATCAAGGGACTTATTTTGTCCCCTGGACCTTTTATATATAAAGATTGAATCTTTAAAAAGAAGTGAGTGTTATGAGTTAAACCTATCCGAGTTCCCTATGACGTCCCGAATAGTGTTTTAACGCGTAAGGATTTAATCTTTGTATGAAATTACCTCAATAGAGGTACTTATTATGTCACTAGACCTTTTTAATGTATAAAGGTTCAAGCTTTGAAAGAAAATGAGAGTTTTGAGTTAAACATATTCGAGTTCCCTGCGACGTCTCGAAGAGTGTTTTAAAGAGTAAATATTGAATCTTTGAATGAAATTACCTCAATCAAGGTACCTATTATGTCACTAGACCTTTTTAATGTATAAAGATTGAATATTTGTAAAGAACTACGAGTTTTGAGTTAAAGTTATTTGAGTTCCCTTTGACGTCACGAAGCGTGTTTTAAGGAGTAAAGATTGAATCTTTGAACGAAATTATCTCAATCAATGTACCTATTATGTCAGTAGACCTTTTTAATGTATAAAGATGGAATCTTTGAAAAAAATGAGAGTATTGAGTTTAACTTATTCGAGTTACCTATGAAGTCGCGAAGAGTGTTTTAATGACCAAAGATTGAATCTTCGAATGAAAATTCCTCAATACAGGAACCTATTATGTTACTAGATCTTTTTGATGTATAAAGATTGAATCTTTGAAAGAAAATTAGAGTTTTGAGTTAAACTTATTCGAGTTCCTTTTGACATCCCGAAGAGTGTTTTAATGAATAGAGATTGAATCTTTGAATGAAATTACCTCAATCGAGGTACCTATTAAGTCACTAGAAATTTTGATTGTATAAAGATTGAATCTTTGAAAAGAAATGAGAGTTTTGAGTTAAAGCTGTTCGAGTTCCCTTTGACGTCACGAAGAGTGTTTTAATGAGTAAAGATTGAATCTTTGAATGAAATTACCTCAATCAAGGTACCTATTCTACCACTAGACCTTTGTAATGTATAAAGATTGAATCTTTGAAAGAAAATGAGTGTTTTGAGTTTAACTTATTCGAGTTACCTATGAAATCGCGAAGAGTGTTTTAATGACTGAAGATTGAATCTTTGAATGAAAAATACCACAATAAAGGTACCAATTCTGTTACTAGACCTTTCCAATGTATAAAGATTGAATCTTTGAAAGAAAATGAGATTTTTGGGTTAAACTTATTCGAGTTCCCTGTAACGTCCCGAAGAGTGTCTTAATGAGTAAAGATTGAATCATTGAATGAAATTACCTCAATCAAGGTAGCTATTACATCACTAGACCTTTTTAATTTACAAAGATTGACGTTTTGAAAAGAAATGAGTGTTTCGAGTTAAAGTTATTCAAGTTCCCTTTGACGTCACGAAGAGTGTTTTAATGAGTAAAGATTGAATCTTTGAATGAAATTACCTCAATCAAGGTACCTATTCTGTCACTAAACCTTTTTAATGTATAAGGATTGAATCTTTGAAAGAACATGAGAGTTTTGAGCTCAACTTATTCGAGTTACCTATGAAGTTGCGAAGAGTGTTTTAATGACTAAAGATTGAATCTTTGAATTAAAATACCTCAATAAAGGTACTTATTTTGTTAGTAGACCTTTTTAATGTATAAAGACTGTATCTTTGAAAGAAAATGAGAGTTTTGAGTTAAACTTATTCACGTTCCCTGTAACGTCCCAAAGAGTGTTTTAATGAGTAAATATTGAATCTTTGAATGTAATTACCTCAATCAAGGTAGCTGTTATGTCACTAGACCTTTTTAATGTACAAAGATTGAATCTTGGAAAGAAAGTGAGAGTTTTGAGTTCAACTTATTCGAGTTACCTATGAAGTCGCGAAGAGTGTTTTAATGAATAAAGATTGAATCTTTGAATGAAAACACCTCAATAAAGGTACCTATTATGTTACTAGACCTTTTTAATGTCTAAAGATTGAATCTTTGGAATAAAACGATAGTTCTGAGTTCAACTTATTCGATTTACCTATGAAGTCGTGAACAGTGTTTTAATGACTAAATAATGAATCTTTGAATGAAAATACCTTAGTAAAGGTACCTATTATGTTACAAGACCTTTTTAATGTATAAAGATTGAATCTTGGAAAGAAATTGACTGTTTTGAGTTAAACTTATTCGAGTTCCCTATGACATCCCGAAGAGTATTTCAACGAGTAAAGATTGAATCTTTGATTAAAATTACTTGAATCAAGGGACTTATTTTGTCCCCTGGACCTTTTATATATAAAGATTAAATCTTTAAAAAGAAGTGAGCGTTATGAGTTAAACCTATCCGAGTGTCCCGAATAGTGTTTTAACGCGTAAGATTGAATCTTTGTATGAAATTACCTCAATAGAGGTACTTATTATGTCACTAGACCTTTTTAATGTATAAAGGTTCAAGCTTTGAAAGAAAATGAGAGTTTTGAGTTAAACATATTCGAGTTCCCTGCGACGTCTCGAAGAGTGTTTTAAAGAGTAAATATTGAATCTTTGTATGAAATTACCTCAATCAAGGTACCTATTATGTCACTAGACCTTTTTAATGTATAAAGATTGAATATTTGTAAAGAACTACGAGTTTTGAGTTAAAGTTATTTGAGTTCCCTTTGACGTCATGAAGCGTGTTTTAATGAGTAAAGATTGAATCTTTGAACGAAATTATCTCAATCAATGTACCTATTATGTCAGTAGACCTTTTTAATGTATAAAGATGGAATCTTTGAAAAAAATGAGAGTATTGAGTTTAACTTATTCGAGTTACCTATGAAGTCGCGAAGATTGTTTTAATGACGAAAGATTGAATCTTCGAATGAAAATTCCTCAATACAGGAACCTATTATGTTACTAGATATTTTTGATGTATAAAGATTGAATCTTTGAAAGAAAATTAGAGTTTTGTGTTAAACTTATTCGAGTTCCTTTTGACTTCCCGAAGAGTGTTTTAATGAATTGAGATTGAATCTTTGAATGAAATTACCTCAATCGAGGTACCTATTAAGTCACTAGAAATTTTGATTGTATAAAGATTGAATCTTTGAAAAGAAATGAGAGTTTTGAGTTAAAGCTGTTCGAGTTCCCTTTGACGTCACGAAGAGTGTTTTAATGAGTAAAGATTGAATCTTTGAATGAAATTACCTCAATCAAGGTACCTATTCTACCACTAGACCTTTGTAATGTATAAAGATTGAATCTTTGAAAGAAAATGAGTGTTTTGAGTTTAACTTATTCGAGTTACCTATGAAATCGCGAAGAGTGTTTTAATGACTGAAGATTGAATCTTTGAATGAAAAAATACCACAATAAAGGTACCAATTCTGTTACTAGACCTTTCCAATGTATAAAGATTGAATCTTTGAAAGAAAATGAGATTTTTGGGTTAAACTTATTCGAGTTCCGTGTAACGTCCCGAAGAGTGTCTTAATGAGTAAAGATTGAATCATTGAATGAAATTACCTCAATCAAGGTAGCTATTACATCACTAGACCTTTTTAATTTATAAAGATTGACGTTTTGAAAAGAAATGAGTGTTTCGAGTTAAAGTTATTCAAGTTCCCTTTGACGTCACGAAGAGTGTTTTAATGAGTAAAGATTGAATCTTTGAATGAAATTACCTCAATCAAGGTACCTATTCTGTCACTAAACCTTTTTAATGTATAAGGATTGAATCTTTGAAAGAACATGAGAGTTTTGAGCTCAACTTATTCGAGTTACCTATGAAGTTGCGAAGAGTGTTTTAATGACTAAAGATTGAATCTTTGAATGAAAATACCTCAATAAAGGTACTTATTTTGTTAGTAGACCTTTTTAATGTATAAAGACTGTATCTTTGAAAGAAAATGAGAGTTTTGAGTTAAACTTATTCACGTTCCCTGTAACGTCCCAAAGAGTGTTTTAATGTGTAAATATTGAATCTTTGAATGTAATTACCTCAATCAAGGTAGCTGTTATGTCACTAGACCTTTTTAATGTAAAAAGATTGAATCTTGGAAAGAAAGTGAGAGTTTTGAGTTCAACTTATTCGAGTTACCTATGAAGTCGCGAAGAGTGTTTTAATGAATAAAGATTGAATCTTTGAATGAAAACACCTCAATAAAGGTACCTATTATGTTACTAGACCTTTTTAATGTCTAAAGATTGAATCTTTGGAATAAAACGATAGTTCTGAGTTCAACTTATTCGATTTACCTATGAAGTCGTGAACAGTATTTTAATGACTAAATAATGAATCTTTGAATGAAAATACCTTAGTAAAGGTACCTATTATGTTACAAGACCTTTTTAATGTATAAAGATTGAATCTTGGAAAGAAAATGACTGTTTTGAGTTAAACTTATTCGAGTTCCCTATGACATCCCGAAGAGTATTTCAACGAGTAAAGATTGAATCTTTGATTGAAATTACTTGAATCAAGGGACTTATTTTGTCCCCTGGACCTTTTATATATAAAGATTGAATCTTTAAAAAGAAGTGAGCGTTATGAGTTAAACCTATCCGAGTTCCCTATGACGTCCCGAATAGTGTTTTAACGCGTAAGGATTGAATCTTTGTATGAAATTACCTCAATAGAGGTACTTATTATGTCACTAGACCTTTTTAATGTATAAAGGTTCAAGCTTTGAAAGAAAATGAGAGTTTTGAGTTAAACATATTCGAGTTCCCTGCGACGTCTCGAAGAGTGTTTTAAAGAGTAAATATTGAATCTTTGTATGAAATTACCTCAATCAAGGTACCTATTATGTCACTAGACCTTTTTAATGTATAAAGATTGAATATTTGTAAAGAACTACGAGTTTTGAGTTAAAGTTATTTGAGTTCCCTTTGACGTCATGAAGCGTGTTTTAATGAGTAAAGATTGAATCTTTGAACGAAATTATCTCAATCAATGTACCTATTATGTCAGTAGACCTTTTTAATGTATAAAGATGGAATCTTTGAAAAAAATGAGAGTATTGAGTTTAACTTATTCGAGTTACCTATGAAGTCGCGAAGATTGTTTTAATGACGAAAGATTGAATCTTCGAATGAAAATTCCTCAATACAGGAACCTATTATGTTACTAGATATTTTTGATGTATAAAGACTGAATCTTTGAAAGAAAATTAGAGTTTTGTGTTAAACTTATTCGAGTTCCTTTTGACTTCCCGAAGAGTGTTTTAATGAATTGAGATTGAATCTTTGAATGAAATTACCTCAATCGAGGTACCTATTAAGTCACTAGAAATTTTGATTGTATAAAGATTGAATCTTTGAAAAGAAATGAGAGTTTTGAGTTAAAGCTGTTCGAGTTCCCTTTGACGTCACGAAGAGTGTTTTAATGAGTAAAGATTGAATCTTTGAATGAAATTACCTCAATCAAGGTACCTATTCTACCACTAGACCTTTGTAATGTATAAAGATTGAATCTTTGAAAGAAAATGAGTGTTTTGAGTTTAACTTATTCGAGTTACCTATGAAATCGCGAAGAGTGTTTTAATGACTGAAGATTGAATCTTTGAATGAAAAAATACCACAATAAAGGTACCAATTCTGTTACTAGACCTTTCCAATGTATAAAGATTGAATCTTTGAAAGAAAATGAGATTTTTGGGTTAAACTTATTCGAGTTCCGTGTAACGTCCCGAAGAGTGTCTTAATGAGTAAAGATTGAATCATTGAATGAAATTACCTCAATCAAGGTAGCTATTACATCACTAGACCTTTTTAATTTATAAAGATTGACGTTTTGAAAAGAAATGAGTGTTTCGAGTTAAAGTTATTCAAGTTCCCTTTGACGTCACGAAGAGTGTTTTAATGAGTAAAGATTGAATCTTTGAATGAAATTACCTCAATCAAGGTACCTATTCTGTCACTAAACCTTTTTAATGTATAAGGATTGAATCTTTGAAAGAACATGAGAGTTTTGAGCTCAACTTATTCGAGTTACCTATGAAGTTGCGAAGAGTGTTTTAATGACTAAAGATTGAATCTTTGAATGAAAATACCTCAATAAAGGTACTTATTTTGTTAGTAGACCTTTTTAATGTATAAAGACTGTATCTTTGAAAGAAAATGAGAGTTTTGAGTTAAACTTATTCACGTTCCCTGTAACGTCCCAAAGAGTGTTTTAATGTGTAAATATTGAATCTTTGAATGTAATTACCTCAATCAAGGTAGCTGTTATGTCACTAGACCTTTTTAATGTAAAAAGATTGAATCTTGGAAAGAAAGTGAGAGTTTTGAGTTCAACTTATTCGAGTTACCTATGAAGTCGCGAAGAGTGTTTTAATGAATAAAGATTGAATCTTTGAATGAAAACACCTCAATAAAGGTACCTATTATGTTACTAGACCTTTTTAATGTCTAAAGATTGAATCTTTGGAATAAAACGATAGTTCTGAGTTCAACTTATTCGATTTACCTATGAAGTCGTGAACAGTATTTTAATGACTAAATAATGAATCTTTGAATGAAAATACCTTAGTAAAGGTACCTATTATGTTACAAGACCTTTTTAATGTATAAAGATTGAATCTTGGAAAGAAAATGACTGTTTTGAGTTAAACTTATTCGAGTTCCCTATGACATCCCGAAGAGTATTTCAACGAGTAAAGATTGAATCTTTGATTGAAATTACTTGAATCAAGGGACTTATTTTGTCCCCTGGACCTTTTATATATAAAGATTGAATCTTTAAAAAGAAGTGAGCGTTATGAGTTAAACCTATCCGAGTTCCCTATGACGTCCCGAATAGTGTTTTAACGCGTAAGGATTGAATCTTTGTATGAAATTACCTCAATAGAGGTACTTATTATGTCACTAGACCTTTTTAATGTATAAAGGTTCAAGCTTTGAAAGAAAATGAGAGTTTTGAGTTAAACATATTCGAGTTCCCTGCGACGTCTCGAAGAGTGTTTTAAAGAGTAAATATTGAATCTTTGTATGAAATTACCTCAATCAAGGTACCTATTATGTCACTAGACCTTTTTAATGTATAAAGATTGAATATTTGTAAAGAACTACGAGTTTTGAGTTAAAGTTATTTGAGTTCCCTTTGACGTCATGAAGCGTGTTTTAATGAGTAAAGATTGAATCTTTGAACGAAATTATCTCAATCAATGTACCTATTATGTCAGTAGACCTTTTTAATGTATAAAGATGGAATCTTTGAAAAAAATGAGAGTATTGAGTTTAACTTATTCGAGTTACCTATGAAGTCGCGAAGATTGTTTTAATGACGAAAGATTGAATCTTCGAATGAAAATTCCTCAATACAGGAACCTATTATGTTACTAGATATTTTTGATGTATAAAGACTGAATCTTTGAAAGAAAATTAGAGTTTTGTGTTAAACTTATTCGAGTTCCTTTTGACTTCCCGAAGAGTGTTTTAATGAATTGAGATTGAATCTTTGAATGAAATTACCTCAATCGAGGTACCTATTAAGTCACTAGAAATTTTGATTGTATAAAGATTGAATCTTTGAAAAGAAATGAGAGTTTTGAGTTAAAGCTGTTCGAGTTCCCTTTGACGTCACGAAGAGTGTTTTAATGAGTAAAGATTGAATCTTTGAATGAAATTACCTCAATCAAGGTACCTATTCTACCACTAGACCTTTGTAATGTATAAAGATTGAATCTTTGAAAGAAAATGAGTGTTTTGAGTTTAACTTATTCGAGTTACCTATGAAATCGCGAAGAGTGTTTTAATGACTGAAGATTGAATCTTTGAATGAAAAAATACCACAATAAAGGTACCAATTCTGTTACTAGACCTTTCCAATGTATAAAGATTGAATCTTTGAAAGAAAATGAGATTTTTGGGTTAAACTTATTCGAGTTCCGTGTAACGTCCCGAAGAGTGTCTTAATGAGTAAAGATTGAATCATTGAATGAAATTACCTCAATCAAGGTAGCTATTACATCACTAGACCTTTTTAATTTATAAAGATTGACGTTTTGAAAAGAAATGAGTGTTTCGAGTTAAAGTTATTCAAGTTCCCTTTGACGTCACGAAGAGTGTTTTAATGAGTAAAGATTGAATCTTTGAATGAAATTACCTCAATCAAGGTACCTATTCTGTCACTAAACCTTTTTAATGTATAAGGATTGAATCTTTGAAAGAACATGAGAGTTTTGAGCTCAACTTATTCGAGTTACCTATGAAGTTGCGAAGAGTGTTTTAATGACTAAAGATTGAATCTTTGAATGAAAATACCTCAATAAAGGTACTTATTTTGTTAGTAGACCTTTTTAATGTATAAAGACTGTATCTTTGAAAGAAAATGAGAGTTTTGAGTTAAACTTATTCACGTTCCCTGTAACGTCCCAAAGAGTGTTTTAATGTGTAAATATTGAATCTTTGAATGTAATTACCTCAATCAAGGTAGCTGTTATGTCACTAGACCTTTTTAATGTAAAAAGATTGAATCTTGGAAAGAAAGTGAGAGTTTTGAGTTCAACTTATTCGAGTTACCTATGAAGTCGCGAAGAGTGTTTTAATGAATAAAGATTGAATCTTTGAATGAAAACACCTCAATAAAGGTACCTATTATGTTACTAGACCTTTTTAATGTCTAAAGATTGAATCTTTGGAATAAAACGATAGTTCTGAGTTCAACTTATTCGATTTACCTATGAAGTCGTGAACAGTATTTTAATGACTAAATAATGAATCTTTGAATGAAAATACCTTAGTAAAGGTACCTATTATGTTACAAGACCTTTTTAATGTATAAAGATTGAATCTTGGAAAGAAAATGACTGTTTTGAGTTAAACTTATTCGAGTTCCCTATGACATCCCGAAGAGTATTTCAACGAGTAAAGATTGAATCTTTGATTGAAATTACTTGAATCAAGGGACTTATTTTGTCCCCTGGACCTTTTATATATAAAGATTGAATCTTTAAAAAGAAGTGAGCGTTATGAGTTAAACCTATCCGAGTTCCCTATGACGTCCCGAATAGTGTTTTAACGCGTAAGGATTGAATCTTTGTATGAAATTACCTCAATAGAGGTACTTATTATGTCACTAGACCTTTTTAATGTATAAAGGTTCAAGCTTTGAAAGAAAATGAGAGTTTTGAGTTAAACATATTCGAGTTCCCTGCGACGTCTCGAACAGTGTTTTAAAGAGTAAATATTGAATCTTTGAATGAAATTACCTCAATCAAGGTACCTATTATGTCACTAGACCTTTTTAATGTATAAAGATTGAATATTTGTAAAGAACTACGAGTTTTGAGTTAAAGTTATTTGAGTTCCCTTTGACGTCACGAAGCATGTTTTAATGAGTAAAGATTGAATCTTTGAACGAAATTATCTCAATCAATGTACCTATTATGTCAGTAGACCTTTTTAATGTATAAAGATGGAATCTTTGAAAAAAATGAGAGTATTGAGTTTAACTTATTCGAGTTACCTATGAAGTCGCGAAGAGTGTTTTAATGACCAAAGATTGAATCTTCGAATGAAAATTCCTCAATACAGGAACCTATTATGTTACTAGATCTTTTTGATGTATAAAGATTGAATCTTTGAAAGAAAATTAAAGTTTTGAGTTAAACTTATTCGAGTTCCTTTTGACATCCCGAAGAGTGTTTTAATGAATAAAGATTGAATCTTTGAATGAAATTACCTCAATCGAGGTACCTATTAAGTCACTAGAAATTTTGATTGTATAAAGATTGAATCTTTGAAAAGAAATGAGAGTTTTGAGTTAAAGCTGTTCGAGTTCCCTTTGACGTCACGAAGAGTGTTTTAATGAGTAAAGATTGAATCTTTGAATGAAATTACCTCAATCAAGGTACCTATTCTACCACTAGACCTTTGTAATGTATAAAGATTGAATCTTTGAAAGAAAATGAGTGTTTTGAGTTTAACTTATTCGAGTTACCTATGAAATCGCGAAGAGTGTTTTAATGACTGAAGATTGAATCTTTGAATGAAAAATACCACAATAAAGGTACCAATTCTGTTACTAGACCTTTCCAATGTATAAAGATTGAATCTTTGAAAGAAAATGAGATTTTTGGGTTAAACTTATTCGAGTTCCGTGTAACGTCCCGAAGAGTGTCTTAACGAGTAAAGATTGAATCATTGAATGAAATTACCTCAATCAAGGTAGCTATTACATCACTAGACCTTTTTAATTTATAAAGATTGACGTTTTGAAAAGAAATGAGTGTTTCGAGTTAAAGTTATTCAAGTTCCCTTTGACGTCACGAAGAGTGTTTTAATGAGTAAAGATTGAATCTTTGAATGAAATTACCTCAATCAAGGTACCTATTCTGTCACTAAACCTTTTTAATGTATAAGGATTGAATCTTTGAAAGAACATGAGAGTTTTGAGCTCAACTTATTCGAGTTACCTATGAAGTTGCGAAGAGTGTTTTAATGACTAAAGATTGAATCTTTGAATGAAAATACCTCAATAAAGGTACTTATTTTGTTAGTAGACCTTTTTAATGTATAAAGACTGTATCTTTGAAAGAAAATGAGAGTTTTGAGTTAAACTTATTCACGTTCCCTGTAACGTCCCAAAGAGTGTTTTAATGTGTAAATATTGAATCTTTGAATGTAATTACCTCAATCAAGGTAGCTGTTATGTCACTAGACCTTTTTAATGTAAAAAGATTGAATCTTGGAAAGAAAGTGAGAGTTTTGAGTTCAACTTATTCGAGTTACCTATGAAGTCGCGAAGAGTGTTTTAATGAATAAAGATTGAATCTTTGAATGAAAACACCTCAATAAAGGTACCTATTATGTTACTAGACCTTTTTAATGTCTAAAGATTGAATCTTTGGAATAAAACGATAGTTCTGAGTTCAACTTATTCGATTTACCTATGAAGTCGTGAACAGTATTTTAATGACTAAATAATGAATCTTTGAATGAAAATACCTTAGTAAAGGTACCTATTATGTTACAAGACCTTTTTAATGTATAAAGATTGAATCTTGGAAAGAAAATGACTGTTTTGAGTTAAACTTATTCGAGTTCCCTATGACATCCCGAAGAGTATTTCAACGAGTAAAGATTGAATCTTTGATTGAAATTACTTGAATCAAGGGACTTATTTTGTCCCCTGGACCTTTTATATATAAAGATTGAATCTTTAAAAAGAAGTGAGCGTTATGAGTTAAACCTATCCGAGTTCCCTATGACGTCCCGAATAGTGTTTTAACGCGTAAGGATTGAATCTTTGTATGAAATTACCTCAATAGAGGTACTTATTATGTCACTAGACCTTTTTAATGTATAAAGGTTCAAGCTTTGAAAGAAAATGAGAGTTTTGAGTTAAACATATTCGAGTTCCCTGCGACGTCTCGAAGAGTGTTTTAAAGAGTAAATATTGAATCTTTGAATGAAATTACCTCAATCAAGGTACCTATTATGTCACTAGACCTTTTTAATGTATAAAGATTGAATATTTGTAAAGAACTACGAGTTTTGAGTTAAAGTTATTTGAGTTCCCTTTGACGTCACGAAGCATGTTTTAATGAGTAAAGATTGAATCTTTGAACGAAATTATCTCAATCAATGTACCTATTATGTCAGTAGACCTTTTTAATGTATAAAGATGGAATCTTTGAAAAAAATGAGAGTATTGAGTTTAACTTATTCGAGTTACCTATGAAGTCGCGAAGAGTGTTTTAATGACCAAAGATTGAATCTTCGAATGAAAATTCCTCAATACAGGAACCTATTATGTTACTAGATCTTTTTGATGTATAAAGATTGAATCTTTGAAAGAAAATTAAAGTTTTGAGTTAAACTTATTCGAGTTCCTTTTGACATCCCGAAGAGTGTTTTAATGAATAAAGATTGAATCTTTGAATGAAATTACCTCAATCGAGGTACCTATTAAGTCACTAGAAATTTTGATTGTATAAAGATTGAATCTTTGAAAAGAAATGAGAGTTTTGAGTTAAAGCTGTTCGAGTTCCCTTTGACGTCACGAAGAGTGTTTTAATGAGTAAAGATTGAATCTTTGAATGAAATTACCTCAATCAAGGTACCTATTCTACCACTAGACCTTTGTAATGTATAAAGATTGAATCTTTGAAAGAAAATGGGTGTTTTGAGTTTAACTTATTCGAGTTACCTATGAAATCGCGAAGAGTGTTTTAATGACTGAAGATTGAATCTTTGAATGAAAAATACCACAATAAAGGTACCAATTCTGTTACTAGACCTTTCCAATGTATAAAGATTGAATCTTTGAAAGAAAATGAGATTTTTGGGTTAAACTTATTCGAGTTCCGTGTAACGTCCCGAAGAGTGTCTTAACGAGTAAAGATTGAATCATTGAATGAAATTACCTCAATCAAGGTAGCTATTACATCACTAGACCTTTTTAATTTATAAAGATTGACGTTTTGAAAAGAAATGAGTGTTTCGAGTTAAAGTTATTCAAGTTCCCTTTGACGTCACGAAGAGTGTTTTAATGAGTAAAGATTGAATCTTTGAATGAAATTACCTCAATCAAGGTACCTATTCTGTCACTAAACCTTTTTAATGTATAAGGATTGAATCTTTGAAAGAACATGAGAGTTTTGAGCTCAACTTATTCGAGTTACCTATGAAGTTGCGAAGAGTGTTTTAATGACTAAAGATTGAATCTTTGAATGAAAATACTTCAATAAAGGTACTTATTTTGTTAGTAGACCTTTTTAATGTATAAAGACTGTATCTTTGAAGGAAAATGAGAGTTTTGAGTTAAACTTATTCACGTTCCCTGTAACGTCCCAAAGAGTGTTTTAATGAGTAAATATTGAATCTTTGAATGTAATTACCTCAATCAAGGTAGCTGTTATGTCACTAGACCTTTTTAATGTACAAAGATTGAATCTTGGAAAGAAAGTGAGAGTTTTGAGTTCAACTTATTCGAGTTACCTATGAAGTCGCGAAGAGTGTTTTAATGAATAAAGATTGAATCTTCGAATGAAAACACCTCAATAAAGGTACCTATTATGTTACTAGACCTTTTTAATGTCTAAAGATTGAATCTTTGGAATAAAATGATAGTTCTGAGTTCAACTTATTCGATTTACCTATGAAGTCGTGAACAGTGTTTTAATGACTAAATAATGAATCTTTGAATGAAAATACCTTAGTAAAGGTACCTATTATGTTACAAGACCTTTTTAATGTATAAAGATTGAATCTTGGAAAGAAAATGACTGTTTTGAGTTAAACTTATTCGAGTTCCCTATGACATCCCGAAGAGTATTTCAACGAGTAAAGATTGAATCTTTGATTGAAATTACTTGAATCAAGGGACTTATTTTGTCCCCTGGACCTTTTATATATAAAGATTGAATCTTTAAAAAGAAGTGAGCGTTATGAGTTAAACCTATCCGAGTTCCCTATGACGTCCCGAATAGTGTTTTAACGCGTAAGGATTGAATCTTTGTATGAAATTACCTCAATAGAGGTACTTATTATGTCACTAGACCTTTTTAATGTATAAAGGTTCAAGCTTTGAAAGAAAATGAGAGTTTTGAGTTAAACATATTCGAGTTCCCTGCGACGTCTCGAAGAGTGTTTTAAAGAGTAAATATTGAATCTTTGAATGAAATTACCTCAATCAAGGTACCTATTATGTCACTAGACCTTTTTAATGTATAAAGATTGAATATTTGTAAAGAACTACGAGTTTTGAGTTAAAGTTATTTGAGTTCCCTTTGACGTCACGAAGCATGTTTTAATGAGTAAAGATTGAATCTTTGAACGAAATTATCTCAATCAATGTACCTATTATGTCAGTAGACCTTTTTAATGTATAAAGATGGAATCTTTGAAAAAAATGAGAGTATTGAGTTTAACTTATTCGAGTTACCTATGAAGTCGCGAAGAGTGTTTTAATGACCAAAGATTGAATCTTCGAATGAAAATTCCTCAATACAGGAACCTATTATGTTACTAGATCTTTTTGATGTATAAAGATTGAATCTTTGAAAGAAAATTAAAGTTTTGAGTTAAACTTATTCGAGTTCCTTTTGACATCCCGAAGAGTGTTTTAATGAATAAAGATTGAATCTTTGAATGAAATTACCTCAATCGAGGTACCTATTAAGTCACTAGAAATTT
This sequence comes from Cornus florida, assembly GCF_030987335.1. Taxonomy (NCBI): domain Eukaryota; kingdom Viridiplantae; phylum Streptophyta; class Magnoliopsida; order Cornales; family Cornaceae; genus Cornus; species Cornus florida. The sequence continues at coordinate 165,689 of NW_026775890.1, read as the reverse complement.
TGATTGTATAAAGATTGAATCTTTGAAAAGAAATGAGAGTTTTGAGTTAAAGCTGTTCGAGTTCCCTTTGACGTCACGAAGAGTGTTTTAATGAGTAAAGATTGAATCTTTGAATGAAATTACCTCAATCAAGGTACCTATTCTACCACTAGACCTTTGTAATGTATAAAGATTGAATCTTTGAAAGAAAATGGGTGTTTTGAGTTTAACTTATTCGAGTTACCTATGAAATCGCGAAGAGTGTTTTAATGACTGAAGATTGAATCTTTGAATGAAAAATACCACAATAAAGGTACCAATTCTGTTACTAGACCTTTCCAATGTATAAAGATTGAATCTTTGAAAGAAAATGAGATTTTTGGGTTAAACTTATTCGAGTTCCGTGTAACGTCCCGAAGAGTGTCTTAACGAGTAAAGATTGAATCATTGAATGAAATTACCTCAATCAAGGTAGCTATTACATCACTAGACCTTTTTAATTTATAAAGATTGACGTTTTGAAAAGAAATGAGTGTTTCGAGTTAAAGTTATTCAAGTTCCCTTTGACGTCACGAAGAGTGTTTTAATGAGTAAAGATTGAATCTTTGAATGAAATTACCTCAATCAAGGTACCTATTCTGTCACTAAACCTTTTTAATGTATAAGGATTGAATCTTTGAAAGAACATGAGAGTTTTGAGCTCAACTTATTCGAGTTACCTATGAAGTTGCGAAGAGTGTTTTAATGACTAAAGATTGAATCTTTGAATGAAAATACTTCAATAAAGGTACTTATTTTGTTAGTAGACCTTTTTAATGTATAAAGACTGTATCTTTGAAGGAAAATGAGAGTTTTGAGTTAAACTTATTCACGTTCCCTGTAACGTCCCAAAGAGTGTTTTAATGAGTAAATATTGAATCTTTGAATGTAATTACCTCAATCAAGGTAGCTGTTATGTCACTAGACCTTTTTAATGTACAAAGATTGAATCTTGGAAAGAAAGTGAGAGTTTTGAGTTCAACTTATTCGAGTTACCTATGAAGTCGCGAAGAGTGTTTTAATGAATAAAGATTGAATCTTCGAATGAAAACACCTCAATAAAGGTACCTATTATGTTACTAGACCTTTTTAATGTCTAAAGATTGAATCTTTGGAATAAAATGATAGTTCTGAGTTCAACTTATTCGATTTACCTATGAAGTCGTGAACAGTGTTTTAATGACTAAATAATGAATCTTTGAATGAAAATACCTTAGTAAAGGTACCTATTATGTTACAAGACCTTTTTAATGTATAAAGATTGAATCTTGGAAAGAAAATGACTGTTTTGAGTTAAACTTATTCGAGTTCCCTATGACATCCCGAAGAGTATTTCAACGAGTAAAGATTGAATCTTTGATTGAAATTACTTGAATCAAGGGACTTATTTTGTCCCCTGGACCTTTTATATATAAAGATTGAATCTTTAAAAAGAAGTGAGCGTTATGAGTTAAACCTATCCGAGTTCCCTATGACGTCCCGAATAGTGTTTTAACGCGTAAGGATTGAATCTTTGTATGAAATTACCTCAATAGAGGTACTTATTATGTCACTAGACCTTTTTAATGTATAAAGGTTCAAGCTTTGAAAGAAAATGAGAGTTTTGAGTTAAACATATTCGAGTTCCCTGCGACGTCTCGAAGAGTGTTTTAAAGAGTAAATATTGAATCTTTGAATGAAATTACCTCAATCAAGGTACCTATTATGTCACTAGACCTTTTTAATGTATAAAGATTGAATATTTGTAAAGAACTACGAGTTTTGAGTTAAAGTTATTTGAGTTCCCTTTGACGTCACGAAGCATGTTTTAATGAGTAAAGATTGAATCTTTGAACGAAATTATCTCAATCAATGTACCTATTATGTCAGTAGACCTTTTTAATGTATAAAGATGGAATCTTTGAAAAAAATGAGAGTATTGAGTTTAACTTATTCGAGTTACCTATGAAGTCGCGAAGAGTGTTTTAATGACCAAAGATTGAATCTTCGAATGAAAATTCCTCAATACAGGAACCTATTATGTTACTAGATCTTTTTGATGTATAAAGATTGAATCTTTGAAAGAAAATTAAAGTTTTGAGTTAAACTTATTCGAGTTCCTTTTGACATCCCGAAGAGTGTTTTAATGAATAAAGATTGAATCTTTGAATGAAATTACCTCAATCGAGGTACCTATTAAGTCACTAGAAATTTTGATTGTATAAAGATTGAATCTTTGAAAAGAAATGAGAGTTTTGAGTTAAAGCTGTTCGAGTTCCCTTTGACGTCACGAAGAGTGTTTTAATGAGTAAAGATTGAATCTTTGAATGAAATTACCTCAATCAAGGTACCTATTCTACCACTAGACCTTTGTAATGTATAAAGATTGAATCTTTGAAAGAAAATGGGTGTTTTGAGTTTAACTTATTCGAGTTACCTATGAAATCGCGAAGAGTGTTTTAATGACTGAAGATTGAATCTTTGAATGAAAAATACCACAATAAAGGTACCAATTCTGTTACTAGACCTTTCCAATGTATAAAGATTGAATCTTTGAAAGAAAATGAGATTTTTGGGTTAAACTTATTCGAGTTCCGTGTAACGTCCCGAAGAGTGTCTTAACGAGTAAAGATTGAATCATTGAATGAAATTACCTCAATCAAGGTAGCTATTACATCACTAGACCTTTTTAATTTATAAAGATTGACGTTTTGAAAAGAAATGAGTGTTTCGAGTTAAAGTTATTCAAGTTCCCTTTGACGTCACGAAGAGTGTTTTAATGAGTAAAGATTGAATCTTTGAATGAAATTACCTCAATCAAGGTACCTATTCTGTCACTAAACCTTTTTAATGTATAAGGATTGAATCTTTGAAAGAACATGAGAGTTTTGAGCTCAACTTATTCGAGTTACCTATGAAGTTGCGAAGAGTGTTTTAATGACTAAAGATTGAATCTTTGAATGAAAATACTTCAATAAAGGTACTTATTTTGTTAGTAGACCTTTTTAATGTATAAAGACTGTATCTTTGAAGGAAAATGAGAGTTTTGAGTTAAACTTATTCACGTTCCCTGTAACGTCCCAAAGAGTGTTTTAATGAGTAAATATTGAATCTTTGAATGTAATTACCTCAATCAAGGTAGCTGTTATGTCACTAGACCTTTTTAATGTACAAAGATTGAATCTTGGAAAGAAAGTGAGAGTTTTGAGTTCAACTTATTCGAGTTACCTATGAAGTCGCGAAGAGTGTTTTAATGAATAAAGATTGAATCTTCGAATGAAAACACCTCAATAAAGGTACCTATTATGTTACTAGACCTTTTTAATGTCTAAAGATTGAATCTTTGGAATAAAATGATAGTTCTGAGTTCAACTTATTCGATTTACCTATGAAGTCGTGAACAGTGTTTTAATGACTAAATAATGAATCTTTGAATGAAAATACCTTAGTAAAGGTACCTATTATGTTACAAGACCTTTTTAATGTATAAAGATTGAATCTTGGAAAGAAAATGACTGTTTTGAGTTAAACTTATTCGAGTTCCCTATGACATCCCGAAGAGTATTTCAACGAGTAAAGATTGAATCTTTGATTGAAATTACTTGAATCAAGGGACTTATTTTGTCCCCTGGACCTTTTATATATAAAGATTGAATCTTTAAAAAGAAGTGAGCGTTATGAGTTAAACCTATCCGAGTTCCCTATGACGTCCCGAATAGTGTTTTAACGCGTAAGGATTGAATCTTTGTATGAAATTACCTCAATAGAGGTACTTATTATGTCACTAGACCTTTTTAATGTATAAAGGTTCAAGCTTTGAAAGAAAATGAGAGTTTTGAGTTAAACATATTCGAGTTCCCTGCGACGTCTCGAAGAGTGTTTTAAAGAGTAAATATTGAATCTTTGAATGAAATTACCTCAATCAAGGTACCTATTATGTCACTAGACCTTTTTAATGTATAAAGATTGAATATTTGTAAAGAACTACGAGTTTTGAGTTAAAGTTATTTGAGTTCCCTTTGACGTCACGAAGCATGTTTTAATGAGTAAAGATTGAATCTTTGAACGAAATTATCTCAATCAATGTACCTATTATGTCAGTAGACCTTTTTAATGTATAAAGATGGAATCTTTGAAAAAAATGAGAGTATTGAGTTTAACTTATTCGAGTTACCTATGAAGTCGCGAAGAGTGTTTTAATGACCAAAGATTGAATCTTCGAATGAAAATTCCTCAATACAGGAACCTATTATGTTACTAGATCTTTTTGATGTATAAAGATTGAATCTTTGAAAGAAAATTAAAGTTTTGAGTTAAACTTATTCGAGTTCCTTTTGACATCCCGAAGAGTGTTTTAATGAATAAAGATTGAATCTTTGAATGAAATTACCTCAATCGAGGTACCTATTAAGTCACTAGAAATTTTGATTGTATAAAGATTGAATCTTTGAAAAGAAATGAGAGTTTTGAGTTAAAGCTGTTCGAGTTCCCTTTGACGTCACGAAGAGTGTTTTAATGAGTAAAGATTGAATCTTTGAATGAAATTACCTCAATCAAGGTACCTATTCTACCACTAGACCTTTGTAATGTATAAAGATTGAATCTTTGAAAGAAAATGGGTGTTTTGAGTTTAACTTATTCGAGTTACCTATGAAATCGCGAAGAGTGTTTTAATGACTGAAGATTGAATCTTTGAATGAAAAATACCACAATAAAGGTACCAATTCTGTTACTAGACCTTTCCAATGTATAAAGATTGAATCTTTGAAAGAAAATGAGATTTTTGGGTTAAACTTATTCGAGTTCCGTGTAACGTCCCGAAGAGTGTCTTAACGAGTAAAGATTGAATCATTGAATGAAATTACCTCAATCAAGGTAGCTATTACATCACTAGACCTTTTTAATTTATAAAGATTGACGTTTTGAAAAGAAATGAGTGTTTCGAGTTAAAGTTATTCAAGTTCCCTTTGACGTCACGAAGAGTGTTTTAATGAGTAAAGATTGAATCTTTGAATGAAATTACCTCAATCAAGGTACCTATTCTGTCACTAAACCTTTTTAATGTATAAGGATTGAATCTTTGAAAGAACATGAGAGTTTTGAGCTCAACTTATTCGAGTTACCTATGAAGTTGCGAAGAGTGTTTTAATGACTAAAGATTGAATCTTTGAATGAAAATACTTCAATAAAGGTACTTATTTTGTTAGTAGACCTTTTTAATGTATAAAGACTGTATCTTTGAAGGAAAATGAGAGTTTTGAGTTAAACTTATTCACGTTCCCTGTAACGTCCCAAAGAGTGTTTTAATGAGTAAATATTGAATCTTTGAATGTAATTACCTCAATCAAGGTAGCTGTTATGTCACTAGACCTTTTTAATGTACAAAGATTGAATCTTGGAAAGAAAGTGAGAGTTTTGAGTTCAACTTATTCGAGTTACCTATGAAGTCGCGAAGAGTGTTTTAATGAATAAAGATTGAATCTTCGAATGAAAACACCTCAATAAAGGTACCTATTATGTTACTAGACCTTTTTAATGTCTAAAGATTGAATCTTTGGAATAAAATGATAGTTCTGAGTTCAACTTATTCGATTTACCTATGAAGTCGTGAACAGTGTTTTAATGACTAAATAATGAATCTTTGAATGAAAATACCTTAGTAAAGGTACCTATTATGTTACAAGACCTTTTTAATGTATAAAGATTGAATCTTGGAAAGAAAATGACTGTTTTGAGTTAAACTTATTCGAGTTCCCTATGACATCCCGAAGAGTATTTCAACGAGTAAAGATTGAATCTTTGATTGAAATTACTTGAATCAAGGGACTTATTTTGTCCCCTGGACCTTTTATATATAAAGATTGAATCTTTAAAAAGAAGTGAGCGTTATGAGTTAAACCTATCCGAGTTCCCTATGACGTCCCGAATAGTGTTTTAACGCGTAAGGATTGAATCTTTGTATGAAATTACCTCAATAGAGGTACTTATTATGTCACTAGACCTTTTTAATGTATAAAGGTTCAAGCTTTGAAAGAAAATGAGAGTTTTGAGTTAAACATATTCGAGTTCCCTGCGACGTCTCGAAGAGTGTTTTAAAGAGTAAATATTGAATCTTTGAATGAAATTACCTCAATCAAGGTACCTATTATGTCACTAGACCTTTTTAATGTATAAAGATTGAATATTTGTAAAGAACTACGAGTTTTGAGTTAAAGTTATTTGAGTTCCCTTTGACGTCACGAAGCATGTTTTAATGAGTAAAGATTGAATCTTTGAACGAAATTATCTCAATCAATGTACCTATTATGTCAGTAGACCTTTTTAATGTATAAAGATGGAATCTTTGAAAAAAATGAGAGTATTGAGTTTAACTTATTCGAGTTACCTATGAAGTCGCGAAGAGTGTTTTAATGACCAAAGATTGAATCTTCGAATGAAAATTCCTCAATACAGGAACCTATTATGTTACTAGATCTTTTTGATGTATAAAGATTGAATCTTTGAAAGAAAATTAAAGTTTTGAGTTAAACTTATTCGAGTTCCTTTTGACATCCCGAAGAGTGTTTTAATGAATAAAGATTGAATCTTTGAATGAAATTACCTCAATCGAGGTACCTATTAAGTCACTAGAAATTTTGATTGTATAAAGATTGAATCTTTGAAAAGAAATGAGAGTTTTGAGTTAAAGCTGTTCGAGTTCCCTTTGACGTCACGAAGAGTGTTTTAATGAGTAAAGATTGAATCTTTGAATGAAATTACCTCAATCAAGGTACCTATTCTACCACTAGACCTTTGTAATGTATAAAGATTGAATCTTTGAAAGAAAATGGGTGTTTTGAGTTTAACTTATTCGAGTTACCTATGAAATCGCGAAGAGTGTTTTAATGACTGAAGATTGAATCTTTGAATGAAAAATACCACAATAAAGGTACCAATTCTGTTACTAGACCTTTCCAATGTATAAAGATTGAATCTTTGAAAGAAAATGAGATTTTTGGGTTAAACTTATTCGAGTTCCGTGTAACGTCCCGAAGAGTGTCTTAACGAGTAAAGATTGAATCATTGAATGAAATTACCTCAATCAAGGTAGCTATTACATCACTAGACCTTTTTAATTTATAAAGATTGACGTTTTGAAAAGAAATGAGTGTTTCGAGTTAAAGTTATTCAAGTTCCCTTTGACGTCACGAAGAGTGTTTTAATGAGTAAAGATTGAATCTTTGAATGAAATTACCTCAATCAAGGTACCTATTCTGTCACTAAACCTTTTTAATGTATAAGGATTGAATCTTTGAAAGAACATGAGAGTTTTGAGCTCAACTTATTCGAGTTACCTATGAAGTTGCGAAGAGTGTTTTAATGACTAAAGATTGAATCTTTGAATGAAAATACTTCAATAAAGGTACTTATTTTGTTACTAGACCTTTTTAATGTATAAAGACTGTATCTTTGAAGGAAAATGAGAGTTTTGAGTTAAACTTATTCACGTTCCCTGTAACGTCCCAAAGAGTGTTTTAATGAGTAAATATTGAATCTTTGAATGTAATTACCTCAATCAAGGTAGCTGTTATGTCACTAGACCTTTTTAATGTACAAAGATTGAATCTTGGAAAGAAAGTGAGAGTTTTGAGTTCAACTTATTCGAGTTACCTATGAAGTCGCGAAGAGTGTTTTAATGAATAAAGATTGAATCTTCGAATGAAAACACCTCAATAAAGGTACCTATTATGTTACTAGACCTTTTTAATGTCTAAAGATTGAATCTTTGGAATAAAATGATAGTTCTGAGTTCAACTTATTCGATTTACCTATGAAGTCGTGAACAGTGTTTTAATGACTAAATAATGAATCTTTGAATGAAAATACCTTAGTAAAGGTACCTATTATGTTACAAGACCTTTTTAATGTATAAAGATTGAATCTTGGAAAGAAAATGACTGTTTTGAGTTAAACTTATTCGAGTTCCCTATGACATCCCGAAGAGTATTTCAACGAGTAAAGATTGAATCTTTGATTGAAATTACTTGAATCAAGGGACTTATTTTGTCCCCTGGACCTTTTATATATAAAGATTGAATCTTTAAAAAGAAGTGAGCGTTATGAGTTAAACCTATCCGAGTTCCCTATGACGTCCCGAATAGTGTTTTAACGCGTAAGGATTGAATCTTTGTATGAAATTACCTCAATAGAGGTACTTATTATGTCACTAGACCTTTTTAATGTATAAAGGTTCAAGCTTTGAAAGAAAATGAGAGTTTTGAGTTAAACATATTCGAGTTCCCTGCGACGTCTCGAAGAGTGTTTTAAAGAGTAAATATTGAATCTTTGAATGAAATTACCTCAATCAAGGTACCTATTATGTCACTAGACCTTTTTAATGTATAAAGATTGAATATTTGTAAAGAACTACGAGTTTTGAGTTAAAGTTATTTGAGTTCCCTTTGACGTCACGAAGCATGTTTTAATGAGTAAAGATTGAATCTTTGAACGAAATTATCTCAATCAATGTACCTATTATGTCAGTAGACCTTTTTAATGTATAAAGATGGAATCTTTGAAAAAAATGAGAGTATTGAGTTTAACTTATTCGAGTTACCTATGAAGTCGCGAAGAGTGTTTTAATGACCAAAGATTGAATCTTCGAATGAAAATTCCTCAATACAGGAACCTATTATGTTACTAGATCTTTTTGATGTATAAAGATTGAATCTTTGAAAGAAAATTAAAGTTTTGAGTTAAACTTATTCGAGTTCCTTTTGACATCCCGAAGAGTGTTTTAATGAATAAAGATTGAATCTTTGAATGAAATTACCTCAATCGAGGTACCTATTAAGTCACTAGAAATTTTGATTGTATAAAGATTGAATCTTTGAAAAGAAATGAGAGTTTTGAGTTAAAGCTGTTCGAGTTCCCTTTGACGTCACGAAGAGTGTTTTAATGAGTAAAGATTGAATCTTTGAATGAAATTACCTCAATCAAGGTACCTATTCTACCACTAGACCTTTGTAATGTATAAAGATTGAATCTTTGAAAGAAAATGGGTGTTTTGAGTTTAACTTATTCGAGTTACCTATGAAATCGCGAAGAGTGTTTTAATGACTGAAGATTGAATCTTTGAATGAAAAATACCACAATAAAGGTACCAATTCTGTTACTAGACCTTTCCAATGTATAAAGATTGAATCTTTGAAAGAAAATGAGATTTTTGGGTTAAACTTATTCGAGTTCCGTGTAACGTCCCGAAGAGTGTCTTAACGAGTAAAGATTGAATCATTGAATGAAATTACCTCAATCAAGGTAGCTATTACATCACTAGACCTTTTTAATTTATAAAGATTGACGTTTTGAAAAGAAATGAGTGTTTCGAGTTAAAGTTATTCAAGTTCCCTTTGACGTCACGAAGAGTGTTTTAATGAGTAAAGATTGAATCTTTGAATGAAATTACCTCAATCAAGGTACCTATTCTGTCACTAAACCTTTTTAATGTATAAGGATTGAATCTTTGAAAGAACATGAGAGTTTTGAGCTCAACTTATTCGAGTTACCTATGAAGTTGCGAAGAGTGTTTTAATGACTAAAGATTGAATCTTTGAATGAAAATACTTCAATAAAGGTACTTATTTTGTTACTAGACCTTTTTAATGTATAAAGACTGTATCTTTGAAGGAAAATGAGAGTTTTGAGTTAAACTTATTCACGTTCCCTGTAACGTCCCAAAGAGTGTTTTAATGAGTAAATATTGAATCTTTGAATGTAATTACCTCAATCAAGGTAGCTGTTATGTCACTAGACCTTTTTAATGTACAAAGATTGAATCTTGGAAAGAAAGTGAGAGTTTTGAGTTCAACTTATTCGAGTTACCTATGAAGTCGCGAAGAGTGTTTTAATGAATAAAGATTGAATCTTCGAATGAAAACACCTCAATAAAGGTACCTATTATGTTACTAGACCTTTTTAATGTCTAAAGATTGAATCTTTGGAATAAAATGATAGTTCTGAGTTCAACTTATTCGATTTACCTATGAAGTCGTGAACAGTGTTTTAATGACTAAATAATGAATCTTTGAATGAAAATACCTTAGTAAAGGTACCTATTATGTTACAAGACCTTTTTAATGTATAAAGATTGAATCTTGGAAAGAAAATGACTGTTTTGAGTTAAACTTATTCGAGTTCCCTATGACATCCCGAAGAGTATTTCAACGAGTAAAGATTGAATCTTTGATTGAAATTACTTGAATCAAGGGACTTATTTTGTCCCCTGGACCTTTTATATATAAAGATTGAATCTTTAAAAAGAAGTGAGCGTTATGAGTTAAACCTATCCGAGTTCCCTATGACGTCCCGAATAGTGTTTTAACGCGTAAGGATTGAATCTTTGTATGAAATTACCTCAATAGAGGTACTTATTATGTCACTAGACCTTTTTAATGTATAAAGGTTCAAGCTTTGAAAGAAAATGAGAGTTTTGAGTTAAACATATTCGAGTTCCCTGCGACGTCTCGAAGAGTGTTTTAAAGAGTAAATATTGAATCTTTGAATGAAATTACCTCAATCAAGGTACCTATTATGTCACTAGACCTTTTTAATGTATAAAGATTGAATATTTGTAAAGAACTACGAGTTTTGAGTTAAAGTTATTTGAGTTCCCTTTGACGTCACGAAGCATGTTTTAATGAGTAAAGATTGAATCTTTGAACGAAATTATCTCAATCAATGTACCTATTATGTCAGTAGACCTTTTTAATGTATAAAGATGGAATCTTTGAAAAAAATGAGAGTATTGAGTTTAACTTATTCGAGTTACCTATGAAGTCGCGAAGAGTGTTTTAATGACCAAAGATTGAATCTTCGAATGAAAATTCCTCAATACAGGAACCTATTATGTTACTAGATCTTTTTGATGTATAAAGATTGAATCTTTGAAAGAAAATTAAAGTTTTGAGTTAAACTTATTCGAGTTCCTTTTGACATCCCGAAGAGTGTTTTAATGAATAAAGATTGAATCTTTGAATGAAATTACCTCAATCGAGGTACCTATTAAGTCACTAGAAATTTTGATTGTATAAAGATTGAATCTTTGAAAAGAAATGAGAGTTTTGAGTTAAAGCTGTTCGAGTTCCCTTTGACGTCACGAAGAGTGTTTTAATGAGTAAAGATTGAATCTTTGAATGAAATTACCTCAATCAAGGTACCTATTCTACCACTAGACCTTTGTAATGTATAAAGATTGAATCTTTGAAAGAAAATGGGTGTTTTGAGTTTAACTTATTCGAGTTACCTATGAAATCGCGAAGAGTGTTTTAATGACTGAAGATTGAATCTTTGAATGAAAAATACCACAATAAAGGTACCAATTCTGTTACTAGACCTTTCCAATGTATAAAGATTGAATCTTTGAAAGAAAATGAGATTTTTGGGTTAAACTTATTCGAGTTCCGTGTAACGTCCCGAAGAGTGTCTTAACGAGTAAAGATTGAATCATTGAATGAAATTACCTCAATCAAGGTAGCTATTACATCACTAGACCTTTTTAATTTATAAAGATTGACGTTTTGAAAAGAAATGAGTGTTTCGAGTTAAAGTTATTCAAGTTCCCTTTGACGTCACGAAGAGTGTTTTAATGAGTAAAGATTGAATCTTTGAATGAAATTACCTCAATCAAGGTACCTATTCTGTCACTAAACCTTTTTAATGTATAAGGATTGAATCTTTGAAAGAACATGAGAGTTTTGAGCTCAACTTATTCGAGTTACCTATGAAGTTGCGAAGAGTGTTTTAATGACTAAAGATTGAATCTTTGAATGAAAATACTTCAATAAAGGTACTTATTTTGTTAGTAGACCTTTTTAATGTATAAAGACTGTATCTTTGAAGGAAAATGAGAGTTTTGAGTTAAACTTATTCACGTTCCCTGTAACGTCCCAAAGAGTGTTTTAATGAGTAAATATTGAATCTTTGAATGTAATTACCTCAATCAAGGTAGCTGTTATGTCACTAGACCTTTTTAATGTACAAAGATTGAATCTTGGAAAGAAAGTGAGAGTTTTGAGTTCAACTTATTCGAGTTACCTATGAAGTCGCGAAGAGTGTTTTAATGAATAAAGATTGAATCTTCGAATGAAAACACCTCAATAAAGGTACCTATTATGTTACTAGACCTTTTTAATGTCTAAAGATTGAATCTTTGGAATAAAATGATAGTTCTGAGTTCAACTTATTCGATTTACCTATGAAGTCGTGAACAGTGTTTTAATGACTAAATAATGAATCTTTGAATGAAAATACCTTAGTAAAGGTACCTATTATGTTACAAGACCTTTTTAATGTATAAAGATTGAATCTTGGAAAGAAAATGACTGTTTTGAGTTAAACTTATTCGAGTTCCCTATGACATCCCGAAGAGTATTTCAACGAGTAAAGATTGAATCTTTGATTGAAATTACTTGAATCAAGGGACTTATTTTGTCCCCTGGACCTTTTATATATAAAGATTGAATCTTTAAAAAGAAGTGAGCGTTATGAGTTAAACCTATCCGAGTTCCCTATGACGTCCCGAATAGTGTTTTAACGCGTAAGGATTGAATCTTTGTATGAAATTACCTCAATAGAGGTACTTATTATGTCACTAGACCTTTTTAATGTATAAAGGTTCAAGCTTTGAAAGAAAATGAGAGTTTTGAGTTAAACATATTCGAGTTCCCTGCGACGTCTCGAAGAGTGTTTTAAAGAGTAAATATTGAATCTTTGAATGAAATTACCTCAATCAAGGTACCTATTATGTCACTAGACCTTTTTAATGTATAAAGATTGAATATTTGTAAAGAACTACGAGTTTTGAGTTAAAGTTATTTGAGTTCCCTTTGACGTCACGAAGCATGTTTTAATGAGTAAAGATTGAATCTTTGAACGAAATTATCTCAATCAATGTACCTATTATGTCAGTAGACCTTTTTAATGTATAAAGATGGAATCTTTGAAAAAAATGAGAGTATTGAGTTTAACTTATTCGAGTTACCTATGAAGTCGCGAAGAGTGTTTTAATGACCAAAGATTGAATCTTCGAATGAAAATTCCTCAATACAGGAACCTATTATGTTACTAGATCTTTTTGATGTATAAAGATTGAATCTTTGAAAGAAAATTAAAGTTTTGAGTTAAACTTATTCGAGTTCCTTTTGACATCCCGAAGAGTGTTTTAATGAATAAAGATTGAATCTTTGAATGAAATTACCTCAATCGAGGTACCTATTAAGTCACTAGAAATTTTGATTGTATAAAGATTGAATCTTTGAAAAGAAATGAGAGTTTTGAGTTAAAGCTGTTCGAGTTCCCTTTGACGTCACGAAGAGTGTTTTAATGAGTAAAGATTGAATCTTTGAATGAAATTACCTCAATCAAGGTACCTATTCTACCACTAGACCTTTGTAATGTATAAAGATTGAATCTTTGAAAGAAAATGGGTGTTTTGAGTTTAACTTATTCGAGTTACCTATGAAATCGCGAAGAGTGTTTTAATGACTGAAGATTGAATCTTTGAATGAAAAATACCACAATAAAGGTACCAATTCTGTTACTAGACCTTTCCAATGTATAAAGATTGAATCTTTGAAAGAAAATGAGATTTTTGGGTTAAACTTATTCGAGTTCCGTGTAACGTCCCGAAGAGTGTCTTAACGAGTAAAGATTGAATCATTGAATGAAATTACCTCAATCAAGGTAGCTATTACATCACTAGACCTTTTTAATTTATAAAGATTGACGTTTTGAAAAGAAATGAGTGTTTCGAGTTAAAGTTATTCAAGTTCCCTTTGACGTCACGAAGAGTGTTTTAATGAGTAAAGATTGAATCTTTGAATGAAATTACCTCAATCAAGGTACCTATTCTGTCACTAAACCTTTTTAATGTATAAGGATTGAATCTTTGAAAGAACATGAGAGTTTTGAGCTCAACTTATTCGAGTTACCTATGAAGTTGCGAAGAGTGTTTTAATGACTAAAGATTGAATCTTTGAATGAAAATACTTCAATAAAGGTACTTATTTTGTTACTAGACCTTTTTAATGTATAAAGACTGTATCTTTGAAGGAAAATGAGAGTTTTGAGTTAAACTTATTCACGTTCCCTGTAACGTCCCAAAGAGTGTTTTAATGAGTAAATATTGAATCTTTGAATGTAATTACCTCAATCAAGGTAGCTGTTATGTCACTAGACCTTTTTAATGTACAAAGATTGAATCTTGGAAAGAAAGTGAGAGTTTTGAGTTCAACTTATTCGAGTTACCTATGAAGTCGCGAAGAGTGTTTTAATGAATAAAGATTGAATCTTCGAATGAAAACACCTCAATAAAGGTACCTATTATGTTACTAGACCTTTTTAATGTCTAAAGATTGAATCTTTGGAATAAAATGATAGTTCTGAGTTCAACTTATTCGATTTACCTATGAAGTCGTGAACAGTGTTTTAATGACTAAATAATGAATCTTTGAATGAAAATACCTTAGTAAAGGTACCTATTATGTTACAAGACCTTTTTAATGTATAAAGATTGAATCTTGGAAAGAAAATGACTGTTTTGAGTTAAACTTATTCGAGTTCCCTATGACATCCCGAAGAGTATTTCAACGAGTAAAGATTGAATCTTTGATTGAAATTACTTGAATCAAGGGACTTATTTTGTCCCCTGGACCTTTTATATATAAAGATTGAATCTTTAAAAAGAAGTGAGCGTTATGAGTTAAACCTATCCGAGTTCCCTATGACGTCCCGAATAGTGTTTTAACGCGTAAGGATTGAATCTTTGTATGAAATTACCTCAATAGAGGTACTTATTATGTCACTAGACCTTTTTAATGTATAAAGGTTCAAGCTTTGAAAGAAAATGAGAGTTTTGAGTTAAACATATTCGAGTTCCCTGCGACGTCTCGAAGAGTGTTTTAAAGAGTAAATATTGAATCTTTGAATGAAATTACCTCAATCAAGGTACCTATTATGTCACTAGACCTTTTTAATGTATAAAGATTGAATATTTGTAAAGAACTACGAGTTTTGAGTTAAAGTTATTTGAGTTCCCTTTGACGTCACGAAGCATGTTTTAATGAGTAAAGATTGAATCTTTGAACGAAATTATCTCAATCAATGTACCTATTATGTCAGTAGACCTTTTTAATGTATAAAGATGGAATCTTTGAAAAAAATGAGAGTATTGAGTTTAACTTATTCGAGTTACCTATGAAGTCGCGAAGAGTGTTTTAATGACCAAAGATTGAATCTTCGAATGAAAATTCCTCAATACAGGAACCTATTATGTTACTAGATCTTTTTGATGTATAAAGATTGAATCTTTGAAAGAAAATTAAAGTTTTGAGTTAAACTTATTCGAGTTCCTTTTGACATCCCGAAGAGTGTTTTAATGAATAAAGATTGAATCTTTGAATGAAATTACCTCAATCGAGGTACCTATTAAGTCACTAGAAATTTTGATTGTATAAAGATTGAATCTTTGAAAAGAAATGAGAGTTTTGAGTTAAAGCTGTTCGAGTTCCCTTTGACGTCACGAAGAGTGTTTTAATGAGTAAAGATTGAATCTTTGAATGAAATTACCTCAATCAAGGTACCTATTCTACCACTAGACCTTTGTAATGTATAAAGATTGAATCTTTGAAAGAAAATGGGTGTTTTGAGTTTAACTTATTCGAGTTACCTATGAAATCGCGAAGAGTGTTTTAATGACTGAAGATTGAATCTTTGAATGAAAAATACCACAATAAAGGTACCAATTCTGTTACTAGACCTTTCCAATGTATAAAGATTGAATCTTTGAAAGAAAATGAGATTTTTGGGTTAAACTTATTCGAGTTCCGTGTAACGTCCCGAAGAGTGTCTTAACGAGTAAAGATTGAATCATTGAATGAAATTACCTCAATCAAGGTAGCTATTACATCACTAGACCTTTTTAATTTATAAAGATTGACGTTTTGAAAAGAAATGAGTGTTTCGAGTTAAAGTTATTCAAGTTCCCTTTGACGTCACGAAGAGTGTTTTAATGAGTAAAGATTGAATCTTTGAATGAAATTACCTCAATCAAGGTACCTATTCTGTCACTAAACCTTTTTAATGTATAAGGATTGAATCTTTGAAAGAACATGAGAGTTTTGAGCTCAACTTATTCGAGTTACCTATGAAGTTGCGAAGAGTGTTTTAATGACTAAAGATTGAATCTTTGAATGAAAATACTTCAATAAAGGTACTTATTTTGTTAGTAGACCTTTTTAATGTATAAAGACTGTATCTTTGAAGGAAAATGAGAGTTTTGAGTTAAACTTATTCACGTTCCCTGTAACGTCCCAAAGAGTGTTTTAATGAGTAAATATTGAATCTTTGAATGTAATTACCTCAATCAAGGTAGCTGTTATGTCACTAGACCTTTTTAATGTACAAAGATTGAATCTTGGAAAGAAAGTGAGAGTTTTGAGTTCAACTTATTCGAGTTACCTATGAAGTCGCGAAGAGTGTTTTAATGAATAAAGATTGAATCTTCGAATGAAAACACCTCAATAAAGGTACCTATTATGTTACTAGACCTTTTTAATGTCTAAAGATTGAATCTTTGGAATAAAATGATAGTTCTGAGTTCAACTTATTCGATTTACCTATGAAGTCGTGAACAGTGTTTTAATGACTAAATAATGAATCTTTGAATGAAAATACCTTAGTAAAGGTACCTATTATGTTACAAGACCTTTTTAATGTATAAAGATTGAATCTTGGAAAGAAAATGACTGTTTTGAGTTAAACTTATTCGAGTTCCCTATGACATCCCGAAGAGTATTTCAACGAGTAAAGATTGAATCTTTGATTGAAATTACTTGAATCAAGGGACTTATTTTGTCCCCTGGACCTTTTATATATAAAGATTGAATCTTTAAAAAGAAGTGAGCGTTATGAGTTAAACCTATCCGAGTTCCCTATGACGTCCCGAATAGTGTTTTAACGCGTAAGGATTGAATCTTTGTATGAAATTACCTCAATAGAGGTACTTATTATGTCACTAGACCTTTTTAATGTATAAAGGTTCAAGCTTTGAAAGAAAATGAGAGTTTTGAGTTAAACATATTCGAGTTCCCTGCGACGTCTCGAAGAGTGTTTTAAAGAGTAAATATTGAATCTTTGAATGAAATTACCTCAATCAAGGTACCTATTATGTCACTAGACCTTTTTAATGTATAAAGATTGAATATTTGTAAAGAACTACGAGTTTTGAGTTAAAGTTATTTGAGTTCCCTTTGACGTCACGAAGCATGTTTTAATGAGTAAAGATTGAATCTTTGAACGAAATTATCTCAATCAATGTACCTATTATGTCAGTAGACCTTTTTAATGTATAAAGATGGAATCTTTGAAAAAAATGAGAGTATTGAGTTTAACTTATTCGAGTTACCTATGAAGTCGCGAAGAGTGTTTTAATGACCAAAGATTGAATCTTCGAATGAAAATTCCTCAATACAGGAACCTATTATGTTACTAGATCTTTTTGATGTATAAAGATTGAATCTTTGAAAGAAAATTAAAGTTTTGAGTTAAACTTATTCGAGTTCCTTTTGACATCCCGAAGAGTGTTTTAATGAATAAAGATTGAATCTTTGAATGAAATTACCTCAATCGAGGTACCTATTAAGTCACTAGAAATTTTGATTGTATAAAGATTGAATCTTTGAAAAGAAATGAGAGTTTTGAGTTAAAGCTGTTCGAGTTCCCTTTGACGTCACGAAGAGTGTTTTAATGAGTAAAGATTGAATCTTTGAATGAAATTACCTCAATCAAGGTACCTATTCTACCACTAGACCTTTGTAATGTATAAAGATTGAATCTTTGAAAGAAAATGGGTGTTTTGAGTTTAACTTATTCGAGTTACCTATGAAATCGCGAAGAGTGTTTTAATGACTGAAGATTGAATCTTTGAATGAAAAATACCACAATAAAGGTACCAATTCTGTTACTAGACCTTTCCAATGTATAAAGATTGAATCTTTGAAAGAAAATGAGATTTTTGGGTTAAACTTATTCGAGTTCCGTGTAACGTCCCGAAGAGTGTCTTAACGAGTAAAGATTGAATCATTGAATGAAATTACCTCAATCAAGGTAGCTATTACATCACTAGACCTTTTTAATTTATAAAGATTGACGTTTTGAAAAGAAATGAGTGTTTCGAGTTAAAGTTATTCAAGTTCCCTTTGACGTCACGAAGAGTGTTTTAATGAGTAAAGATTGAATCTTTGAATGAAATTACCTCAATCAAGGTACCTATTCTGTCACTAAACCTTTTTAATGTATAAGGATTGAATCTTTGAAAGAACATGAGAGTTTTGAGCTCAACTTATTCGAGTTACCTATGAAGTTGCGAAGAGTGTTTTAATGACTAAAGATTGAATCTTTGAATGAAAATACTTCAATAAAGGTACTTATTTTGTTAGTAGACCTTTTTAATGTATAAAGACTGTATCTTTGAAGGAAAATGAGAGTTTTGAGTTAAACTTATTCACGTTCCCTGTAACGTCCCAAAGAGTGTTTTAATGAGTAAATATTGAATCTTTGAATGTAATTACCTCAATCAAGGTAGCTGTTATGTCACTAGACCTTTTTAATGTACAAAGATTGAATCTTGGAAAGAAAGTGAGAGTTTTGAGTTCAACTTATTCGAGTTACCTATGAAGTCGCGAAGAGTGTTTTAATGAATAAAGATTGAATCTTCGAATGAAAACACCTCAATAAAGGTACCTATTATGTTACTAGACCTTTTTAATGTCTAAAGATTGAATCTTTGGAATAAAATGATAGTTCTGAGTTCAACTTATTCGATTTACCTATGAAGTCGTGAACAGTGTTTTAATGACTAAATAATGAATCTTTGAATGAAAATACCTTAGTAAAGGTACCTATTATGTTACAAGACCTTTTTAATGTATAAAGATTGAATCTTGGAAAGAAAATGACTGTTTTGAGTTAAACTTATTCGAGTTCCCTATGACATCCCGAAGAGTATTTCAACGAGTAAAGATTGAATCTTTGATTGAAATTACTTGAATCAAGGGACTTATTTTGTCCCCTGGACCTTTTATATATAAAGATTGAATCTTTAAAAAGAAGTGAGCGTTATGAGTTAAACCTATCCGAGTTCCCTATGACGTCCCGAATAGTGTTTTAACGCGTAAGGATTGAATCTTTGTATGAAATTACCTCAATAGAGGTACTTATTATGTCACTAGACCTTTTTAATGTATAAAGGTTCAAGCTTTGAAAGAAAATGAGAGTTTTGAGTTAAACATATTCGAGTTCCCTGCGACGTCTCGAAGAGTGTTTTAAAGAGTAAATATTGAATCTTTGAATGAAATTACCTCAATCAAGGTACCTATTATGTCACTAGACCTTTTTAATGTATAAAGATTGAATATTTGTAAAGAACTACGAGTTTTGAGTTAAAGTTATTTGAGTTCCCTTTGACGTCACGAAGCATGTTTTAATGAGTAAAGATTGAATCTTTGAACGAAATTATCTCAATCAATGTACCTATTATGTCAGTAGACCTTTTTAATGTATAAAGATGGAATCTTTGAAAAAAATGAGAGTATTGAGTTTAACTTATTCGAGTTACCTATGAAGTCGCGAAGAGTGTTTTAATGACCAAAGATTGAATCTTCGAATGAAAATTCCTCAATACAGGAACCTATTATGTTACTAGATCTTTTTGATGTATAAAGATTGAATCTTTGAAAGAAAATTAAAGTTTTGAGTTAAACTTATTCGAGTTCCTTTTGACATCCCGAAGAGTGTTTTAATGAATAAAGATTGAATCTTTGAATGAAATTACCTCAATCGAGGTACCTATTAAGTCACTAGAAATTTTGATTGTATAAAGATTGAATCTTTGAAAAGAAATGAGAGTTTTGAGTTAAAGCTGTTCGAGTTCCCTTTGACGTCACGAAGAGTGTTTTAATGAGTAAAGATTGAATCTTTGAATGAAATTACCTCAATCAAGGTACCTATTCTACCACTAGACCTTTGTAATGTATAAAGATTGAATCTTTGAAAGAAAATGGGTGTTTTGAGTTTAACTTATTCGAGTTACCTATGAAATCGCGAAGAGTGTTTTAATGACTGAAGATTGAATCTTTGAATGAAAAATACCACAATAAAGGTACCAATTCTGTTACTAGACCTTTCCAATGTATAAAGATTGAATCTTTGAAAGAAAATGAGATTTTTGGGTTAAACTTATTCGAGTTCCGTGTAACGTCCCGAAGAGTGTCTTAACGAGTAAAGATTGAATCATTGAATGAAATTACCTCAATCAAGGTAGCTATTACATCACTAGACCTTTTTAATTTATAAAGATTGACGTTTTGAAAAGAAATGAGTGTTTCGAGTTAAAGTTATTCAAGTTCCCTTTGACGTCACGAAGAGTGTTTTAATGAGTAAAGATTGAATCTTTGAATGAAATTACCTCAATCAAGGTACCTATTCTGTCACTAAACCTTTTTAATGTATAAGGATTGAATCTTTGAAAGAACATGAGAGTTTTGAGCTCAACTTATTCGAGTTACCTATGAAGTTGCGAAGAGTGTTTTAATGACTAAAGATTGAATCTTTGAATGAAAATACTTCAATAAAGGTACTTATTTTGTTAGTAGACCTTTTTAATGTATAAAGACTGTATCTTTGAAGGAAAATGAGAGTTTTGAGTTAAACTTATTCACGTTCCCTGTAACGTCCCAAAGAGTGTTTTAATGAGTAAATATTGAATCTTTGAATGTAATTACCTCAATCAAGGTAGCTGTTATGTCACTAGACCTTTTTAATGTACAAAGATTGAATCTTGGAAAGAAAGTGAGAGTTTTGAGTTCAACTTATTCGAGTTACCTATGAAGTCGCGAAGAGTGTTTTAATGAATAAAGATTGAATCTTCGAATGAAAACACCTCAATAAAGGTACCTATTATGTTACTAGACCTTTTTAATGTCTAAAGATTGAATCTTTGGAATAAAATGATAGTTCTGAGTTCAACTTATTCGATTTACCTATGAAGTCGTGAACAGTGTTTTAATGACTAAATAATGAATCTTTGAATGAAAATACCTTAGTAAAGGTACCTATTATGTTACAAGACCTTTTTAATGTATAAAGATTGAATCTTGGAAAGAAAATGACTGTTTTGAGTTAAACTTATTCGAGTTCCCTATGACATCCCGAAGAGTATTTCAACGAGTAAAGATTGAATCTTTGATTGAAATTACTTGAATCAAGGGACTTATTTTGTCCCCTGGACCTTTTATATATAAAGATTGAATCTTTAAAAAGAAGTGAGCGTTATGAGTTAAACCTATCCGAGTTCCCTATGACGTCCCGAATAGTGTTTTAACGCGTAAGGATTGAATCTTTGTATGAAATTACCTCAATAGAGGTACTTATTATGTCACTAGACCTTTTTAATGTATAAAGGTTCAAGCTTTGAAAGAAAATGAGAGTTTTGAGTTAAACATATTCGAGTTCCCTGCGACGTCTCGAAGAGTGTTTTAAAGAGTAAATATTGAATCTTTGAATGAAATTACCTCAATCAAGGTACCTATTATGTCACTAGACCTTTTTAATGTATAAAGATTGAATATTTGTAAAGAACTACGAGTTTTGAGTTAAAGTTATTTGAGTTCCCTTTGACGTCACGAAGCATGTTTTAATGAGTAAAGATTGAATCTTTGAACGAAATTATCTCAATCAATGTACCTATTATGTCAGTAGACCTTTTTAATGTATAAAGATGGAATCTTTGAAAAAAATGAGAGTATTGAGTTTAACTTATTCGAGTTACCTATGAAGTCGCGAAGAGTGTTTTAATGACCAAAGATTGAATCTTCGAATGAAAATTCCTCAATACAGGAACCTATTATGTTACTAGATCTTTTTGATGTATAAAGATTGAATCTTTGAAAGAAAATTAAAGTTTTGAGTTAAACTTATTCGAGTTCCTTTTGACATCCCGAAGAGTGTTTTAATGAATAAAGATTGAATCTTTGAATGAAATTACCTCAATCGAGGTACCTATTAAGTCACTAGAAATTTTGATTGTATAAAGATTGAATCTTTGAAAAGAAATGAGAGTTTTGAGTTAAAGCTGTTCGAGTTCCCTTTGACGTCACGAAGAGTGTTTTAATGAGTAAAGATTGAATCTTTGAATGAAATTACCTCAATCAAGGTACCTATTCTACCACTAGACCTTTGTAATGTATAAAGATTGAATCTTTGAAAGAAAATGGGTGTTTTGAGTTTAACTTATTCGAGTTACCTATGAAATCGCGAAGAGTGTTTTAATGACTGAAGATTGAATCTTTGAATGAAAAATACCACAATAAAGGTACCAATTCTGTTACTAGACCTTTCCAATGTATAAAGATTGAATCTTTGAAAGAAAATGAGATTTTTGGGTTAAACTTATTCGAGTTCCGTGTAACGTCCCGAAGAGTGTCTTAACGAGTAAAGATTGAATCATTGAATGAAATTACCTCAATCAAGGTAGCTATTACATCACTAGACCTTTTTAATTTATAAAGATTGACGTTTTGAAAAGAAATGAGTGTTTCGAGTTAAAGTTATTCAAGTTCCCTTTGACGTCACGAAGAGTGTTTTAATGAGTAAAGATTGAATCTTTGAATGAAATTACCTCAATCAAGGTACCTATTCTGTCACTAAACCTTTTTAATGTATAAGGATTGAATCTTTGAAAGAACATGAGAGTTTTGAGCTCAACTTATTCGAGTTACCTATGAAGTTGCGAAGAGTGTTTTAATGACTAAAGATTGAATCTTTGAATGAAAATACTTCAATAAAGGTACTTATTTTGTTACTAGACCTTTTTAATGTATAAAGACTGTATCTTTGAAGGAAAATGAGAGTTTTGAGTTAAACTTATTCACGTTCCCTGTAACGTCCCAAAGAGTGTTTTAATGAGTAAATATTGAATCTTTGAATGTAATTACCTCAATCAAGGTAGCTGTTATGTCACTAGACCTTTTTAATGTACAAAGATTGAATCTTGGAAAGAAAGTGAGAGTTTTGAGTTCAACTTATTCGAGTTACCTATGAAGTCGCGAAGAGTGTTTTAATGAATAAAGATTGAATCTTCGAATGAAAACACCTCAATAAAGGTACCTATTATGTTACTAGACCTTTTTAATGTCTAAAGATTGAATCTTTGGAATAAAATGATAGTTCTGAGTTCAACTTATTCGATTTACCTATGAAGTCGTGAACAGTGTTTTAATGACTAAATAATGAATCTTTGAATGAAAATACCTTAGTAAAGGTACCTATTATGTTACAAGACCTTTTTAATGTATAAAGATTGAATCTTGGAAAGAAAATGACTGTTTTGAGTTAAACTTATTCGAGTTCCCTATGACATCCCGAAGAGTATTTCAACGAGTAAAGATTGAATCTTTGATTGAAATTACTTGAATCAAGGGACTTATTTTGTCCCCTGGACCTTTTATATATAAAGATTGAATCTTTAAAAAGAAGTGAGCGTTATGAGTTAAACCTATCCGAGTTCCCTATGACGTCCCGAATAGTGTTTTAACGCGTAAGGATTGAATCTTTGTATGAAATTACCTCAATAGAGGTACTTATTATGTCACTAGACCTTTTTAATGTATAAAGGTTCAAGCTTTGAAAGAAAATGAGAGTTTTGAGTTAAACATATTCGAGTTCCCTGCGACGTCTCGAAGAGTGTTTTAAAGAGTAAATATTGAATCTTTGAATGAAATTACCTCAATCAAGGTACCTATTATGTCACTAGACCTTTTAATGTATAAAGATTGAATATTTGTAAAGAACTACGAGTTTTGAGTTAAAGTTATTTGAGTTCCCTTTGACGTCACGAAGCATGTTTTAATGAGTAAAGATTGAATCTTTGAACGAAATTATCTCAATCAATGTACCTATTATGTCAGTAGACCTTTTAATGTATAAAGATGGAATCTTTGAAAAAAATGAGAGTATTGAGTTTAACTTATTCGAGTTACCTATGAAGTCGCGAAGAGTGTTTTAATGACCAAAGATTGAATCTTCGAATGAAAATTCCTCAATACAGGAACCTATTATGTTACTAGATCTTTTTGATGTATAAAGATTGAATCTTTGAAAGAAAATTAAAGTTTTGAGTTAAACTTATTCGAGTTCCTTTTGACATCCCGAAGAGTGTTTTAATGAATAAAGATTGAATCTTTGAATGAAATTACCTCAATCGAGGTACCTATTAAGTCACTAGAAATTTTGATTGTATAAAGATTGAATCTTTGAAAAGAAATGAGAGTTTTGAGTTAAAGCTGTTCGAGTTCCCTTTGACGTCACGAAGAGTGTTTTAATGAGTAAAGATTGAATCTTTGAATGAAATTACCTCAATCAAGGTACCTATTCTACCACAAGACCTTTGTAATGTATAAAGATTGAATCTTTGAAAGAAAATGGGTGTTTTGAGTTTTTAACTTATTCGAGTTACCTATGAAATCGCGAAGAGTGTTTTAATGACTGAAGATTGAATCTTTGAATGAAAAATACCACAATAAAGGTACCAATTCTGTTACTAGACCTTTCCAATGTATAAAGATTGAATCTTTGAAAGAAAATGAGATTTTTGGGTTAAACTTATTCGAGTTCCGTGTAACGTCCCGAAGAGTGTCTTAACGAGTAAAGATTGAATCATTGAATGAAATTACCTCAATCAAGGTAGCTATTACATCACTAGACCTTTTTAATTTATAAAGATTGACGTTTTGAAAAGAAATGAGTGTTTCGAGTTAAAGTTATTCAAGTTCCCTTTGACGTCACGAAGAGTGTTTTAATGAGTAAAGATTGAATCTTTGAATGAAATTACCTCAATCAAGGTACCTATTCTGTCACTAAACCTTTTTAATGTATAAGGATTGAATCTTTGAAAGAACATGAGAGTTTTGAGCTCAACTTATTCGAGTTACCTATGAAGTTGCGAAGAGTGTTTTAATGACTAAAGATTGAATCTTTGAATGAAAATACTTCAATAAAGGTACTTATTTTGTTACTAGACCTTTTTAATGTATAAAGACTGTATCTTTGAAGGAAAATGAGAGTTTTGAGTTAAACTTATTCACGTTCCCTGTAACGTCCCAAAGAGTGTTTTAATGAGTAAATATTGAATCTTTGAATGTAATTACCTCAATCAAGGTAGCTGTTATGTCACTAGACCTTTTTAATGTACAAAGATTGAATCTTGGAAAGAAAGTGAGAGTTTTGAGTTCAACTTATTCGAGTTACCTATGAAGTCGCGAAGAGTGTTTTAATGAATAAAGATTGAATCTTCGAATGAAAACACCTCAATAAAGGTACCTATTATGTTACTAGACCTTTTTAATGTCTAAAGATTGAATCTTTGGAATAAAATGATAGTTCTGAGTTCAACTTATTCGATTTACCTATGAAGTCGTGAACAGTGTTTTAATGACTAAATAATGAATCTTTGAATGAAAATACCTTAGTAAAGGTACCTATTATGTTACAAGACCTTTTTAATGTATAAAGATTGAATCTTGGAAAGAAAATGACTGTTTTGAGTTAAACTTATTCGAGTTCCCTATGACATCCCGAAGAGTATTTCAACGAGTAAAGATTGAATCTTTGATTGAAATTACTTGAATCAAGGGACTTATTTTGTCCCCTGGACCTTTTATATATAAAGATTGAATCTTTAAAAAGAAGTGAGCGTTATGAGTTAAACCTATCCGAGTTCCCTATGACGTCCCGAATAGTGTTTTAACGCGTAAGGATTGAATCTTTGTATGAAATTACCTCAATAGAGGTACTTATTATGTCACTAGACCTTTTTAATGTATAAAGGTTCAAGCTTTGAAAGAAAATGAGAGTTTTGAGTTAAACATATTCGAGTTCCCTGCGACGTCTCGAAGAGTGTTTTAAAGAGTAAATATTGAATCTTTGAATGAAATTACCTCAATCAAGGTACCTATTATGTCACTAGACCTTTTTAATGTATAAAGATTGAATATTTGTAAAGAACTACGAGTTTTGAGTTAAAGTTATTTGAGTTCCCTTTGACGTCACGAAGCATGTTTTAATGAGTAAAGATTGAATCTTTGAACGAAATTATCTCAATCAATGTACCTATTATGTCAGTAGACCTTTTTAATGTATAAAGATGGAATCTTTGAAAAAAATGAGAGTATTGAGTTTAACTTATTCGAGTTACCTATGAAGTCGCGAAGAGTGTTTTAATGACCAAAGATTGAATCTTCGAATGAAAATTCCTCAATACAGGAACCTATTATGTTACTAGATCTTTTTGATGTATAAAGATTGAATCTTTGAAAGAAAATTAAAGTTTTGAGTTAAACTTATTCGAGTTCCTTTTGACATCCCGAAGAGTGTTTTAATGAATAAAGATTGAATCTTTGAATGAAATTACCTCAATCGAGGTACCTATTAAGTCACTAGAAATTTTGATTGTATAAAGATTGAATCTTTGAAAAGAAATGAGAGTTTTGAGTTAAAGCTGTTCGAGTTCCCTTTGACGTCACGAAGAGTGTTTTAATGAGTAAAGATTGAATCTTTGAATGAAATTACCTCAATCAAGGTACCTATTCTACCACTAGACCTTTGTAATGTATAAAGATTGAATCTTTGAAAGAAAATGGGTGTTTTGAGTTTAACTTATTCGAGTTACCTATGAAATCGCGAAGAGTGTTTTAATGACTGAAGATTGAATCTTTGAATGAAAAATACCACAATAAAGGTACCAATTCTGTTACTAGACCTTTCCAATGTATAAAGATTGAATCTTTGAAAGAAAATGAGATTTTTGGGTTAAACTTATTCGAGTTCCGTGTAACGTCCCGAAGAGTGTCTTAACGAGTAAAGATTGAATCATTGAATGAAATTACCTCAATCAAGGTAGCTATTACATCACTAGACCTTTTTAATTTATAAAGATTGACGTTTTGAAAAGAAATGAGTGTTTCGAGTTAAAGTTATTCAAGTTCCCTTTGACGTCACGAAGAGTGTTTTAATGAGTAAAGATTGAATCTTTGAATGAAATTACCTCAATCAAGGTACCTATTCTGTCACTAAACCTTTTTAATGTATAAGGATTGAATCTTTGAAAGAACATGAGAGTTTTGAGCTCAACTTATTCGAGTTACCTATGAAGTTGCGAAGAGTGTTTTAATGACTAAAGATTGAATCTTTGAATGAAAATACTTCAATAAAGGTACTTATTTTGTTACTAGACCTTTTTAATGTATAAAGACTGTATCTTTGAAGGAAAATGAGAGTTTTGAGTTAAACTTATTCACGTTCCCTGTAACGTCCCAAAGAGTGTTTTAATGAGTAAATATTGAATCTTTGAATGTAATTACCTCAATCAAGGTAGCTGTTATGTCACTAGACCTTTTTAATGTACAAAGATTGAATCTTGGAAAGAAAGTGAGAGTTTTGAGTTCAACTTATTCGAGTTACCTATGAAGTCGCGAAGAGTGTTTTAATGAATAAAGATTGAATCTTCGAATGAAAACACCTCAATAAAGGTACCTATTATGTTACTAGACCTTTTTAATGTCTAAAGATTGAATCTTTGGAATAAAATGATAGTTCTGAGTTCAACTTATTCGATTTACCTATGAAGTCGTGAACAGTGTTTTAATGACTAAATAATGAATCTTTGAATGAAAATACCTTAGTAAAGGTACCTATTATGTTACAAGACCTTTTTAATGTATAAAGATTGAATCTTGGAAAGAAAATGACTGTTTTGAGTTAAACTTATTCGAGTTCCCTATGACATCCCGAAGAGTATTTCAACGAGTAAAGATTGAATCTTTGATTGAAATTACTTGAATCAAGGGACTTATTTTGTCCCCTGGACCTTTTATATATAAAGATTGAATCTTTAAAAAGAAGTGAGCGTTATGAGTTAAACCTATCCGAGTTCCCTATGACGTCCCGAATAGTGTTTTAACGCGTAAGGATTGAATCTTTGTATGAAATTACCTCAATAGAGGTACTTATTATGTCACTAGACCTTTTTAATGTATAAAGGTTCAAGCTTTGAAAGAAAATGAGAGTTTTGAGTTAAACATATTCGAGTTCCCTGCGACGTCTCGAAGAGTGTTTTAAAGAGTAAATATTGAATCTTTGAATGAAATTACCTCAATCAAGGTACCTATTATGTCACTAGACCTTTTTAATGTATAAAGATTGAATATTTGTAAAGAACTACGAGTTTTGAGTTAAAGTTATTTGAGTTCCCTTTGACGTCACGAAGCATGTTTTAATGAGTAAAGATTGAATCTTTGAACGAAATTATCTCAATCAATGTACCTATTATGTCAGTAGACCTTTTTAATGTATAAAGATGGAATCTTTGAAAAAAATGAGAGTATTGAGTTTAACTTATTCGAGTTACCTATGAAGTCGCGAAGAGTGTTTTAATGACCAAAGATTGAATCTTCGAATGAAAATTCCTCAATACAGGAACCTATTATGTTACTAGATCTTTTTGATGTATAAAGATTGAATCTTTGAAAGAAAATTAAAGTTTTGAGTTAAACTTATTCGAGTTCCTTTTGACATCCCGAAGAGTGTTTTAATGAATAAAGATTGAATCTTTGAATGAAATTACCTCAATCGAGGTACCTATTAAGTCACTAGAAATTTTGATTGTATAAAGATTGAATCTTTGAAAAGAAATGAGAGTTTTGAGTTAAAGCTGTTCGAGTTCCCTTTGACGTCACGAAGAGTGTTTTAATGAGTAAAGATTGAATCTTTGAATGAAATTACCTCAATCAAGGTACCTATTCTACCACTAGACCTTTGTAATGTATAAAGATTGAATCTTTGAAAGAAAATGGGTGTTTTGAGTTTAACTTATTCGAGTTACCTATGAAATCGCGAAGAGTGTTTTAATGACTGAAGATTGAATCTTTGAATGAAAAATACCACAATAAAGGTACCAATTCTGTTACTAGACCTTTCCAATGTATAAAGATTGAATCTTTGAAAGAAAATGAGATTTTTGGGTTAAACTTATTCGAGTTCCGTGTAACGTCCCGAAGAGTGTCTTAACGAGTAAAGATTGAATCATTGAATGAAATTACCTCAATCAAGGTAGCTATTACATCACTAGACCTTTTTAATTTATAAAGATTGACGTTTTGAAAAGAAATGAGTGTTTCGAGTTAAAGTTATTCAAGTTCCCTTTGACGTCACGAAGAGTGTTTTAATGAGTAAAGATTGAATCTTTGAATGAAATTACCTCAATCAAGGTACCTATTCTGTCACTAAACCTTTTTAATGTATAAGGATTGAATCTTTGAAAGAACATGAGAGTTTTGAGCTCAACTTATTCGAGTTACCTATGAAGTTGCGAAGAGTGTTTTAATGACTAAAGATTGAATCTTTGAATGAAAATACTTCAATAAAGGTACTTATTTTGTTACTAGACCTTTTTAATGTATAAAGACTGTATCTTTGAAGGAAAATGAGAGTTTTGAGTTAAACTTATTCACGTTCCCTGTAACGTCCCAAAGAGTGTTTTAATGAGTAAATATTGAATCTTTGAATGTAATTACCTCAATCAAGGTAGCTGTTATGTCACTAGACCTTTTTAATGTACAAAGATTGAATCTTGGAAAGAAAGTGAGAGTTTTGAGTTCAACTTATTCGAGTTACCTATGAAGTCGCGAAGAGTGTTTTAATGAATAAAGATTGAATCTTCGAATGAAAACACCTCAATAAAGGTACCTATTATGTTACTAGACCTTTTTAATGTCTAAAGATTGAATCTTTGGAATAAAATGATAGTTCTGAGTTCAACTTATTCGATTTACCTATGAAGTCGTGAACAGTGTTTTAATGACTAAATAATGAATCTTTGAATGAAAATACCTTAGTAAAGGTACCTATTATGTTACAAGACCTTTTTAATGTATAAAGATTGAATCTTGGAAAGAAAATGACTGTTTTGAGTTAAACTTATTCGAGTTCCCTATGACATCCCGAAGAGTATTTCAACGAGTAAAGATTGAATCTTTGATTGAAATTACTTGAATCAAGGGACTTATTTTGTCCCCTGGACCTTTTATATATAAAGATTGAATCTTTAAAAAGAAGTGAGCGTTATGAGTTAAACCTATCCGAGTTCCCTATGACGTCCCGAATAGTGTTTTAACGCGTAAGGATTGAATCTTTGTATGAAATTACCTCAATAGAGGTACTTATTATGTCACTAGACCTTTTTAATGTATAAAGGTTCAAGCTTTGAAAGAAAATGAGAGTTTTGAGTTAAACATATTCGAGTTCCCTGCGACGTCTCGAAGAGTGTTTTAAAGAGTAAATATTGAATCTTTGAATGAAATTACCTCAATCAAGGTACCTATTATGTCACTAGACCTTTTTAATGTATAAAGATTGAATATTTGTAAAGAACTACGAGTTTTGAGTTAAAGTTATTTGAGTTCCCTTTGACGTCACGAAGCATGTTTTAATGAGTAAAGATTGAATCTTTGAACGAAATTATCTCAATCAATGTACCTATTATGTCAGTAGACCTTTTTAATGTATAAAGATGGAATCTTTGAAAAAAATGAGAGTATTGAGTTTAACTTATTCGAGTTACCTATGAAGTCGCGAAGAGTGTTTTAATGACCAAAGATTGAATCTTCGAATGAAAATTCCTCAATACAGGAACCTATTATGTTACTAGATCTTTTTGATGTATAAAGATTGAATCTTTGAAAGAAAATTAAAGTTTTGAGTTAAACTTATTCGAGTTCCTTTTGACATCCCGAAGAGTGTTTTAATGAATAAAGATTGAATCTTTGAATGAAATTACCTCAATCGAGGTACCTATTAAGTCACTAGAAATTTTGATTGTATAAAGATTGAATCTTTGAAAAGAAATGAGAGTTTTGAGTTAAAGCTGTTCGAGTTCCCTTTGACGTCACGAAGAGTGTTTTAATGAGTAAAGATTGAATCTTTGAATGAAATTACCTCAATCAAGGTACCTATTCTACCACTAGACCTTTGTAATGTATAAAGATTGAATCTTTGAAAGAAAATGGGTGTTTTGAGTTTAACTTATTCGAGTTACCTATGAAATCGCGAAGAGTGTTTTAATGACTGAAGATTGAATCTTTGAATGAAAAATACCACAATAAAGGTACCAATTCTGTTACTAGACCTTTCCAATGTATAAAGATTGAATCTTTGAAAGAAAATGAGATTTTTGGGTTAAACTTATTCGAGTTCCGTGTAACGTCCCGAAGAGTGTCTTAACGAGTAAAGATTGAATCATTGAATGAAATTACCTCAATCAAGGTAGCTATTACATCACTAGACCTTTTTAATTTATAAAGATTGACGTTTTGAAAAGAAATGAGTGTTTCGAGTTAAAGTTATTCAAGTTCCCTTTGACGTCACGAAGAGTGTTTTAATGAGTAAAGATTGAATCTTTGAATGAAATTACCTCAATCAAGGTACCTATTCTGTCACTAAACCTTTTTAATGTATAAGGATTGAATCTTTGAAAGAACATGAGAGTTTTGAGCTCAACTTATTCGAGTTACCTATGAAGTTGCGAAGAGTGTTTTAATGACTAAAGATTGAATCTTTGAATGAAAATACTTCAATAAAGGTACTTATTTTGTTAGTAGACCTTTTTAATGTATAAAGACTGTATCTTTGAAGGAAAATGAGAGTTTTGAGTTAAACTTATTCACGTTCCCTGTAACGTCCCAAAGAGTGTTTTAATGAGTAAATATTGAATCTTTGAATGTAATTACCTCAATCAAGGTAGCTGTTATGTCACTAGACCTTTTTAATGTACAAAGATTGAATCTTGGAAAGAAAGTGAGAGTTTTGAGTTCAACTTATTCGAGTTACCTATGAAGTCGCGAAGAGTGTTTTAATGAATAAAGATTGAATCTTCGAATGAAAACACCTCAATAAAGGTACCTATTATGTTACTAGACCTTTTTAATGTCTAAAGATTGAATCTTTGGAATAAAATGATAGTTCTGAGTTCAACTTATTCGATTTACCTATGAAGTCGTGAACAGTGTTTTAATGACTAAATAATGAATCTTTGAATGAAAATACCTTAGTAAAGGTACCTATTATGTTACAAGACCTTTTTAATGTATAAAGATTGAATCTTGGAAAGAAAATGACTGTTTTGAGTTAAACTTATTCGAGTTCCCTATGACATCCCGAAGAGTATTTCAACGAGTAAAGATTGAATCTTTGATTGAAATTACTTGAATCAAGGGACTTATTTTGTCCCCTGGACCTTTTATATATAAAGATTGAATCTTTAAAAAGAAGTGAGCGTTATGAGTTAAACCTATCCGAGTTCCCTATGACGTCCCGAATAGTGTTTTAACGCGTAAGGATTGAATCTTTGTATGAAATTACCTCAATAGAGGTACTTATTATGTCACTAGACCTTTTTAATGTATAAAGGTTCAAGCTTTGAAAGAAAATGAGAGTTTTGAGTTAAACATATTCGAGTTCCCTGCGACGTCTCGAAGAGTGTTTTAAAGAGTAAATATTGAATCTTTGAATGAAATTACCTCAATCAAGGTACCTATTATGTCACTAGACCTTTTTAATGTATAAAGATTGAATATTTGTAAAGAACTACGAGTTTTGAGTTAAAGTTATTTGAGTTCCCTTTGACGTCACGAAGCATGTTTTAATGAGTAAAGATTGAATCTTTGAACGAAATTATCTCAATCAATGTACCTATTATGTCAGTAGACCTTTTTAATGTATAAAGATGGAATCTTTGAAAAAAATGAGAGTATTGAGTTTAACTTATTCGAGTTACCTATGAAGTCGCGAAGAGTGTTTTAATGACCAAAGATTGAATCTTCGAATGAAAATTCCTCAATACAGGAACCTATTATGTTACTAGATCTTTTTGATGTATAAAGATTGAATCTTTGAAAGAAAATTAAAGTTTTGAGTTAAACTTATTCGAGTTCCTTTTGACATCCCGAAGAGTGTTTTAATGAATAAAGATTGAATCTTTGAATGAAATTACCTCAATCGAGGTACCTATTAAGTCACTAGAAATTTTGATTGTATAAAGATTGAATCTTTGAAAAGAAATGAGAGTTTTGAGTTAAAGCTGTTCGAGTTCCCTTTGACGTCACGAAGAGTGTTTTAATGAGTAAAGATTGAATCTTTGAATGAAATTACCTCAATCAAGGTACCTATTCTACCACTAGACCTTTGTAATGTATAAAGATTGAATCTTTGAAAGAAAATGGGTGTTTTGAGTTTAACTTATTCGAGTTACCTATGAAATCGCGAAGAGTGTTTTAATGACTGAAGATTGAATCTTTGAATGAAAAATACCACAATAAAGGTACCAATTCTGTTACTAGACCTTTCCAATGTATAAAGATTGAATCTTTGAAAGAAAATGAGATTTTTGGGTTAAACTTATTCGAGTTCCGTGTAACGTCCCGAAGAGTGTCTTAACGAGTAAAGATTGAATCATTGAATGAAATTACCTCAATCAAGGTAGCTATTACATCACTAGACCTTTTTAATTTATAAAGATTGACGTTTTGAAAAGAAATGAGTGTTTCGAGTTAAAGTTATTCAAGTTCCCTTTGACGTCACGAAGAGTGTTTTAATGAGTAAAGATTGAATCTTTGAATGAAATTACCTCAATCAAGGTACCTATTCTGTCACTAAACCTTTTTAATGTATAAGGATTGAATCTTTGAAAGAACATGAGAGTTTTGAGCTCAACTTATTCGAGTTACCTATGAAGTTGCGAAGAGTGTTTTAATGACTAAAGATTGAATCTTTGAATGAAAATACTTCAATAAAGGTACTTATTTTGTTAGTAGACCTTTTTAATGTATAAAGACTGTATCTTTGAAGGAAAATGAGAGTTTTGAGTTAAACTTATTCACGTTCCCTGTAACGTCCCAAAGAGTGTTTTAATGAGTAAATATTGAATCTTTGAATGTAATTACCTCAATCAAGGTAGCTGTTATGTCACTAGACCTTTTTAATGTACAAAGATTGAATCTTGGAAAGAAAGTGAGAGTTTTGAGTTCAACTTATTCGAGTTACCTATGAAGTCGCGAAGAGTGTTTTAATGAATAAAGATTGAATCTTCGAATGAAAACACCTCAATAAAGGTACCTATTATGTTACTAGACCTTTTTAATGTCTAAAGATTGAATCTTTGGAATAAAATGATAGTTCTGAGTTCAACTTATTCGATTTACCTATGAAGTCGTGAACAGTGTTTTAATGACTAAATAATGAATCTTTGAATGAAAATACCTTAGTAAAGGTACCTATTATGTTACAAGACCTTTTTAATGTATAAAGATTGAATCTTGGAAAGAAAATGACTGTTTTGAGTTAAACTTATTCGAATTCCCTATGACATCCCGAAGAGTATTTCAACGAGTAAAGATTGAATCTTTGATTGAAATTACTTGAATCAAGGGACTTATTTTGTCCCCTGGACCTTTTATATATAAAGATTGAATCTTTAAAAAGAAGTGAGCGTTATGAGTTAAACCTATCCGAGTTCCCTATGACGTCCCGAATAGTGTTTTAACGCGTAAGGATTGAATCTTTGTATGAAATTACCTCAATAGAGGTACTTATTATGTCACTAGACCTTTTTAATGTATAAAGGTTCAAGCTTTGAAAGAAAATGAGAGTTTTGAGTTAAACATATTCGAGTTCCCTGCGACGTCTCGAAGAGTGTTTTAAAGAGTAAATATTGAATCTTTGAATGAAATTACCTCAATCAAGGTACCTATTATGTCACTAGACCTTTTTAATGTATAAAGATTGAATATTTGTAAAGAACTACGAGTTTTGAGTTAAAGTTATTTGAGTTCCCTTTGACGTCACGAAGCATGTTTTAATGAGTAAAGATTGAATCTTTGAACGAAATTATCTCAATCAATGTACCTATTATGTCAGTAGACCTTTTTAATGTATAAAGATGGAATCTTTGAAAAAAATGAGAGTATTGAGTTTAACTTATTCGAGTTACCTATGAAGTCGCGAAGAGTGTTTTAATGACCAAAGATTGAATCTTCGAATGAAAATTCCTCAATACAGGAACCTATTATGTTACTAGATCTTTTTGATGTATAAAGATTGAATCTTTGAAAGAAAATTAAAGTTTTGAGTTAAACTTATTCGAGTTCCTTTTGACATCCCGAAGAGTGTTTTAATGAATAAAGATTGAATCTTTGAATGAAATTACCTCAATCGAGGTACCTATTAAGTCACTAGAAATTTTGATTGTATAAAGATTGAATCTTTGAAAAGAAATGAGAGTTTTGAGTTAAAGCTGTTCGAGTTCCCTTTGACGTCACGAAGAGTGTTTTAATGAGTAAAGATTGAATCTTTGAATGAAATTACCTCAATCAAGGTACCTATTCTACCACTAGACCTTTGTAATGTATAAAGATTGAATCTTTGAAAGAAAATGGGTGTTTTGAGTTTAACTTATTCGAGTTACCTATGAAATCGCGAAGAGTGTTTTAATGACTGAAGATTGAATCTTTGAATGAAAAATACCACAATAAAGGTACCAATTCTGTTACTAGACCTTTCCAATGTATAAAGATTGAATCTTTGAAAGAAAATGAGATTTTTGGGTTAAACTTATTCGAGTTCCGTGTAACGTCCCGAAGAGTGTCTTAACGAGTAAAGATTGAATCATTGAATGAAATTACCTCAATCAAGGTAGCTATTACATCACTAGACCTTTTTAATTTATAAAGATTGACGTTTTGAAAAGAAATGAGTGTTTCGAGTTAAAGTTATTCAAGTTCCCTTTGACGTCACGAAGAGTGTTTTAATGAGTAAAGATTGAATCTTTGAATGAAATTACCTCAATCAAGGTACCTATTCTGTCACTAAACCTTTTTAATGTATAAGGATTGAATCTTTGAAAGAACATGAGAGTTTTGAGCTCAACTTATTCGAGTTACCTATGAAGTTGCGAAGAGTGTTTTAATGACTAAAGATTGAATCTTTGAATGAAAATACTTCAATAAAGGTACTTATTTTGTTAGTAGACCTTTTTAATGTATAAAGACTGTATCTTTGAAGGAAAATGAGAGTTTTGAGTTAAACTTATTCACGTTCCCTGTAACGTCCCAAAGAGTGTTTTAATGAGTAAATATTGAATCTTTGAATGTAATTACCTCAATCAAGGTAGCTGTTATGTCACTAGACCTTTTTAATGTACAAAGATTGAATCTTGGAAAGAAAGTGAGAGTTTTGAGTTCAACTTATTCGAGTTACCTATGAAGTCGCGAAGAGTGTTTTAATGAATAAAGATTGAATCTTCGAATGAAAACACCTCAATAAAGGTACCTATTATGTTACTAGACCTTTTTAATGTCTAAAGATTGAATCTTTGGAATAAAATGATAGTTCTGAGTTCAACTTATTCGATTTACCTATGAAGTCGTGAACAGTGTTTTAATGACTAAATAATGAATCTTTGAATGAAAATACCTTAGTAAAGGTACCTATTATGTTACAAGACCTTTTTAATGTATAAAGATTGAATCTTGGAAAGAAAATGACTGTTTTGAGTTAAACTTATTCGAGTTCCCTATGACATCCCGAAGAGTATTTCAACGAGTAAAGATTGAATCTTTGATTGAAATTACTTGAATCAAGGGACTTATTTTGTCCCCTGGACCTTTTATATATAAAGATTGAATCTTTAAAAAGAAGTGAGCGTTATGAGTTAAACCTATCCGAGTTCCCTATGACGTCCCGAATAGTGTTTTAACGCGTAAGGATTGAATCTTTGTATGAAATTACCTCAATAGAGGTACTTATTATGTCACTAGACCTTTTTAATGTATAAAGGTTCAAGCTTTGAAAGAAAATGAGAGTTTTGAGTTAAACATATTCGAGTTCCCTGCGACGTCTCGAAGAGTGTTTTAAAGAGTAAATATTGAATCTTTGAATGAAATTACCTCAATCAAGGTACCTATTATGTCACTAGACCTTTTTAATGTATAAAGATTGAATATTTGTAAAGAACTACGAGTTTTGAGTTAAAGTTATTTGAGTTCCCTTTGACGTCACGAAGCATGTTTTAATGAGTAAAGATTGAATCTTTGAACGAAATTATCTCAATCAATGTACCTATTATGTCAGTAGACCTTTTTAATGTATAAAGATGGAATCTTTGAAAAAAATGAGAGTATTGAGTTTAACTTATTCGAGTTACCTATGAAGTCGCGAAGAGTGTTTTAATGACCAAAGATTGAATCTTCGAATGAAAATTCCTCAATACAGGAACCTATTATGTTACTAGATCTTTTTGATGTATAAAGATTGAATCTTTGAAAGAAAATTAAAGTTTTGAGTTAAACTTATTCGAGTTCCTTTTGACATCCCGAAGAGTGTTTTAATGAATAAAGATTGAATCTTTGAATGAAATTACCTCAATCGAGGTACCTATTAAGTCACTAGAAATTTTGATTGTATAAAGATTGAATCTTTGAAAAGAAATGAGAGTTTTGAGTTAAAGCTGTTCGAGTTCCCTTTGACGTCACGAAGAGTGTTTTAATGAGTAAAGATTGAATCTTTGAATGAAATTACCTCAATCAAGGTACCTATTCTACCACTAGACCTTTGTAATGTATAAAGATTGAATCTTTGAAAGAAAATGGGTGTTTTGAGTTTAACTTATTCGAGTTACCTATGAAATCGCGAAGAGTGTTTTAATGACTGAAGATTGAATCTTTGAATGAAAAATACCACAATAAAGGTACCAATTCTGTTACTAGACCTTTCCAATGTATAAAGATTGAATCTTTGAAAGAAAATGAGATTTTTGGGTTAAACTTATTCGAGTTCCGTGTAACGTCCCGAAGAGTGTCTTAACGAGTAAAGATTGAATCATTGAATGAAATTACCTCAATCAAGGTAGCTATTACATCACTAGACCTTTTTAATTTATAAAGATTGACGTTTTGAAAAGAAATGAGTGTTTCGAGTTAAAGTTATTCAAGTTCCCTTTGACGTCACGAAGAGTGTTTTAATGAGTAAAGATTGAATCTTTGAATGAAATTACCTCAATCAAGGTACCTATTCTGTCACTAAACCTTTTTAATGTATAAGGATTGAATCTTTGAAAGAACATGAGAGTTTTGAGCTCAACTTATTCGAGTTACCTATGAAGTTGCGAAGAGTGTTTTAATGACTAAAGATTGAATCTTTGAATGAAAATACTTCAATAAAGGTACTTATTTTGTTACTAGACCTTTTTAATGTATAAAGACTGTATCTTTGAAGGAAAATGAGAGTTTTGAGTTAAACTTATTCACGTTCCCTGTAACGTCCCAAAGAGTGTTTTAATGAGTAAATATTGAATCTTTGAATGTAATTACCTCAATCAAGGTAGCTGTTATGTCACTAGACCTTTTTAATGTACAAAGATTGAATCTTGGAAAGAAAGTGAGAGTTTTGAGTTCAACTTATTCGAGTTACCTATGAAGTCGCGAAGAGTGTTTTAATGAATAAAGATTGAATCTTCGAATGAAAACACCTCAATAAAGGTACCTATTATGTTACTAGACCTTTTTAATGTCTAAAGATTGAATCTTTGGAATAAAATGATAGTTCTGA
This sequence comes from Cornus florida, assembly GCF_030987335.1. Lineage (NCBI taxonomy): Eukaryota > Viridiplantae > Streptophyta > Magnoliopsida > Cornales > Cornaceae > Cornus > Cornus florida. The sequence continues at coordinate 126,950 of NW_026775890.1, read as the reverse complement.
GTTCAACTTATTCGATTTACCTATGAAGTCGTGAACAGTGTTTTAATGACTAAATAATGAATCTTTGAATGAAAATACCTTAGTAAAGGTACCTATTATGTTACAAGACCTTTTTAATGTATAAAGATTGAATCTTGGAAAGAAAATGACTGTTTTGAGTTAAACTTATTCGAGTTCCCTATGACATCCCGAAGAGTATTTCAACGAGTAAAGATTGAATCTTTGATTGAAATTACTTGAATCAAGGGACTTATTTTGTCCCCTGGACCTTTTATATATAAAGATTGAATCTTTAAAAAGAAGTGAGCGTTATGAGTTAAACCTATCCGAGTTCCCTATGACGTCCCGAATAGTGTTTTAACGCGTAAGGATTGAATCTTTGTATGAAATTACCTCAATAGAGGTACTTATTATGTCACTAGACCTTTTTAATGTATAAAGGTTCAAGCTTTGAAAGAAAATGAGAGTTTTGAGTTAAACATATTCGAGTTCCCTGCGACGTCTCGAAGAGTGTTTTAAAGAGTAAATATTGAATCTTTGAATGAAATTACCTCAATCAAGGTACCTATTATGTCACTAGACCTTTTTAATGTATAAAGATTGAATATTTGTAAAGAACTACGAGTTTTGAGTTAAAGTTATTTGAGTTCCCTTTGACGTCACGAAGCATGTTTTAATGAGTAAAGATTGAATCTTTGAACGAAATTATCTCAATCAATGTACCTATTATGTCAGTAGACCTTTTTAATGTATAAAGATGGAATCTTTGAAAAAAATGAGAGTATTGAGTTTAACTTATTCGAGTTACCTATGAAGTCGCGAAGAGTGTTTTAATGACCAAAGATTGAATCTTCGAATGAAAATTCCTCAATACAGGAACCTATTATGTTACTAGATCTTTTTGATGTATAAAGATTGAATCTTTGAAAGAAAATTAAAGTTTTGAGTTAAACTTATTCGAGTTCCTTTTGACATCCCGAAGAGTGTTTTAATGAATAAAGATTGAATCTTTGAATGAAATTACCTCAATCGAGGTACCTATTAAGTCACTAGAAATTTTGATTGTATAAAGATTGAATCTTTGAAAAGAAATGAGAGTTTTGAGTTAAAGCTGTTCGAGTTCCCTTTGACGTCACGAAGAGTGTTTTAATGAGTAAAGATTGAATCTTTGAATGAAATTACCTCAATCAAGGTACCTATTCTACCACTAGACCTTTGTAATGTATAAAGATTGAATCTTTGAAAGAAAATGGGTGTTTTGAGTTTAACTTATTCGAGTTACCTATGAAATCGCGAAGAGTGTTTTAATGACTGAAGATTGAATCTTTGAATGAAAAATACCACAATAAAGGTACCAATTCTGTTACTAGACCTTTCCAATGTATAAAGATTGAATCTTTGAAAGAAAATGAGATTTTTGGGTTAAACTTATTCGAGTTCCGTGTAACGTCCCGAAGAGTGTCTTAACGAGTAAAGATTGAATCATTGAATGAAATTACCTCAATCAAGGTAGCTATTACATCACTAGACCTTTTTAATTTATAAAGATTGACGTTTTGAAAAGAAATGAGTGTTTCGAGTTAAAGTTATTCAAGTTCCCTTTGACGTCACGAAGAGTGTTTTAATGAGTAAAGATTGAATCTTTGAATGAAATTACCTCAATCAAGGTACCTATTCTGTCACTAAACCTTTTTAATGTATAAGGATTGAATCTTTGAAAGAACATGAGAGTTTTGAGCTCAACTTATTCGAGTTACCTATGAAGTTGCGAAGAGTGTTTTAATGACTAAAGATTGAATCTTTGAATGAAAATACTTCAATAAAGGTACTTATTTTGTTACTAGACCTTTTTAATGTATAAAGACTGTATCTTTGAAGGAAAATGAGAGTTTTGAGTTAAACTTATTCACGTTCCCTGTAACGTCCCAAAGAGTGTTTTAATGAGTAAATATTGAATCTTTGAATGTAATTACCTCAATCAAGGTAGCTGTTATGTCACTAGACCTTTTTAATGTACAAAGATTGAATCTTGGAAAGAAAGTGAGAGTTTTGAGTTCAACTTATTCGAGTTACCTATGAAGTCGCGAAGAGTGTTTTAATGAATAAAGATTGAATCTTCGAATGAAAACACCTCAATAAAGGTACCTATTATGTTACTAGACCTTTTTAATGTCTAAAGATTGAATCTTTGGAATAAAATGATAGTTCTGAGTTCAACTTATTCGATTTACCTATGAAGTCGTGAACAGTGTTTTAATGACTAAATAATGAATCTTTGAATGAAAATACCTTAGTAAAGGTACCTATTATGTTACAAGACCTTTTTAATGTATAAAGATTGAATCTTGGAAAGAAAATGACTGTTTTGAGTTAAACTTATTCGAGTTCCCTATGACATCCCGAAGAGTATTTCAACGAGTAAAGATTGAATCTTTGATTGAAATTACTTGAATCAAGGGACTTATTTTGTCCCCTGGACCTTTTATATATAAAGATTGAATCTTTAAAAAGAAGTGAGCGTTATGAGTTAAACCTATCCGAGTTCCCTATGACGTCCCGAATAGTGTTTTAACGCGTAAGGATTGAATCTTTGTATGAAATTACCTCAATAGAGGTACTTATTATGTCACTAGACCTTTTTAATGTATAAAGGTTCAAGCTTTGAAAGAAAATGAGAGTTTTGAGTTAAACATATTCGAGTTCCCTGCGACGTCTCGAAGAGTGTTTTAAAGAGTAAATATTGAATCTTTGAATGAAATTACCTCAATCAAGGTACCTATTATGTCACTAGACCTTTTTAATGTATAAAGATTGAATATTTGTAAAGAACTACAAGTTTTGAGTTAAAGTTATTTGAGTTCCCTTTGACGTCACGAAGCATGTTTTAATGAGTAAAGATTGAATCTTTGAACGAAATTATCTCAATCAATGTACCTATTATGTCAGTAGACCTTTTTAATGTATAAAGATGGAATCTTTGAAAAAAATGAGAGTATTGAGTTTAACTTATTCGAGTTACCTATGATGTAAGGCCCCAATACATAATTATTTTTATTAGCATAATTTAATTTTTATTAGACATCATTTATGGAATATTTTATGTAGTAGTTTGTATGGTGAAGTTAATAGTTGGTGTCAAAACTTATTAAGTTGGTGACAGCCAATGGTAAGAAAATAAATAATAAAAATGATAATATTCCATGTGTACGTGTGTGTGGTTATATGTGTGATACTAGAGAATGGGTGTCTACTAAGGTCATTGGTGCTGAAGGTAATAAATGGTGGAAGTGGTGTGATGGTTCTAATATATATTGATATACTTATGTTTTATTTTAAAGTTTGACCAAGTAGTTATTTATATATATGGGTAAGTTATTGACCAGGTCAAGTACATATTCCACCCACCCATGTATGTAGATATCTAGTAATACACTTTATTCTAAAAGCTTCCAAAGGAGGCTGTTACTAATTGACACACACACGCATGAGTCATGAAGAGGGGAAAATCACATTTATATCTAAGTGACACGTTGTCTAGAGATTTGCATGGACAAGAAAAAGAAAAAAATAATAAAAATACAAATAGAAACAAAGGAGGGATTTTTCAGCCGTAGAAGAAGAAAAGACGGAGAAGAGGAGGAAGATAGAAAAGAGGGAAAAGAGAATTTTTCACTAGATTATGGTAAAGGTAGAGGAATTCATATCTTTGCTTACATAGAAGTTGATTTATATATATATTTTTATTATTCTTCACAAGTTGAGCTATTTAATTCATTTTGATGATATTTTAAATTTCATTGTTTCTATCCTTGATTGAGTGGTTTTCTATGAAGAAATACAAATTTGGTTGGGTATGTGTAAATTTATATATATTGATAACTTTAATATATATTTAATTATTATTATTATTGTCAAGGATGAGATTGAGTAGTGGGTTTTGCAAGCTTTGGGTGAAAAGTTGTATATGAGAAAACAAAATTTTAGTTTCTGTAGCCATTGTATTGAACCCATAAAAATTAGTCAAAAGACGAAACCCATGGGATGAAGGGGCTGGAGAGAGAGTGAGGAGGAAAGAGAAGAAAAGAGCAAGAAAGAGAGAAGAAAAAAAATGTAAAAAGAAGGAGGCGAGATTTCTCTTTGGAATTGTGGTTATCAGTATTAAAGATAGAGAATTTTTCTATTGAAGGTTTATTGTGTGGTATTTCCATGGACAATTTGGTTAAATGGTTCTACCTACAATTACATCTATTTTATTTATTTTACTTGATTCCAGTACTATAATATTTAAATTTAAATACTTGTTAGTTGAAGAAATTGTGGAGCTGAAGTTAATATAATTATTCTTGTTATACTTTCTACTATAATTGTGTGTGGAATTGGGATTTGTTATGAAGTTGATAATTGTCGTTCAATTATATTTAGAAATGCATATAACATAGTTATACTATTGTTCAGGCAAGGAGAAAGAGCAAACAACTTCGACCCTATCAAAGGATAAGTGAATAAATTGGGAAGTAGTCAAGGTGAGTGTATTCACTGAAAGTTTTACACTTGAATGTGTTAAATTGAAATATTGAAGTCATTTATGTGAAATGAAGATGCATAAATATATATATATATAAGGTCCATACTCTGGCCTGGAAAGAGAGTACTTTAAATGAGGTCCATACTCTGGCCTGGAAAGAGAGTACCAGATTTAAATAAGGTCCATACTCTGGCCTAGAAGGAGAGTACTATAATATATAAGGTCCATACTCTGGCCTAGAAAGAGAGTACTATATTTTAATGCATGTAATATGTTAATGAAGTTTTATTGAAGCTATCAGATAATAGTTGTTTAACATTACTCTGATGTAGTAGTGTTGCATTCACTGGGCTTTAAGCTCACTCCTTCCATATCTATATTTTTTTCAGGTACAAGGTTGGGTCGCTACTGCCAGGTCTAGAATTTTTGAGTGGGAATGGGAAAAAGAACAATGGAACGTCTTTTGTTTAATATGTAAATATTGTAATAGAATTTAATAGTATAAGTTGCCGTTAATGTTTTTTTGTTTGTCAGAATTTGCATAACAGGCCTATAGGTAGTTTTTGAATTGTAAACTGTTAAACAGGTGCTCTGATGTAGGATGACGTTATATTTGAAGGAGGTTAATGCAGATGGTTAGATGCATTCCAATTTATTCAATTTGTTTAATAATGTAAATTGGGTTGGGGTGTGTCAACTTTTGGTATCAGAGCCTAGGTTTTCTAGGTTCTGGAGGTCAGAAGAGTCTAGACTGGCAGTGGCAGTAAGAAGTGTGTAGTAGAGTCATTTATTTGACTTAATGTTATACTAACAGATATAAGTGGTGATTATGTATCATATATATGCTGTTATATTTGAGATTCATTGCAGATAAAAAGAAATGGAAAGGGAAAGTGGTTATCATGGAACTGAGGGTGAAGCCATTTATGTTCCTGTTGAGGCTGAAGTAGAACAACCTATGCAGGGTGGTATGAGAAGAGAACAGGAGTGCTTAACTGGTATGCAGAAAATGGAAAAGGCTATAATAGACTTGGCAGAACAAAATAAACTATTTATGGCGAGTCAAATGATGATACAAGAAAGGCTGGAAAGACAACAGAAATGGAAGAAAGGCTCTGAGTATGAGAGGTTTATCAAGTTAACACCCCCAGAATTTTCAGGTACTACCAAACCAGAAGAAGCAGAGGGGTGGGTAAGAAGAATGGAATCGATATTTGCAGTGATGGGTGCAGCAGAAGACCAGAAGGTAAACTTAGCTACATTTATGTTCAAAAATGAAGCTAGTTATTGGTGGGACACGACAAAACATTTGTTGCTCATTCCAGGAGAGAAAGAGGTGATATTCTGGAATCCATTTGTTAAAGCTTTTTATGAGAAATATTTCCCTCCAATTTACAGAAAAGAGAAGGAACGGGAGTTTATTCTCTTAAAACAAGATAGAATGTCTGTGGTTGACTATGAAGTTAAGTTTACAGCTTTATCGAGGTTCGCACCCAAGTTTGTACAGAATGAAGAAGATAAATGTACAAAATTCCAGGATGGTTTAGAGGCGGCTATTAAGTCTAGAGTTTCAGTGTTTGAGGAAACAGATTACAACAGACTTGTGAATAAAGCCATGATTGCCGAAAGGGATGTGAAAGAATTGCAAGAAAGAAGGGAACAATACAAAAGAAATAGATCTGAGCCGTCACAGTCAAGAGGAGGTGAAGGAATTGCAAGTCAGAAAAGTCAAAGGTCGCGGTATGGAAGGGGAAGGGGTGGTGAATCTCAAGGCCAGACATCAAGTATTGGAAGAGGTCAAGGGTTTTCCGAACAACAATCTGTACAACAAGGTAGTTTTGGAGGACGTGGTACTGGCAGGGGGTGTTTTCAGTGCGGAAAGGAAGGTCACCAGAAGAAGGATTGTCCTATCTTGAAAGCAGAAGAGTGCTATCATTGCCATCAGCCGGGTCATCGGAGGAGAGATTGTCCTATGTTGACAGGAATGACCTCAGTGGGCAGTGTTGCTGGTTCTGGTAGAGGTTTTGCACAGGGGAACTCGTCAAGAGGAGGTAAGGGTGTTACAAGTGGTTCGCAAGCCCAGGGAAGAGTGTTTGCTATGACACTTCAGGATGCTCAAGCAACACCAGAAGTGGTGACAGGTACACTTTCTATTTTGGATAGAAATGTTACTGTGCTTATTGATCCTGGCTCAACCCATTCATTTGTTGCATCATCTATTGCTATGCATTTGGGTAGACCACTTTCATCATTAGATAGTAAATTGTTTATTTCTACACCAATGGGAGAAGTGGTAGTGGTTGCAAATGAATATCGGGATTGTGTGTTACAATTGGGAGATAGACAGTTAAAGGTAAATTTGATACCGTTGGGTATACCAGATTTTGATATCATTTTGGGTATGAATTGGCTATCTGCGTATCATGCTTCAATAGACTGTTTTCGGAAAGAAGTTGTTTTTCAGATACCAGGGGAGCCAGAATTTAGATTTACAGGAGAAAGAAATGTTATTCCAAACTGTCTCATTTCAGCTATACAAACCAGGAAGTTGTTGAAGAAAGGGTGTCAGGGTTACTTGGCTTATGTGGTTGATACTGAAAATAAAGATATGACACTTGAAAATGTACCAGTGGTAAGGGAATTCACAGATGTGTTTCCAGAAGAATTACCAGGGTTGCCAGTGGACAGGGAGGTAGATTTTACCATTGAGTTGGTACCAGGAACAACTCCAATTTCTATTGCTCCGTATCGAATGGCACCGACAGAATTGAAAGAGTTGAAGATACAGTTGCAAGATTTACTAGATAAAGGCTTTATTCGACCTAGTATTTCACCGTGGGGTGCACCGGTGTTATTTGTTAAGAAGAAGGATGGTACTATGCGGTTGTGTATTGACTACAGACAGTTAAATAAAGTGACCATCAGAAATAAGTATCCATTGCCACGAATTGATGATCTGTTTGATCAGTTGCAAGGGGCAAAGGTGTTTTCTAAGATTGATTTGAGGTCAGGATATCACCAGTTGAAGGTAAAGGATAGTGATATTTCGAAAACTGCTTTTCGAACTCGATATGGTCATTATGAGTTTTTGGTAATGCCTTTTGGGTTAACCAATGCTCCAGCGGTGTTTATGGATTTAATGAATCGAGTATTTCATCGGTACGTTGATTCTTTTGTTATTGTCTTCATCGATGATATTTTGATATATTCTCGGAGTGTGAATGAACATGAAAAGCATTTAAGAATTGTGTTACAGATGTTACGGGAAAAACAACTCTTTGCTAAGTTCAGCAAATGTGAGTTTTGGCTTGATAAAGTTGTCTTTTTGGGGCATGTAGTATCTGGGGATGGTATTTATGTTGACCCATCAAAAGTGGAAGCAGTGGTGAAATGGGAAAGGCCTACCAATGTGACAGAAGTCAGAAGTTTTCTGGGATTAGCAGGTTATTACCGGAGGTTCATCCAAGGGTTTTCTAGTATCGCATTGCCATTGACAAAGTTGACCCGGAAAGAAGTAAAGTTTGTGTGGGGTGAGGAATGCCAAAGAAGTTTTGAAGAATTGAAGAAAAAGTTAACGTCAGCCCCAGTGTTAACTATTCCGTGTGGTGGTGAGGGTTTTGTGATTTACACTGATGCTTCACATCAGGGTCTGGGATGTGTTTTGATGCAAAATGGTAAAGTAATTGCCTATGCTTCTAGACAATTGAAGAATCATGAATTGAATTATCCTACACATGATTTGGAGTTAGCTGCTATTGTTTTTGCTTTAAAATTGTGGAGGCATTATCTGTATGGTGAACTTTGTGAAATATTTACAGATCATCAGAGTTTGAAGTATTTGTTTACACAGAAGGATTTAAATTTGAGACAGAGGCGTTGGATGGAGTTAATCAAAGATTATGATTGTAATATCCACCATCATCCTGGAAAAGCCAATGTAGTAGCAGATGCCTTGAGTAGGAAGTCTTCAGGGAGACTATCTTGTGTACAGTGTGCACGGGTGGCAAATATTATGGAATTGAGACTGATGGGAGTTGAATTGACAGTTACTAACAAAGGAGCATTGTTTGCACATGTTACGGTGAGACCTTTGTTGCTGGATAGAATTAAAGAGCTGCAAATACATGACGCATTACTGGATAAGAAAAGAAAAGAAGCTCAAGAGGGTATGCAAACTGAATTTATAGTTAGGGATGATGGGATTTTGTATTTTAAAAGTCGAATTTGTGTTCCAAATGATGTTTCCTTGAAGAAAGATATTTTAGATGAACACAGTTCTATATATGCTATGCATCCGGGGAGTACTAAAATGTACAGGGATTTGAAAGAATACTATTGGTGGAACAATATGAAGCGTGAAATTGCAGAATTTGTAGCAAAGTGTTTGATATGTCAACGAGTGAAAGCTGAACATCAGAAACCAGCAGGGTTGTTGCAGCCGTTACCAGTTCCACAGTGGAAATGGGAGCATGTAACCATGGATTTTGTGACGGGACTTCCAAGATCAAAACGAGGACATGACTCTATTTGGGTGATAGTTGATCGATTGACGAAATCAGCTCACTTTCTGGCAGTGAAAACTACTTATTCTACAAAGGAATATGCTCGTTTGTATGTTGATGTGATCATATGTTTGCATGGGGCTCCAGTTTCTATTGTTTGTGACAGGGATCCGAAGTTCACTTCGAGATTTTGGTATAGTTTGCATGAAGCCATGAAAACTTCTCTGAAGTTTAGTACAGCTTTTCACCCGCAGACAGATGGGCAGTCAGAACGAACTATTCAGATTTTGGAAGATATGTTGAGAGCTTGTGTGTTGGATTTCAAAGGTAATTGGGATGATTATTTACCGTTGATTGAATTTGCCTATAATAATAGTTATCAGTCTACTATTGGAATGGCACCGTATGAAGCTTTGTATGGGAGAAAATGTAGAACTCCATTGTGTTGGGATGAGGTGGGGGAAAGAAAGTTATTGGGTCCAGAATTGATTGAACTTACAACAGAAAAAGTGAAGATAATTCAGCAGCGTATGAAAGTGGCACAGGATAGACAGAAAAGTTATGTAGATGTGCGAAAAAGAAGAGATTTGGAATTTGAAGTTGGTGATTTTGTTTTTCTTCGTATTTCTCCTTGGAAAGGTATTATGAGGTTTGGAAAGAAAGGTAAGTTAAGTCCCAGATACATTGGACCTTACAAGATTCTGGAACGAATAGGAGCAGTGGCGTATCGGTTGGAATTACCAAAAGAATTATCAAGATTGCATGATGTTTTCCATGTGTCTATGCTTCGAAAGTATATATCGGATCCATCTCATGTTTTAGTTGCAGAACCGATAGCGTTGAAGGAAGATTTGACTTATGTAGAGAAACCGGTACAGATTGTGGATCGCCGGGAGCAAGTGCTACAGAATAAAACTATATCACTGGTAAAGGTATTGTGGAGGGGTCATACGATTGAAGAAGCGACTTGGGAAAGTGAAGAAGTTATGCGAATGCAATATCCTCACTTATTTGGTATGTTTCTTGCATTTTAATTTCGAGGACGAAATTACTTAAGGGGGGAAGAATTGTAAGGCCCCAATACATAATTATTTTTATTAGCATAATTTAATTTTTATTAGACATCATTTATGGAATATTTTATGTAGTAGTTTGTATGGTGAAGTTAATAGTTGGTGTCAAAACTTATTAAGTTGGTGACAGCCAATGGTAAGAAAATAAATAATAAAAATGATAATATTCCATGTGTACGTGTGTGTGGTTATATGTGTGATACTAGAGAATGGGTGTCTACTAAGGTCATTGGTGCTGAAGGTAATAAATGGTGGAAGTGGTGTGATGGTTCTAATATATATTGATATACTTATGTTTTATTTTAAAGTTTGACCAAGTAGTTATTTATATATATGGGTAAGTTATTGACCAGGTCAAGTACATATTCCACCCACCCATGTATGTAGATATCTAGTAATACACTTTATTCTAAAAGCTTCCAAAGGAGGCTGTTACTAATTGACACACACACGCATGAGTCATGAAGAGGGGAAAATCACATTTATATCTAAGTGACACGTTGTCTAGAGATTTGCATGGACAAGAAAAAGAAAAAAATAATAAAAATACAAATAGAAACAAAGGAGGGATTTTTCAGCCGTAGAAGAAGAAAAGACGGAGAAGAGGAGGAAGATAGAAAAGAGGGAAAAGAGAATTTTTCACTAGATTATGGTAAAGGTAGAGGAATTCATATCTTTGCTTACATAGAAGTTGATTTATATATATATTTTTATTATTCTTCACAAGTTGAGCTATTTAATTCATTTTGATGATATTTTAAATTTCATTGTTTCTATCCTTGATTGAGTGGTTTTCTATGAAGAAATACAAATTTGGTTGGGTATGTGTAAATTTATATATATTGATAACTTTAATATATATTTAATTATTATTATTATTGTCAAGGATGAGATTGAGTAGTGGGTTTTGCAAGCTTTGGGTGAAAAGTTGTATATGAGAAAACAAAATTTTAGTTTCTGTAGCCATTGTATTGAACCCATAAAAATTAGTCAAAAGACGAAACCCATGGGATGAAGGGGCTGGAGAGAGAGTGAGGAGGAAAGAGAAGAAAAGAGCAAGAAAGAGAGAAGAAAAAAAATGTAAAAAGAAGGAGGCGAGATTTCTCTTTGGAATTGTGGTTATCAGTATTAAAGATAGAGAATTTTTCTATTGAAGGTTTATTGTGTGGTATTTCCATGGACAATTTGGTTAAATGGTTCTACCTACAATTACATCTATTTTATTTATTTTACTTGATTCCAGTACTATAATATTTAAATTTAAATACTTGTTAGTTGAAGAAATTGTGGAGCTGAAGTTAATATAATTATTCTTGTTATACTTTCTACTATAATTGTGTGTGGAATTGGGATTTGTTATGAAGTTGATAATTGTCGTTCAATTATATTTAGAAATGCATATAACATAGTTATACTATTGTTCAGGCAAGGAGAAAGAGCAAACAACTTCGACCCTATCAAAGGATAAGTGAATAAATTGGGAAGTAGTCAAGGTGAGTGTATTCACTGAAAGTTTTACACTTGAATGTGTTAAATTGAAATATTGAAGTCATTTATGTGAAATGAAGATGCATAAATATATATATATATAAGGTCCATACTCTGGCCTGGAAAGAGAGTACTTTAAATGAGGTCCATACTCTGGCCTGGAAAGAGAGTACCAGATTTAAATAAGGTCCATACTCTGGCCTAGAAGGAGAGTACTATAATATATAAGGTCCATACTCTGGCCTAGAAAGAGAGTACTATATTTTAATGCATGTAATATGTTAATGAAGTTTTATTGAAGCTATCAGATAATAGTTGTTTAACATTACTCTGATGTAGTAGTGTTGCATTCACTGGGCTTTAAGCTCACTCCTTCCATATCTATATTTTTTTCAGGTACAAGGTTGGGTCGCTACTGCCAGGTCTAGAATTTTTGAGTGGGAATGGGAAAAAGAACAATGGAACGTCTTTTGTTTAATATGTAAATATTGTAATAGAATTTAATAGTATAAGTTGCCGTTAATGTTTTTTTGTTTGTCAGAATTTGCATAACAGGCCTATAGGTAGTTTTTGAATTGTAAACTGTTAAACAGGTGCTCTGATGTAGGATGACGTTATATTTGAAGGAGGTTAATGCAGATGGTTAGATGCATTCCAATTTATTCAATTTGTTTAATAATGTAAATTGGGTTGGGGTGTGTCATATGAAGTCGCGAAGAGTGTTTTAATGACCAAAGATTGAATCTTCGAATGAAAATTCCTCAATACAGGAACCTATTATGTTACTAGATCTTTTTGATGTATAAAGATTGAATCTTTGAAAGAAAATTAAAGTTTTGAGTTAAACTTATTCGAGTTCCTTTTGACATCCCGAAGAGTGTTTTAATGAATAAAGATTGAATCTTTGAATGAAATTACCTCAATCGAGGTACCTATTAAGTCACTAGAAATTTTGATTGTATAAAGATTGAATCTTTGAAAAGAAATGAGAGTTTTGAGTTAAAGCTGTTCGAGTTCCCTTTGACGTCACGAAGAGTGTTTTAATGAGTAAAGATTGAATCTTTGAATGAAATTACCTCAATCAAGGTACCTATTCTACCACTAGACCTTTGTAATGTATAAAGATTGAATCTTTGAAAGAAAATGGGTGTTTTGAGTTTAACTTATTCGAGTTACCTATGAAATCGCGAAGAGTGTTTTAATGACTGAAGATTGAATCTTTGAATGAAAAATACCACAATAAAGGTACCAATTCTGTTACTAGACCTTTCCAATGTATAAAGATTGAATCTTTGAAAGAAAATGAGATTTTTGGGTTAAACTTATTCGAGTTCCGTGTAACGTCCCGAAGAGTGTCTTAACGAGTAAAGATTGAATCATTGAATGAAATTACCTCAATCAAGGTAGCTATTACATCACTAGACCTTTTTAATTTATAAAGATTGACGTTTTGAAAAGAAATGAGTGTTTCGAGTTAAAGTTATTCAAGTTCCCTTTGACGTCACGAAGAGTGTTTTAATGAGTAAAGATTGAATCTTTGAATGAAATTACCTCAATCAAGGTACCTATTCTGTCACTAAACCTTTTTAATGTATAAGGATTGAATCTTTGAAAGAACATGAGAGTTTTGAGCTCAACTTATTCGAGTTACCTATGAAGTTGCGAAGAGTGTTTTAATGACTAAAGATTGAATCTTTGAATGAAAATACTTCAATAAAGGTACTTATTTTGTTAGTAGACCTTTTTAATGTATAAAGACTGTATCTTTGAAAGAAAATGAGAGTTTTGAGTTAAACTTATTCACGTTCCCTGTAACGTCCCAAAGAGTGTTTTAATGAGTAAATATTGAATCTTTGAATGTAATTACCTCAATCAAGGTAGCTGTTATGTCACTAGACCTTTTTAATGTACAAAGATTGAATCTTGGAAAGAAAGTGAGAGTTTTGAGTTCAACTTATTCGAGTTACCTATGAAGTCGCGAAGAGTGTTTTAATGAATAAAGATTGAATCTTCGAATGAAAACACCTCAATAAAGGTACCTATTATGTTACTAGACCTTTTTAATGTCTAAAGATTGAATCTTTGGAATAAAATGATAGTTCTGAGTTCAACTTATTCGATTTACCTATGAAGTCGTGAACAGTGTTTTAATGACTAAATAATGAATCTTTGAATGAAAATACCTTAGTAAAGGTACCTATTATGTTACAAGACCTTTTTAATGTATAAAGATTGAATCATGGAAAGAAAATGACTGTTTTGAGTTAAACTTATTCGAGTTCCCTATGACATCCCGAAGAGTATTTCAACGAGTAAAGATTGAATCTTTGATTGAAATTACTTGAATCAAGGGACTTATTTTGTCCCCTGGACCTTTTATATATAAAGATTGAATCTTTAAAAAGAAGTGAGCGTTATGAGTTAAACCTATCCGAGTTCCCTATGACGTCCCGAATAGTGTTTTAACGCGTAAGGATTGAATCTTTGTATGAAATTACCTCAATAGAGGTACTTATTATGTCACTAGACCTTTTTAATGTATAAAGGTTCAAGCTTTGAAAGAAAATGAGAGTTTTGAGTTAAACATATTCGAGTTCCCTGCGACGTCTCGAAGAGTGTTTTAAAGAGTAAATATTGAATCTTTGAATGAAATTACCTCAATCAAGGTACCTATTATGTCACTAGACCTTTTTAATGTATAAAGATTGAATATTTGTAAAGAACTACGAGTTTTGAGTTAAAGTTATTTGAGTTCCCTTTGACGTCACGAAGCATGTTTTAATGAGTAAAGATTGAATCTTTGAACGAAATTATCTCAATCAATGTACCTATTATGTCAGTAGACCTTTTTAATGTATAAAGATGGAATCTTTGAAAAAAATGAGAGTATTGAGTTTAACTTATTCGAGTTACCTATGAAGTCGCGAAGAGTGTTTTAATGACCAAAGATTGAATCTTCGAATGAAAATTCCTCAATACAGGAACCTATTATGTAACTAGATCTTTTTGATGTATAAAGATTGAATCTTTGAAAGAAAATTAAAGTTTTGAGTTAAACTTATTCGAGTTCCTTTTGACATCCCGAAGAGTGTTTTAATGAATAAAGATTGAATCTTTGAATGAAATTACCTCAATCGAGGTACCTATTAAGTCACTAGAAATTTTGATTGTATAAAGATTGAATCTTTGAAAAGAAATGAGAGTTTTGAGTTAAAGCTGTTCGAGTTCCCTTTGACGTCACGAAGAGTGTTTTAATGAGTAAAGATTGAATCTTTGAATGAAATTACCTCAATCAAGGTACCTATTCTACCACTAGACCTTTGTAATGTATAAAGATTGAATCTTTGAAAGAAAATGAGTGTTTTGAGTTTAACTTATTCGAGTTACCTATGAAATCGCGAAGAGTGTTTTAATGACTGAAGATTGAATCTTTGAATGAAAAATACCACAATAAAGGTACCAATTCTGTTACTAGACCTTTCCAATGTATAAAGATTGAATCTTTGAAAGAAAATGAGATTTTTGGGTTAAACTTATTCGAGTTCCGTGTAACGTCCCGAAGAGTGTCTTAATGAGTAAAGATTGAATCATTGAATGAAATTACCTCAATCAAGGTAGCTATTACATCACTAGACCTTTTTAATTTATAAAGATTGACGTTTTGAAAAGAAATGAGTGTTTCGAGTTAAAGTTATTCAAGTTCCCTTTGACATCACGAAGAGTGTTTTAATGAGTAAAGATTGAATATTTGAATGAAATTACCTCAATCAAGGTACCTATTCTGTCACTAAACCTTTTTAATGTATAAGGATTGAATCTTTGAAAGAACATGAGAGTTTTGAGCTCAACTTATTCGAGTTACCTATGAAGTTGCGAAGAGTGTTTTAATGACTAAAGATTGAATCTTTGAATGAAAATACCTCAATAAAGGTACTTATTTTGTTAGTAGACCTTTTTAATGTATAAAGACTGTATCTTTGAAAGAAAATGAGAGTTTTGAGTTAAACTTATTCACGTTCCCTGTAACGTCCCAAAGAGTGTTTTAATGAGTAAATATTGAATCTTTGAATGTAATTACCTCAATCAAGGTAGCTGTTATGTCACTAGACCTTTTTAATGTACAAAGATTGAATCTTGGAAAGAAAGTGAGAGTTTTGAGTTTAACTTATTCGAGTTACCTATGAAGTCGCGAAGAGTGTTTTAATGAATAAAGATTGAATCTTTGAACGAAAACACCTCAATAAAGGTACCTATTATGTTACTAGACCTTTTTAATGTCTAAAGATTGAATCTTTGGAATAAAATGATAGTTCTGAGTTCAACTTATTCGATTTACCTATGAAGTCGTGAACAGTCTTTTAATGACTAAATAATGAATCTTTGAATGAAAATACCTTAGTAAAGGTACCTATTATGTTACAAGACCTTTTTAATGTATAAAGATTGAATCTTGGAAAGAAAATGACTGTTTTGAGTTAAACTTATTCGAGTTCCCTATGACATCCCGAAGAGTATTTCAACGAGTAAAGATTGAATCTTTGATTGAAATTACTTGAATCAAGGGACTTATTTTGTCCCCTGGACCTTTTATATATAAAGATTGAATCTTTAAAAAGAAGTGAGCGTTATGAGTTAAACCTATCCGAGTTCCCTATGACGTCCCGAATAGTGTTTTAACGCGTAAGGATTGAATCTTTGTATGAAATTACCTCAATAGAGGTACTTATTATGTCACTAGACCTTTTTAATGTATAAAGGTTCAAGCTTTGAAAGAAAATGAGAGTTTTGAGTTAAACATATTCGAGTTCCCTGCGACGTCTCGAAGAGTGTTTTAAAGAGTAAATATTGAATCTTTGAATGAAATTACCTCAATCAAGGTACCTATTATGTCACTAGACCTTTTTAATGTATAAAGATTGAATATTTGTAAAGAACTACGAGTTTTGAGTTAAAGTTATTTGAGTTCCCTTTGACGTCACGAAGCATGTTTTAATGAGTAAAGATTGAATCTTTGAACGAAATTATCTCAATCAATGTACCTATTATGTCAGTAGACCTTTTTAATGTATAAAGATGGAATCTTTGAAAAAAATGAGAGTATTGAGTTTAACTTATTCGAGTTACCTATGAAGTCGCGAAGAGTGTTTTAATGACCAAAGATTGAATCTTCGAATGAAAATTCCTCAATACAGGAACCTATTATGTTACTAGATCTTTTTGATGTATAAAGATTGAATCTTTGAAAGAAAATTAAAGTTTTGAGTTAAACTTATTCGAGTTCCTTTTGACATCCCGAAGAGTGTTTTAATGAATAAAGATTGAATCTTTGAATGAAATTACCTCAATCGAGGTACCTATTAAGTCACTAGAAATTTTGATTGTATAAAGATTGAATCTTTGAAAAGAAATGAGAGTTTTGAGTTAAAGCTGTTCGAGTTCCCTTTGACGTCACGAAGAGTGTTTTAATGAGTAAAGATTGAATCTTTGAATGAAATTACCTCAATCAAGGTACCTATTCTACCACTAGACCTTTGTAATGTATAAAGATTGAATCTTTGAAAGAAAATGGGTGTTTTGAGTTTAACTTATTCGAGTTACCTATGAAATCGCGAAGAGTGTTTTAATGACTGAAGATTGAATCTTTGAATGAAAAATACCACAATAAAGGTACCAATTCTGTTACTAGACCTTTCCAATGTATAAAGATTGAATCTTTGAAAGAAAATGAGATTTTTGGGTTAAACTTATTCGAGTTCCGTGTAACGTCCCGAAGAGTGTCTTAACGAGTAAAGATTGAATCATTGAATGAAATTACCTCAATCAAGGTAGCTATTACATCACTAGACCTTTTTAATTTATAAAGATTGACGTTTTGAAAAGAAATGAGTGTTTCGAGTTAAAGTTATTCAAGTTCCCTTTGACGTCACGAAGAGTGTTTTAATGAGTAAAGATTGAATCTTTGAATGAAATTACCTCAATCAAGGTACCTATTCTGTCACTAAACCTTTTTAATGTATAAGGATTGAATCTTTGAAAGAACATGAGAGTTTTGAGCTCAACTTATTCGAGTTACCTATGAAGTTGCGAAGAGTGTTTTAATGACTAAAGATTGAATCTTTGAATGAAAATACTTCAATAAAGGTACTTATTTTGTTAGTAGACCTTTTTAATGTATAAAGACTGTATCTTTGAAAGAAAATGAGAGTTTTGAGTTAAACTTATTCACGTTCCCTGTAACGTCCCAAAGAGTGTTTTAATGAGTAAATATTGAATCTTTGAATGTAATTACCTCAATCAAGGTAGCTGTTATGTCACTAGACCTTTTTAATGTACAAAGATTGAATCTTGGAAAGAAAGTGAGAGTTTTGAGTTCAACTTATTCGAGTTACCTATGAAGTCGCGAAGAGTGTTTTAATGAATCAAGATTGAATCTTCGAATGAAAACACCTCAATAAAGGTACCTATTATGTTACTAGACCTTTTTAATGTCTAAAGATTGAATCTTTGGAATAAAATGATAGTTCTGAGTTCAACTTATTCGATTTACCTATGAAGTCGTGAACAGTGTTTTAATGACTAAATAATGAATCTTTGAATGAAAATACCTTAGTAAAGGTACCTATTATGTTACAAGACCTTTTTAATGTATAAAGATTGAATCTTGGAAAGAAAATGACTGTTTTGAGTTAAACTTATTCGAGTTCCCTATGACATCCCGAAGAGTATTTAAACGAGTAAAGATTGAATCTTTGATTGAAATTACTTGAATCAAGGGATTTATTTTGTCCCCTGGACCTTTTATATATAAAGATTGAATCTTTAAAAAGAAGTGAGCGTTATGAGTTAAACCTATCCGAGTTCCCTATGACGTCCCGAATAGTGTTTTAACGCGTAAGGATTGAATCTTTGTATGAAATTACCTCAATAGAGGTACTTATTATGTCACTAGACCTTTTTAATGTATAAAGGTTCAAGCTTTGAAAGAAAATGAGAGTTTTGAGTTAAACATATTCGAGTTCCCTGCGACGTCTCGAAGAGTGTTTTAAAGAGTAAATATTGAATCTTTGAATGAAATTACCTCAATCAAGGTACCTATTATGTCACTAGACCTTTTTAATGTATAAAGATTGAATATTTGTAAAGAACTACGAGTTTTGAGTTAAAGTTATTTGAGTTCCCTTTGACGTCACGAAGCATGTTTTAATGAGTAAAGATTGAATCTTTGAACGAAATTATCTCAATCAATGTACCTATTATGTCAGTAGACCTTTTTAATGTATAAAGATGGAATCTTTGAAAAAAATGAGAGTATTGAGTTTAACTTATTCGAGTTACCTATGAAGTCGCGAAGAGTGTTTTAATGACCAAAGATTGAATCTTCGAATGAAAATTCCTCAATACAGGAACCTATTATGTAACTAGATCTTTTTGATGTATAAAGATTGAATCTTTGAAAGAAAATTAAAGTTTTGAGTTAAACTTATTCGAGTTCCTTTTGACATCCCGAAGAGTGTTTTAATGAATAAAGATTGAATCTTTGAATGAAATTACCTTAATCGAGGTACCTATTAAGTCACTAGAAATTTTGATTGTATAAAGATTGAATCTTTGAAAAGAAATGAGAGTTTTGAGTTAAAGCTGTTCGAGTTCCCTTTGACGTCACGAAGAGTGTTTTAATGAGTAAAGATTGAATCTTTGAATGAAATTACCTCAATCAAGGTACCTATTCTACCACTAGACCTTTGTAATGTATAATGATTGAATCTTTGAAAGAAAATGAGTGTTTTGAGTTTAACTTATTCGAGTTACCTATGAAATCGCGAAGAGTGTTTTAATGACTGAAGATTGAATCTTTGAATGAAAAATACCACAATAAAGGTACCAATTCTGTTACTAGACCTTTCCAATGTATAAAGATTGAATCTTTGAAAGAAAATGAGATTTTTGGGTTAAACTTATTCGAGTTCCGTGTAACGTCCCGAAGAGTGTCTTAATGAGTAAAGATTGAATCATTGAATGAAATTACCTCAATCAAGGTAGCTATTACATCACTAGACCTTTTTAATTTATAAAGATTGACGTTTTGAAAAGAAATGAGTGTTTCGAGTTAAAGTTATTCAAGTTCCCTTTGACATCACGAAGAGTGTTTTAATGAGTAAAGATTGAATATTTGAATGAAATTACCTCAATCAAGGTACCTATTCTGTCACTAAACCTTTTTAATGTATAAGGATTGAATCTTTGAAAGAACATGAGAGTTTTGAGCTCAACTTATTCGAGTTACCTATGAAGTTGCGAAGAGTGTTTTAATGACTAAAGATTGAATCTTTGAATGAAAATACCTCAATAAAGGTACTTATTTTGTTAGTAGACCTTTTTAATGTATAAAGACTGTATCTTTGAAAGAAAATGAGAGTTTTGAGTTAAACTTATTCACGTTCCCTGTAACGTCCCAAAGAGTGTTTTAATGAGTAAATATTGAATCTTTGAATGTAATTACCTCAATCAAGGTAGCTGTTATGTCACTAGACCTTTTTAATGTACAAAGATTGAATCTTGGAAAGAAAGTGAGAGTTTTGAGTTTAACTTATTCGAGTTACCTATGAAGTCGCGAAGAGTGTTTTAATGAATAAAGATTGAATCTTTGAATGAAAACACCTCAATAAAGGTACCTATTATGTTACTAGACCTTTTTAATGTCTAAAGATTGAATCTTTGGAAGAAAATGATAGTTCTGAGTTCAACTTATTCGATTTACCTATGAAGTCGTGAACAGTCTTTTAATGACTAAATAATGAATCTTTGAATGAAAATACCTTAGTAAAGGTACCTATTATGTTACAAGACCTTTTTAATGTATAAAGATTGAATCTTGGAAAGAAAATGACTGTTTTGAGTTAAACTTATTCGAGTTCCCTATGACATCCCGAAGAGTATTTCAACGAGTAAAGATTGAATCTTTGATTGAAATTACTTGAATCAAGGGACTTATTTTGTCCCCTGGACCTTTTATATATAAAGATTGAATCTTTAAAAAGAAGTGAGCGTTATGAGTTAAACCTATCCGAGTTCCCTATGACGTCCCGAATAGTGTTTTAACGCGTAAGGATTGAATCTTTGTATGAAATTACCTCAATAGAGGTACTTATTATGTCACTAGACCTTTTTAATGTATAAAGGTTCAAGCTTTGAAAGAAAATGAGAGTTTTGAGTTAAACATATTCGAGTTCCCTGCGACGTCTCGAAGAGTGTTTTAAAGAGTAAATATTGAATCTTTGAATGAAATTACCTCAATCAAGGTACCTATTATGTCACTAGACCTTTTTAATGTATAAAGATTGAATATTTGTAAAGAACTACGAGTTTTGAGTTAAAGTTATTTGAGTTCCCTTTGACGTCACGAAGCATGTTTTAATGAGTAAAGATTGAATCTTTGAACGAAATTATCTCAATCAATGTACCTATTATGTCAGTAGACCTTTTTAATGTATAAAGATGGAATCTTTGAAAAAAATGAGAGTATTGAATTTAACTTATTCGAGTTACCTATGAAGTCGCGAAGAGTGTTTTAATGACCAAAGATTGAATCTTCGAATGAAAATTCCTCAATACAGGAACCTATTATGTTACTAGATCTTTTTGATGTATAAAGATTGAATCTTTGAAAGAAAATTAAAGTTTTGAGTTAAACTTATTCGAGTTCCTTTTGACATCCCGAAGAGTGTTTTAATGAATAAAGATTGAATCTTTGAATGAAATTACCTCAATCGAGGTACCTATTAAGTCACTAGAAATTTTGATTGTATAAAGATTGAATCTTTGAAAAGAAATGAGAGTTTTGAGTTAAAGCTGTTCGAGTTCCCTTTGACGTCACGAAGAGTGTTTTAATGAGTAAAGATTGAATCTTTGAATGAAATTACCTCAATCAAGGTACCTATTCTACCACTAGACCTTTGTAATGTATAAAGATTGAATCTTTGAAAGAAAATGGGTGTTTTGAGTTTAACTTATTCGAGTTACCTATGAAATCGCGAAGAGTGTTTTAATGACTGAAGATTGAATCTTTGAATGAAAAATACCACAATAAAGGTACCAATTCTGTTACTAGACCTTTCCAATGTATAAAGATTGAATCTTTGAAAGAAAATGAGATTTTTGGGTTAAACTTATTTGAGTTCCCTGTAACGTCCCGAAGAGTGTCTTAATGAGTAAAGATTGAATCATTGAATGAAATTACCTCAATCAAGGTAGCTATTACATCACTAGACCTTTTTAATTTATAAAGATTGACGTTTTGAAAAGAAATGAGTGTTTCGAGTTAAAGTTATTCAAGTTCCCTTTGACGTCACGAAGAGTGTTTTAATGAGTAAAGATTGAATCTTTGAATGAAATTACCTCAATCAAGGTACCTATTCTGTCACTAAACCTTTTTAATGTATAAGGATTGAATCTTTGAAAGAACATGAGAGTTTTGAGCTCAACTTATTCGAGTTACCTATGAAGTTGCGAAGAGTGTTTTAATGACTAAAGATTGAATCTTTGAATGAAAATACCTCAATAAAGGTACTTATTTTGTTAGTAGACCTTTTTTAATGTATAAAGACTGTATCTTTGAAAGAAAATGAGAGTTTTGAGTTAAACTTATTCACGTTCCCTGTAACGTCCCAAAGAGTGTTTTAATGAGTAAATATTGAATCTTTGAATGTAATTACCTCAATCAAGGTAGCTGTTATGTCACCAGACCTTTTTAATGTACAAAGATTGAATCTTGGAAAGAAAGTGAGAGTTTTGAGTTTAACTTATTCGAGTTACCTATGAAGTCGCGAAGAGTATTTTAATGAATAAAGATTGAATCTTTGAATGAAAACACCTCAATAAAGGTACCTATTATGTTACTAGACCTTTTTAATGTCTAAAGATTGAATCTTTGGAATAAAATGATAGTTCTGAGTTCAACTTATTCGATTTACCTATGAAGTCGTGAACAGTGTTTTAATGACTAAATAATGAATCTTTGAATGAAAATACCTTAGTAAAGGTACCTATTATGTTACAAGACCTTTTTAAGGTATAAAGATTGAATCTTGGAAAGAAAATGACTGTTTTGAGTTAAACTTATTCGAGTTCCCTATGACATCCCGAAGAGTATTTCAACGAGTAAAGATTGAATCTTTGATTGAAATTACTTGAATCAAGGGACTTATTTTGTCCCCTGGACCTTTTATATATAAAGATTGAATCTTTAAAAAGAAGTGAGCGTTATGAGTTAAACCTATCCGAGTTCCCTATGACGTCCCGAATAGTGTTTTAACGCGTAAGGATTGAATCTTTGTATGAAATTACCTCAATAGAGGTACTTATTATGCCACTAGACCTTTTTAATGTATAAAGGTTCAAGCTTTGAAAGAAAATGAGAGTTTTGAGTTAAACATATTCGAGTTCCCTGCGACGTCTCGAAGAGTGTTTTAAAGAGTAAATATTGAATCTTTGAATGAAATTACCTCAATCAAGGTACCTATTATGTCACTAGACCTTTTTAATGTATAAAGATTGAATATTTGTAAAGAACTACGAGTTTTGAGTTAAATTATTTGAGTTCCCTTTGACGTCACGAAGCGTGTTTTAATGAGTAAAGATTGAATCTTTGAACGAAATTATCTCAATCAATGTACCTATTATGTCAGTAGACCTTTTTAATGTATAAAGATGGAATCTTTGAAAAAAATGAGAGTATTGAGTTTAACTTATTCGAGTTACCTATGAAGTCGCGAAGAGTGTTTTAATGACCAAAGATTGAATCTTCGAATGAAGATTCCTCAATACAGGAACCTGTTATGTTACTAGATCTTTTTGATGTATAAAGATTGAATCTTTGAAAGAAAATTAGAGTTTTGAGTTAAACTTATTCGAGTTCCTTTTGACATCCCGAAGAGTGTTTTAATGAATAAAGATTGAATCTTTGAATGAAATTACCTCAATCGAGGTACCTATTAAGTCACTAGAAATTTTGATTGTATAAAGATTGAATCTTTGAAAAGAAATGAGAGTTTTGAGTTAAAGCTATTCGAGTTCCCTTTGACGTCACGAAGAGTGTTTTAATGAGTAAAGATTGAATCTTTGAATGAAATTACCTCAATCAAGGTACCTATTCTACCACTAGACCTTTGTAATGTATAAAGATTGAATCTTTGAAAGAAAATGAGTGTTTTGAGTTTAACTTATTCGAGTTACCTATGAAATCGCGAAGAGTGTTTTAATGACTGAAGATTGAATCTTTGAATGAAAAATACCACAATAAAGGTACCAATTCTGTTACTAGACCTTTCCAATGTATAAAGATTGAATCTTTGAAAGAAAATGAGATTTTTGGGTTAAACTTATTCGAGTTCCGTGTAACGTCCCGAAGAGTGTCTTAATGAGTAAAGATTGAATCATTGAATGAAATTACCTCAATCAAGGTAGCTATTACATCACTAGACCTTTTTAATTTATAAAGATTGACGTTTTGAAAAGAAATGAGTGTTTCGAGTTAAAGTTATTCAAGTTCCCTTTGACGTCACGAAGAGTGTTTTAATGAGTAAAGATTGAATCTTTGAATGAAATTACCTCAATCAAGGTACCTATTCTGTCACTAAACCTTTTTAATGTATAAGGATTGAATCTTTGAAAGAACATGAGAGTTTTGAGCTCAACTTATTCGAGTTACCTATGAAGTTGCGAAGAGTGTTTTAATGACTAAAGATTGAATCTTTGAATGAAAATACCTCAATAAAGGTACTTATTTTGTTAGTAGACCTTTTTTAATGCATAAAGACTGTATCTTTGAAAGAAATTGAGAGTTTTGAGTTAAACTTATTCACGTTCCCTGTAACGTCCCAAAGAGTGTTTTAATGAGTAAATATTGAATCTTTGAATGTAATTACCTCAATCAAGGTAGCTGTTATGTCACCAGACCTTTTTAATGTACAAAGATTGAATCTTGGAAAGAAAGTGAGAGTTTTGAGTTTAACTTATTCGAGTTACCTATGAAGTCGCGAAGAGTGTTTTAATGAATAAAGATTGAATCTTTGAATGAAAACACCTCAATAAAGGTACCTATTATGTTACTAGACCTTTTTAATGTCTAAAGATTGAATCTTTGGAATAAAATGATAGTTCTGAGTTCAACTTATTCGATTTACCTATGAAGTCGTGAACAGTGTTTTAATGACTAAATAATGAATCTTTGAATGAAAATACCTTAGTAAAGGTACCTATTATGTTACAAGACCTTTTTAAGGTATAAAGATTGAATCTTGGAAAGAAAATGACTGTTTTGAGTTAAACTTATTCGAGTTCCCTATGACATCCCGAAGAGTATTTCAACGAGTAAAGATTGAATCTTTGATTGAAATTACTTGAATCAAGGGACTTATTTTGTCCCCTGGACCTTTTATATATAAAGATTGAATCTTTAAAAAGAAGTGAGCGTTATGAGTTAAACCTATCCGAGTTCCCTATGACGTCCCGAATAGTGTTTTAACGCGTAAGGATTGAATCTTTGTATGAAATTACCTCAATAGAGGTACTTATTATGTCACTAGACCTTTTTAATGTATAAAGGTTCAAGCTTTGAAAGAAAATGAGAGTTTTGAGTTAAACATATTCGAGTTCCCTGCGACGTCTCGAAGAGTGTTTTAAAGAGTAAATATTGAATCTTTGAATGAAATTACCTCAATCAAGGTACCTATTATGTCACTAGACCTTTTTAATGTATAAAGATTGAATATTTGTAAAGAACTACGAGTTTTGAGTTAAAGTTATTTGAGTTCCCTTTGACGTCACGAAGCGTGTTTTAATGAATAAAGATTGAATCTTTGAACGAAATTATCTCAATCAATGTACCTATTATGTCAGTAGACCTTTTTAATGTATAAAGATGGAATCTTTGAAAAAAATGAGAGTATTGAGTTTAACTTATTCGAGTTACCTATGAAGTCGCGAAGAGTGTTTTAATGACCAAAGATTGAATCTTCGAATGAAGATTCCTCAATACAGGAACCTGTTATGTTACTAGATCTTTTTGATGTATAAAGATTGAATCTTTGAAAGAAAATTAGAGTTTTGAGTTAAACTTATTCGAGTTCCTTTTGACATCTCGAAGAGTGTTTTAATGAATAAAGATTGAATCTTTGAATGAAATTACTCAATCGAGGTACCTATTAAGTCACTAGAAATTTTGATTGTATAAAGATTGAATCTTTGAAAAGAAATGAGAGTTTTGAGTTAAAGCTATTCGAGTTCCCTTTGACGTCACGAAGAGTGTTTTAATGAGTAAAGATTGAATCTTTGAATGAAATTACCTCAATCAAGGTACCTATTCTACCACTAGACCTTTGTAATGTATAAAGATTGAATCTTTGAAAGAAAATGAGTGTTTTGAGTTTAACTTATTCGAGTTACCTATGAAATCGCGAAGAGTGTTTTAATGACTGAAGATTGAATCTTTGAATGAAAAATACCACAATAAAGGTACCAATTCTGTTACTAGACCTTTCCAATGTATAAAGATTGAATCTTTGAAAGAAAATGAGATTTTTGGGTTAAACTTATTCGAGTTCCGTGTAACGTCCCGAAGAGTGTCTTAATGAGTAAAGATTGAATCATTGAATGAAATTACCTCAATCAAGGTAGCTATTACATCACTAGACCTTTTTAATTTATAAAGATTGACGTTTTGAAAAGAAATGAGTGTTTCGAGTTAAAGTTATTCAAGTTCCCTTTGACGTCACGAAGAGTGTTTTAATGAGTAAAGATTGAATCTTTGAATGAAATTACCTCAATCAAGGTACCTATTCTGTCACTAAACCTTTTTAATGTATAAGGATTGAATCTTTGAAAGAACATGAGAGTTTTGAGCTCAACTTATTCGAGTTACCTATGAAGTTGCGAAGAGTGTTTTAATGACTAAAGATTGAATCTTTGAATGAAAATACCTCAATAAAGGTACTTATTTTGTTAGTAGACCTTTTTTAATGTATAAAGACTGTATCTTTGAAAGAAAATGAGAGTTTTGAGTTAAACTTATTCACGTTCCCTGTAACGTCCCAAAGAGTGTTTTAATGAGTAAATATTGAATCTTTGAATGTAATTACCTCAATCAAGGTAGCTGTTATGTCACCAGACCTTTTTAATGTACAAAGATTGAATCTTGGAAAGAAAGTGAGAGTTTTGAGTTTAACTTATTCGAGTTACCTATGAAGTCGCGAAGAGTGTTTTAATGAATAAAGATTGAATCTTTGAATGAAAACACCTCAATAAAGGTACCTATTATGTTACTAGACCTTTTTAATGTCTAAAGATTGAATCTTTGGAATAAAATGATAGTCTCGAGTTCAACTTATTCGATTTACCTATGAAGTCGTGAACAGTGTTTTAATGACTAAATAATGAATCTTTGAATGAAAATACCTTAGTAAAGGTACCTATTATGTTACAAGACCTTTTTAAGGTATAAAGATTGAATCTTGGAAAGAAAATGACTGTTTTGAGTTAAACTTATTCGAGTTCCCTATGACATCCCGAAGAGTATTTCAACGAGTAAAGCTTGAATCTTTGATTGAAATTACTTGAATCAAGGGACTTATTTTGTCCCCTGGACCTTTTATATATAAAGATTGAATCTTTAAAAAGAAGTGAGCGTTATGAGTTAAACCTATCCGAGTTCCCTATGACGTCCCGAATAGTGTTTTAACGCGTAAGGATTGAATCTTTGTATGAAATTACCTCAATAGAGGTACTTATTATGTCACTAGACCTTTTTAATGTATAAAGGTTCAAGCTTTGAAAGAAAATGAGAGTTTTGAGTTAAACATATTCGAGTTCCCTGCGACGTCTCGAAGAGTGTTTTAAAGAGTAAATATTGAATCTTTGAATGAAATTACCTCAATTAAGGTACCTATTATGTCACTAGACCTTTTTAATGTATAAAGATTGAATATTTGTAAAGAACTACGAGTTTTGAGTTAAAGTTATTTGAGTTCCCTTTGACGTCACGAAGCGTGTTTTAATGGGTAAAGATTGAATCTTTGAACGAAATTATCTCAATCAATGTACCTATTATGTCAGTAGACCTTTTTAATGTATAAAGATGGAATCTTTGAAAAAAATGAGAGTATTGAGTTTAACTTATTCGAGTTACCTATGAAGTCGCGAAGAGTGTTTTAATGACCAAAGATTGAATCTTCGAATGAAGATTCCTCAATACAGGAACCTGTTATGTTACTAGATCTTTTTGATGTATAAAGATTGAATCTTTGAAAGAAAATTAGAGTTTTGAGTTAAACTTATTCGAGTTCCTTTTGACATCTCGAAGAGTGTTTTAATGAATAAAGATTGAATCTTTGAATGAAATTACCTCAATCGAGGTACCTATTAAGTCACTAGAAATTTTGATTGTATAAAGATTGACTCTTTGAAAAGAAATGAGAGTTTTGAGTTAAAGCTATTCGAGTTCCCTTTGACGTCACGAAGAGTGTTTTAATGAGTAAAGATTGAATCTTTGAATGAAATTACCTCAATCAAGGTACCTATTCTACCACTAGACCTTTGTAATGTATAAAGATTGAATCTTTGAAAGAAAATGAGTGTTTTGAGTTTAACTTATTCGAGTTACCTATGAAATCGCGAAGAGTGTTTTAATGACTGAAGATTGAATCTTTGAATGAAAAATACCACAATAAAGGTACCAATTCTGTTACTAGACCTTTCCAATGTATAAAGATTGAATCTTTGAAAGAAAATGAGATTTTTGGGTTAAACTTATTCGAGTTCCGTGTAACGTCCCGAAGAGTGTCTTAATGAGTAAAGATTGAATCATTGAATGAAATTACCTCAATCAAGGTAGCTATTACATCACTAGACCTTTTTAATTTATAAAGATTGACGTTTTGAAAAGAAATGAGTGTTTCGAGTTAAAGTTATTCAAGTTCCCTTTGACATCACGAAGAGTGTTTTAATGAGTAAAGATTGAATATTTGAATGAAATTACCTCAATCAAGGTACCTATTCTGTCACTAAACCTTTTTAATGTATAAGGATTGAATCTTTGAAAGAACATGAGAGTTTTGAGCTCAACTTATTCGAGTTACCTATGAAGTTGCGAAGAGTGTTTTAATGACTAAAGATTGAATCTTTGAATGAAAATACCTCAATAAAGGTACTTATTTTGTTAGTAGACCTTTTTAATGTATAAAGACTGTATCTTTGAAAGAAAATGAGAGTTTTGAGTTAAACTTATTCACGTTCCCTGTAACGTCCCAAAGAGTGTTTTAATGAGTAAATATTGAATCTTTGAATGTAATTACCTCAATCAAGGTAGCTGTTATGTCACTAGACCTTTTTAATGTACAAAGATTGAATCTTGGAAAGAAAGTGAGAGTTTTGAGTTTAACTTATTCGAGTTACCTATGAAGTCGCGAAGAGTGTTTTAATGAATAAAGATTGAATCTTTGAATGAAAACACCTCAATAAAGGTACCTATTATGTTACTAGACCTTTTTAATGTCTAAAGATTGAATCTTTGGAAGAAAATGATAGTTCTGAGTTCAACTTATTCGATTTACCTATGAAGTCGTGAACAGTCTTTTAATGACTAAATAATGAATCTTTGAATGAAAATACCTTAGTAAAGGTACCTATTATGTTACAAGACCTTTTTAATGTATAAAGATTGAATCTTGGAAAGAAAATGACTGTTTTGAGTTAAACTTATTCGAGTTCCCTATGACATCCCGAAGAGTATTTCAACGAGTAAAGATTGAATCTTTGATTGAAATTACTTGAATCAAGGGACTTATTTTGTCCCCTGGACCTTTTATATATAAAGATTGAATCTTTAAAAAGAAGTGAGCGTTATGAGTTAAACCTATCCGAGTTCCCTATGACGTCCCGAATAGTGTTTTAACGCGTAAGGATTGAATCTTTGTATGAAATTACCTCAATAGAGGTACTTATTATGTCACTAGACCTTTTTAATGTATAAAGGTTCAAGCTTTGAAAGAAAATGAGAGTTTTGAGTTAAACATATTCGAGTTCCCTGCGACGTCTCGAAGAGTGTTTTAAAGAGTAAATATTGAATCTTTGAATGAAATTACCTCAATCAAGGTACCTATTATGTCACTAGACCTTTTTAATGTATAAAGATTGAATATTTGTAAAGAACTACGAGTTTTGAGTTAAAGTTATTTGAGTTCCCTTTGACGTCACGAAGCATGTTTTAATGAGTAAAGATTGAATCTTTGAACGAAATTATCTCAATCAATGTACCTATTATGTCAGTAGACCTTTTTAATGTATAAAGATGGAATCTTTGAAAAAAATGAGAGTATTGAATTTAACTTATTCGAGTTACCTATGAAGTCGCGAAGAGTGTTTTAATGACCAAAGATTGAATCTTCGAATGAAAATTCCTCAATACAGGAACCTATTATGTTACTAGATCTTTTTGATGTATAAAGATTGAATCTTTGAAAGAAAATTAAAGTTTTGAGTTAAACTTATTCGAGTTCCTTTTGACATCCCGAAGAGTGTTTTAATGAATAAAGATTGAATCTTTGAATGAAATTACCTCAATCGAGGTACCTATTAAGTCACTAGAAATTTTGATTGTATAAAGATTGAATCTTTGAAAAGAAATGAGAGTTTTGAGTTAAAGCTGTTCGAGTTCCCTTTGACGTCACGAAAAGTGTTTTAATGAGTAAAGATTGAATCTTTGAATGAAATTACCTCAATCAAGGTACCTATTCTACCACTAGACCTTTGTAATGTATAAAGATTGAATCTTTGAAAGAAAATGAGTGTTTTGAGTTTAACTTATTCGAGTTACCTATGAAATCGCGAAGAGTGTTTTAATGACTGAAGATTGAATCTTTGAATGAAAAATACCACAATAAAGGTACCAATTCTGTTACTAGACCTTTCCAATGTATAAAGATTGAATCTTTGAAAGAAAATGAGATTTTTGGGTTAAACTTATTCGAGTTCCGTGTAACGTCCCGAAGAGTGTCTTAATAAGTAAAGATTGAATCATTGAATGAAATTACCTCAATCAAGGTAGCTATTACATCACTAGACCTTTTTAATTTATAAAGATTGACGTTTTGAAAAGAAATGAGTGTTTCGAGTTAAAGTTATTCAAGTTCCCTTTGACGTCACGAAGAGTGTTTTAGTGAGTAAAGATTGAATCTTTGAATGAAATTACCTCAATCAAGGTACCTATTCTGTCACTAAACCTTTTTAATGTATAAGGATTGAATCTTTGAAAGAACATGAGAGTTTTGAGCTCAACTTATTCGAGTTACCTATGAAGTTGCGAAGAGTGTTTTAATGACTAAAGATTGAATCTTTGAATGAAAATACCTCAATAAAGGTACTTATTTTGTTAGTAGACCTTTTTTAATGTATAAAGACTGTATCTTTGAAAGAAAATAAGAGTTTTGAGTTAAACTTATTCACGTTCCCTGTAACGTCCCAAAGAGTGTTTTAATGAGTAAATATTGAATCTTTGAATGTAATTACCTCAATCAAGGTAGCTGTTATGTCACTAGACCTTTTTAATGTACAAAGATTGAATCTTGGAAAGAAAGTGAGAGTTTTGAGTTCAACTTATTCGAGTTACCTATGAAGTCGCGAAGAGTGTTTTAATGAATAAAGATTGAATCTTTGAATGAAAACACCTCAATAAAGGTACATATTATGTTACTAGACCTTTTTAATGTCTAAAGATTGAATCTTTGGAATAAAATGATAGTTCTGAGTTCAACTTATTCGATTTACCTATGAAGTCGTGAACAGTGTTTTAATGACTAAATAATGAATCTTTGAATGAAAATACCTTAGTAAAGGTACCTATTATGTTACAAGACCTTTTTAAGGTATAAAGATTGAATCTTGGAAAGAAAATGACTGTTTTGAGTTAAACTTATTCGAGTTCCCTATGACATCCCGAAGAGTATTTCAACGAGTAAAGATTGAATCTTTGATTGAAATTACTTGAATCAAGGGACTTATTTTGTCCCCTGGACCTTTTATATATAAAGATTGAATCTTTAAAAAGAAGTGAGCGTTATGAGTTAAACCTATCCAAGTTCCCTATGACGTCCCGAATAGTGTTTTAACGCGTAAGGATTGAATCTTTGTATGAAATTACCTCAATAGAGGTACTTATTATGCCACTAGACCTTTTTAATGTATAAAGGTTCAAGCTTTGAAAGAAAATGAGAGTTTTGAGTTAAACATATTCGAGTTCCCTGCGACGTCTCGAAGAGTGTTTTAAAGAGTAAATATTGAATCTTTGAATGAAATTACCTCAATCAAGGTACCTATTATGTCACTAGACCTTTTTAATGTATAAAGATTGAATATTTGTAAAGAACTACGAGTTTTGAGTTAAAGTTATTTGAGTTCCCTTTGACGTCACGAAGCGTGTTTTAATGAGTAAAAATTGAATCTTTGAACGAAATTATCTCAATCAATGTACCTATTATGTCAGTAGACCTTTTTAATGTATAAAGATAGAATCTTTGAAAAAAATGAGAGTATTGAGTTTAACTTATTCGAGTTACCTATGAAGTCGCGAAGAGTGTTTTAATGACCAAAGATTGAATCTTCGAATGAAGATTCCTCAATACAGGAACCTGTTATGTTACTAGATCTTTTTGACGTATAAAGATTGAATCTTTGAAAGAAAATTAGAGTTTTGAGTTAAACTTATTCGAGTTCCTTTTGACATCCCGAAGAGTGTTTTAATGAATAAAGATTGAATCTTTGAATGAAATTACCTCAATCGAGGTACCTATTAAGTCACTAGAAATTTTGATTGTATAAAGATTGAATCTTTGAAAAGAAATGAGAGTTTTGAGTTAAAGCTATTCGAGTTCCCTTTGACGTCACGAAGAGTGTTTTAATGAGTAAAGATTGAATCTTTGAATGAAATTACCTCAATCAAGGTACCTATTCTACCACTAGACCTTTGTAATGTATAAAGATTGAATCTTTGAAAGAAAATGAGTGTTTTGAGTTTAACTTATTCGAGTTACCTATGAAACCGCGAAGAGTGTTTTAATGACTGAAGATTGAATCTTTGAATGAAAAATACCACAATAAAGGTACCAATTCTGTTACTAGACCTTTCCAATGTATAAAGATTGAATCTTTGAAAGAAAATGAGATTTTTGGGTTAAACTTATTCGAGTTCCCTGTAACGTCCCGAAGAGTGTCTTAATGAGTAAAGATTGAATCATTGAATGAAATTACCTCAATCAAGGTAGCTATTACATCACTAGACCTTTTTAATTTATAAAGATTGACGTTTTGAAAAGAAATGAGTGTTTCGAGTTAAAGTTATTCAAGTTCCCTTTGACGTCACGAAGAGTGTTTTAATGAGTAAAGATTGAATCTTTGAATGAAATTACCTCAATCAAGGTACCTATTCTGTCACTAAACCTTTTTAATGTATAAGGATTGAATCTTTGAAAGAACATGAGAGTTTTGAGCTCAACTTATTCGAGTTACCTATGAAGTTGCGAAGAGTGTTTTAATGACTAAAGATTGAATCTTTGAATGAAAATACCTCAATAAAGGTACTTATTTTGTTAGTAGACCTTTTTTAATGTATAAAGACTGTATCTTTGAAAGAAAATGAGAGTTTTGAGTTAAACTTATTCACGTTCCCTGTAACGTCCCAAAGAGTGTTTTAATGAGTAAATATTGAATCTTTGAATGTAATTACCTCAATCAAGGTAGCTGTTATGTCACCAGACCTTTTTAATGTACAAAGATTGAATCTTGGAAAGAAAGTGAGAGTTTTGAGTTTAACTTATTCGAGTTACCTATGAAGTCGCGAAGAGTATTTTAATGAATAAAGATTGAATCTTTGAATGAAAACACCTCAATAAAGGTACCTATTATGTTACTAGACCTTTTTAATGTCTAAAGATTGAATCTTTGGAATAAAATGATAGTTCTGAGTTCAACTTATTCGATTTACCTATGAAGTCGTGAACAGTGTTTTAATGACTAAATAATGAATCTTTGAATGAAAATACCTTAGTAAAGGTACCTATTATGTTACAAGACCTTTTTAAGGTATAAAGATTGAATCTTGGAAAGAAAATGACTGTTTTGAGTTAAACTTATTCGAGTTCCCTATGACATCCCGAAGAGTATTTCAACGAGTAAAGATTGAATCTTTGATTGAAATTACTTGAATCAAGGGACTTATTTTGTCCCCTGGACCTTTTATATATAAAGATTGAATCTTTAAAAAGAAGTGAGCGTTATGAGTTAAACCTATCCGAGTTCCCTATGACGTCCCGAATAGTGTTTTAACGCGTAAGGATTGAATCTTTGTATGAAATTACCTCAATAGAGGTACTTATTATGCCACTAGACCTTTTTAATGTATAAAGGTTCAAGCTTTGAAAGAAAATGAGAGTTTTGAGTTAAACATATTCGAGTTCCCTGCGACGTCTCGAAGAGTGTTTTAAAGAGTAAATATTGAATCTTTGAATGAAATTACCTCAATCAAGGTACCTATTATGTCACTAGACCTTTTTAATGTATAAAGATTGAATATTTGTAAAGAACTACGAGTTTTGAGTTAAATTATTTGAGTTCCCTTTGACGTCACGAAGCGTGTTTTAATGAGTAAAGATTGAATCTTTGAACGAAATTATCTCAATCAATGTACCTATTATGTCAGTAGACCTTTTTAATGTATAAAGATGGAATCTTTGAAAAAAATGAGAGTATTGAGTTTAACTTATTCGAGTTACCTATGAAGTCGCGAAGAGTGTTTTAATGACCAAAGATTGAATCTTCGAATGAAGATTCCTCAATACAGGAACCTGTTATGTTACTAGATCTTTTTGATGTATAAAGATTGAATCTTTGAAAGAAAATTAGAGTTTTGAGTTAAACTTATTCGAGTTCCTTTTGACATCCCGAAGAGTGTTTTAATGAATAAAGATTGAATCTTTGAATGAAATTACCTCAATCGAGGTACCTATTAAGTCACTAGAAATTTTGATTGTATAAAGATTGAATCTTTGAAAAGAAATGAGAGTTTTGAGTTAAAGCTATTCGAGTTCCCTTTGACGTCACGAAGAGTGTTTTAATGAGTAAAGATTGAATCTTTGAATGAAATTACCTCAATCAAGGTACCTATTCTACCACTAGACCTTTGTAATGTATAAAGATTGAATCTTTGAAAGAAAATGAGTGTTTTGAGTTTAACTTATTCGAGTTACCTATGAAATCGCGAAGAGTGTTTTAATGACTGAAGATTGAATCTTTGAATGAAAAATACCACAATAAAGGTACCAATTCTGTTACTAGACCTTTCCAATGTATAAAGATTGAATCTTTGAAAGAAAATGAGATTTTTGGGTTAAACTTATTCGAGTTCCCTGTAACGTCCCGAAGAGTGTCTTAATGAGTAAAGATTGAATCATTGAATGAAATTACCTCAATCAAGGTAGCTATTACATCACTAGACCTTTTTAATTTATAAAGATTGACGTTTTGAAAAGAAATGAGTGTTTCGAGTTAAAGTTATTCAAGTTCCCTTTGACGTCACGAAGAGTGTTTTAATGAGTAAAGATTGAATCTTTGAATGAAATTACCTCAATCAAGGTACCTATTCTGTCACTAAACCTTTTTAATGTATAAGGATTGAATCTTTGAAAGAACATGAGAGTTTTGAGCTCAACTTATTCGAGTTACCTATGAAGTTGCGAAGAGTGTTTTAATGACTAAAGATTGAATCTTTGAATGAAAATACCTCAATAAAGGTACTTATTTTGTTAGTAGACCTTTTTTAATGCATAAAGACTGTATCTTTGAAAGAAATTGAGAGTTTTGAGTTAAACTTATTCACGTTCCCTGTAACGTCCCAAAGAGTGTTTTAATGAGTAAATATTGAATCTTTGAATGTAATTACCTCAATCAAGGTAGCTGTTATGTCACCAGACCTTTTTAATGTACAAAGATTGAATCTTGGAAAGAAAGTGAGAGTTTTGAGTTTAACTTATTCGAGTTACCTATGAAGTCGCGAAGAGTGTTTTAATGAATAAAGATTGAATCTTTGAATGAAAACACCTCAATAAAGGTACCTATTATGTTACTAGACCTTTTTAATGTCTAAAGATTGAATCTTTGGAATAAAATGATAGTTCTGAGTTCAACTTATTCGATTTACCTATGAAGTCGTGAACAGTGTTTTAATGACTAAATAATGAATCTTTGAATGAAAATACCTTAGTAAAGGTACCTATTATGTTACAAGACCTTTTTAAGGTATAAAGATTGAATCTTGGAAAGAAAATGACTGTTTTGAGTTAAACTTATTCGAGTTCCCTATGACATCCCGAAGAGTATTTCAACGAGTAAAGATTGAATCTTTGATTGAAATTACTTGAATCAAGGGACTTATTTTGTCCCCTGGACCTTTTATATATAAAGATTGAATCTTTAAAAAGAAGTGAGCGTTATGAGTTAAACCTATCCGAGTTCCCTATGACGTCCCGAATAGTGTTTTAACGCGTAAGGATTGAATCTTTGTATGAAATTACCTCAATAGAGGTACTTATTATGTCACTAGACCTTTTTAATGTATAAAGGTTCAAGCTTTGAAAGAAAATGAGAGTTTTGAGTTAAACATATTCGAGTTCCCTGCGACGTCTCGAAGAGTGTTTTAAAGAGTAAATATTGAATCTTTGAATGAAATTACCTCAATCAAGGTACCTATTATGTCACTAGACCTTTTTAATGTATAAAGATTGAATATTTGTAAAGAACTACGAGTTTTGAGTTAAAGTTATTTGAGTTCCCTTTGACGTCACGAAGCGTGTTTTAATGAATAAAGATTGAATCTTTGAACGAAATTATCTCAATCAATGTACCTATTATGTCAGTAGACCTTTTTAATGTATAAAGATGGAATCTTTGAAAAAAATGAGAGTATTGAGTTTAACTTATTCGAGTTACCTATGAAGTCGCGAAGAGTGTTTTAATGACCAAAGATTGAATCTTCGAATGAAGATTCCTCAATACAGGAACCTGTTATGTTACTAGATCTTTTTGATGTATAAAGATTGAATCTTTGAAAGAAAATTAGATTTTTGAGTTAAACTTATTCGAGTTCCTTTTGACATCTCGAAGAGTGTTTTAATGAATAAAGATTGAATCTTTGAATGAAATTACTCAATCGAGGTACCTATTAAGTCACTAGAAATTTTGATTGTATAAAGATTGAATCTTTGAAAAGAAATGAGAGTTTTGAGTTAAAGCTATTCGAGTTCCCTTTGACGTCACGAAGAGTGTTTTAATGAGTAAAGATTGAATCTTTGAATGAAATTACCTCAATCAAGGTACCTATTCTACCACTAGACCTTTGTAATGTATAAAGATTGAATCTTTGAAAGAAAATGAGTGTTTTGAGTTTAACTTATTCGAGTTACCTATGAAATCGCGAAGAGTGTTTTAATGACTGAAGATTGAATCTTTGAATGAAAAATACCACAATAAAGGTACCAATTCTGTTACTAGACCTTTCCAATGTATAAAGATTGAATCTTTGAAAGAAAATGAGATTTTTGGGTTAAACTTATTCGAGTTCCGTGTAACGTCCCGAAGAGTGTCTTAATGAGTAAAGATTGAATCATTGAATGAAATTACCTCAATCAAGGTAGCTATTACATCACTAGACCTTTTTAATTTATAAAGATTGACGTTTTGAAAAGAAATGAGTGTTTCGAGTTAAAGTTATTCAAGTTCCCTTTGACGTCACGAAGAGTGTTTTAATGAGTAAAGATTGAATCTTTGAATGAAATTACCTCAATCAAGGTACCTATTCTGTCACTAAACCTTTTTAATGTATAAGGATTGAATCTTTGAAAGAACATGAGAGTTTTGAGCTCAACTTATTCGAGTTACCTATGAAGTTGCGAAGAGTGTTTTAATGACTAAAGATTGAATCTTTGAATGAAAATACCTCAATAAAGGTACTTATTTTGTTAGTAGACCTTTTTTAATGTATAAAGACTGTATCTTTGAAAGAAAATGAGAGTTTTGAGTTAAACTTATTCACGTTCCCTGTAACGTCCCAAAGAGTGTTTTAATGAGTAAATATTGAATCTTTGAATGTAATTACCTCAATCAAGGTAGCTGTTATGTCACCAGACCTTTTTAATGTACAAAGATTGAATCTTGGAAAGAAAGTGAGAGTTTTGAGTTTAACTTATTCGAGTTACCTATGAAGTCGCGAAGAGTGTTTTAATGAATAAAGATTGAATCTTTGAATGAAAACACCTCAATAAAGGTACCTATTATGTTACTAGACCTTTTTAATGTCTAAAGATTGAATCTTTGGAATAAAATGATAGTTCTGAGTTCAACTTATTCGATTTACCTATGAAGTCGTGAACAGTGTTTTAATGACTAAATAATGAATCTTTGAATGAAAATACCTTAGTAAAGGTACCTATTATGTTACAAGACCTTTTTAAGGTATAAAGATTGAATCTTGGAAAGAAAATGACTGTTTTGAGTTAAACTTATTCGAGTTCCCTATGACATCCCGAAGAGTATTTCAACGAGTAAAGATTGAATCTTTGATTGAAATTACTTGAATCAAGGGACTTATTTTGTCCCCTGGACCTTTTATATATAAAGATTGAATCTTTAAAAAGAAGTGAGCGTTATGAGTTAAACCTATCCGAGTTCCCTATGACGTCCCGAATAGTGTTTTAACGCGTAAGGATTGAATCTTTGTATGAAATTACCTCAATAGAGGTACTTATTATGTCACTAGACCTTTTTAATGTATAAAGGTTCAAGCTTTGAAAGAAAATGAGAGTTTTGAGTTAAACATATTCGAGTTCCCTGCGACGTCTCGAAGAGTGTTTTAAAGAGTAAATATTGAATCTTTGAATGAAATTACCTCAATTAAGGTACCTATTATGTCACTAGACCTTTTTAATGTATAAAGATTGAATATTTGTAAAGAACTACGAGTTTTGAGTTAAAGTTATTTGAGTTCCCTTTGACGTCACGAAGCGTGTTTTAATGGGTAAAGATTGAATCTTTGAACGAAATTATCTCAATCAATGTACCTATTATGTCAGTAGACCTTTTTAATGTATAAAGATGGAATCTTTGAAAAAAATGAGAGTATTGAGTTTAACTTATTCGAGTTACCTATGAAGTCGCGAAGAGTGTTTTAATGACCAAAGATTGAATCTTCGAATGAAGATTCCTCAATACAGGAACCTGTTATGTTACTAGATCTTTTTGATGTATAAAGATTGAATCTTTGAAAGAAAATTAGAGTTTTGAGTTAAACTTATTCGAGTTCCTTTTGACATCTCGAAGAGTGTTTTAATGAATAAAGATTGAATCTTTGAATGAAATTACCTCAATCGAGGTACCTATTAAGTCACTAGAAATTTTGATTGTATAGAGATTGACTCTTTGAAAAGAAATGAGAGTTTTGAGTTAAAGCTATTCGAGTTCCCTTTGACGTCACGAAGAGTGTTTTAATGAGTAAAGATTGAATCTTTGAATGAAATTACCTCAATCAAGGTACCTATTCTACCACTAGACCTTTGTAATGTATAAAGATTGAATCTTTGAAAGAAAATGAGTGTTTTGAGTTTAACTTATTCGAGTTACCTATGAAATCGCGAAGAGTGTTTTAATGACTGAAGATTGAATCTTTGAATGAAAAATACCACAATAAAGGTACCAATTCTGTTACTAGACCTTTCCAATGTATAAAGATTGAATCTTTGAAAGAAAATGAGATTTTTGGGTTAAACTTATTCGAGTTCCGTGTAACGTCCCGAAGAGTGTCTTAATGAGTAAAGATTGAATCATTGAATGAAATTACCTCAATCAAGGTAGCTATTACATCACTAGACCTTTTTAATTTATAAAGATTGACGTTTTGAAAAGAAATGAGTGTTTCGAGTTAAAGTTATTCAAGTTCCCTTTGACATCACGAAGAGTGTTTTAATGAGTAAAGATTGAATATTTGAATGAAATTACCTCAATCAAGGTACCTATTCTGTCACTAAACCTTTTTAATGTATAAGGATTGAATCTTTGAAAGAACATGAGAGTTTTGAGCTCAACTTATTCGAGTTACCTATGAAGTTGCGAAGAGTGTTTTAATGACTAAAGATTGAATCTTTGAATGAAAATACCTCAATAAAGGTACTTATTTTGTTAGTAGACCTTTTTAATGTATAAAGACTGTATCTTTGAAAGAAAATGAGAGTTTTGAGTTAAACTTATTCACGTTCCCTGTAACGTCCCAAAGAGTGTTTTAATGAGTAAATATTGAATCTTTGAATGTAATTACCTCAATCAAGGTAGCTGTTATGTCACTAGACCTTTTTAATGTACAAAGATTGAATCTTGGAAAGAAAGTGAGAGTTTTGAGTTTAACTTATTCGAGTTACCTATGAAGTCGCGAAGAGTGTTTTAATGAATAAAGATTGAATCTTTGAATGAAAACACCTCAATAAAGGTACCTATTATGTTACTAGACCTTTTTAATGTCTAAAGATTGAATCTTTGGAAGAAAATGATAGTTCTGAGTTCAACTTATTCGATTTACCTATGAAGTCGTGAACAGTCTTTTAATGACTAAATAATGAATCTTTGAATGAAAATACCTTAGTAAAGGTACCTATTATGTTACAAGACCTTTTTAATGTATAAAGATTGAATCTTGGAAAGAAAATGACTGTTTTGAGTTAAACTTATTCGAGTTCCCTATGACATCCCGAAGAGTATTTCAACGAGTAAAGATTGAATCTTTGATTGAAATTACTTGAATCAAGGGACTTATTTTGTCCCCTGGACCTTTTATATATAAAGATTGAATCTTTAAAAAGAAGTGAGCGTTATGAGTTAAACCTATCCGAGTTCCCTATGACGTCCCGAATAGTGTTTTAACGCGTAAGGATTGAATCTTTGTATGAAATTACCTCAATAGAGGTACTTATTATGTCACTAGACCTTTTTAATGTATAAAGGTTCAAGCTTTGAAAGAAAATGAGAGTTTTGAGTTAAACATATTCGAGTTCCCTGCGACGTCTCGAA
The DNA here is from genome assembly GCF_030987335.1 of Cornus florida. NCBI lineage: Eukaryota > Viridiplantae > Streptophyta > Magnoliopsida > Cornales > Cornaceae > Cornus > Cornus florida. The sequence goes on along the minus strand of NW_026775890.1, from coordinate 86,214 downwards.
GAGTGTTTTAAAGAGTAAATATTGAATCTTTGAATGAAATTACCTCAATCAAGGTACCTATTATGTCACTAGACCTTTTTAATGTATAAAGATTGAATATTTGTAAAGAACTACGAGTTTTGAGTTAAAGTTATTTGAGTTCCCTTTGACGTCACGAAGCATGTTTTAATGAGTAAAGATTGAATCTTTGAACGAAATTATCTCAATCAATGTACCTATTATGTCAGTAGACCTTTTTAATGTATAAAGATGGAATCTTTGAAAAAAATGAGAGTATTGAATTTAACTTATTCGAGTTACCTATGAAGTCGCGAAGAGTGTTTTAATGACCAAAGATTGAATCTTCGAATGAAAATTCCTCAATACAGGAACCTATTATGTTACTAGATCTTTTTGATGTATAAAGATTGAATCTTTGAAAGAAAATTAAAGTTTTGAGTTAAACTTATTCGAGTTCCTTTTGACATCCCGAAGAGTGTTTTAATGAATAAAGATTGAATCTTTGAATGAAATTACCTCAATCGAGGTACCTATTAAGTCACTAGAAATTTTGATTGTATAAAGATTGAATCTTTGAAAAGAAATGAGAGTTTTGAGTTAAAGCTGTTCGAGTTCCCTTTGACGTCACGAAAAGTGTTTTAATGAGTAAAGATTGAATCTTTGAATGAAATTACCTCAATCAAGGTACCTATTCTACCACTAGACCTTTGTAATGTATAAAGATTGAATCTTTGAAAGAAAATGAGTGTTTTGAGTTTAACTTATTCGAGTTACCTATGAAATCGCGAAGAGTGTTTTAATGACTGAAGATTGAATCTTTGAATGAAAAATACCACAATAAAGGTACCAATTCTGTTACTAGACCTTTCCAATGTATAAAGATTGAATCTTTGAAAGAAAATGAGATTTTTGGGTTAAACTTATTCGAGTTCCGTGTAACGTCCCGAAGAGTGTCTTAATAAGTAAAGATTGAATCATTGAATGAAATTACCTCAATCAAGGTAGCTATTACATCACTAGACCTTTTTAATTTATAAAGATTGACGTTTTGAAAAGAAATGAGTGTTTCGAGTTAAAGTTATTCCAGTTCCCTTTGACGTCACGAAGAGTGTTTTAGTGAGTAAAGATTGAATCTTTGAATGAAATTACCTCAATCAAGGTACCTATTCTGTCACTAAACCTTTTTAATGTATAAGGATTGAATCTTTGAAAGAACATGAGAGTTTTGAGCTCAACTTATTCGAGTTACCTATGAAGTTGCGAAGAGTGTTTTAATGACTAAAGATTGAATCTTTGAATGAAAATACCTCAATAAAGGTACTTATTTTGTTAGTAGACCTTTTTTAATGTATAAAGACTGTATCTTTGAAAGAAAATGAGAGTTTTGAGTTAAACTTATTCACGTTCCCTGTAACGTCCCAAAGAGTGTTTTAATGAGTAAATATTGAATCTTTGAATGTAATTACCTCAATCAAGGTAGCTGTTATGTCACTAGACCTTTTTAATGTACAAAGATTGAATCTTGGAAAGAAAGTGAGAGTTTTGAGTTCAACTTATTCGAGTTACCTATGAAGTCGCGAAGAGTGTTTTAATGAATAAAGATTGAATCTTTGAATGAAAACACCTCAATAAAGGTACCTATTATGTTACTAGACCTTTTTAATGTCTAAAGATTGAATCTTTGGAATAAAATGATAGTTCTGAGTTCAACTTATTCGATTTACCTATGAAGTCGTGAACAGTGTTTTAATGACTAAATAATGAATCTTTGAATGAAAATACCTTAGTAAAGGTACCTATTATGTTACAAGACCTTTTTAAGGTATAAAGATTGAATCTTGGAAAGAAAATGACTGTTTTGAGTTAAACTTATTCGAGTTCCCTATGACATCCCGAAGAGTATTTCAACGAGTAAAGATTGAATCTTTGATTGAAATTACTTGAATCAAGGGACTTATTTTGTCCCCTGGACCTTTTATATATAAAGATTGAATCTTTAAAAAGAAGTGAGCGTTATGAGTTAAACCTATCCAAGTTCCCTATGACGTCCCGAATAGTGTTTTAACGCGTAAGGATTGAATCTTTGTATGAAATTACCTCAATAGAGGTACTTATTATGCCACTAGACCTTTTTAATGTATAAAGGTTCAAGCTTTGAAAGAAAATGAGAGTTTTGAGTTAAACATATTCGAGTTCCCCGCGACGTCTCGAAGAGTGTTTTAAAGAGTAAATATTGAATCTTTGAATGAAATTACCTCAATCAAGGTACCTATTATGTCACTAGACCTTTTTAATGTATAAAGATTGAATATTTGTAAAGAACTACGAGTTTTGAGTTAAAGTTATTTGAGTTCCCTTTGACGTCACGAAGCGTGTTTTAATGAGTAAAAATTGAATCTTTGAACGAAATTATCTCAATCAATGTACCTATTATGTCAGTAGACCTTTTTAATGTATAAAGATAGAATCTTTGAAAAAAATGAGAGTATTGAGTTTAACTTATTCGAGTTACCTATGAAGTCGCGAAGAGTGTTTTAATGACCAAAGATTGAATCTTCGAATGAAGATTCCTCAATACAGGAACCTGTTATGTTACTAGATCTTTTTGACGTATAAAGATTGAATCTTTGAAAGAAAATTAGAGTTTTGAGTTAAACTTATTCGAGTTCCTTTTGACATCCCGAAGAGTGTTTTAATGAATAAAGATTGAATCTTTGAATGAAATTACCTCAATCGAGGTACCTATTAAGTCACTAGAAATTTTGATTGTATAAAGATTGAATCTTTGAAAAGAAATGAGAGTTTTGAGTTAAAGCTATTCGAGTTCCCTTTGACGTCACGAAGAGTGTTTTAATGAGTAAAGATTGAATCTTTGAATGAAATTACCTCAATCAAGGTACCTATTCTACCACTAGACCTTTGTAATGTATAAAGATTGAATCTTTGAAAGAAAATGAGTGTTTTGAGTTTAACTTATTCGAGTTACCTATGAAACCGCGAAGAGTGTTTTAATGACTGAAGATTGAATCTTTGAATGAAAAATACCACAATAAAGGTACCAATTCTGTTACTAGACCTTTCCAATGTATAAAGATTGAATCTTTGAAAGAAAATGAGATTTTTGGGTTAAACTTATTCGAGTTCCCTGTAACGTCCCGAAGAGTGTCTTAATGAGTAAAGATTGAATCATTGAATGAAATTACCTCAATCAAGGTAGCTATTACATCACTAGACCTTTTTAATTTATAAAGATTGACGTTTTGAAAAGAAATGAGTGTTTCGAGTTAAAGTTATTCAAGTTCCCTTTGACGTCACGAAGAGTGTTTTAATGAGTAAAGATTGAATCTTTGAATGAAATTACCTCAATCAAGGTACCTATTCTGTCACTAAACCTTTTTAATGTATAAGGATTGAATCTTTGAAAGAACATGAGAGTTTTGAGCTCAACTTATTCGAGTTACCTATGAAGTTGCGAAGAGTGTTTTAATGACTAAAGATTGAATCTTTGAATGAAAATACCTCAATAAAGGTACTTATTTTGTTAGTAGACCTTTTTTAATGTATAAAGACTGTATCTTTGAAAGAAAATGAGAGTTTTGAGTTAAACTTATTCACGTTCCCTGTAACGTCCCAAAGAGTGTTTTAATGAGTAAATATTGAATCTTTGAATGTAATTACCTCAATCAAGGTAGCTGTTATGTCACCAGACCTTTTTAATGTACAAAGATTGAATCTTGGAAAGAAAGTGAGAGTTTTGAGTTTAACTTATTCGAGTTACCTATGAAGTCGCGAAGAGTATTTTAATGAATAAAGATTGAATCTTTGAATGAAAACACCTCAATAAAGGTACCTATTATGTTACTAGACCTTTTTAATGTCTAAAGATTGAATCTTTGGAATAAAATGATAGTTCTGAGTTCAACTTATTCGATTTACCTATGAAGTCGTGAACAGTGTTTTAATGACTAAATAATGAATCTTTGAATGAAAATACCTTAGTAAAGGTACCTATTATGTTACAAGACCTTTTTAAGGTATAAAGATTGAATCTTGGAAAGAAAATGACTGTTTTGAGTTAAACTTATTCGAGTTCCCTATGACATCCCGAAGAGTATTTCAACGAGTAAAGATTGAATCTTTGATTGAAATTACTTGAATCAAGGGACTTATTTTGTCCCCTGGACCTTTTATATATAAAGATTGAATCTTTAAAAAGAAGTGAGCGTTATGAGTTAAACCTATCCGAGTTCCCTATGACGTCCCGAATAGTGTTTTAACGCGTAAGGATTGAATCTTTGTATGAAATTACCTCAATAGAGGTACTTATTATGCCACTAGACCTTTTTAATGTATAAAGGTTCAAGCTTTGAAAGAAAATGAGAGTTTTGAGTTAAACATATTCGAGTTCCCTGCGACGTCTCGAAGAGTGTTTTAAAGAGTAAATATTGAATCTTTGAATGAAATTACCTCAATCAAGGTACCTATTATGTCACTAGACCTTTTTAATGTATAAAGATTGAATATTTGTAAAGAACTACGAGTTTTGAGTTAAATTATTTGAGTTCCCTTTGACGTCACGAAGCGTGTTTTAATGAGTAAAGATTGAATCTTTGAACGAAATTATCTCAATCAATGTACCTATTATGTCAGTAGACCTTTTTAATGTATAAAGATGGAATCTTTGAAAAAAATGAGAGTATTGAGTTTAACTTATTCGAGTTACCTATGAAGTCGCGAAGAGTGTTTTAATGACCAAAGATTGAATCTTCGAATGAAGATTCCTCAATACAGGAACCTGTTATGTTACTAGATCTTTTTGATGTATAAAGATTGAATCTTTGAAAGAAAATTAGAGTTTTGAGTTAAACTTATTCGAGTTCCTTTTGACATCCCGAAGAGTGTTTTAATGAATAAAGATTGAATCTTTGAATGAAATTACCTCAATCGAGGTACCTATTAAGTCACTAGAAATTTTGATTGTATAAAGATTGAATCTTTGAAAAGAAATGAGAGTTTTGAGTTAAAGCTATTCGAGTTCCCTTTGACGTCACGAAGAGTGTTTTAATGAGTAAAGATTGAATCTTTGAATGAAATTACCTCAATCAAGGTACCTATTCTACCACTAGACCTTTGTAATGTATAAAGATTGAATCTTTGAAAGAAAATGAGTGTTTTGAGTTTAACTTATTCGAGTTACCTATGAAATCGCGAAGAGTGTTTTAATGACTGAAGATTGAATCTTTGAATGAAAAATACCACAATAAAGGTACCAATTCTGTTACTAGACCTTTCCAATGTATAAAGATTGAATCTTTGAAAGAAAATGAGATTTTTGGGTTAAACTTATTCGAGTTCCCTGTAACGTCCCGAAGAGTGTCTTAATGAGTAAAGATTGAATCATTGAATGAAATTACCTCAATCAAGGTAGCTATTACATCACTAGACCTTTTTAATTTATAAAGATTGACGTTTTGAAAAGAAATGAGTGTTTCGAGTTAAAGTTATTCAAGTTCCCTTTGACGTCACGAAGAGTGTTTTAATGAGTAAAGATTGAATCTTTGAATGAAATTACCTCAATCAAGGTACCTATTCTGTCACTAAACCTTTTTAATGTATAAGGATTGAATCTTTGAAAGAACATGAGAGTTTTGAGCTCAACTCATTCGAGTTACCTATGAAGTTGCGAAGAGTGTTTTAATGACTAAAGATTGAATCTTTGAATGAAAATACCTCAATAAAGGTACTTATTTTGTTAGTAGACCTTTTTTAATGCATAAAGACTGTATCTTTGAAAGAAATTGAGAGTTTTGAGTTAAACTTATTCACGTTCCCTGTAACGTCCCAAAGAGTGTTTTAATGAGTAAATATTGAATCTTTGAATGTAATTACCTCAATCAAGGTAGCTGTTATGTCACCAGACCTTTTTAATGTACAAAGATTGAATCTTGGAAAGAAAGTGAGAGTTTTGAGTTTAACTTATTCGAGTTACCTATGAAGTCGCGAAGAGTGTTTTAATGAATAAAGATTGAATCTTTGAATGAAAACACCTCAATAAAGGTACCTATTATGTTACTAGACCTTTTTAATGTCTAAAGATTGAATCTTTGGAATAAAATGATAGTTCTGAGTTCAACTTATTCGATTTACCTATGAAGTCGTGAACAGTGTTTTAATGACTAAATAATGAATCTTTGAATGAAAATACCTTAGTAAAGGTACCTATTATGTTACAAGACCTTTTTAAGGTATAAAGATTGAATCTTGGAAAGAAAATGACTGTTTTGAGTTAAACTTATTCGAGTTCCCTATGACATCCCGAAGAGTATTTCAACGAGTAAAGATTGAATCTTTGATTGAAATTACTTGAATCAAGGGACTTATTTTGTCCCCTGGACCTTTTATATATAAAGATTGAATCTTTAAAAAGAAGTGAGCGTTATGAGTTAAACCTATCCGAGTTCCCTATGACGTCCCGAATAGTGTTTTAACGCGTAAGGATTGAATCTTTGTATGAAATTACCTCAATAGAGGTACTTATTATGTCACTAGACCTTTTTAATGTATAAAGGTTCAAGCTTTGAAAGAAAATGAGAGTTTTGAGTTAAACATATTCGAGTTCCCTGCGACGTCTCGAAGAGTGTTTTAAAGAGTAAATATTGAATCTTTGAATGAAATTACCTCAATCAAGGTACCTATTATGTCACTAGACCTTTTTAATGTATAAAGATTGAATATTTGTAAAGAACTACGAGTTTTGAGTTAAAGTTATTTGAGTTCCCTTTGACGTCACGAAGCGTGTTTTAATGAATAAAGATTGAATCTTTGAACGAAATTATCTCAATCAATGTACCTATTATGTCAGTAGACCTTTTTAATGTATAAAGATGGAATCTTTGAAAAAAATGAGAGTATTGAGTTTAACTTATTGGAGTTACCTATGAAGTCGCGAAGAGTGTTTTAATGACCAAAGATTGAATCTTCGAATGAAGATTCCTCAATACAGGAACCTGTTATGTTACTAGATCTTTTTGATGTATAAAGATTGAATCTTTGAAAGAAAATTAGAGTTTTGAGTTAAACTTATTCGAGTTCCTTTTGACATCTCGAAGAGTGTTTTAATGAATAAAGATTGAATCTTTGAATGAAATTACCTCAATCGAGGTACCTATTAAGTCACTAGAAATTTTGATTGTATAAAGATTGAATCTTTGAAAAGAAATGAGAGTTTTGAGTTAAAGCTATTCGAGTTCCCTTTGACGTCACGAAGAGTGTTTTAATGAGTAAAGATTGAATCTTTGAATGAAATTACCTCAATCAAGGTACCTATTCTACCACTAGACCTTTGTAATGTATAAAGATTGAATCTTTGAAAGAAAATGAGTGTTTTGAGTTTAACTTATTCGAGTTACCTATGAAATCGCGAAGAGTGTTTTAATGACTGAAGATTGAATCTTTGAATGAAAAATACCACAATAAAGGTACCAATTCTGTTACTAGACCTTTCCAATGTATAAAGATTGAATCTTTGAAAGAAAATGAGATTTTTGGGTTAAACTTATTCGAGTTCCCTGTAACGTCCCGAAGAGTGTCTTAATGAGTAAAGATTGAATCATTGAATGAAATTACCTCAATCAAGGTAGCTATTACATCACTAGACCTTTTTAATTTATAAAGATTGACGTTTTGAAAAGAAATGAGTGTTTCGAGTTAAAGTTATTCAAGTTCCCTTTGACGTCACGAAGAGTGTTTTAATGAGTAAAGATTGAATCTTTGAATGAAATTACCTCAATCAAGGTACCTATTCTGTCACTAAACCTTTTTAATGTATAAGGATTGAATCTTTGAAAGAACATGAGAGTTTTGATCTCAACTTATTCGAGTTACCTATGAAGTTGCGAAGAGTGTTTTAATGACTAAAGATTGAATCTTTGAATGAAAATACCTCAATAAAGGTACTTATTTTGTTAGTAGACCTTTTTTAATGTATAAAGACTGTATCTTTGAAAGAAAATGAGAGTTTTGAGTTAAACTTATTCACGTTCCCTGTAACGTCCCAAAGAGTGTTTTAATGAGTAAATATTGAATCTTTGAATGTAATTACCTCAATCAAGGTAGCTGTTATGTCACCAGACCTTTTTAATGTACAAAGATTGAATCTTGGAAAGAAAGTGAGAGTTTTGAGTTTAACTTATTCGAGTTACCTATGAAGTCGCGAAGAGTGTTTTAATGAATAAAGATTGAATCTTTGAATGAAAACACCTCAATAAAGGTACCTATTATGTTACTAGACCTTTTTAATGTCTAAAGATTGAATCTTTGGAATAAAATGATAGTTCTGAGTTCAACTTATTCGATTTACCTATGAAGTCGTGAACAGTGTTTTAATGACTAAATAATGAATCTTTGAATGAAAATACCTTAGTAAAGGTACCTATTATGTTACAAGACCTTTTTAAGGTATAAAGATTGAATCTTGGAAAGAAAATGACTGTTTTGAGTTAAACTTATTCGAGTTCCCTATGACATCCCGAAGAGTATTTCAACGAGTAAAGATTGAATCTTTGATTGAAATTACTTGAATCAAGGGACTTATTTTGTCCCCTGGACCTTTTATATATAAAGATTGAATCTTTAAAAAGAAGTGAGCGTTATGAGTTAAACCTATCCGAGTTCCCTATGACGTCCCGAATAGTGTTTTAACGCGTAAGGATTGAATCTTTGTATGAAATTACCTCAATAGAGGTACTTATTATGTCACTAGACCTTTTTAATGTATAAAGGTTCAAGCTTTGAAAGAAAATGAGAGTTTTGAGTTAAACATATTCGAGTTCCCTGCGACGTCTCGAAGAGTGTTTTAAAGAGTAAATATTGAATCTTTGAATGAAATTACCTCAATTAAGGTACCTATTATGTCACTAGACCTTTTTAATGTATAAAGATTGAATATTTGTAAAGAACTACGAGTTTTGAGTTAAAGTTATTTGAGTTCCCTTTGACGTCACGAAGCGTGTTTTAATGAGTAAAGATTGAATCTTTGAACGAAATTATCTCAATCAATGTACCTATTATGTCAGTAGACCTTTTTAATGTATAAAGATGGAATCTTTGAAAAAAATGAGAGTATTGAGTTTAACTTATTCGAGTTACCTATGAAGTCGCGAAGAGTGTTTTAATGACCAAAGATTGAATCTTCGAATGAAGATTCCTCAATACAGGAACCTGTTATGTTACTAGATCTTTTTGATGTATAAAGATTGAATCTTTGAAAGAAAATTAGAGTTTTGAGTTAAACTTATTCGAGTTCCTTTTGACATCTCGAAGAGTGTTTTAATGAATAAAGATTGAATCTTTGAATGAAATTACCTCAATCGAGGTACCTATTAAGTCACTAGAAATTTTGATTGTATAAAGATTGACTCTTTGAAAAGAAATGAGAGTTTTGAGTTAAAGCTATTCGAGTTCCCTTTGACGTCACGAAGAGTGTTTTAATGAGTAAAGATTGAATCTTTGAATGAAATTACCTCAATCAAGGTACCTATTCTACCACTAGACCTTTGTAATGTATAAAGATTGAATCTTTGAAAGAAAATGAGTGTTTTGAGTTTAACTTATTCGAGTTACCTATGAAATCGCGAAGAGTGTTTTAATGACTGAAGATTGAATCTTTGAATGAAAAATACCACAATAAAGGTACCAATTCTGTTACTAGACCTTTCCAATGTATAAAGATTGAATCTTTGAAAGAAAATGAGATTTTTGGGTTAAACTTATTCGAGTTCCCTGTAACGTCCCGAAGAGTGTCTTAATGAGTAAAGATTGAATCATTGAATGAAATTACCTCAATCAAGGTAGCTATTACATCACTAGACTTTTTTAATTTATAAAGATTGACGTTTTGAAAAGAAATGAGTGTTTCGAGTTAAAGTTATTCAAGTTCCCTTTGACGTCACGAAGAGTGTTTTAATGAGTAAAGATTGAATCTTTGAATGAAATTACCTCAATCAAGGTACCTATTCTGTCACTAAACCTTTTTAATGTATAACGATTGAATCTTTGAAAGAACATGAGAGTTTTGAGCTCAACTTATTCGAGTTACCTATGAAGTTGCGAAGAGTGTTTTAATGACTAAAGATTGAATCTTTGAATGAAAATACCTCAATAAAGGTACTTATTTTGTTAGTAGACCTTTTTTAATGTATAAAGACTGTATCTTTGAAAGAAAATGAGAGTTTTGAGTTAAACTTATTCACGTTCCCTGTAACGTCCCAAAGAGTGTTTTAATGAGTAAATATTGAATCTTTGAATGTAATTACCTCAATCAAGGTAGCTGTTATGTCACCAGACCTTTTTAATGTACAAAGATTGAATCTTGGAAAGAAGTGAGAGTTTTGAGTTTAACTTATTCGAGTTACCTATGAAGTCGCGAAGAGTGTTTTAATGAATAAAGATTGAATCTTTGAATGAAAACACCTCAATAAAGGTACCTATTATGTTACTAGACCTTTTTAATGTCTAAAGATTGAATCTTTGGAATAAAATGATAGTTCTGAGTTCAACTTATTCGATTTACCTATGAAGTCGTGAACAGTGACGAAGCGTGTTTTAATGAGTTCCCTTTGAGTTCTGAGTTTTGAGTTAAAGTTATTTGAGTTCCCTTTGACGTCACGAAGCGTGTTTTAATGAGTAAAGATTGAATCTTTGAACGAAATTATCTCAATCAATGTATCTATTATGTCAGTAGACCTTTTTAATGTATAAAGATGGAATCTTTGAAAAAAATGAGAGTATTGAGTTTAACTTATTCGAGTTACCTATGAAGTCGCGAAGAGTGTTTTAATGACCAAAGATTGAATCTTCGAATGAAGATTCCTCAATACAGGAACCTGTTATGTTACTAGATCTTTTTGATGTATAAAGATTGAATCTTTGAAAGAAAATTAGAGTTTTGAGTTAAACTTATTCGAGTTCCTTTTGACATCCCGAAGAGTGTTTTAATGAATAAAGATTGAATCTTTGAATGAAATTACCTCAATCGAGGTACCTATTAAGTCACTAGAAATTTTGATTGTATAAAGATTGAATCTTTGAAAAGAAATGAGAGTTTTGAGTTAAAGCTATTCGAGTTCCCTTTGACGTCACGAAGAGTGTTTTAATGAGTAAAGATTGAATCTTTGAATGAAATTACCTCAATCAAGGTACCTATTCTACCACTAGACCTTTGTAATGTATAAAGATTGAATCTTTGAAAGAAAATGAGTGTTTTGAGTTTAACTTATTCGAGTTACCTATGAAATCGCGAAGAGTGTTTTAATGACTGAAGATTGAATCTTTGAATGAAAAATACCACAATAAAGGTACCAATTCTGTTACTAGACCTTTCCAATGTATAAAGATTGAATCTTTGAAAGAAAATGAGATTTTTGGGTTAAACTTATTCGAGTTCCCTGTAACGTCCCGAAGAGTGTCTTAATGAGTAAAGATTGAGTCGTTGAATGAAATTACCTCAATCACGGTAGCTATTACATCACTAGACCTTTTTAATTTATGAAGATTGACGTTTTGAAAAGAAATGAGTGTTTCGAGTTAAAGTTATTCAAGTTCCCTTTGACGTCACGAAGAGTGTTTTAATGAGTAAAGATTGAATCTTTGAATGAAATTACCTCAATCAAGGTACCTATTCTGTCACTAAACCTTTTTAATGTATAAGGATTGAATCTTTGAAAGAACATGAGAGTTTTGAGCTCAACTTATTCGAGTTACCTATGAAGTTGCGAAGAGTGTTTTAATGACTAAAGATTGAATCTTTGAATCAAAATACCTCAATAAAGGTACTTATTTTGTTAGTAGACCTTTTTAATGTATAAAGACTGTATCTTCGAAAGAAAATGAGAGTTTTGAGTTAAACTTATTCACGTTCCCTGTAACATCCCAAAAAGTGTTTTAATGAGTAAATATTGAATCTTTGAATGTAATTACCTCAATCAAGGTAGCTGTTATGTCACTAGACCTTTTTAATGTACAAAGATTGAATCTTGGAAAGAAAGTGAGAGTTTTGAGTTCAACTTATTCGAGTTACCTATGAAGTCGCGAAGAGTGTTTTAATGAATAAAGATTGAATCTTTGAATGAAAACACCTCAATAAAGGTACCTGTTATGTTACTAGACCTTTTTAATGTCTAAAGATTGAATCTTTGGAATAAAATGATAGTTCTGAGTTCAACTTATTCGATTTACCTATGAAGTCGTGAACAGTGTTTTAATGACTAAATAATGAATCTTTGAATGAAAATACCTTAGTAAAGGTACCTATTATGTTACAAGACCTTTTTAAGGTATAAAGATTGAATCTTGGAAAGAAAATGACTGTTTTGAGTTAAACTTATTCGAGTTCCCTATGACATCCCGAAGAGTATTTCAACGAGTAAAGATTGAATCTTTGATTGAAATTACTTGAATCAAGGGACTTATTTTGTCCCCTGGACCTTTTATATATAAAGATTGAATCTTTAAAAAGAAGTGAGCGTTATGAGTTAAACCTATCCGAGTTCCCTATGACGTCCCGAATAGTGTTTTAACGCGTAAGGATTGAATCTTTGTATGAAATTACCTCAATAGAGGTACTTATTATGTCACTAGACCTTTTTAATGTATAAAGGTTCAAGCTTTGAAAGAAAATGAGAGTTTTGAGTTAAACATATTCGAGTTCCCTGCGACGTCTCGAAGAGTGTTTTAAAGAGTAAATATTGAATCTTTGAATGAAATTACCTCAATTAAGGTACCTATTATGTCACTAGACCTTTTTAATGTATAAAGATTGAATATTTGTAAAGAACTACGAGTTTTGAGTTAAAGTTATTTGAGTTCCCTTTGACGTCACGAAGCGTGTTTTAATGAGTAAAGATTGAATCTTTGAACGAAATTATCTCAATCAATGTACCTATTATGTCAGTAGACCTTTTTAATGTATAAAGATGGAATCTTTGAAAAAAATGAGAGTATTGAGTTTAACTTATTCGAGTTACCTATGAAGTCGCGAAGAGTGTTTTAATGACCAAAGATTGAATCTTCGAATGAAGATTCCTCAATACAGGAACCTGTTATGTTACTAGATCTTTTTGATGTATAAAGATTGAATCTTTGAAAGAAAATTAGAGTTTTGAGTTAAACTTATTCGAGTTCCTTTTGACATCTCGAAGAGTGTTTTAATGAATAAAGATTGAATCTTTGAATGAAATTACCTCAATCGAGGTACCTATTAAGTCACTAGAAATTTTGATTGTATAAAGATTGACTCTTTGAAAAGAAATGAGAGTTTTGAGTTAAAGCTATTCGAGTTCCCTTTGACGTCACGAAGAGTGTTTTAATGAGTAAAGATTGAATCTTTGAATGAAATTACCTCAATCAAGGTACCTATTCTACCACTAGACCTTTGTAATGTATAAAGATTGAATCTTTGAAAGAAAATGAGTGTTTTGAGTTTAACTTATTCGAGTTACCTATGAAATCGCGAAGAGTGTTTTAATGACTGAAGATTGAATCTTTGAATGAAAAATACCACAATAAAGGTACCAATTCTGTTACTAGACCTTTCCAATGTATAAAGATTGAATCTTTGAAAGAAAATGAGATTTTTGGGTTAAACTTATTCGAGTTCCCTGTAACGTCCCGAAGAGTGTCTTAATGAGTAAAGATTGAATCATTGAATGAAATTACCTCAATCAAGGTAGCTATTACATCACTAGACTTTTTTAATTTATAAAGATTGACGTTTTGAAAAGAAATGAGTGTTTCGAGTTAAAGTTATTCAAGTTCCCTTTGACGTCACGAAGAGTGTTTTAATGAGTAAAGATTGAATCTTTGAATGAAATTACCTCAATCAAGGTACCTATTCTGTCACTAAACCTTTTTAATGTATAACGATTGAATCTTTGAAAGAACATGAGAGTTTTGAGCTCAACTTATTCGAGTTACCTATGAAGTTGCGAAGAGTGTTTTAATGACTAAAGATTGAATCTTTGAATGAAAATACCTCAATAAAGGTACTTATTTTGTTAGTAGACCTTTTTTAATGTATAAAGACTGTATCTTTGAAAGAAAATGAGAGTTTTGAGTTAAACTTATTCACGTTCCCTGTAACGTCCCAAAGAGTGTTTTAATGAGTAAATATTGAATCTTTGAATGTAATTACCTCAATCAAGGTAGCTGTTATGTCACCAGACCTTTTTAATGTACAAAGATTGAATCTTGGAAAGAAGTGAGAGTTTTGAGTTTAACTTATTCGAGTTACCTATGAAGTCGCGAAGAGTGTTTTAATGAATAAAGATTGAATCTTTGAATGAAAACACCTCAATAAAGGTACCTATTATGTTACTAGACCTTTTTAATGTCTAAAGATTGAATCTTTGGAATAAAATGATAGTTCTGAGTTCAACTTATTCGATTTACCTATGAAGTCGTGAACAGTGACGAAGCGTGTTTTAATGAGTTCCCTTTGAGTTCTGAGTTTTGAGTTAAAGTTATTTGAGTTCCCTTTGACGTCACGAAGCGTGTTTTAATGAGTAAAGATTGAATCTTTGAACGAAATTATCTCAATCAATGTATCTATTATGTCAGTAGACCTTTTTAATGTATAAAGATGGAATCTTTGAAAAAAATGAGAGTATTGAGTTTAACTTATTCGAGTTACCTATGAAGTCGCGAAGAGTGTTTTAATGACCAAAGATTGAATCTTCGAATGAAGATTCCTCAATACAGGAACCTGTTATGTTACTAGATCTTTTTGATGTATAAAGATTGAATCTTTGAAAGAAAATTAGAGTTTTGAGTTAAACTTATTCGAGTTCCTTTTGACATCCCGAAGAGTGTTTTAATGAATAAAGATTGAATCTTTGAATGAAATTACCTCAATCGAGGTACCTATTAAGTCACTAGAAATTTTGATTGTATAAAGATTGAATCTTTGAAAAGAAATGAGAGTTTTGAGTTAAAGCTATTCGAGTTCCCTTTGACGTCACGAAGAGTGTTTTAATGAGTAAAGATTGAATCTTTGAATGAAATTACCTCAATCAAGGTACCTATTCTACCACTAGACCTTTGTAATGTATAAAGATTGAATCTTTGAAAGAAAATGAGTGTTTTGAGTTTAACTTATTCGAGTTACCTATGAAATCGCGAAGAGTGTTTTAATGACTGAAGATTGAATCTTTGAATGAAAAATACCACAATAAAGGTACCAATTCTGTTACTAGACCTTTCCAATGTATAAAGATTGAATCTTTGAAAGAAAATGAGATTTTTGGGTTAAACTTATTCGAGTTCCCTGTAACGTCCCGAAGAGTGTCTTAATGAGTAAAGATTGAGTCGTTGAATGAAATTACCTCAATCACGGTAGCTATTACATCACTAGACCTTTTTAATTTATGAAGATTGACGTTTTGAAAAGAAATGAGTGTTTCGAGTTAAAGTTATTCAAGTTCCCTTTGACGTCACGAAGAGTGTTTTAATGAGTAAAGATTGAATCTTTGAATGAAATTACCTCAATCAAGGTACCTATTCTGTCACTAAACCTTTTTAATGTATAAGGATTGAATCTTTGAAAGAACATGAGAGTTTTGAGCTCAACTTATTCGAGTTACCTATGAAGTTGCGAAGAGTGTTTTAATGACTAAAGATTGAATCTTTGAATCAAAATACCTCAATAAAGGTACTTATTTTGTTAGTAGACCTTTTTAATGTATAAAGACTGTATCTTCGAAAGAAAATGAGAGTTTTGAGTTAAACTTATTCACGTTCCCTGTAACATCCCAAAAAGTGTTTTAATGAGTAAATATTGAATCTTTGAATGTAATTACCTCAATCAAGGTAGCTGTTATGTCACTAGACCTTTTTAATGTACAAAGATTGAATCTTGGAAAGAAAGTGAGAGTTTTGAGTTCAACTTATTCGAGTTACCTATGAAGTCGCGAAGAGTGTTTTAATGAATAAAGATTGAATCTTTGAATGAAAACACCTCAATAAAGGTACCTGTTATGTTACTAGACCTTTTTAATGTCTAAAGATTGAATCTTTGGAATAAAATGATAGTTCTGAGTTCAACTTATTCGATTTACCTATGAAGTCGTGAACAGTGTTTTAATGACTAAATAATGAATCTTTGAATGAAAATACCTTAGTAAAGGTACCTATTATGTTACAAGACCTTTTTAATGTATAAAGATTGAATCTTGGAAAGAAAATGACTGTTTTGAGTTAAACTTATTCGAGTTCCCTATGACATCCCGAAGAGTATTTCAACGAGTAAAGATTGAATCTTTGATTGAAATTACTTGAATCAAGGGACTTATTTTGTCCCCTAGACCTTTTATATATAAAGATTGAATCTTTAAAAAGAAGTGAGCGTTATGAGTTAAACCTATCCGAGTTCCCTATGACGTCCCGAATAGTGTTTTAACGCGTAAGGATTGAATCTTTGTATGAAATTACCTCAATAGAGGTACTTATTATGTCACTAGACCTTTTTAATGTATAAAGGTTCAAGCTTTGAAAGAAAATGAGAGTTTTGAGTTAAACATATTCGAGTTCCCTGCGACGTCTCGAAGAGTGTTTTAAAGAGTAAATATTGAATCTTTGAATGAAATTACCTCAATCAAGGTACCTATTATGTCACTAGACCTTTTTAATGTATAAAGATTGAATATTTGTAAAGAACTACGAGTTTTGAGTTAAAGTTATTTGAGTTCCCTTTGACGTCACGAAGCGTGTTTTAATGAGTAAAGATTGAATCTTTGAACGAAATTATCTCAATCAATGTACCTATTATGTCAGTAGACCTTTTTAATGTATAAAGATGGAATCTTTGAAAAAAATGAGAGTATTGAGTTTAACTTATTCGAGTTACCTATGAAGTCGCGAAGAGTGTTTTAATGACCAAAGATTGAATCTTCGAATGAAGATTCCTCAATACAGGAACCTGTTATGTTACTAGATCTTTTTGATGTATAAAGATTGAATCTTTGAAAGAAAATTAGAGTTTTGAGTTAAACTTATTCGAGTTCCTTTTGACATCCCGAAGAGTGTTTTAATGAATAAAGATTGAATCTTTGAATGAAATTACCTCAATCGAGGTACCTATTAAGTCACTAGAAATTTTGATTGTATAAAGATTGAATCTTTGAAAAGAAATGAGAGTTTTGAGTTAAAGCTATTCGAGTTCCCTTTGACGTCACGAAGAGTGTTTTAATGAGTAAAGATTGAATCTTTGAATGAAATTACCTCAATCAAGGTACCTATTCTACCACTAGACCTTTGTAATGTATAAAGATTGAATCTTTGAAAGAAAATGAGTGTTTTGAGTTTAACTTATTCGAGTTACCTATGAAATCGCGAAGAGTGTTTTAATGACTGAAGATTGAATCTTTGAATGAAAAATACCACAATAAAGGTACCAATTCTGTTACTAGACCTTTCCAATGTATAAAGATTGAATCTTTGAAAGAAAATGAGATTTTTGGGTTAAACTTATTCGAGTTCCCTGTAACGTCCCGAAGAGTGTCTTAATGAGTAAAGATTGAGTCGTTGAATGAAATTACCTCAATCACGGTAGCTATTACATCACTAGACCTTTTTAATTTATGAAGATTGACGTTTTGAAAAGAAATGAGTGTTTCGAGTTAAAGTTATTCAAGTTCCCTTTGACGTCACGAAGAGTGTTTTAATGAGTAAAGATTGAATCTTTGAATGAAATTACCTCAATCAAGGTACCTATTATGTCACTAAACCTTTTTAATGTATAAGGATTGAATCTTTGAAAGAACATGAGAGTTTTGAGCTCAACTTATTCGAGTTACCTATGAAGTTGCGAAGAGTGTTTTAATGACTAAAGATTGAATCTTTGAATGAAAATACCTCAATAATTGTACTTATTTTGTTAGTAGACCTTTTTTAATGTATAAAGACTGTATCTTTGAAAGAAAATGAGAGTTTTGAGTTAAACTTATTCACGTTCCCTGTAACGTCCCAAAGAGTGTTTTAATGAGTAAATATTGAATCTTTGAATGTAATTACCTCAATCAAGGTAGCTGTTATGTCACTAGGCCTTTTTAATGTACAAAGATTGAATCTTGGAAAGAAAGTGAGAGTTTTGAGTTTAACTTATTCGAGTTACCTATGAAGTCGCGAAGAGTGTTTTAATGAATAAAGATTGAATCTTTGAATGAAAACACCTCAATAAAGGTACCTATTATGTTACTAGACCTTTTTAATGTCTAAAGATTGAATCTTTGGAATAAAATGATAGTTCTGAGTTCAACTTATTCGATTTACCTATGAAGTCGTGAACAGTGTTTTAATGACTAAATAATGAATCTTTGAATGAAAATACCTTAGTAAAGGTACCTATTATGTTACAAGACCTTTTTAAGGTATAAAGATTGAATCTTGGAAAGAAAATGACTGTTTTGAGTTAAACTTATTCGAGTTCCCTATGACATCCCGAAGAGTATTTCAACGAGTAAAGATTGAATCTTTGATTGAAATTACTTGAATCAAGGGACTTATTTTGTCCCCTGGACCTTTTATATATAAAGATTGAATCTTTAAAAAGAAGTGAGCGTTATGAGTTAAACCTATCCGAGTTCCCTATGACGTCCCGAATAGTGTTTTAACGCGTAAGGATTGAATCTTTGTATGAAATTACCTCAATAGAGGTACTTATTATGTCACTAGACCTTTTTAATGTATAAAGGTTCAAGCTTTGAAAGAAAATGAGAGTTTTGAGTTAAACATATTCAAGTTCCCTGCGACGTCTCGAAGAGTGTTTTAAAGAGTAAATATTGAATATTTGAATGAAATTACCTCAATCAAGGTACCTATTATGTCACTAGACCTTTTTAATGTATAAAGATTGAATATTTGTAAAGAACTACGAGTTTTGAGTTAAAGTTATTTGAGTTCCCTTTGACGTCACGAAGCGTGTTTTAATGAGTAAAGATTGAATCTTTGAACGAAATTATCTCAATCTACCTATTATGTCAGTAGACCTTTTTAATGTATAAAGATGGAATCTTTGAAAAAAATGAGAGTATTGAGTTTAACTTATTCGAGTTACCTATGAAGTCGCGAAGAGTGTTTTAATGACCAAAGATTGAATCTTCGAATGAAGATTCCTCAATACAGGAACCTGTTATGTTACTAGATCTTTTTGATGTATAAAGATTGAATCTTTGAAAGAAAATTAGAGTTTTGAGTTAAACTTATTCGAGTTCCTTTTGACATCCCGAAGAGTGTTTTAATGAATAAAGATTGAATCTTTGAATGAAATTACCTCAATCGAGGTACCTATTAAGTCACTAGAAATTTTGATTGTATAAAGATTGAATCTTTGAAAAGAAATGAGAGTTTTGAGTTAAAGCTATTCGAGTTCCCTTTGACGTCACGAAGAGTGTTTTAATGAATAAAGATTGAATCTTTGAATGAAATTACCTCAATCAAGGTACCTATTCTACCACTAGACCTTTGTAATGTATAAAGATTGAATCTTTGAAAGAAAATGAGTGTTTTGAGTTTAACTTATTCGAGTTACCAATGAAATCGCGAAGAGTGTTTTAATGACTGAAGATTGAATCTTTGAATGAAAAATACCACAATAAAGGTACCAATTCTGTTACTAGACCTTTCCAATGTATAAAGATTGAATCTTTGAAAGAAAATGAGATTTTTGGGTTAAACTTATTCGAGTTCCCTGTAACGTCCCGAAGAGTGTCTTAATGAGTAAAGATTGAATCATTGAATGAAATTACCTCAATCAAGGTAGCTATTACATCACTAGACCTTTTTAATTTATAAAGATTGACGTTTTGAAAAGAAATGAGTGTTTCGAGTTAAAGTTATTCAAGTTCCCTTTGACGTCACGAAGAGTGTTTTAATGAGTAAAGATTGAATCTTTGAATGAAATTACCTCAATCAAGGTACCTATTATGTCACTAAACCTTTTTAATGTATAAGGATTGAATCTTTGAAAGAACATGAGAGTTTTGAGCTCAACTTATTCGAGTTACCTATGAAGTTGCGAAGAGTGTTTTAATGACTAAAGATTGAATCTTTGAATGAAAATACCTCAATAAAGGTACTTATTTTGTTAGTAGACCTTTTTTAATGTATAAAGACTGTATCTTCGAAAGAAAATGAGAGTTTTGAGTTAAACTTATTCACGTTCCCTGTAACGTCCCAAAGAGTGTTTTAATGAGTAAATATTGAATCTTTGAATGTAATTACCTCAATCAAGGTAGCTGTTATGTCACTAGACCTTTTTAATGTACAAAGATTGAATCTTGGAAAGAATAACTTCCCTTTGACGTCACGAAGAGTGTTTTAATGAGTAAAGATTGAATCTTTGAATGAAATTACCTCAATCAAGGTACCTATTCTGTCACTAAACCTTTTTAATGTATAAGGATTGAATCTTTGAAAGAACATGAGAGTTTTGAGCTCAACTTATTCGAGTTACCTATGAAGTTGCGAAGAGTGTTTTAATGACTAAAGATTGAATCTTTGAATGAAAATACCTCAATAAAGGTACTTATTTTGTTAGTAGACCTTTTTTAATGTATAAAGACTGTATCTTTGAAAGAAAAAACGTCCCAAAGAGTGTTTTAATGAGTAAATATTGAATCTTTGAATGTAATTACCTCAATCAAGGTAGCTGTTATGTCACTAGACCTTTTTAATGTACAAAGATTGAATCTTGGAAAGAAAGTGAGAGTTTTGAGTTTAACTTATTCGAGTTACCTATGAAGTCGCGAAGAGTGTTTTAATAAATAAAGATTGAATCTTTGAATGAAAACACCTCAATAAAGGTACCTATTATGTTACTAGACCTTTTTAATGTCTAAAGATTGAATCTTTGGAATAAAATGATAGTTCTGAGTTCAACTTATTCGATTTACCTATGAAGTCGTGAACAGTGTTTTAATGACTAAATAATGAATCTTTGAATGAAAATACCTTAGTAAAGGTACCTATTATGTTACAAGACCTTTTTAATGTATAAAGATTGAATCTTGGAAAGAAAATGACTGTTTTGAGTTAAACTTATTCGAGTTCCCTATGACATTCCGAAGAGTATTTCAACGAGTAAAGATTGAATCTTTGATTGAAATTACTTGAATCAAGGGACTTATTTTGTCCCCTGGACCTTTTATATATAAAGATTGAATTTTTAAAAAGAAGTGAGCGTTATGAGTTAAACCTATCCGAGTTCCCTATGACATCCCGAATAGTGTTTTAACGCGTAAGGAATGAATCTTTGTATGAAATTACCTCAATAGAGGTACTTATTATGTCAGTAGACCTTTTTAATGTTTAAAGGTTCAAGCTTTGAAAGAAAATGAGAGTTTTGAGTTAAACATATTCGAGTTCCCTGCGACGTCTCGAAGAGTGTTTTAAAGAGTAAATATTGAATCTTTGAATGAAATTACCTCAATCAAGGTACCTATTATGTCACTAGACCTTTTTAATGTATAAAGATTGAATATTTGTAAAGAACTACGAGTTTTGAGTTAAAGTTATTTGAGTTCCCTTTGACGTCACGAAGCGTGTTTTAATGAGTAAAGATTGAATCTTTGAACGAAATTATCTCAATCAATGTACCTATTATGTCAGTAGACCTTTTTAATGTATAAAGATGGAATCTTTGAAAAAAATGAGAGTATTGAGTTTAACTTATTCGAGTTACCTATGAAGTCGCGAAGAGTGTTTTAATGACCAAAGATTGAATCTTCGAATGAAGATTCCTCAATACAGGAACCTGTTATGTTACTAGATCTTTTTGATGTATAAAGATTGAATCTTTGAAAGAAAATTAGAGTTTTGAGTTAAACTTATTCGAGTTCCTTTTGACATCCCGAAGAGTGTTTTAATGAATAAAGATTGAATCTTTGAATGAAATTACCTCAATCGAGGTACCTATTAAGTCACTAGAAATTTTGATTGTATAAAGATTGAATCTTTGAAAAGAAATGAGAGTTTTGAGTTAAAGCTATTCGAGTTCCCTTTGACGTCACGAAGAGTGTTTTAATGAATAAAGATTGAATCTTTGAATGAAATTACCTCAATCAAGGTACCTATTCTACCACTAGACCTTTGTAATGTATAAAGATTGAATCTTTGAAAGAAAATGAGTGTTTTGAGTTTAACTTATTCGAGTTACCAATGAAATCGCGAAGAGTGTTTTAATAACTGAAGATTGAATCTTTGAATGAAAAATACCACAATAAAGGTACCAATTCTGTTACTAGACCTTTCCAATGTATAAAGATTGAATCTTTGAAAGAAAATGAGATTTTTGGGTTAAACTTATTCGAGTTCCCTGTAACGTCCCGAAGAGTGTCTTAATGAGTAAAGATTGAATCATTGAATGAAATTACCTCAATCAAGGTAGCTATTACATCACTAGACCTTTTTAATTTATAAAGATTGACGTTTTGAAAAGAAATGAGTGTTTCGAGTTAAAGTTATTCAAGTTCCCTTTGACGTCACGAAGAGTGTTTTAATGAGTAAAGATTGAATCTTTGAATGAAATTACCTCAATCAAGGTACCTATTCTGTCACTAAACCTTTTTAATGTATAAGGATTGAATCTTTGAAAGAACATGAGAGTTTTGAGCTCAACTTATTCGAGTTACCTATGAAGTTGCGAAGAGTGTTTTAATGACTAAAGATTGAATCTTTGAATGAAAATACCTCAATAAAGGTACTTATTTTGTTAGTAGACTTTTTTAATGTATAAAGACTGTATCTTCGAAAGAAAATGAGAGTTTTGAGTTAAACTTATTCACGTTCCCTGTAACGTCCCAAAGAGTGTTTTAATGAGTAAATATTGAATCTTTGAATGTAATTACCTCAATCAAGGTAGCTGTTATGTCACTAGACCTTTTTAATGTACAAAGATTGAATCTTGGAAAGAATAACTTCCCTTTGACGTCACGAAGAGTGTTTTAATGAGTAAAGATTGAATCTTTGAATGAAATTACCTCAATCAAGGTACCTATTCTGTCACTAAACCTTTTTAATGTATAAGGATTGAATCTTTGAAAGAACATGAGAGTTTTGAGCTCAACTTATTCGAGTTACCTATGAAGTTGCGAAGAGTGTTTTAATGACTAAAGATTGAATCTTTGAATGAAAATACCTCAATAAAGGTACTTATTTTGTTAGTAGACCTTTTTTAATGTATAAAGACTGTATCTTTGAAAGAAAAAACGTCCCAAAGAGTGTTTTAATGAGTAAATATTGAATCTTTGAATGTAATTACCTCAATCAAGGTAGCTGTTATGTCACTAGACCTTTTTAATGTACAAAGATTGAATCTTGGAAAGAAAGTGAGAGTTTTGAGTTTAACTTATTCGAGTTACCTATGAAGTCGCGAAGAGTGTTTTAATAAATAAAGATTGAATCTTTGAATGAAAACACCTCAATAAAGGTACCTATTATGTTACTAGACCTTTTTAATGTCTAAAGATTGAATCTTTGGAATAAAATGATAGTTCTGAGTTCAACTTATTCGATTTACCTATGAAGTCGTGAACAGTGTTTTAATGACTAAATAATGAATCTTTGAATGAAAATACCTTAGTAAAGGTACCTATTATGTTACAAGACCTTTTTAATGTATAAAGATTGAATCTTGGAAAGAAAATGACTGTTTTGAGTTAAACTTATTCGAGTTCCCTATGACATTCCGAAGAGTATTTCAACGAGTAAAGATTGAATCTTTGATTGAAATTACTTGAATCAAGGGACTTATTTTGTCCCCTGGACCTTTTATATATAAAGATTGAATTTTTAAAAAGAAGTGAGCGTTATGAGTTAAACCTATCCGAGTTCCCTATGACATCCCGAATAGTGTTTTAACGCGTAAGGAATGAATCTTTGTATGAAATTACCTCAATAGAGGTACTTATTATGTCAGTAGACCTTTTTAATGTTTAAAGGTTCAAGCTTTGAAAGAAAATGAGAGTTTTGAGTTAAACATATTCGAGTTCCCTGCGACGTCTCGAAGAGTGTTTTAAAGAGTAAATATTGAATCTTTGAATGAAATTACCTCAATCAAGGTACCTATTATGTCACTAGACCTTTTTAATGTATAAAGATTGAATATTTGTAAAGAACTACGAGTTTTGAGTTAAAGTTATTTGAGTTCCCTTTGACGTCACGAAGCGTGTTTTAATGAGTAAAGATTGAATCTTTGAACGAAATTATCTCAATCAATGTACCTATTATGTCAGTAGACCTTTTTAATGTATAAAGATGGAATCTTTGAAAAAAATGAGAGTATTGAGTTTAACTTATTCGAGTTACTTATGAAGTCGCGAAGAGTGTTTTAATGACCAAAGATTGAATCTTCGAATGAAAATTCCTCAATACAGGAACCTATTATGTTACTAGATCTTTTTGATGTATAAAGATTGAATCTTTGAAAGAAAATTAGAGTTTTGAGTTAAACTTATTCGAGTTCCTTTTGACATCCCGAAGAGTGTTTTAATGAATAAAGATTGAATCTTTGAATGAAATTACCTCAATCGAGGTACCTATTAAGTCACTAGAAATTTTGATTGTATAAAGATTGAATCTTTGAAAAGAAATGAGAGTTTTGAGTTAAAGCAATTCGAGTTCCCTTCGACGTCACGAAGAGTGTTTTAATGAGTAAAGATTGAATCTTTGAATGAAATTACCTCAATCAAGGTACCAATTCTACCACTAGACCTTTGTAATGTATAAAGATTGAATCTTTGAAAGAAAATGAGTGTTTTGAGTTTAACTTATTCGAGTTACCTATGAAATCGCGAAGAGTGTTTTAATGACTGAAGATTGAATCTTTGAATGAAAAATACCACAATAAAGGTACCAATTCTGTTACTAGACCTTTCCAATGTATAAAGATTGAATCTTTTAAAGAAAATGAGATTTTTGGGTTAAACTTATTCGAGTTCCCTGTAACGTCCCGAAGAGTGTCTTAATGAGTAAAGATTGAATCATTGAATGAAATTACCTCAATCAAGGTAGCTATTACATCACTAGACCTTTTTAATTTATAAAGATTGACGTTTTGAAAAGAAATGAGTGTTTCGAGTTAAAGTTATTCAAGTTCCCTTTGACGTCACGAAGAGTGTTTTAATGAGTAAAGCTTGAATCTTTGAATGAAATTACCTCAATCAAGGTACCTATTCTGTCACTAAACCTTTTTAATGTATAAGGATTGAATCTTTGAAAGAACATGAGAGTTTTGAGCTCAACTTATTCGAGTTACCTATGAAGTTGCGAAGAGTGTTTTAATGACTAAAGATTGAATCTTTGAATGAAAATACCTCAATAAAGGTACTTATTTTGTTAGTAGACCTTTTTAATGTATAAAGACTGTATCTTTGAAAGAAAATGAGAGTTTTGAGTTAAACTTATTCACGTTCCCTGTAACGTCCCAAAGAGTGTTTTAATGAGTAAATATTGAATCTTTGAATGTAATTACCTCAATCAAGGTAGCTGTTATGTCACTAGACCTTTTTAATGTACAAAGATTGAATCTTGGAAAGAAAGTGAGAGTTTTGAGTTTAACTTATTCGAGTTACCTATGAAGTCGCGAAGAGTGTTTTAATGAATAAAGATTGAATCTTTGAATGAAAACACCTCAATAAAGGTACCTATTATGTTACTAGACCTTTTTAATGTCTAAAGATTGAATCTTTGGAATAAAATGATAGTTCTGAGTTCAACTTATTCGATTTACCTATGAAGTCGTGAACAGTGTTTTAATGACTAAATAATGAATCTTTGAATGAAAATACCTTAGTAAAGGTACCTATTATGTTACAAGACCTTTTTAATGTATAAAGATTGAATCTTGGAAAGAAAATGACTGTTTTGAGTTAAACTTATTCGAGTTCCCTATGACATCCCGAAGAGTATTTCAACGAGTAAAGATTGAATCTTTGATTGAAATTACTTGAATCAAGGGACTTATTTTGTCCCCTGGACCTTTTGTATATAAAGATTGAATCTTTAAAAAGAAGTGAGCGTTATGAGTTAAACCTATCCGAGTTCCCTATGACGTCCCGAATAGTGTTTTAACGCGTAAGGATTGAATCTTTGTATGAAATTACCTCAATAGAGGTACTTATTATGTCACTAGACCTTTTTAATGTATAAAGGTTCAAGCTTTGAAAGAAAATGAGAGTTTTGAGTTAAACATATTCGAGTTCCCTGCGACGTCTCGAAGAGTGTTTTAAAGAGTAAATATTGAATCTTTGAATGAAATTACCTCAATCAAGGTACCTATTATGTCACTAGACCTTTTTAATGTATAAAGATTGAATATTTGTAAAGAACTACGAGTTTTGAGTTAAAGTTATTTGAGTTCCCTTTGACGTCACGAAGCGTGTTTTAATGAGTAAAGATTGAATCTTTGAACGAAATTATCTCAATCAATGTACCTATTATGTCAGTAGACCTTTTTAATGTATAAAGATGGAATCTTTGAAAAAAATGAGAGTATTGAGTTTAACTTATTCGAGTTACCTATGAAGTCGCGAAGAGTGTTTTAATGACCAAAGATTGAATCTTCGAATGAAAATTCCTCAATACAGGAACCTATTATGTTACTAGATCTTTTTGATGTATAAAGATTGAATCTTTGAAAGAAAATTAGAGTTTTGAGTTAAACTTATTCGAGTTCCTTTTGACATCCCGAAGAGTGTTTTAATGAATAAAGATTGAATCTTTGAATGAAATTACCTCAATCGAGGTACCTATTAAGTCACTAGAAATTTTGATTGTATAAAGATTGAATCTTTGAAAAGAAATGAGAGTTTTGAGTTAAAGCTATTCGAGTTCCCTTTGACGTCACGAAGAGTGTTTTAATGAGTAAAGATTGAATCTTTGAATGAAATTACCTCAATCAAGGTACCTATTCTACCACTAGACCTTTGTAATGTATAAAGATTGAATCTTTGAAAGAAAATGAGTGTTTTGAGTTTAACTTATTCGAGTTACGTATGAAATCGCGAAGAGTGTTTTAATGACTGAAGATTGAATCTTTGAATGAAAAATACCACAATAAAGGTACCAATTCTGTTACTAGACCTTTCCAATGTATAAAGATTGAATCTTTGAAAGAAAATGAGATTTTTGGGTTAAACTTATTCGAGTTCCCTGTAACGTCCCGAAGAGTGTCTTAATGAGTAAAGATTGAATCATTGAATGAAATTACCTCAATCAAGGTAGCTATTACATCACTAGACCTTTTTAATTTATAAAGATTGACGTTTTGAAAAGAAATGAGTGTTTCGAGTTAAAGTTATTCAAGTTCCCTTTGACGTCACGAAGAGTGTTTTAATGAGTAAAGATTGAATCTTTGAATGAAATTACCTCAATCAAGGTACCTATTCTGTCACAAAACCTTTTTAATTTATAAGGATTAAATCTTTGAAAGAACATGAGAGTTTTGAGCTCAACTTATTCGAGTTACCTACGAAGTTGCGAAGAGTGTTTTAATGACTAAAGATTGAATCTTTGAATGAAAATACCTCAATAAAGGTACTTATTTTGTTAGTAGACCTTTTTTAATGTATAAAGACTGTATCTTTGAAAGAAAATGAGAGTTTTGAGTTAAACTTATTCACGTTCCCTGTAACGTCCCAAAGAGTGTTTTAATGAGTAAATATTGAATCTTTGAATGTAATTACCTCAATCAAGGTAGCTGTTATGTCACTAGACCTTTTTGATGTATAAAGATTGAATCTTGGAAAGAAAGTGAGAGTTTTGAGTTTAACTTATTCGAGTTACCTATGAAGTCGCGAAGAGTGTTTTAATGAATAAAGATTGAATCTTTGAATGAAAACACTTCAATAAAGGTACCTATTATGTTACTAGACCTTTTTAATGTCTAAAGATTGAATCTTTGGAATAAAATGATAGTTCTGAGTTCAACTTATTCGATTTACCTATGAAGTAGTGAACAGTGTTTTAATGACTAAATAATGAATCTTTGAATGAAAATACCTTAGTAAAGGTACCTATTATGTTACAAGACCTTTTTAATGTATAAAGATTGAATCTTGGAAAGAAAATGACTGTTTTGAGTTAAACTTATTCGAGTTCCCTATGACATCCCGAAGAGTATTTCAACGAGTAAAGATTGAATCTTTGATTGAAATTACTTGAATCAAGGGACTTATTTTGTCCCCTGGACCTTTTATATATAAAGATTGAATCTTTAAAAAGAAGTGAGCGTTATGAGTTAAACCTATCCGAGTTCCCTATGACGTCCCGAATAGTGTTTTAACGCGTAAGGATTGAATCTTTGTATGAAATTACCTCAATAGAGGTACTTATTATGTCACTAAACCTTTTTAATGTATAAAGGTTCAAGCTTTGAAAGAAAATGAGAGTTTTGAGTTAAACATATTCGAGTTCCCTGCGACGTCTCGAAGAGTGTTTTAAAGAGTAAATATTGAATCTTTGAATTAAATTACCTCAATCAAGGTACCTATTATGTCACTAGACCTTTTTAATGTATAAAGATTGAATATTTGTAAAGAATTACGAGTTTTGAGTTAAAGTTATTTGAGTTCCCTTTGACGTCACTAAGCGTGTTTTAATGAGTAAAGATTGAATTTTTGAACGAAATTATCTCAATCAATGTACCTATTATGTCAGTAGACCTTTTTAATGTATAAAGATGGAATCTTTGAAAAAAATGAGAGTATTGAGTTTAACTTATTCGAGTTACCTATGAAGTCGCGAAGAGTGTTTTAATGACCAAAGATTGAATCTTCGAATGAAAATTCCTCAATACAGGAACCTATTATGTTACTAGATCTTTTTGATGTATAAAGATTGAATCTTTGAAAGAAAATTAGAGTTTTGAGTTAAACTTATTCGAGTTCCTTTTGACATCCCGAAGAGTGTTTTAATGAATAAAGATTGAATCTTTGAATGAAATTACCTCAATCGAGGTACCTATTAAGTCACTAGAAATTTTGATTGTATAAAGATTGAATCTTTGAAAAGAAATGAGAGTTTTGAGTTAAAGCTATTCGAGTTCCCTTTGACGTCACGAAGAGTGTTTTAATGAGTAAAGATTGAATCTTTGAATGAAATTACCTCAATCAAGGTACCTATTCTACCACTAGACCTTTGTAATGTATAAAGATTGAATCTTTGAAAGAAAATGAGTGTTTTGAGTTTAACTTATTCGAGTTACCTATGAAATCGCGAAGAGTGTTTTAATGACTGAAGATTGAATCTTTGAATGAAAAATACCACAATAAAGGTACCAATTCTGTTACTAGACCTTTCCAATGTATAAAGATTGAATCTTTGAAAGAAAATGAGATTTTTGGGTTAAACTTATTCGAGTTCCCTGTAACGTCCCGAAGAGTGTCTTAATGAGTAAAGATTGAATCATTGAATGAAATTACCTCAATCAAGGTAGCTATTACATCACTAGACCATTTTAATTTATAAAGATTGACGTTTTGAAAAGAAATGAGTGTTTCTAGTTAAAGTTATTCAAGTTCCCTTTGACGTCACGAAGAGTGTTTTAATGAGTAAAGATTGAATCTTTGAATGAAATTACCTCAATCAAGGTACCTATTCTGTCACTAAACCTTTTTAATGTATAAGGATTGAATCTTTGAAAGAACATGAGAGTTTTGAGCTCAACTTATTCGAGTTACCTATGAAGTTGCGAAGAGTGTTTTAATGACTAAAGATTGAATCTTTGAATGAAAATACCTCAATAAAGGTACTTATTTTGTTAGTAGACCTTTTTAATGTATAAAGACTGTATCTTTGAAAGAAAATGAGAGTTTTGAGTTAAACTTATTCACGTTCCCTGTAACGTCCCAAAGAGTGTTTTAATGAGTAAATATTGAATCTTTGAATGTAATTACCTCAATCAAGGTAGCTGTTATGTCACTAGACCTTTTTAATGTACAAAGATTGAATCTTGGAAAGAAAGTGAGAGTTTTGAGTTTAACTTATTCGAGTTACCTATGAAGTCGCGAAGAGTGTTTTAATGAATAAAGATTGAATCTTTGAATGAAAACACCTCAATAAAGGTACCTATTATGTTACTAGACCTTTTTAATGTCTAAAGATTGAATCTTTGGAATAAAATGATAGTTTTGAGTTCAACTTATTCGATTTACCTATGAAGTGGTGAACAGTGTTTTAATGACTAAATAATGAATCTTTGAATGAAAATACCTTAGTAAAGGTACCTATTATGTTGCAAGACCTTTTTAATGTATAAAGATTGAATCTTGGAAAGAAAATGACTGTTTTGAGTTAAACTTATTCGAGTTCCCTATGACATCCCGAAGAGTATTTCAACGAGTAAAGATTGAATCTTTGATTGAAATTACTTGAATCAAGGGACTTATTTTGTCCCCTGGACCTTTTATATATAAAGATTGAATCTTTAAAAAGAAGTGAGCGTTATGAGCTAAACCTATCCGAGTTCCCTATGACGTCCCGAATAGTGTTTTAACGCGTAAGGATTGAATCTTTGTATGAAATTAGCTCAATAGAGGTACTTATTATGTCACTAGACCTTTTTAATGTATAAAGGTTCAAATTTTGAAAGAAAATGAGAGTTTTGAGTTAAACATATTCGAGTTCCCTGCGACGTCTCGAAGAGTGTTTTAAAGAGTAAATATTGAATCTTTGAATGAAATTACCTCAATCAAGGTACCTGTTATGTCACTAGACCTTTTTAATGTATAAAGATTGAATATTTGTAAAGAACTACGAGTTTTGAGTTAAAGTTATTTGAGTTCCCTTTGACGTCACGAAGCGTGTTTTAATGAGTAAAGATTGAATCTTTGAACGAAATTATCTCAATCAATGTACCTATTATGTCAGTAGACCTTTTTAATGTATAAAGATGGAATCTTTGAAAAAAATGAGAGTATTGAGTTTAACTTATTCGAGTTACCTATGAAGTCGCGAAGAGTGTTTTAATGACCAAAGATTGAATCTTCGAATGAAAATTCCTCAATACAGGAACCTATTATGTTACTAGATCTTTTTGATGTATAAAGATTGAATCTTTGAAAGAAAATTAGAGTTTTGAGTTAAACTTATTCGAGTTCCTTTTGACATCCCGAAGAGTGTTTTAATGAATAAAGATTGAATCTTTGAATGAAATTACCTCAATCGAGGTACCTATTAAGTCACTAGAAATTTTGATTGTATAAAGATTGAATCTTTGAAAAGAAATGAGAGTTTTGAGTTAAAGCTATTCGAGTTCCCTTTGACGTCACGAAGAGTGTTTTAATGAGTAAAGATTGAATCTTTGAATGAAATTACCTCAATCAAGGTACCTATTCTACCACTAGACCTTTGTAATGTATAAAGATTGAATCTTTGAAAGAAAATGAGTGTTTTGAGTTTAACTTATTCGAGTTACCTATGAAATCGCGAAGAGTGTTTTAATGACTGAAGATTGAATCTTTGAATGAAAAATACCACAATAAAGGTACCAATTCTGTTACTAGACCTTTCCAATGTATAAAGATTGAATCTTTGAAAGAAAATGAGATTTTTGGGTTAAACTTATTCGAGTTCCCTGTAACGTCCCGAAGAGTGTCTTAATGAGTAAAGATTGAATCATTGAATGAAATTACCTCAATCAAGGTAGCTATTACATCACTAGACCTTTTTAATTTATAAAGATTGACGTTTTGAAAAGAAATGAGTGTTTCGAGTTAAAGTTATTCAAGTTCCCTTTGACGTCACGAAGAGTGTTTTAATGAGTAAAGATTGAATCTTTGAATGAAATTACCTCAATCAAGGTACCTATTCTGTCACTAAACCTTTTTAATGTATAAGGATTGAATCTTTGAAAGAACATGAGAGTTTTGAGCTCAACTTATTCGAGTTACCTATGAAGTTGCGAAGAGTGTTTTAATGACTAAAGATTGAATCTTTGAATGAAAATACCTCAATAAAGGTACTTATTTTGTTAGTAGACCTTTTTAATGTATAAAGACTGTATCTTTGAAAGAAAATGAGAGTTTTGAGTTAAACTTATTCACGTTCCCTGTAACGTCCCAAAGAGTGTTTTAATGAGTAAATATTGAATCTTTGTATGTAATTACCTCAATCAAGGTAGCTGTTATGTCACTAGACCTTTTCTATGTCCAAAGATTGAATCTTAGAAAGAAAGTGAGAGTTTTGAGTTTAACTTATTCGAGTTACCTATGAAGTCGCGAAGAGTGTTTTAATGAATAAAGATTGAATCTTTGAATGAAAACACCTCAATAAAGGTACCTATTATGTTACTAGACCTTTTTAATGTCTAAAGATTGAATCTTTGGAATAAAATGATAGTTTTGAGTTCAACTTATTCGATTTACCTATGAAGTGGTGAACAGTGTTTTAATGACTAAATAATGAATCTTTGAATGAAAATACCTTAGTAAAGGTACCTATTATGTTGCAAGACCTTTTTAATGTATAAAGATTGAATCTTGGAAAGAAAATGACTGTTTTGAGTTAAACTTATTCGAGTTCCCTATGACATCCCGAAGAGTATTTCAACGAGTAAAGATTGAATCTTTGATTGAAATTACTTGAATCAAGGGACTTATTTTGTCCCCTGGACCTTTTATATATAAAGATTGAATCTTTAAAAAGAAGTGAGCGTTATGAGCTAAACCTATCCGAGTTCCCTATGACGTCCCGAATAGTGTTTTAACGCGTAAGGATTGAATCTTTGTATGAAATTAGCTCAATAGAGGTACTTATTATGTCACTAGACCTTTTTAATGTATAAAGGTTCAAATTTTGAAAGAAAATGAGAGTTTTGAGTTAAACATATTCGAGTTCCCTGCGACGTCTCGAAGAGTGTTTTAAAGAGTAAATATTGAATCTTTGAATGAAATTACCTCAATCAAGGTACCTATTATGTCACTAGACCTTTTTAATGTATAAAGATTGAATATTTGTAAAGAACTACGAGTTTTGAGTTAAAGTTATTTGAGTTCCCTTTGACGTCACGAAGCGTGTTTTAATGAGTAAAGATTGAATCTTTGAACGAAATTATCTCAATCAATGTACCTATTATGTCAGTAGACCTTTTTAATGTATAAAGATGGAATCTTTGAAAAAAATGAGAGTATTGAGTTTAACTTATTCGAGTTACCTATGAAGTCGCGAAGAGTGTTTTAATGACCAAAGATTGAATCTTCGAATGAAAATTCCTCAATACAGGAACCTATTATGTTACTAGATCTTTTTGATGTATAAAGATTGAATCTTTGAAAGAAAATTAGAGTTTTGAGTTAAACTTATTCGAGTTCCTTTTGACATCCCGAAGAGTGTTTTAATGAATAAAGATTGAATCTTTGAATGAAATTACCTCAATCGAGGTACCTATTAAGTCACTAGAAATTTTGATTGTATAAAGATTGAATCTTTGAAAAGAAATGAGAGTTTTGAGTTAAAGCTATTCGAGTTCCCTTTGACGTCACGAAGAGTGTTTTAATGAGTAAAGATTGAATCTTTGAATGAAATTACCTCAATCAAGGTACCTATTCTACCACTAGACCTTTGTAATGTATAAAGATTGAATCTTTGAAAGAAAATGAGTGTTTTGAGTTTAACTTATTCGAGTTACCTATGAAATCGCGAAGAGTGTTTTAATGACTGAAGATTGAATCTTTGACTGAAAAATACCACAATAAAGGTACCAATTCTGTTACTAGACCTTTCCAATGTATAAAGATTGAATCTTTGAAAGAAAATGAGATTTTTAGGTTAAACTTATTCGAGTTCCCTGTAACGTCCCGAAGAGTGTCTTAATGAGTAAAGATTGAATCATTGAATGAAATTACCTCAATCAAGGTAGCTATTACATCACTAGACCTTTTTAATTTATAAAGATTGACGTTTTGAAAAGAAATGAGTGTTTCGAGTTAAAGTTATTCAAGTTCCCTTTGACGTCACGAAGAGTGTTTTAATGAGTAAAGATTGAATCTTTGAATGAAATTACCTCAATCAAGGTACCTATTCTGTCACTAAACCTTTTTAATGTATAAGGATTGAATCTTTGAAAGAACATGAGAGTTTTGAGCTCAACTTATTCGAGTTACCTATGAAGTTGCGAAGAGTGTTTTAATGACTAAAGATTGAATCTTTGAATGAAAATACCTCAATAAAGGTACTTATTTTGTTAGTAGACCTTTTTAATGTATAAAGACTGTATCTTTGAAAGAAAATGAGAGTTTTGAGTTAAACTTATTCACGTTCCCTGTAACGTCCCAAAGAGTGTTTTAATGAGTAAATATTGAATCTTTGAATGTAATTACCTCAATCAAGGTAGCTGTTATGTCACTAGACCTTTTTAATGTACAAAGATTGAATCTTGGAAAGAAAGTGAGAGTTTTGAGTTTAACTTATTCGAGTTACCTATGAAGTCGCGAAGAGTGTTTTAATGAATAAAGATTGAATCTTTGAATGAAAACACCTCAATAAAGGTACCTATTATGTTATTAGACCTTTTTAATGTCTAAAGATTGAATCTTTGGAATAAAATGATAGTTTTGAGTTCAACTTATTCGATTTACCTATGAAGTGGTGAACAGTGTTTTAATGACTAAATAATGAATCTTTGAATGAAAATACCTTAGTAAAGGTACCTATTATGTTGCAAGACCTTTTTAATGTATAAAGATTGAATCTTGGAAAGAAAATGACTGTTTTGAGTTAAACTTATTCGAGTTCCCTATGACATCCCGAAGAGTATTTCAACGAGTAAAGATTGAATCTTTGATTGAAATTACTTGAATCAAGGGACTTATTTTGTCCCCTGGACCTTTTATATATAAAGATTGAATCTTTAAAAAGAAGTGAGCGTTATGAGCTAAACCTATCCGAGTTCCCTATGACGTCCCGAATAGTGTTTTAACGCGTAAGGATTGAATCTTTGTATGAAATTAGCTCAATAGAGGTACTTATTATGTCACTAGACCTTTTTAATGTATAAAGGTTCAAATTTTGAAAGAAAATGAGAGTTTTGAGTTAAACATATTCGAGTTCCCTGCGACGTCTCGAAGAGTGTTTTAAAGAGTAAATATTGAATCTTTGAATGAAATTACCTCAATCAAGGTACCTATTATGTCACTAGACCTTTTTAA
This sequence comes from Cornus florida, assembly GCF_030987335.1. NCBI lineage: Eukaryota > Viridiplantae > Streptophyta > Magnoliopsida > Cornales > Cornaceae > Cornus > Cornus florida. Next base: position 51,022 of record NW_026775890.1, on the reverse strand, counting down.
TGTATAAAGATTGAATATTTGTAAAGAACTACGAGTTTTGAGTTAAAGTTATTTGAGTTCCCTTTGACGTCACGAAGCGTGTTTTAATGAGTAAAGATTGAATCTTTGAACGAAATTATCTCAATCAATGTACCTATTATGTCAGTAGACCTTTTTAATGTATAAAGATGGAATCTTTGAAAAAAATGAGAGTATTGAGTTTAACTTATTCGAGTTACCTATGAAGTCGCGAAGAGTGTTTTAATGACCAAAGATTGAATCTTCGAATGAAAATTCCTCAATACAGGAACCTATTATGTTACTAGATCTTTTTGATGTATAAAGATTGAATCTTTGAAAGAAAATTAGAGTTTTGAGTTAAACTTATTCGAGTTCCTTTTGACATCCCGAAGAGTGTTTTAATGAATAAAGATTGAATCTTTGAATGAAATTACCTCAATCGAGGTACCTATTAAGTCACTAGAAATTTTGATTGTATAAAGATTGAATCTTTGAAAAGAAATGAGAGTTTTGAGTTAAAGCTATTCGAGTTCCCTTTGACGTCACGAAGAGTGTTTTAATGAGTAAAGATTGAATCTTTGAATGAAATTACCTCAATCAAGGTACCTATTCTACCACTAGACCTTTGTAATGTATAAAGATTGAATCTTTGAAAGAAAATGAGTGTTTTGAGTTTAACTTATTCGAGTTACCTATGAAATCGCGAAGAGTGTTTTAATGACTGAAGATTGAATCTTTGAATGAAAAATACCACAATAAAGGTACCAATTCTGTTACTAGACCTTTCCAATGTATAAAGATTGAATCTTTGAAAGAAAATGAGATTTTTGGGTTAAACTTATTCGAGTTCCCTGTAACGTCCCGAAGAGTGTCTTAATGAGTAAAGATTGAATCATTGAATGAAATTACCTCAATCAAGGTAGCTATTACATCACTAGACCTTTTTAATTTATAAAGATTGACGTTTTGAAAAGAAATGAGTGTTTCGAGTTAAAGTTATTCAAGTTCCCTTTGACGTCACGAAGAGTGTTTTAATGAGTAAAGATTGAATCTTTGAATGAAATTACCTCAATCAAGGTACCTATTCTGTCACTAAACCTTTTTAATGTATAAGGATTGAATCTTTGAAAGAACATGAGAGTTTTGAGCTCAACTTATTCGAGTTACCTATGAAGTTGCGAAGAGTGTTTTAATGACTAAAGATTGAATCTTTGAATGAAAATACCTCAATAAAGGTACTTATTTTGTTAGTAGACCTTTTTAATGTATAAAGACTGTATCTTTGAAAGAAAATGAGAGTTTTGAGTTAAACTTATTCACGTTCCCTGTAACGTCCCAAAGAGTGTTTTAATGAGTAAATATTGAATCTTTGTATGTAATTACCTCAATCAAGGTAGCTGTTATGTCACTAGACCTTTTCTATGTCCAAAGATTGAATCTTAGAAAGAAAGTGAGAGTTTTGAGTTTAACTTATTCGAGTTACCTATGAAGTCGCGAAGAGTGTTTTAATGAATAAAGATTGAATCTTTGAATGAAAACACCTCAATAAAGGTACCTATTATGTTACTAGACCTTTTTAATGTCTAAAGATTGAATCTTTGGAATAAAATGATAGTTTTGAGTTCAACTTATTCGATTTACCTATGAAGTGGTGAACAGTGTTTTAATGACTAAATAATGAATCTTTGAATGAAAATACCTTAGTAAAGGTACCTATTATGTTGCAAGACCTTTTTAATGTATAAAGATTGAATCTTGGAAAGAAAATGACTGTTTTGAGTTAAACTTATTCGAGTTCCCTATGACATCCCGAAGAGTATTTCAACGAGTAAAGATTGAATCTTTGATTGAAATTACTTGAATCAAGGGACTTATTTTGTCCCCTGGACCTTTTATATATAAAGATTGAATCTTTAAAAAGAAGTGAGCGTTATGAGCTAAACCTATCCGAGTTCCCTATGACGTCCCGAATAGTGTTTTAACGCGTAAGGATTGAATCTTTGTATGAAATTAGCTCAATAGAGGTACTTATTATGTCACTAGACCTTTTTAATGTATAAAGGTTCAAATTTTGAAAGAAAATGAGAGTTTTGAGTTAAACATATTCGAGTTCCCTGCGACGTCTCGAAGAGTGTTTTAAAGAGTAAATATTGAATCTTTGAATGAAATTACCTCAATCAAGGTACCTATTATGTCACTAGACCTTTTTAATGTATAAAGATTGAATATTTGTAAAGAACTACGAGTTTTGAGTTAAAGTTATTTGAGTTCCCTTTGACGTCACGAAGCGTGTTTTAATGAGTAAAGATTGAATCTTTGAACGAAATTATCTCAATCAATGTACCTATTATGTCAGTAGACCTTTTTAATGTATAAAGATGGAATCTTTGAAAAAAATGAGAGTATTGAGTTTAACTTATTCGAGTTACCTATGAAGTCGCGAAGAGTGTTTTAATGACCAAAGATTGAATCTTCGAATGAAAATTCCTCAATACAGGAACCTATTATGTTACTAGATCTTTTTGATGTATAAAGATTGAATCTTTGAAAGAAAATTAGAGTTTTGAGTTAAACTTATTCGAGTTCCTTTTGACATCCCGAAGAGTGTTTTAATGAATAAAGATTGAATCTTTGAATGAAATTACCTCAATCGAGGTACCTATTAAGTCACTAGAAATTTTGATTGTATAAAGATTGAATCTTTGAAAAGAAATGAGAGTTTTGAGTTAAAGCTATTCGAGTTCCCTTTGACGTCACGAAGAGTGTTTTAATGAGTAAAGATTGAATCTTTGAATGAAATTACCTCAATCAAGGTACCTATTCTACCACTAGACCTTTGTAATGTATAAAGATTGAATCTTTGAAAGAAAATGAGTGTTTTGAGTTTAACTTATTCGAGTTACCTATGAAATCGCGAAGAGTGTTTTAATGACTGAAGATTGAATCTTTGACTGAAAAATACCACAATAAAGGTACCAATTCTGTTACTAGACCTTTCCAATGTATAAAGATTGAATCTTTGAAAGAAAATGAGATTTTTAGGTTAAACTTATTCGAGTTCCCTGTAACGTCCCGAAGAGTGTCTTAATGAGTAAAGATTGAATCATTGAATGAAATTACCTCAATCAAGGTAGCTATTACATCACTAGACCTTTTTAATTTATAAAGATTGACGTTTTGAAAAGAAATGAGTGTTTCGAGTTAAAGTTATTCAAGTTCCCTTTGACGTCACGAAGAGTGTTTTAATGAGTAAAGATTGAATCTTTGAATGAAATTACCTCAATCAAGGTACCTATTCTATCACTAAACCTTTTTAATGTATAAGGATTGAATCTTTGAAAGAACATGAGAGTTTTGAGCTCAACTTATTCGAGTTACCTATGAAGTTGCGAAGAGTGTTTTAATGACTAAAGATTGAATCTTTGAATGAAAATACCTCAATAAAGGTACTTATTTTGTTAGTAGACCTTTTTAATGTATAAAGACTGTATCTTTGAAAGAAAATGAGAGTTTTGAGTTAAACTTATTCACGTTCCCTGTAACGTCCCAAAGAGTGTTTTAATGAGTAAATATTGAATCTTTGAATGTAATTACCTCAATCAAGGTAGCTGTTATGTCACTAGACCTTTTTAATGTACAAAGATTGAATCTTGGAAAGAAAGTGAGAGTTTTGAGTTTAACTTATTCGAGTTACCTATGAAGTCGCGAAGAGTGTTTTAATGAATAAAGATTGAATCTTTGAATGAAAACACCTCAATAAAGGTACCTATTATGTTACTAGACCTTTTTAATGTCTAAAGATTGAATCTTTGGAATAAAATGATAGTTTTGAGTTCAACTTATTCGATTTACCTATGAAGTGGTGAACAGTGTTTTAATGACTAAATAATGAATCTTTGAATGAAAATACCTTAGTAGAGGTACCTATTATGTTGCAAGACCTTTTTAATGTATAAAGATTGAATCTTGGAAAGAAAATGACTGTTTTGAGTTAAACTTATTCGAGTTCCCTATGACATCCCGAAGAGTATTTCAACGAGTAAAGATTGAATCTTTGATTGAAATTACTTGAATCAAGGGACTTATTTTGTCCCCTGGACCTTTTATATATAAAGATTGAATCTTTAAAAAGAAGTGAGCGTTATGAGCTAAACCTATCCGAGTTCCCTATGACGTCCCGAATAGTGTTTTAACGCGTAAGGATTGAATCTTTGTATGAAATTAGCTCAATAGAGGTACTTATTATGTCACTAGACCTTTTTAATGTATAAAGGTTCAAATTTTGAAAGAAAATGAGAGTTTTGAGTTAAACATATTCGAGTTCCCTGCGACGTCTCGAAGAGTGTTTTAAAGAGTAAATATTGAATCTTTGAATGAAATTACCTCAATCAAGGTACCTATTATGTCACTAGACCTTTTTAATGTATAAAGATTGAATATTTGTAAAGAACTACGAGTTTTGAGTTAAAGTTATTTGAGTTCCCTTTGACGTCACGAAGCGTGTTTTAATGAGTAAAGATTGAATCTTTGAACGAAATTATCTCAATCAATGTACCTATTATGTCAGTAGACCTTTTTAATGTATAAAGATGGAATCTTTGAAAAAAATGAGAGTATTGAGTTTAACTTATTCGAGTTACCTATGAAGTCGCGAAGAGTGTTTTAATGACCAAAGATTGAATCTTCGAATGAAAATTCCTCAATACAGGAACCTATTATGTTACTAGATCTTTTTGATGTATAAAGATTGAATCTTTGAAAGAAAATTAGAGTTTTGAGTTAAACTTGTTCGAGTTCCTTTTGACATCCCGAAGAGTGTTTTAATGAATAAAGATTGAATCTTTGAATGAAATTACCTCAATCGAGGTACCTATTAAGTCACTAGAAATTTTGATTGTATAAAGATTGAATCTTTGAAAAGAAATGAGAGTTTTGAGTTAAAGCTATTCGAGTTCCCTTTGACGTCACGAAAAGTGTTTTAATGAGTAAAGATTGAATCTTTGAATGAAATTACCTCAATCAAGGTACCTATTCTACCACTAGACCTTTGTAATGTATAAAGATTGAATCTTTGAAAGAAAATGAGTGTTTTGAGTTTAACTTATTCGAGTTACCTATGAAATCGCGAAGAGTGTTTTAATGACTGAAGATTGAATCTTTGAATGAAAAATACCACAATAAAGGTACCAATTCTGTTACTAGACCTTTCCAATGTATAAAGATTGAATCTTTGAAAGAAAATGAGATTTTTGGGTTAAACTTATTCGAGTTCCCTGTAACGTCCCGAAGAGTGTCTTAATGAGTAAAGATTGAATCATTGAATGAAATTACCTCAATCAAGGTAGCTATTACATCACTAGACCTTTTTAATTTATAAAGATTGACGTTTTGAAAAGAAATGAGTGTTTCGAGTTAAAGTTATTCAAGTTCCCTTTGACGTCACGAAGAGTGTTTTAATGAGTAAAGATTGAATCTTTGAATGAAATTACCTCAATCAAGGTACCTATTCTGTCACTAAACCTTTTTAATGTATAAGGATTGAATCTTTGAAAGAACATGAGAGTTTTGAGCTCAACTTATTCGAGTTACCTATGAAGTTGCGAAGAGTGTTTTAATGACTAAAGATTGAATCTTTGAATGAAAATACCTCAATAAAGGTACTTATTTTGTTAGTAGACCTTTTTAATGTATAAAGACTGTATCTTTGAAAGAAAATGAGAGTTTTGAGTTAAACTTATTCACGTTCCCTGTAACGTCCCAAAGAGTGTTTTAATGAGTAAATATTGAATCTTTGTATGTAATTACCTCAATCAAGGTAGCTGTTATGTCACTAGACCTTTTCTATGTCCAAAGATTGAATCTTGGAAAGAAAGTGAGAGTTTTGAGTTTAACTTATTCGAGTTACCTATGAAGTCGCGAAGAGTGTTTTAATGAATAAAGATTGAATCTTTGAATGAAAACACCTCAATAAAGGTACCTATTATGTTACTAGACCTTTTTAATGTCTAAAGATTGAATCTTTGGAATAAAATGATAGTTTTGAGTTCAACTTATTCGATTTACCTATGAAGTGGTGAACAGTGTTTTAATGACTAAATAATGAATCTTTGAATGAAAATACCTTAGTAAAGGTACCTATTATGTTGCAAGACCTTTTTAATGTATAAAGGTTGAATCTTGGAAAGAAAATGACTGTTTTGAGTTAAACTTATTCGAGTTCCCTATGACATCCCGAAGAGTATTTCAACGAGTAAAGATTGAATCTTTGATTGAAATTACTTGAATCAAGGGACTTATTTTGTCCCCTGGACCTTTTATATATAAAGATTGAATCTTTAAAAAGAAGTGAGCGTTATGAGCTAAACCTATCCGAGTTCCCTATGACGTCCCGAATAGTGTTTTAACGCGTAAGGATTGAATCTTTGTATGAAATTACCTCAATAGAGGTACTTATTATGTCACTAGACCTTTTTAATCTATAAAGGTTCAAATTTTGAAAGAAAATGAGAGTTTTGAGTTAAACATATTCGAGTTCCCTGCGACGTCTCGAAGAGTGTTTTAAAGAGTAAATATTGAATCTTTGAATGAAATTACCTCAATCAAGGTACCTATTATGTCACTAGACCTTTTTAATGTATAAAGATTGAATATTTGTAAAGAACTACGAGTTTTGAGTTAAAGTTATTTGAGTTCCCTTTGACGTCACGAAGCGTGTTTTAATGAGTAAAGATTGAATCTTTGAACGAAATTATCTCAATCAATGTACCTATTATGTCAGTAGACCTTTTTAATGTATAAAGATGGAATCTTTGAAAAAAATGAGAGTATTGAGTTTAACTTATTCGAGTTACCTATGAAGTCGCGAAGAGTGTTTTAATGACCAAAGATTGAATCTTCGAATGAAAATTCCTCAATACAGGAACCTATTATGTTACTAGATCTTTTTGATGTATAAAGATTGAATCTTTGAAAGAAAATTAGAGTTTTGAGTTAAACTTATTCGAGTTCCTTTTGACATCCCGAAGAGTGTTTTAATGAATAAAGATTGAATCTTTGAATGAAATTACCTCAATCGAGGTACCTATTAAGTCACTAGAAATTTTGATTGTATAAAGATTGAATCTTTGAAAAGAAATGAGAGTTTTGAGTTAAAGCTATTCGAGTTCCCTTTGACGTCACGAAGAGTGTTTTAATGAGTAAAGATTGAATCTTTGAATGAAATTACCTCAATCAAGGTACCTATTCTACCACTAGACCTTTGTAATGTATAAAGATTGAATCTTTGAAAGAAAATGAGTGTTTTGAGTTTAACTTATTCGAGTTACCTATGAAATCGCGAAGAGTGTTTTAATGACTGAAGATTGAATCTTTGACTGAAAAATACCACAATAAAGGTACCAATTCTGTTACTAGACCTTTCCAATGTATAAAGATTGAATCTTTGAAAGAAAATGAGATTTTTAGGTTAAACTTATTCGAGTTCCCTGTAACGTCCCGAAGAGTGTCTTAATGAGTAAAGATTGAATCATTGAATGAAATTACCTCAATCAAGGTAGCTATTACAATACTAGACCTTTTTAATTTATAAAGATTGACGTTTTGAAAAGAAATGAGTGTTTCGAGTTAAAGTTATTCAAGTTCCCTTCGACGTCACGAAGAGTGTTTTAATGAGTAAAGCTTGAATCTTTGAATGAAATTACCTCAATCAAGGTACCTATTCTGTCACTAAACCTTTTTAATGTATAAGGATTGAATCTTTGAAAGAACATGAGAGTTTTGAGCTCAACTTATTCGAGTTACCTATGAAGTTGCGAAGAGTGTTTTAATGACTAAAGATTGAATCTTTGAATGAAAATACCTCAATAAAGGTACTTATTTTGTTAGTAGACCTTTTTAATGTATAAAGACTGTATCTTTGAAAGAAAATGAGAGTTTTGAGTTAAACTTATTCACGTTCCCTGTAACGTCCCAAAGAGTGTTTTAATGAGTAAATATTGAATCTTTGAATGTAATTACCTCAATCAAGGTAGCTGTTATGTCACTAGACCTTTTTAATGTACAAAGATTGAATCTTGGAAAGAAAGTGAGAGTTTTGAGTTTAACTTATTCGAGTTACCTATGAAGTCGCGAAGAGTGTTTTAATGAATAAAGATTGAATCTTTGAATGAAAACACCTCAATAAAGGTACCTATTATGTTACTAGACCTTTTTAATGTCTAAAGATTGAATCTTTGGAATAAAATGATAGTTCTGAGTTCAACTTATTCGATTTACCTATGAAGTCGTGAACAGTGTTTTAATGACTAAATAATGAATCTTTGAATGAAAATACCTTAGTAAAGGTACCTATTATGTTACAAGACCTTTTTAATGTATAACGATTGAATCTTGGAAAGAAAATGACTGTTTTGAGTTAAACTTATTCGAGTTCCCTATGACATCCCGAAGAGTATTTCAACGAGTAAAGATTGAATCTTTGATTGAAATTACTTGAATCAAGGGACTTATTTTGTCCCCTGGACCTTTTATATATAAAGATTGAATCTTTAAAAAGAAGTGAGCGTTATGAGTTAAACCTATCCGAGTTCCCTATGACGTCCCGAATAGTGTTTTAACGCGTAAGGATTGAATCTTTGTATGAAATTACCTCAATAGAGGTACTTATTATGTCACTAGACCTTTTTAATGTATAAAGGTTCAAGCTTTGAAAGAAAATGAGAGTTTTGAGTTAAACATATTCGAGTTCCCTGCGACGTCTCGAAGAGTGTTTTAAAGAGTAAATATTAAATCTTTGAATGAAATTACCTCAATCAAGTTACCTATTATGTCACTAGACCTTTTTAATGTATAAAAATTGAATATTTGTAAAGAACTACGAGTTTTAAGTTAAAGTTATTTGAGTTCCCTTTGACGTCACTAAGCGTGTTTTAATGAGTAAAGATTGAATCTTTGAACGAAATTATCTCAATCAATGTACCTATTATGTCAGTAGACCTTTTAATGTATAAAGATGGAATCTTTGAAAAAAATGAGAGTATTGAGTTTAACTTATTCGAGTTACCTATGAAGTCGCGAAGAGTGTTTTAATGACCAAAGATTGAATCTTCGAATGAAAATTCCTCAATACAGGAACCTATTATGTTACAGATCTCTTTGATGTATAAAGATTGAATCTTTGAAAGAAAATTAGAGTTTTGAGTTAAACTTATTCGAGTTCCTTTTGACATCCCGAAGAGTGTTTTAATGAATAAAGATTGAATCTTTGAATGAAATTACCTCAATCGAGGTACCTATTAAGTCACTAGAAATTCTGATTGTATAAAGATTGAATCTTTGAAAAAAATTGAGAGTTTTGAGTTAAAGCTATTCGAGTTCCCTTTGACGTCACGAAGAGTGTTTTAATGAGTAAATATTGAATCTTTGAATGAAATTACCTCAATCAAGGTACCTATTCTACCACTAGACCTTTGTAATGTATAAAGATTGAATCTTTGAAAGAAAATGAGTGTTTTGAGTTTAACTTATTCGAGTTACCTATGAAATCGCGAAGAGTGTTTTAATGACTGAAGATTGAATCTTTGAATGAAAAATACCACAATAAAGGTACCAATTCTGTTACTAGACCTTTCCAATGTATAAAGATTGAATCTTTGAAAGAAAATGAGATTTTTGGGTTAAACTTATTCGAGTTCCCTGTAACGTCCCGAAGAGTGTCTTAATGAGTAAAGATTGAATCATTGAATGAAATTACCTCAATCAAGGTAGCTATTACATCACTAGACCTTTTTAATTTATAAAGATTGACGTTTTGAAAAGAAATGAGTGTTTCAAGTTAAAGTTATTCAAGTTCCCATTGATGTCACGAAGAGTGTTTTAATGAGTAAAGATTGAATCTTTGAATGAAATTACCTCAATTAAGGTACCTATTCTGTCACTAAACCTTTTTAATGTATAAGGATTGAATCTTTGAAAGAACATGAGAGTTTTGAGCTCAACTTATTCAAGTTACCTATGAAGTTGCGAAGAGTGTTTTAATGACTAAAGATTGAATCTTTGAACGAAATTATCTCAATCAATGTACCTATTATGTCAGTAGACCTTTTTAATGTATAAAGATGGAATCTTTGAAAAAAATGAGAGTATTGAGTTTAACTTATTCGAGTTACCTATGAAGTCGCGAAGAGTGTTTTAATGACCAAAGATTGAATCTTCGAATGAAAATTCCTCAATACAGGGACCTATTATGTTACTAGATCTTTTTGATGTATAAAGATTGAATCTTTGAAAGAAAATTAGAGTTTTGAGTTAAACTTATTCGAGTTCCTTTTGACATCCCGAAGAGTGTTTTAATGAATAAAGATTGAATCTTTGAATGAAATTACCTCAATCGAGGTACCTATTAAGTCACTAGAAATTTTGATTGTATAAAGATTGAATCTTTGAAAAGAAATGAGAGTTTTGAGTTAAAGTTATTCGAGTTCCCTTTGACGTCACGAAGAGTGTTTTAATGGGTAAAGATTGAATCTTTGAATGAAATTACCTCAATCAAGGTACCTATTCTACCACTAGACCTTTGTAATGTATAAAGATTGAATCTTTGAAAGAAAATGAGTGTTTTGAGAGTAACTTATTCGAGTTACCTATGAAATCGCGAAGAGTGTTTTAATGACTGAAGATTGAATCTTTGAATGAAAAATACCACAATAAAGGTACCAATTCTGTTACTAGACCTTTCCAATGTATAAAGATTGAATCTTTGAAAGAAAATGAGATTTTTGGGTTAAACTTGTTCGAGTTCCCTGTAACGTCCCGAAGAGTGTCTTAATGAGTAAAGATTGAATCATTGAATGAAATTACCTCAATCAAGGTAGCTATTACATCACTAGACCTTTTTAATTTATAAAGATTGACGTTTTGAAAAGAAATGAGTGTTTCGAGTTAAAGTTATTCAAGTTCCCTTTGACGTCACGAAGAGTGTTTTAATGAGTAAAGATTGAATCTTTGAATGAAATTACCTCAATCAAGGTACCTATTCTTTCACTAAACCTTTTTAATGTATAAGGATTGAATCTTTGAAAGAACATGAGAGTTTTGAACTCAACTTATTCGAGTTACCTATGAAGTTGCGAAGAGTGTTTTAATGACTAAAGATTGAATCTTTGAATGAAAATAGCTCAATAAAGGTACTTATTTTGTTAGTAGACCTTTTTAATGTATAAAGACTGTATCTTTGAAAGAAAATGAGAGTTTTGAGTTAAACTTATTCACGTTCCCTGTAACGTCCCAAAGAGTGTTTTAATGAGTAAATATTGAATCTTTGAATGTAATTACCTCAATCAAGGTAGCTGTTATGTCACTAGACCTTTTTAATGTACAAAGATTGAATCTTGGAAAGAAAGTGAGAGTTTTGAGTTTAACTTATTCGAGTTACCTATGAAGTCGCGAAGAGTGTTTTAATGAATAAAGATTGAATCTTTGAATGAAAACACCTCAATAAAGGTACCTATTATGTTACTACACCTTTTTAATGTCTAAAGATTGAATCTTTGGAATAAAATGATAGTTCTGAGTTCAACTTATTCGATTTACCTATGAAGTCGTGAACAGTGTTTTAATGACTAAATAATGAATCTTTGAATGAAAATACCTTAGTAAAGGCACCTATTATGTTACAAGACCTTTTTAATGTATAAAGATTGAATCTTGGAAAGAAAATGACTATTTTGAGTTAAACTTATTCGAGTTCCCTATGACATCCCGAAGAGTATTTCAACGAGTAAAGATTGAATCTTTGATTGAAATTACTTGAATCAAGGGACTTATTTTGTCCCCTGGACCTTTTATATATAAAGATTGAATCTTTAAAAAGAAGTGAGCGTTATGAGTTAAACCTATCCGAGTTCCCTATGACGTCCCGAATAGTGTTTTAACGCGTAAGGATTGAATCTTTGTATGAAATTACCTCAATAGAGGTACTTATTATGTCACTAGACCTTTTTAATGTATAAAGGTTCAAGCTTTGAAAGAAAATGAGAGTTTTGAGTTAAACATATTCGAGTTCCCTGCGACGTCTCGAAGAGTGTTTTAAAGAGTAAATATTGAATCTTTGAATGAAATTACCTCAATCAAGGTACCTATTATGTCACTAGACCTTTTTAATGTATAAAGATTGAATATTTGTAAAGAACTACGAGTTTTGAGTTAAAGTTATTTGAGTTCCCTTTGACTTCACTAAGCGTGTTTTAATGAGTAAAGATTGAATCTTTGAACGAAATTATCTCAATCAATGTACCTATTATGTCAGTAGACCTTTTTAAAGTATAAAGATGGAATCTTTGAAAAAAATGAGAGTATTGAGTTTAACTTATTCGAGTTACCTATGAAGTCGCGAAGAGTGTTTTAATGACCAAAGATTGAATCTTCGAATGAAAATTCCTCAATACAGGAACCTATTATGTTACTAGATCTTTTTGATGTATAAAGATTGAATCTTTGAAAGAAAATTAGAGTTTTGAGTTAAACTTATTCGAGTTCCTTTTGACATCCCGAAGAGTGTTTTAATGAATAAAGATTGAATCTTTGAATGAAATTACCTCACTCGAGGTACCTATTAAGTCACTAGAAATTTTTATTGTATAAAGATTGAATCTTTGAAAAGAAATGATAGTTTTGAGTTAAAGCTATTCGAGTTCCCTTTGACGTCACGAAGAGTGTTTTAATGAGTAAAGATTGAATCTTTGAATGAAATTACCTCAATCAAGGTACCTATTCTACCACTAGACCTTTGTAATGTATAAAGATTAAATCTTTGAAAGAAAATGAGTGTTTTGAGTTTAACTTATTCGAGTTACCTATGAAATCGCGAAGAGTGTTTTAATGACTGAAGATTGAATCTTTGAATGAAAAATACCACAATAAAGGTACCAATTCTGTTACTAGACCTTTCCAATGTATAAAGATTGAATCTTTGAAAGAAAATGAGATTTTTGGGTTAAACTTATTCGAGTTCCCTGTAACGTCCCGAAGAGTGTCTTAATGAGTAAAGATTGAATCATTGAATGAAATTACCTCAATCAAGGTAGCTGTTACATCACTAGACCTTTTTAATTTATAAAGATTGACGTTTTGAAAAGAAATGAGTGTTTCGAGTTAAAGTTATTCAAGTTCCCTTTGACGTCACGAAGAGTGTTTCAATGAGTAAAGATTGAATCTTTGAATGAAATTACCTCAATCAAGGTACCTATTCTGTCACTAAACCTTTTTAATGTATAAGGATTGAATCTTTGAAAGAACATGAGAGTTTTGAGCTCAACTTATTCGAGTTACCTATGAAGTTGCGAAGAGTGTTTTAATGACTAAAGATTGAATCTTTGAATGAAAATACCTCAATAAAGGTACTTATTTTGTTAGTAGACCTTTTTAATGTATAAAGACTGTATCTTTGAAAGAAAATGAGAGTTTTGAGTTAAACTTATTCACGTTCCCTGTAACGTACCAAAGAGTGTTTTAATGAGTAAATATTGAATCTTTGAATGTAATGACCTCAATCAAGGTAGCTGTTATGTCACTAGACCTTTTTAATGTACAAAGATTGAATCTTGGAAAGAAAGTGAGAGTGTTGAGTTTAACTTATTCGAGTTACCTATAAAGTCGCGAAGAGTGTTTTAATGAATAAAGATTGAATCTTTGAATGAAAACACCTCAATAAAGGTACCTATTATGTTACTAGACCTTTTTAATGTCTAAAGATTGAATCTTTGGAATAAAATGATAGTTCTGAGTTCAACTTATTCGATTTACCTATGAAGTCGTGAACAGTGTTTTAATGACTAAATAATGAATCTTTGAATGAAAATACCTTAGTAAAGGCACCTATTATGTTACAAGACCTTTTTAATGTATAAAGATTGAATCTTGGAAAGAAAATGACTATTTTGAGTTAAACTTATTCGAGTTCCCTATGACATCCCGAAGAGTATTTCAACGAGTAAAGATTGAATCTTTGATTGAAATTACTTGAATCAAGGGACTTATTTTGTCCCCTGGACCTTTTATATATAAAGATTGAATCTTTAAAAAGAAGTGAGCGTTATGAGTTAAACCTATCCGAGTTCCCTATGACGTCCCGAATAGTGTTTTAACGCGTAAGGATTGAATCTTTGTATGAAATTACCTCAATAGAGGTACTTATTATGTCACTAGACCTTTTTAATGTATAAAGGTTCAAGCTTTGAAAGAAAATGAGAGTTTTGAGTTAAACATATTCGAGTTCCCTGCGACGTCTCGAAGAGTGTTTTAAAGAGTAAATATTGAATCTTTGAATGAAATTACCTCAATCAAGGTACCTATTATGTCACTAGACCTTTTTAATGTATAAAGATTGAATATTTGTAAAGAACTACGAGTTTTGAGTTAAAGTTATTTGAGTTCCCTTTGACGTCACGAAGCGTGTTTTAATGAGTAAAGATTGAATCTTTGAACGAAATTATCTCAATCAATGTACCTATTATGTCAGTAGACCTTTTTAATGTATAAAGATGGAATCTTTGAAAAAAATGAGAGTATTGAGTTTAACTTATTCGAGTTACCTATGAAGTCGCGAAGAGTGTTTTAATGACCAAAGATTGAATCTTCGAATGAAAATTCCTCAATACAGGAACCTATTATGTTACTAGATCTTTTTGATGTATAAAGATTGAATCTTTGAAAGAAAATTAGAGTTTTGAGTTAAACTTATTCGAGTTCCTTTTGATATCCCGAAGAGTGTTTTAATGAATAAAGATTGAATCTTTGAATGAAATTACCTCAATCGAGGTACCTATTAAGTCACTAGAAATTTTGATTGTATAAAGATTGAATCTTTGAAAAGAAATGAGAGTTTTGAGTTAAAGTTATTCGAGTTCCCTTTGACGTCACGAAGAGTGTTTTAATGGGTAAAGATTGAATCTTTGAATGAAATTACCTCAATCAAGGTACCTATTCTACCACTAGACCTTTGTAATGTATAAAGATTGAATCTTTGAAAGAAAATGAGTGTTTTGAGTTTAACTTATTCGAGTTACCTATGAAATCGCGAAGAGTGTTTTAATGACTGAAGATTGAATCTTTGAATGAAAAATACCACAATAAAGGTACCAATTCTGTTACTAGACCTTTCCAATGTATAAAGATTGAATCTTTGAAAGAAAATGAGATTTTTGGGTTAAACTTATTCGAGTTCCCTGTAACGTCCCGAAGAGTGTCTTAATGAGTAAAGATTGAATCATTGAATGAAATTACCTCAATCAAGGTAGCTATTACATCACTAGACCTTTTTAATTTATAAAGATTGACGTTTTGAAAAGAAATGAGTGTTTCGAGTTAAAGTTATTCAAGTTCCCTTTGACGTCACGAATAGTGTTTTAATGAGTAAAGATTGAATCTTTGAATGAAATTACCTCAATCAAGGTACCTATTCTGTCACTAAACCTTTTTAATGTATAAGGATTGAATCTTTGAAAGAACATGAGAGTTTTGAGCTCAACTTATTCGAGTTACCTATGAAGTTGCGAAGAGTGTTTTAATGACTAAAGATTGAATCTTTGAATGAAAATAGCTCAATAAAGGTACTTATTTTGTTAGTAGACCTTTTTTAATGTATAAAGACTGTATCTTTGAAAGAAAATGAGAGTTTTGAGTTAAACTTATTCACGTTCCCTGTAACGTCCCAAAGAGTGTTTTAATGAGTATATATTGAATCTTTGAATGTAATTACGTCAATCAAGAGTGCTGTTATGTCACTAGACCTTTTTAATGTACAAAGATTGAATCTTGGAAAGAAAGTGAGAGTTTTGAGTTTAACTTATTCGAGTTACCTATGAAGTCGCGAAGAGTGTTTTAATGAATAAAGATTGAATCTTTGAATGAAAACACCTCAATAAAGGTACCTATTATGTTACTACACCTTTTTAATGTCTAAAGATTGAATCTTTGGAATAAAATAATAGTTCTGAGTTCAACTTATTCGATTTACCTATGTAGTCGTGAACAGTGTTTTAATGACTAAATAATGAATCTTTGAATGAAAATACCTTAGTAAAGGTACCTATTATGTTACAAGACCTTTTTAATGTATAAAGATTGAATCTTGGAAAGAAAATGACTGTTTTGAGTTAAACTTACTCGAGTTCCCTATGACATCCCGAAGAGTATTTCAACGAGTAAAGATTGAATCTTTGATTGAAATTACTTGAATCAAGGGACTTATTTTGTCCCCTGGACCTTTTATATATAAAGATTGAATCTTTAAAAAGAAGTGAGCGTTATGAGTTAAACCTATCCGAGTTCCCTATGACGTCCCGAATAGTGTTTTAACGCGTAAGGATTGAATCTTTGAATGAAATTACCTCAATAGAGGTACTTATTATGTCACTAGACCTTTTTAATGTATAAAGGTTCAAGCTTTGAAAGAAAATGAGAGTTTTGAGTTAAACATATTCGAGTTCCCTGCGACGTATCGAAGAGTGTTTTAAAGAGTAAATATTGAATCTTTGAATGAAATTACCTCAATCAAGGTACCTATTATGTCACTAGACCTTTTTAATGTATAAAGATTGAATATTTGTAAAGAACTACGAGTTTTGAGTTAAAGTTATTTGAGTTCCCTTTGACGTCACGAAGCGTGTTTTAATGAGTAAAGATTGAATCTTTGAACGAAATTATCTCAATCAATGTACCTATTATGTCAGTAGACCTTTTTAATGTATAAAGATGGAATCTTTGAAAAAAATGAGAGTATTTAGTTTAACTTATTCGAGTTACCTATGAAGTCGCGAAGAGTGTTTTAATGACCAAAGATTGAATCTTCGAATGAAAATTCCTCAACACAGGAACCTATAATGTTACTAGATCTTTTTGATGTATAAAGATTGAATCTTTGAAAGAAAATTAGAGTTTTGAGTTAAACTTATTCGAGTTCCTTTTGACATCCCGAAGAGTGTTTTAATGAATAAAGATTGAATCTTTGAATGAAATTACCTCAA
This sequence comes from Cornus florida, assembly GCF_030987335.1. Lineage (NCBI taxonomy): Eukaryota > Viridiplantae > Streptophyta > Magnoliopsida > Cornales > Cornaceae > Cornus > Cornus florida. The sequence goes on along the minus strand of NW_026775890.1, from coordinate 34,001 downwards.
TCGAGGTACCTATTAAGTCACTAGAAATTTTGATTGTATAAAGATTGAATCTTTGAAAAGAAATGAGAGTTTTGAGTTAAAGCTATTCGAGTTCCCTTTGACGTCACGAAGAGTGTTTTAATGAGTAAAGATTGAATCTTTGAATGAAATTACCTCAATCAAGGTACCTACTCTACCACTAGACCTTTGTAATGTATAAAGATTGAATCTTTGAAAGAAAATGAGTGCTTTGAGTTTAACTTATTCGAGTTACCTATGAAATCGCGAAGAGTGTTTTAATGACTGGAGATTGAATCTTTGAATGAAAAATACCACAATAAAGGTACCAATTCTGTTACTAGACCTTTCCAATGTATAAAGATTGAATCTTTGAAAGAAAATGAGATTTTTGGGTTAAACTTATTCGAGTTCCCTGTAACGTCCCGAAGAGTGTCTTAATGAGTAAAGATTGAATCATTGAATGAAATTACCTCAATCAAGGTAGCTATTACATCACTAGACCTTTTTAATTTATAAAGATTGACGTTTTGAAAAGAAATGAGTGTTTCGAGTTAAAGTTATTCAAGTTCCCTTTGACGTCACGAAATGTGTTTTAATGAGTAAAGCTTGAATCTTTGAATGAAATTACCTCAATCAAGGTACCTATTCTGTCACTAAACCTTTTTAATGTATAAGGATTGAATCTTTGAAAGAACATGAGAGTTTTGAGCTCAACTTATTCGAGTTACCTATGAAGTTGCGAAGAGTGTTTTAATGACTAAAGATTGAATCTTTGAATGAAAATACCTCAATAAAGGTACTTATTTTGTTAGTAGACCTTTTTAATGTATAAAGACTGTATCTTTGAAAGAAAATGAGAGTTTTGAGTTAAACTTATTCACGTTCCCTGTAACGTCCCAAAGAGTGTTTTAATGAGTAAATATTGAATCTTTGAATGTAATTACCTCAATCAAGGTAGCTGTTATGTCACTAGACCTTTTTAATGTACAAAGATTGAATCTTGGAAAGAAAGTGAGAGTTTTGAGTTTAACTTATTCGAGTTAACTATGAAGTCGCGAAGAGTGTTTTAATGAATAAAGATTGAATCTTTGAATGAAAACACCTCAATAAAATTACCTATTATGTTACTAGACCTTTTTAATGTCTAAATATTGAATCTTTGGAATAAAATGATAGTTCTGAGTTCAACTTATTCGATTTACCTATGAAGTCGTGAACAGTGTTTTAATGACTAAATAATGAATCTTTGAATGAAAATACCTTAGTAAAGGTACCTATTATGTTACTAGACCTTTTTAATGTATAAAGATTGAATCTTGGAAAGCAAATGACTGTTTTGAGTTAAACTTATTCGAGTTCCCTATGACATCCCGAAGAGTATTTCAACGAGTAAAGATTGAATCTTTGATTGAAATTACTTGAATCAAGGGACGTATTTTGTCCCCTGGACCTTTTATATATAAAGATTAAATCTTTAAAAAGAAGTGAGCGTTATGAGTTAAACCTATCCGAGTTCCCTATGACGTCCCGAATAGTGTTTTAACGCGTAAGGATTGAATCTTTGTATGAAATTACCTTAATAGAGGTACTTATTATGTCACTAGACCTTTTTAATGTATAAAGGTTCAAGCTTTGAAAGAAAATGAGAGTTTTGAGTTAAACATATTCGAGTTCCCTGCGACGTCTCGAAGAGTGTTTTAAAGAGTAAATATTGAATCTTTGAATGAAATTACCTCAATCAAGGTACCTATTATGTCACTAGACCTTTTTAATGTATAAAGATTGAATATTTGTAAAGAACTACGAGTTTTGAGTTAAAGTTATTTGAGTTCCCTTTGACGTCACGAAGCGTGTTTTAATGAGTAAAGATTGAATCTTCGAACGAAATTATCTCAATCAATGTACCTATTATGTCAGTAGACCTTTTTAATGTATAAAGATGGAATCGTTGAAAAAAATGAGAGTATTGAGTTTAACTTATTCGAGTTACCTATGAAGTCGCGAAGAGTGTTTTAATGACCAAAGATTGAATCTTCGAATGAAAATTCCTCAATACAGGAACCTATTATGTTACTAGATCTTTTTGATGTATAAAGATTGAATCTTTGAAAGAAAATTAGAGTTTTGAGTTAAACTTATTCGAGTTCCTTTTGACATCCCGAAGAGTGTTTTAATGAATAAAGATTGAATCTTTGAATGAAATTACCTCAATCGAGTTACCTATTAAGTCATTAGAAATTTTGATTGTATAAAGATTGAATCTTTGAAAAGAAATGAGAGTTTTGAGTTAAAGCTATTCGAGTTCCCTTTGACGTCACGAAGAGTGTTTTAATGAGTAAAGATTGAATCTTTGAATGAAATTACCTCAATCAATGTACCTATTCTACCACTAGACCTTTGTAATGTATAAAGATTGAATCTTTGAAAGAAAATGAGTGTTTTGAGTTTAACTTATTCGAGTTACCTATGAAATCGCGAAGAGTGTTTTAATGACTGAAGATTGAATCTTTGAATGAAAAATACCACAATAAAGGTACCAATTCTGTTACTAGACCTTTCCAATGTATAAAGATTGAATCTTTGAAAGAAAATGAGATTTTTGGGTTAAACTTATTCGAGTTCCCTGTAACGTCCCGAAGAGTGTCTTAATGAGTAAAGATTGAATCATTGAATGAAATTACCTCAATCAAGGTAGCTATTACATCACTAGACCTTTTTAATTTATAAAGATTGACGTTTTGAAAAGAAATGAGTGTTTCGAGTTAAAGTTATTCAGGTTCCCTTTGACGTCACGAAGAGTGTTTTAATGAGTAAAGATTGAATCTTTGAATGAAATTACCTCAATCAAGGAACCTATTCTGTCACTAAACCTTTTTAATGTATAAGGATTGAATCTTTGAAAGAACATGAGAGTTTTGAGCTCAACTTATTCGAGTTACCTATGAAGTTCTGAAGAGTGTTTTAATGACTAAAGATTGAATCTTTGAATGAAAATACTTCAATAAAGGTACTTATTTTGGTAGTAGACCTTTTTAATGTATAAAGACTGTATCTTTGAAAGAAAATGAGAGTTTTGAGTTAAACTTATTCACGTTCCCTGTAACGTACCAAAGAGTGTTTTAATGAGTAAATATTGAATCTTTGAATGTAATTACCTCAATCAAGGTAGCTGTTATGTCACTAGACCTTTTTAATGTACAAAGATTGAATCTTGGAAAGAAAGTGAGAGTTTTGAGTTTAACTTATTCGAGTTACCTATGAAGTCGCGAAGAGTGTTTTAATGAATAAAGATTGAATCTTTGAATGAAAACACCTCAATAAAGGTACCTATTATGTTACTAGACCTTTTTAATGTCTAAAGATTGAATCTTTGGAATAAAATGATAGTTCTGAGTTCAACTTATTCGATTTACCTATGAAGTCGTGAACAGTGTTTTAATGACTAAATAATGAATCTTTAAATGAAAATACCTTAGTAAAGGTACCTATTATGTTACAAGACCTTTTTAATGTATAAAGATTGAATCTTAGAAAGAAAATGACTGTTTTGAGTTAAACTTATTTGAGTTCCCTATGACATCCCGAAGAGTATTTCAACGAGTAAAGATTGAATCTTTGATTGAAATCACTTGAATCAAGGGACTTATTTTGTCCCCTGGACCTTTTATATATAAAGATTGAATCTTTAAAAAGAAGTGAGCGTTATGAGTTAAACCTATCCGAGTTCCCTATGACGTCCCGAATAGTGTTTTAACGCGTAAGGATTGAATCTTTGTATGAAATTACCTCAATAGCGGTACTTATTATGTCACTAGACCTTTTTAATGTATAAAGGTTCAAGCTTTGAAAGAAAATGAGAGTTTTGAGTTAAACATATTCGAGTTCCCTGCGACGTCTCGAAGAGTGTTTTAAAGAGTAAATATTGAATCTTTGAATGAAATTACCTCAATCAAGGTACCTATTATGTCACTAGACCTTTTTAATGTATAAAGATTGAATATTTGTAAAGAACTACGAGTTTTGAGTTAAAGTTATTTGAGTTCCCTTTGACGTCACGAAGCGTGTTTTAATGAGTAAAGATTGAATCTTTGAACGAAATTATCTCAATCAATGTGCCTATTATGTCAGTAGACCTTTTTAATGTATAAAGATGGAATCTTTGAAAAAAATGAGAGTATTGAGTTTAACTTATTCGAGTTACCTATGAAGTCGCGAAGAGTGTTTTAATGACCAAAGATTGAATCTTCGAATGAAAATTCCTCAATACAGGAACCTATTATGTTACTAGATCTTTTTGATGTATAAAGATTGAATCTTTGAAAGAAAATTAGAGTTTTGAGTTAAACTTATTCGAGTTCCTTTTGACATCCCGAAGAGTGTTTTAATGAATAAAGAATGAATCTTTGAATGAAATTACCTCAATCGAGGTACCTATTAAGTCACTAGAAATTTTGATTGTATAAAGATTGAATCTTTGAAAAGAAATGAGAGTTTTGAGTTAAAGCTATTCGAGTTCCCTTTGACGTCACGAAGAGTGTTTTAATGAGTAAAGATTGAATCTTTGAATAAAATTACCTCAATCAAGGTACCTATTCTACCACTAGACCTTTGTAATGTATAAAGATTGAATCTTTGAAAGAAAATGAGTGTTTTGAGTTTAACTTATTCGAGTTACCTATGAAATCGCGAAGAGTGTTTTAATGACTGAAGATTGAATCTTTGAATGAAAAATACCACAATAAAGGTACCAATTCTGTTACTAGACCTTTCCAATGTATAAAGATTGAATCTTTGAAAGAAAATGAGATTTTTGGGTTAAACTTGTTCGAGTTCCCTGTAACGTCCCGAAGAGTGTCTTAATGAGTAAAAAAGATTGAATCATTGAATGAAATTACCTCAATCAAGGTAGCTATTACATCACTAGACCTTTTTAATTTATAAAGATTGACGTTTTGAAAATAAATGAGTGTTTCGAGTTAAAGTTATTCAAGTTCCCTTTGACGTCACGAAGAGTGTTTTAATGAGTAAAGATTGAATCTTTGAATGAAATTACCTCAATCAAGGTACCTATTCTGTCAGTAAACCTTTTTAATGTATAAGGATTGAATCTTTGAAAGAACATGAGAGTTTTGAGCTCAACTTATTCGAGTTACCTATGAAGTTGCGAAGAGTGTTTTAATGACTAAAGATTGAATCTTTGAATGAAAATACCTCAATAAAGGTACTTATTTTGTTAGTAGACATTTTTAATGTATAAAGACTGTATCTTTGAAAGAAAATGAGAGTTTTGAGTTAAACTTATTCACGTTCCCTGTAACGTCCCAAAGAGTGTTTTAATGAGTAAATATTGAATCTTTGAATGTAATTACCTCAATCAAGGTAGCTGTTATGTCACTAGACCTTTTTAATGTACAAAGATTGAATCTTGGAAAGAAAGTGAGAGTTTTGAGTTTAACTTATTCGAGTTACCTATGAAGTCGCGAAGAGTGTTTTAATGAATAAAGATTGAATCTTTGAATGAAAACACCTCAATAAAGGTACCTATTATGTTACTAGACCTTTTTAATGTCTAAAGATTGAATCTTTGGAATAAAATGATAGTTCTGAGTTCAACTTATTCGATTTGCCTATGAAGTCGTGAACAGTGTTTTAATGACTAAATAATGAATTTTTGAATGAAAATACTTTAGTAAAGGTACCTATTATGTTACAAGACCTTTTTAATGTATAAAGATTGAATCTTGGAAAGAAAATGACTGTTTTGAGTTAAACTTATTCGAGTTCCCTATGACATCCCGAAGAGTATTTCAACGAGTAAAGATTGAATCTTTGATTGAAATTACTTGAATCAAGGGACTTATTTTGTCCCCTGGACCTTTTATATATAAAGATTGAATCTTTAAAAAGAAGTGAGCGTTATGAGTTAAACCTATCCGAGTTCCTTATGACGTCCCGAATAGTGTTTTAACGCGTAAGGATTGAATCTTTGTATGAAATTACCTCAATAGAGGTACTTATTATGTCACTAGACCTTTTTAATGTATAAAGGTTCAAGCTTTGAAAGAAAATGAGAGTTTTGAGTTAAACATATTCGAGTTCCCTGCGACGTCTCGAAGAGTGTTTTAAAGAGTAAATATTGAATCTTTGAGTGAAATTACCTCAATCAAGGTACCTATTATGTCACTAGACCTTTTTAATGTATAAAGATTGAATATTTGTAAAGAACTACGAGTTCTGAGTTAAAGTTATTTGAGTTCCCTTTGACGTCACGAAGCGTGTTTTAATGAGTAAAGATTGAATCTTTGAACGAAATTATGTCACTCAATGTACCTATTATGTCAGTAGACCTTTTTAATGTATAAAGATGGAATCTTTGAAAAAAATGAGAGTATTGAGTTTAACTTATTCGAGTTACCTATGAAGTCGCGAAGAGTGTTTTAATGACCAAAGATTGAATCTTCGAATGAAAATTCCTCAATATAGGAACCTATTATGTTACTAGATCTTTTTGATGTATAAAGATTGAATCTTTGAGAGAAAATTAGAGTTTTGAGTTAAACTTATTCCAGTTCCTTTTGACATCCCGAAGAGTGTTTTAACGAATAAAGATTGAATCTTTGAATGAAATTACCTCAATCGAGGTACCTATTAAGTCACTAGAAATTTTGATTGTATAAAGATTGAATCTTTGAAAAGAAAAGAGAGTTTTGAGTTAAAGTTATTCGAGTTCCCTTTGACGTCACGAAGAGTGTTTTAATGAGTAAAGATTGAATCTTTGAATGAAATTACCTTAATCAAGGTACCTATTCTACCACTAGACCTTTGTAATGTATAAAGATTGAATCTTTGAAAGAAAATGAGTGTTTTGAGTTTAACTTATTCGAGTTACCTATGAAATCGCGAAGAGTGTTTTAATGACTGAAGATTGAATCTTTGAATGAAAAATACCACAATAAAGGTACCAATTCTGTTACTAGACCTTTCCAATGTATAAAGATTGAATCTTTGAAAGAAAATGAGATTTTTGGGTTAAACTTATTCGAGTTCCCTGTAACGTCCCAAAGAGTGTCTTAATGAGTAAAGATTGAATCATTGAATGAAATTACCTCAATCAAGGTAGCTATTACATCCCTAGACCTTTTTAATTTATAAAGATTGACGTTTTGAAAAGAAATGAGTGTTTCGAGTTAAAGTTATTCAAGTTCCCTTTGACGTCACGAAGAATGTTTTAATGAGTAAAGATTGAATCTTTGAATGAAATTACCTCAATCAAGGTACCTATTCTGTCACTAAACCTTTTTAATGTATAAGGATTCAATCTTTGAAAGAACATGAGAGTTTTGAGCTCAACTTATTCGAGTTACCTATGAAGTTACGAAGAGTGTTTTAATGACTAAAGATTGAATCTTTGAATGAAAATACCTCAATAAAGGTACTTATTTTGTTAGTAGACCTTTTTAATGTATAAAGACTGTATCTTTGAAAGAAAATGAGAGTTTTGAGTTAAACTTATTCACGTTCCCTGTAACGTCCCAAAGAGTGTTTTAATGAGTAAATATTGAATCTTTGAATGTAATTACCTCAATCAAGGTAGCTGTTATGTCACTAGACCTTTTTAATGTACAAAGATTGAATCTTGGAAAGAAAGTGAGAGTTTTGAGTTTTACTTATTCGAGTTACCTATGAAGTCGCGAAGAGTGTTTTAATGAATAAAGATTGAATCTTTGAATGAAAACACCTCAATAAAGGTACCTATTATGTTACTAGACCTTTTTAATGTCTAAAGATTGAATCTTTGGAATAAAATGATAGTTCTGAGTTCAACTTATTCGATTTGCCTATGAAGTCGTGAATAGTGTTTTAAAGACTAAATAATGAATCTTTGAATGAAAATACCTTAGTAAAGGTACCTATTATGTTACAAGACCTTTTTAATGTATAAAGATTGAATCTTGGAAAGAAAATGACTGTTTTGAGTTAAACTTATTCGAGTTCCCTATGACATCCCGAAGAGTATTTCAATGAGTAAAGATTGAATCTTTGATTGAAATTACTTGAATCAAGGGACTTATTTTGTCCCTGGACCTTTTATATATAAAGATTGAATCTTTAAAAAGAAGTGAGCGTTATGAGTTAAACCTATCCGAGTTCCCTATGACGTCTCGAATAGTGTTTTAACGCGTAAGGATTGAATCTTTGTATGAAATTACCTCAATAGAGGTACTTATTATGTCACTAGACCTTTTTAATGTATAAAGGTTCAAGCTTTGAAAGAAAATGAGAGTTTTGAGTTAAACATATTCGAGTTCCCTGCGACGTCTCGAAGAGTGTTTTAAAGAGTAAATATTGAATCTTTGAATGAAATTACCTCAATCAAGGTACCTATTATGTCACTAGAACTTTTTAATGTATAAAGATTGAATATTTGTAAAGAACTACGAGTTTTGAGTTAAAGTTATTTGAGTTCCCTTTGACGTCACGAAGCGTGTTTTAATGAGTAAAGATTGAATCTTTGAACGAAATTATCTCACTCAATGTACCTATTATGTCAGTAGACCTTTTTAATGTATAAAGATGGAATCTTTGAAAAAAATGAGAGTATTGAGTTTAACTTATTCGAGTTACCTATGAAGTCGCGAAGAGTGTTTTAATGACCAAAGATTGAATCTTCGAATGAAAATTCCTCAATACAGGAACCTATTATGTTACTAGATCTTTTTGATGTATAAAGATTGAATCTTTGAAAGAAAATTAGAGTTTTGAGTTAAACTTATTCGAGTTCCTTTTGACATCCCGAAGAGTGTTTCAATGAATAAAGATTGAATCTTTGAATGAAATTACCTCAATCGAGGTACCTATTAAGTCACTAGAAATTTTGATTGTATAAAGATTGAATCTTTGAAAAGAAATGAGAGTTTTGAGTTAAAGTTATTCGAGTTCCCTTTGACGTCACGAAGAGTGTTTTAATGAGTAAAGATTGAATCTTTGAATGAAATTACCTCAATCAAGGTACCTATTCTACCACTAGACCTTTGTAATGTATAAAGATTGAATCTTTGAAAGAAAATGAGTGTTTTGAGTTTAACTTATTCGAGTTACCTATGAAATCGCGAAGAGTGTTTTAATGACTGAAGATTGAATCTTTGAATGAAAAATACCACAATAAAGGTACCAATTCTATTACTAGACCTTTCCAATGTATAAAGATTGAATCTTTGAAAGAAAATGAGATTTTTGGGTTAAACTTATTCGAGTTTCCTGTAACGTCCCGAAGAGTGTCTTAATGAGTAAAGATTGAATCATTGAATGAAATTACCTCAATCAAGGTAGCTATTACATCACTAGACCTTTTTAATTTACAAAGATTGACGTTTTGAAAAGAAATGAGTGTTTCGAGTTAAAGTTATTCAAGTTCCCTTTGACGTCACGAAGAGTGTTTTAATGAGTAAAGATTGAATCTTTGAATGAAATTACCTCAATCAAGGTACCTATTCTGTCACTAAACCTTTTTAATGTATAAGGATTGAATCTTTGAAAGAACATGAGAGTTTTGAGCTCAACTTATTCGAGTTACCTATGAAGTTGCGAAGAGTGTTTTAATGACTAAAGATTGAATCTTTGAATGAAAATACCTCAATAAAGGTACTTATTTTATTAGTAGACCTTTTTAATGTATAAAGACTGTATCTTTGAAAGAAAATGAGAGTTTTGAGTTAAACTTATTCACGTTCCCTGTAACGTCCCAAAGAGTGTTTTAATGAATAAATATTGAATCTTTGAATGTATTTACCTCAATCAAGGTAGCTGTTATGTCACTAGACCTTTTTAATGTACAAAGATTGAATCTTGGAAAGAAAGTGAGAGTTTTGAGTTTAACTTATTCGAGTTACCTATGAAGTCGCGAAGAGTGTTTTAATGAATAAAGATTGAATCTTTGAATGAAAACACCTCAATAAAGGTACCTATTATGTTACCAGACCTTTTTAATATCTAAAGATTGAATCTTTGGAATAAAATGATAGTTCTGAGTTCAACTTATTCGATTTGCCTATGAAGTCGTGAACAGTGTTTTAATGACTAAATAATGAATCTTTGAATGAAAATACCTTAGTAAAGGTACCTATTATGTTACAAGACCTTTTTAATGTATACAGATTGAATCTTGGAGAGAAAATGACTGTTTTGAGTTAAACTTATTCGAGTTCCCTATGACATCCCGAAGAGTATTTCAACGAGTAAAGATTGAATCTTTGATTGAAATTATTTGAATCAAGGGACTTATTTTGTCCCTGGACCTTTTATATATAAAGATTGAATCTTTAAAAAGAAGTGAGCGTTATGAGTTAAACCTATCCGAGTTCCCTATGACGTCCCGAATAGTGTTTTAACGCGTAAGGATTGAATCTTTGTATGAAATTACCTCAATAGAGGTACTTATTATGTCACTAGACCTTTTTAATGTATAAAGGTTCAAGCTTTGAAAGAAAATGAGAGTTTTGAGTTAAACATATTCGAGTTCCCTGCGACGTCTCGAAGAGTGTTTTAAAGAGTAAATATTGAATCTTTGAATGAAATTACCTCAATCAAGGTACCTATTATGTCACTAGACCTTTTTAATGTATAAAGATTGAATATTTGTAAAGAACTACGAGTTTTGAGTTAAAGTTATTTGAGTTCCCTTTGACGTCACGAAGCGTGTTTTAATGAGTAAAGATTGAATCTTTGAACGAAATTATCTCAATCAATGTGCCTATTATGTCAGTAGACCTTTTTAATGTATAAAGATGGAATCTTTGAAAAAAATGAGAGTATTGAGTTTAACTTATTCGAGTTACCTATGAAGTCGCGAAGAGTGTTTTAATGACCAAAGATTGAATCTTCGAATGAAAATTCCTCAGTACAGGAACCTATTATGCTACTAGATCTTTTTGATGTATAAAGATTGAATCTTTGAAAGAAAATTAGAGTTTTGAGTTAAACTTATTCGAGTTCCTTTTGACATCCCGAAGAGTGTTTTAATGAATAAAGAATGAATCTTTGAATGAAATTACCTCAATCGAGGTACCTATTAAGTCACTAGAAATTTTGATTGTATAAAGATTGAATCTTTGAAAAGAAATGAGAGTTTTGAGTTAAAGCTATTCGAGTTCCCTTTGACGTCACGAAGAGTGTTTTAATGAGTAAAGATTGAATCTTTGAATGAAATTACCTCAATCAAGGTACCTATTCTACCACTAGACCTTTGTAATGTATAAAGATTGAATATTTGAAAGAAAATGAGTGTTTTGAGTTTAACTTATTCGAGTTACCTATGAAATCGCGAAGAGTGTTTTAATGACTGAAGATTGAATCTTTGAATGAAAAATACCACAATAAAGGTACCAATTCTGTTACTAGACCTTTCCAATGTATAAAGATTGAATCTTTGAAAGAAAATGAGATTTTTGGGTTAAACTTGTTCGAGTTCCCTGTAACGTCCCGAAGAGTGTCTTAATGAGTAAAAAAGATTGAATCATTGAATGAAATTACCTCAATCAAGGTAGCTATTACATCACTAGACCTTTTTAATTTATAAAGATTGACGTTTTGAAAAGAAATGAGTGTTTCGAGTTAAAGTTATTCAAGTTCCCTTTGACGTCACGAAGAGTGTTTTAATGAGTAAAGATTGAATCTTTGAATGAAATTACCTCAATCAAGGTACCTATTCTGTCAGTAAACCTTTTTAATGTATAAGGATTGAATCTTTGAAAGAACATGAGAGTTTTGAGCTCAACTTATTCGAGTTACCTATGAAGTTGCGAAGAGTGTTTTAATGACTAAAGATTGAATCTTTGAATGAAAATACCTCAATAAAGGTACTTATTTTGTTAGTAGACATTTTTAATGTATAAAGACTGTATCTTTGAAAGAAAATGAGAGTTTTGAGTTAAACTTATTCACGTTCCCTGTAACGTCCCAAAGAGTGTTTTAATGAGTAAATATTGAATCTTTGAATGTAATTACCTCAATCAAGGTAGCTGTTATGTCACTAGACCTTTTTAATGTACAAAGATTGAATCTTGGAAAGAAAGTGAGAGTTTTGAGTTTAACTTATTCGAGTTACCTATGAAGTCGCGAAGAGTGTTTTAATGAATAAAGATTGAATCTTTGAATGAAAACACCTCAATAAAGGTACCTATTATGTTACTAGACCTTTTTAATGTCTAAAGATTGAATCTTTGGAATAAAATGATAGTTCTGAGTTCAACTTATTCGATTTGCCTATGAAGTCGTGAACAGTGTTTTAATGACTAAATAATGAATTTTTGAATGAAAATACTTTAGTAAAGGTACCTATTATGTTACAAGACCTTTTTAATGTATAAAGATTGAATCTTGGAAAGAAAATGACTGTTTTGAGTTAAACTTATTCGAGTTCCCTATGACATCCCGAAGAGTATTTCAACGAGTAAAGATTGAATCTTTGATTGAAATTACTTGAATCAAGGGACTTATTTTGACCCCTGGACCTTTTATATATAAAGATTGAATCTTTAAAAAGAAGTGAGCGTTATGAGTTAAACCTATCCGAGTTCCTTATGACGTCCCGAATAGTGTTTTAACGCGTAAGGATTGAATCTTTGTATGAAATTACCTCAATAGAGGTACTTATTATGTCACTAGACCTTTTTAATGTATAAAGGTTCAAGCTTTGAAAGAAAATGAGAGTTTTGAGTTAAACATATTCGAGTTCCCTGCGACGTCTCGAAGAGTGTTTTAAAGAGTAAATATTGAATCTTTGAGTGAAATTACCTCAATCAAGGTACCTATTATGTCACTAGACCTTTTTAATGTATAAAGATTGAATATTTGTAAAGAACTACGAGTTCTGAGTTAAAGTTATTTGAGTTCCCTTTGACGTCACGAAGCGTGTTTTAATGAGTAAAGATTGAATCTTTGAACGAAATTATGTCACTCAATGTACCTATTATGTCAGTAGACCTTTTTAATGTATAAAGATGGAATCTTTGAAAAAAATGAGAGTATTGAGTTTAACTTATTCGAGTTACCTATGAAGTCGCGAAGAGTGTTTTAATGACCAAAGATTGAATCTTCGAATGAAAATTCCTCAGTATAGGAACCTATTATGTTACTAGATCTTTTTGATGTATAAAGATTGAATCTTTGAGAGAAAATTAGAGTTTTGAGTTAAACTTATTCCAGTTCCTTTTGACATCCCGAAGAGTGTTTTAACGAATAAAGATTGAATCTTTGAATGAAATTACCTCAATCGAGGTACCTATTAAGTCACTAGAAATTTTGATTGTATAAAGATTGAATCTTTGAAAAGAAATGAGAGTTTTGAGTTAAAGTTATTCGAGTTCCCTTTGACGTCACGAAGAGTGTTTTAATGAGTAAAGATTGAATCTTTGAATGAAATTACCTCAATCAAGGTACCTATTCTACCACTAGACCTTTGTAATGTATAAAGATTGAATCTTTGAAAGAAAATGAGTGTTTTGAGTTTAACTTATTCGAGTTACCTATGAAATCGCGAAGAGTGTTTTAATGACTGAAGATTGAATCTTTGAATGAAAAATACCACAATAAAGGTACCAATTCTGTTACTAGACCTTTCCAATGTATAAAGATTGAATCTTTGAAAGAAAATGAGATTTTTGGGTTAAACTTATTCGAGTTCCCTGTAACGTCCCAAAGAGTGTCTTAATGAGTAAAGATTGAATCATTGAATGAAATTACCTCAATCAAGGTAGCTATTACATCCCTAGACCTTTTTAATTTATAAAGATTGACGTTTTGAAAAGAAATGAGTGTTTCGAGTTAAAGTTATTCAAGTTCCCTTTGACGTCACGAAGAATATTTTAATGAGTAAAGATTGAATCTTTGAATGAAATTACCTCAATCAAGGTACCTATTCTGTCACTAAACCTTTTTAATGTATAAGGATTCAATCTTTGAAAGAACATGAGAGTTTTGAGCTCAACTTATTCGAGTTACCTATGAAGTTACGAAGAGTGTTTTAATGACTAAAGATTGAATCTTTGAATGAAAATACCTCAATAAAGGTACTTATTTTGTTAGTAGACCTTTTTAATGTATAAAGACTGTATCTTTGAAAGAAAATGAGAGTTTTGAGTTAAATTTATTCACGTTCCCTGTAACGTCCCAAAGAGTGTTTTAATGAGTAAATATTGAATCTTTGAATGTAATTACCTCAATCAAGGTAGCTGTTATGTCACTAGACCTTTTTAATGTACAAAGATTGAATCTTGGAAAGAAAGTGAGAGTTTTGAGTTTTACTTATTCGAGTTACCTATGAAGTCGCGAAGAGTGTTTTAATGAATAAAGATTGAATCTTTGAATGAAAACACCTCAATAAAGGTACTTATTATGTTACTAGACCTTTTTAATGTCTAAAGATTGAATCTTTGGAATAAAATGATAGTTCTGAGTTCAACTTATTCGATTTGCCTATGAAGTCGTGAATAGTGTTTTAAAGACTAAATAATGAATCTTTGAATGAAAATACCTTAGTAAAGGTACCTATTATGTTACAAGACCTTTTTAATGTATAAAGATTGAATCTTGGAAAGAAAATGACTGTTTTGAGTTAAACTTATTCGAGTTCCCTATGACATCCCGAAGAGTATTTCAATGAGTAAAGATTGAATCTTTGATTGAAATTACTTGAATCAAGGGACTTATTTTGTCCCTGGACCTTTTATATATAAAGATTGAATCTTTAAAAAGAAGTGAGCGTTATGAGTTAAACCTATCCGAGTTCCCTATGACGTCCCGAATAGTGTTTTAACGCGTAAGGATTGAATCTTTGTATGAAATTACCTCAATAGAGGTACTTATTATGTCACTAGACCTTTTTAATGTATAAAGGTTCAAGCTTTGAAAGAAAATGAGAGTTTTGAGTTAAACATATTCGAGTTCCCTGCGACGTCTCGAAGAGTGTTTTAAAGAGTAAATATTGAATCTTTGAATGAAATTACCTCAATCAAGGTACCTATTATGTCACTAGACCTTTTTAATGTATAAAGATTGAATATTTGTAAAGAACTACGAGTTTTGAGTTAAAGTTATTTGAGTTCCCTTTGACGTCACGAAGCGTGTTTTAATGAGTAAAGATTGAATCTTTGAACGAAATTATCTCAATCAATGTGCCTATTATGTCAGTAGACCTTTTTAATGTATAAAGATGGAATCTTTGAAAAAAATGAGAGTATTGAGTTTAACTTATTCGAGTTACCTATGAAGTCGCGAAGAGTGTTTTAATGACCAAAGATTGAATCTTCGAATGAAAATTCCTCAATACAGGAACCTATTATGGTACTAGATCTTTTTGATGTATAAAGATTGAATCTTTGAAAGAAAATTAGAGTTTTGAGTTAAACTTATTCGAGTTCCTTTTGACATCCCGAAGAGTGTTTCAATGAATAAAGATTGAATCTTTGAATGAAATTACCTCAATCGAGGTACCTATTAAGTCACTAGAAATTTTGATTGTATAAAGATTGAATCTTTGAAAAGAAATGAGAGTTTTGAGTTAAAGTTATTCGAGTTCCCTTTGACGTCACGAAGAGTGTTTTAATGAGTAAAGATTGAATCTTTGAATGAAATTACCTCAATCAAGGTACCTATTCTACCACTAGACCTTTGTAATGTATAAAGATTGAATCTTTGAAAGAAAATGAGTGTTTTGAGTTTAACTTATTCGAGTTACCAATGAAATCGCGAAGAGTGTTTTAATGACTGAAGATTGAATCTTTGAATGAAAAATACCACAATAAAGGTACCAATTCTGTTACTAGACCTTTCCAATGTATAAAGATTGAATCTTTGAAAGAAAATGAGATTTTTGGGTTAAACTTATTCGAGTTTCCTGTAACGTCCCGAAGAGTGTCTTAATGAGTAAAGATTGAATCATTGAATGAAATTACCTCAATCAAGGTAGCTATTACATCACTAGACCTTTTTAATTTACAAAGATTGACGTTTTGAAAAGAAATGAGTGTTTCGAGTTAAAGTTATTCAAGTTCCCTTTGACGTCACGAAGAGTGTTTTAATGAGTAAAGATTGAATCTTTGAATGAAATTACCTCAATCAAGGTACCTATTCTGTCACTAAACCTTTTTAATGTATAAGGATTGAATCTTTGAAAGAACATGAGAGTTTTGAGCTCAACTTATTCGAGTTACCTATGAAGTTGCGAAGAGTGTTTTAATGACTAAAGATTGAATCTTTGAATGAAAATACCTCAATAAAGGTACTTATTTTATTAGTAGACCTTTTTTATGTATAAAGACTGTATCTTTGAAAGAAAATGAGAGTTTTGAGTTAAACTTATTCACGTTCCCTGTAACGTCCCAAAGAGTGTTTTAATGAGTAAATATTGAATCTTTGAATGTATTTACCTCAATCAAGGTAGCTGTTATGTCACTAGACCTTTTTAATGTACAAAGATTGAATCTTGGAAAGAAAGTGAGAGTTTTGAGTTTAACTTATTCGAGTTACCTATGAAGTCGCGAAGAGTGTTTTAATGAATAAAGATTGAATCTTTGAATGAAAACACCTCAATAAAGGTACCTATTATGTTACTAGACCTTTTTAATATCTAAAGATTGAATCTTTGGAATAAAATGATAGTTCTGAGTTCAACTTATTCGATTTGCCTATGAAGTCGTGAACAGTGTTTTAATGACTAAATAATGAATCTTTGAATGAAAATACCTTAGTAAAGGTACCTATTATGTTACAAGACCTTTTTAATGTATAAAGATTGAATCTTGGAAAGAAAATGACTGTTTTGAGTTAAACTTATTCGAGTTCCCTATGACATCCCGAAGAGTATTTCAACGAGTAAAGATTGAATCTTTGACTGAAATTACTTGAATCAAGGGACTTATTTTGTCCCCTGGACCTTTTATATATAAAGATTGAATCTTTAAAAAGAAGTGAGCGTTATGAGTTAAACCTATACGAGTTCCCTATGACGTCCCGAATAGTGTTTTAACGCGTAAGGATTGAATCTTTGTATGAAATTACCTCAATAGAGGTACTTATTATGTCACTAGACCTTTTTAATGTATAAAGGTTCAAGCTTTGAAAGAAAATGAGAGTTTTGAGTTAAACATATTCGAGTTCCCTGCGATGTCTCGAAGAGTGTTTTAAAGAGTAAATATTGAATCTTTAAATGAAATTACCTCAATCAAGGTACCTATTATGTCACTAGACCTTTTTAATGTATAAAGATTGAATATTTGTAAAGAACTACGAGTTTTGAGTTAAAGTTATTTGAGTTCCCTTTGACGTCACGAAGCGTGTTTTAATGAGTAAAGATTGAATCTTTGAACGAAATTATCTCAATCAATGTACCTATTATGTCAGTAGACCTTTTTAATGTGTAAAGATAGAATCTTTGAAAAAAATGAGAGTATTGAGTTTAACTTATTCGAGTTACCTATGAAGTCGCGAAGAGTGTTTTAGTGACCAAAGATTGAATCTTCGAATGAAAATTCCTCAATACAGGAACCTATTATGTTACTAGATCTTTTTGATGTATAAAGGTTGAATCTTTGAAAGAAAATTAGAGTTTTGAGTTAAACTTATTCGAGTTCCTTTTGACATCCCGAAGAGTGTTTTAATGAATAAAGATTGAATCTTTGAATGAAATTACCTCAATCGAGGTACCTATTAAGTCACTAGAAATTTTGATTGTATAAAGATTGAATGTTTGAAAAGAAATGAGAGTTTTGAGTTAAAGTTATTCGAGTTCCCTTTGACGTCACGAAGAGTGTTTTAATGAGTAAAGATTGAATCTTTGAATGAAATTACCTCAATCAAGGTACCTATTCTACCACTAGACCTTTGTAATGTATAAAGATTGAATCTTTGAAAGAAAATGAGTGTTTTCAGTTTAACTTATTCGAGTTACCTATGAAATCGTGAAGAGTGTTTTAATGACTGAAGATTGAATCTTTGAATGAAAAATACCACAATAAAGGTACCAATTCTGTTACTAGACCTTTCCAATGTATAAAGATTGAATCTTTGAAAGAAAATGAGATTTTTGGGTTAAACTTATTCGAGTTCCCTGTAACGTCCCGAAGAGTGTCTTAATGAGTAAAGATTGAGTCATTGAATGAAATTACCTCAATCAAGGTAGCTATTACATCACTAGACCTTTTTAATTTATAAAGATTGACGTTTTGAAAAGAAATGAGTGTTTCGAGTTAAAGTTATTCAAGTTCCCTTTGACGTCACGAAGACTGTTTTAATGAGTAAAGATTGAATCTTTGAATGAAATTACCTCAATCATGTCACAAAACCTTTTTAATGTATAAGGATTGAATCTTTGAAAGAACATGAGAGTTTTGAGTTTAACTTATTCGAGTTACCTATGATGTCGCGAAGAGTGTTTTAATGTATAAAATTGAATCTTTGAATGAAAACACCTCAATAAAGGTACCTATTATGTTACTAGACCTTTTTAATGTCTAAAGATTGAATCTTTGGAATAAAATGATAGTTCTGAGTTCAACTTATTCGATTTACCTATGAAGTCGTGAACAGTGTTTTAATGACTAAATAATGAATCTTTGAATGAAAATACCTTAGTAAAGGTACCTATTATGTTACAAGACCTTTTTAATGTATAAAGATTGAATCTTGGAAAGAAAATGACTGTTTTGAGTTAAACTTATTCGAGTTCCCTATGACATCCCGAAGAGTATTTCAACGAGTAAAGATTGAATCTTTGATTGAAATTACTTGAATCAAGGGACTTATTTTGTCCCTGGACCTTTTATATATAAAGATTGAATCTTTAAAAAGAAGTGAGCGTTATGAGTTAAACCTATCCGAGTTCCCTATGATGTCCCGAATAGTGTTTTAACGCGTAAGGATTGAATCTTTGTATGAAATTACCTCAATAGAGGTACTTATTATGTCACTAGACCTTTTTAATGTATAAAGGTTCAAGCTTTGAAAGAAAATGAGAGTTTTGAGTTAAACATATTCGAGTTCCCTGTGACGTCTCGAAGGGTGTTTTAAAGAGTAAATATTGAATCTTTAAATGAAATTACCTCAATCAAGGTACCTATTATGTCACTAGACCTTTTTAATGTATAAAGATTGAATATTTGTAAAGAACTACGAGTTTTGAGTTAAAGTTATTTGAGTTCCCTTTGACGTCACGAAGCGTGTTTCAATGAGTAAAGATTGAATCTTTGAACGAAATTATCTCAATCAATGTACCTATTATGCCAGTAGACCTTTTTAATGTATAAAGATGGAATCTTTGAAAAAAATGAGAGTATTGAGTTTAACCTATTCGAGTTACCTATGAAGTCGCGAAGAGTGTTTTAATGACCAAAGATTGAATCTTCGAATGAAAATTCCTCAATACAGGAACCTATTATGTTACTAGATCTTTTTGATGTATAAAGGTTGAATGTTTGAAAGAAAATTAGAGTTTTGGGTTAAACTTATTCGAGTTCCTTTTGACATCCCGAAGAGTGTTTTAATGAATAAAGATTGAATCTTTGAATGAAATTACCTCAATCGAGGTACCTATTAAGTCACTAGAAATTTTGATTGTATAAAGATTGAATCTTTGGAAAGAAATGAGAGTTTTGAGTTAAAGTTATTCGAGTTCCCTTTGACGTCACGAAGAGTGTTTTAATGAGTAAAGATTGAATCTTCGAATGAAATTACCTCAATCAAGGTACCAATTCTACCACTAGACCTTTATAATGTATAAAGATTGAATCTTTGAAAGAAAATGAGTGTTTTGAGTTTAACTTATTCGAGTTACCTATGAAATCGCGAAGAGTGTTTTAATGACTGAAGATTGAATCTTTGAATGAAAAATAGCACAATAAAGGTACCAATTCTGTAACTAGACCTTTCCAATGTATAAAGATTGAATCTTTGAAAGAAAATGAGATTTTTGGGTTAAACTTATTCGAGTTCCCTGTAACGTCCCGAAGAGTGTCTTAATGAGTAAAGATTGAATCATTGAATGAAATTACCTCAATCAAGGTAGCTATTACATTACTAGACCTTTGTAATTTATAAAGATTGACGTTTTGAAAAGAAATGAGTGTTTCGAGTTAAAGTTATTCAAGTTCCCTTTGACGTCACGAAGAGTGTTTTAATGAGTAAAGATTGAATCTTTGAATGAAATTACCTCAATCAAGGTACCTATTCTGTCACTAAACCTTTTTAATGTATAAGGATTGAATCTTTGAAAGAACATGAGAGTTTTGAGCTCAACTTATTCGAGTTACCTATGAAGTTGCGAAGAGTTTTTTAATGACTAAAGATTGATTCTTTGAATGAAAATACCTCAGTAAAGGTACTTATTTTGTTAGTAGACCTTTTTAATGTATAAAGACTATATCTTTGAAAGAAAATGAGAGTTTTGAGTTAAACTTATTCACGTTCCCTGTAACGTCCCAAAGAGAGTTTTAATGAGTAAGTATTGAATCTTTGAATGTAATTACCTCAATCAGGGTAGCTGTTATGTCACTAGACCTTTTTAATATACAAAGATTGAATCTTGGAAAGAAAGTGAGAGTTTTGAGTTTAACTTATTCGAGTTACCTATGATGTCGCGAAGAGTGTTTTAATGAATAAAGATTGAATCTTTGAATGAAAACAACTCAATAAAGGTACCTATTATGTTACTAGACCTTTTTAATGTCTAAAGATTGAATCTTTGGAATAAAATGATAGTTCTGAGTTCAACTTATTCGATTTACCTATGAAGTCGTGAACAGTGTTTTAATGACTAAATAATGAATCTTTGAATGAAAATACCTTAGTAAAGGTACCTATTATGTTACAAGACCTTTTTAATGTATAAAGATTGAATCTTGGAAAGAAAATGACTGTTTTGAGTTAAACTTATTCGAGTTCCCTATGACATCCCGAAGAGTATTTCAACGAGTAAAGATTGAATCTTTGATTGAAATTACTTGAATCAAGGGACTTATTTTGTCCTTGGACCTTTTATATATAAAGATTGAATCTTTAAAAAGAAGTGAGCGTTATGAGTTAAACCTATCCGAGTTCCCTATGACGTCCCGAATAGTGTTTTAACGCGTAAGGATTGAATCTTTGTATGAAATTACCTCAATAGAGGTACTTATTATGTCACTAGACCTTTTGAATGTATAAAGGTTCAAGCTTTGAAAGAAAATGAGAGTTTTGAGTTAAACATATTCGAGTTCCCTGCGACGTCTCGAAGAGTGTTTTAAAGAGTAAATATTGAATCTTTGAATGAAATTACCTCAATCAAGGTACCTATTATGTCACTAGACCTTTTTAATATATAAAGATTGAATATTTGTAAAGAACTACGAGTATTGAGTTAAAGTTATTTGAGTTCCCTTTGACGTCACGAAGCGTGTTTTAATGAGTAAAGATTGAATCTTTGAACGAAATTATCTCAATCAATGTACCTATTATGTCAGTAGACCTTTTTAATGTATAAAGATGGAATCTTTGAAAAAAATGAGAGTATTGAGTTTAACTTATTCGAGTTACCTATGAAGTCGCGAAGAGTGTTTTAATGACCAAAGATTGAATCTTCGAATGAAAATTCCTCAATACAGGAACCTATAATGTTACTAGATCTTTTTGATGTATAAAGGTTGAATCTTTGAAAGAAAATTAGAGTTTTGAGTTAAACTTATTCGAGTTCCTTTTGACATCCCAAAGAGTGTTTTAATGAATAAAGATTGAATCTTTGAATGAAATTAGCTCAATCGAGGTACCTATTAAGTCACTAGAATTTTTGATTGTATAAAGATTGAATCTTTGAAAAGAAATGAGAGTTTTGAGTTAAAGTTATTCGAGTTCCCTTTGACATCACGAAGAGTGTTTTAATAAGTAAAGATTGAATCTTTGAATGAAATTACTTCAATCAAGGTACCTATTCTACCACTAGACCTTTGTAATGTATAAAGATTGAATCTTTGAAAGAAAATGAGTGTTTTGAGTTTAACTTATTCGAGTTATCTATGAAATCGCGAAAAGTGTTTTAATGACTGAAGATTGAATCTTTGAATGAAAAATACCACAATAAAGGTACCAATTCTGTTACTAGACCTTTCCAATGTATAAAGATTGAATCTTTGAAAGAAAATGAGATTTTTGGGTTAAACTTATTCGAGGTTCCTGTAACGTCCCGAAGAGTGTCTTAATGAGCAAAGATTGAATCATTGAATGAAATTACCTCAATCAAGGTAGCTATTACATCACTAGACCTTTTTAATTTATAAAGATTGACGTTTTGAAAAGAAATAAGTGTTTCGAGTTAAAGTTATTCAAGTTCCCTTTGACGTCACGAAGAGTGTTTTAATGAGTAAAGATTGAATCTTTAAATGAAATTACCTCAATCAAGGTACCTATTCTGTCACTAAACCTTTTTAATGTATAAGGATTGAATCTTTGAAAGAACATGAGAGTTTTGAGCTCAACTTATTCGAGTTACCTATGAAGTTGCGAAGAGTGTTTTAATGACTAAAGATTGAATCTTTGAATGAAAATACCTCAATAAAGGTACTTATTTTGTTAGTAGACCTTTTTAATGTATAAAGACTGTATCTTTGGAAGAAAATGAGAGTTTTGAGTTAAACTTATTCACGTTCCCTGTAACGTCCCAAAGAGTGTTTTAATGAGTAAATATTGAATCTTTGAATGTAATTACCTCAATCAAGGTAGCTGTTATGTCACTAGACCTTTTTAATGTACAAAGATTGAATCTTGGAAAGAAAGTGAGAGTTTTGAGTTTAACTTATTCGAGTTACCTATGAAGTCGCGAAGAGTGTTTTAATGAATAAAGATTAAATCTTTGAATGAAAACACCTCAATAAAGGTACCTATTATGTTACTAGGCCTTTTTAATGTCTAAAGATTGAATCTTTGGAATAAAATGATAGTTCTGAGTTCAACTTATTCGATTTACCTATGAAGTCGTGAACAGTGTTTTAATGACTAAATAATGAATCTTTGAATGAAAATACCTTAGTAAAGGTACCTATTATGTTACAAGACCTTTTTAATGTATAAAGATTGAATCTTGGAAAGAAAATGACTGTTTTGAGTTAAACTTATTCGAGTTCCCTATGACATCCCGAAGAGTATTTCAACGAGTAAAGATTGAATCTTTGATTGAAATTACTTGAATCAAGGGACTTATTTTGTCCCTGGACCTTTTATATATAAAGATTGAATCTTTAAAAAGAAGTGAGCGTTATGAGTTAAACCTATCCGAGTTCCCTATGACGTCCCGAATAGTGTTTTAACGCGTAAGGATTGAATCTTTGTATGAAATTACCTCAATAGAGGTACTTATTATGTCACGAGACCTTTTTAATGTATAAAGGTTCAAGCTTTGAAAGAAAATGAGAGTTTTGAGTTAAACATATTCGAGTTCCCTGCGACGTATCGAAGAGTGTTTTAAAGAGTAAATATTGAATCTTTGAATGAAATTACCTCAATCAAGGTACCTATTATGTCACTAGACCTTTTTAATGTATAAAGATTGAATATTTGTAAAGAACTACGAGTTTTGAGTTAAAGTTATTTGAGTTCCCTTTGACGTCACGAAGCGTGTTTTAAAGAGTAAAGATTGAATCTTTGAACGAAATTATCTCAATCAATGTACCTATTATGTCAGTAGACCTTTTTAATGTATAAAGATGGAATCTTTGAAAAAATGAGAGTATTGAGTTTAACTTAATCGAGTTACCTATGAAGTTGCGAAGAGTGTTTTAATGACCAAAGATTGAATCTTCGAATGAAAATTCCTCAATACAGGAACCTATTATGTTACTAGATCTTTTTGATGTATAAAGATTGAATCTTTGAAAGAAAATTAGAGTTTTGAGTTAAACTTATTCGAGTTCCTTTTGACATCCCGAAGAGTGTTTTAATGAGTAAAGATTGAATCTTTGAATAAAATTATCTCAATCGAGGTACCTATTAAGTCACTAGAAATTTTGATTCTATAAAGATTGAATCTTTGAAAAGAAATGAGAGTTTTGAGTTAAAGTTATTCGAGTCACGAAGAGTGTTTTAATGAGTAAAGATTGAATCTTTGAATGAAATTACCTCAATCAAGGTACCTATTCTACCACTAGACCTTTGTAATGTATAAAGATTGAATCTTTGAAAAAAAATGAGTGTTTTGAGTTTAACTTATTCGAGTTACCAATGAAATCGCGAAGAGTGTTTTAATGACTGAAGATTGAATCTTTGAATGAAAAATACCACAATAAAGGTACCAATTCTGTTACTTGACCTTTCCAATGTATAAAGATTGAATCTTTGAAAGAAAATGAGATTTTTGGGTTAAACTTATTCGAGTTCCCTGTAACGTCCCGAAGAGTGTCTTAATGAGTAAAGATTGAATCATTGAATGAAATTACCTCAATCAAGGTAGCTATTACATCACTAGACCTTTTTAATTTATAAAGATTGACGTTTTGAAAAGAAATGAGTGTTTCGAGTTAAAGTTATTCAAGTTCCCTTTGACGTCACGAAGAGTGTTTTAATGAGTAAAGATTGAATCTTTGAATGAAATTACCTCAATCATGTCACTAAACCTTTTTAATGTATAAGCCTTGAATCTTTGAAAGAACATGAGAGTTTTGAGCTCAACTTATTTGAGTTACCTATAAAGTTGCGAAGAGTGTTTTAATGACTAAAGATTGAATCTTTCAATGAAAATACCTCAATAAAGGTACTTATTTTGTTAGTAGACCTTTTTAATGTATAAAGACTGTATCTTTGGAAGAAAATGAGAGTTTTGAGTTAAACTTATTCACGTTCCCTGTAACGTCCCAAAGAGTGTTTTAATGAGTAAATATTGAATCTTTGAATGTATTTACCTCAATCAAGGTAGCTGTTATGTCACTAGACCTTTTTAATGTACAAAGATTGAATCTTGGAAAGAAAGTGAGAGTTTTGAGTTTAACTTATTCGAGTTACCTATGAAGTCGCGAAGAGTGTTTTAATGAATAAAGATTGAATCTTTGAATGAAAACACCTCAATAAAGGTACCTATTATGTTACTAGACCTTTTTAATGTCTAAAGATTGAATCTTTGGAATAAAATGATAGTTCTGAGTTCAACTTATTCGATTTACCTATGAAGTCGTGAACAGTGTTTTAATGACTAAATAATGAATCTTTGAATGAAAATACATTAGTAAAGGTACGTATTATGTTACGAGACCTTTTTAATGTATAAAGATTGAATCTTGGAAAGAAAATGACTGTTTTGAGTTAAACTTATTCGAGTTCCCTATGACATCCCGAAGAGTATTTCAACGAGTAAAGATTGAATCTTTGATTGAAATTACTTGAATCAAGGGACTTATTTTGTCCCTGGACCTTTTATATATAAAGATTGAATCTTTAAAAAGAAGTGAGCGTTATGAGTTAAACCTATCCGAGTTCCCTATGACGTCCCGAATAGTGTTTTAACGCGTAAGGATTGAATCTTTGTATGAAATTACCTCAATAGAGGTACTTATTATGTCACTAGACCTTTTTAATGTATAAAGGTTCAAGCTTTGAAAGAAAATGAGAGTTTTGAGTTAAACATATTCGAGTTCCCTGCGACGTCTCGAAGAGTGTTTTAAAGAGTAAATATTGAATCTTTGAATGAAATTACCTCAATCAAGGTACCTATTATGTCACTAGACCTTTTTAATGTATAAAGATTGAATATTTGTAAAGAACTACGAGTTTTGAGTTAAAGTTATTTGAGTTTCCTTTGACGTCACGAAGCGTGTTTTAATGAGTAAAGATTGAATCTTTGAACGAAATTATCTCAATCAATGTACCTATTATGTCAGTAGACCTTTTTAATGTATAAAGATGGAATCTTTGAAAAAAATGAGAGTATTGAGTTTAACTTATTCGAGTTACCTATGAAGTCGCGAAGAGTGTTTTAATGACCAAAGATTGAATCTTCGAATGAAAATTCCTCAATACAGGAACCTATTATGTTACTAGATCTTTTTGATGTATAAAGGTTGAATGTTTGAAAGAAAATTAGAGTTTTGATTTAAACTTATTCGAGTTCCTTTTGACATCCCGAAGAGTGTTTTAATGAATAAAGATTGAATCTTTGAATGAAATTACCCCAATCGAGGTAACTATTAAGTCATTAGAAATTTTGATTGTATAAAGATTGAATCTTTGAAAAGAAATGAGAGTTTTGAGTTAAAGTTATTCGAGTTCCCTTTGACGTCACGAAGAGTGTTTTAATGAGTAAAGATTGAATCTTTCAATGAAATTACTTCAATGAAGGTACCTATTCTACCACTAGACCTTTGTAATGTATAAAGATTGAATCTTTGAAAGAAAATGAGTGTTTTGAGTTTAACTTATTCGAGTTACCTATGAAATCGCGAAGAGTGTTTTAATGACTGAAGATTGAATCTTTGAATGAAAAATACCACAATAAAGGTACCAATTCTGTTACTAGACCTTTCCAATGTATAAAGATTGAATCTTTGAAAGAAAATGAGATTTTTGGGTTAAACTTATTCGAGTTCCCTATAACGTCCCGAAGAGTGTCTTAATGAGTAAAGATTGAATCATTGAATGAAATTACCTCAATCAAGGTAGCTATTAAATCACTAGACTTTTTTAATTTATAAAGATTGACGTTTTAAAAAGAAATGAGTGTTTCGAGTTAAAGTTATTCAAGTTCCCTACGTCACGAAGAGTGTTTTAATGAGTAAAGATTGAATCTTTAAATGAAATTACCTCAATCAAGGTACCTATTCTGTCACTAAACCTTTTTAATGTATAAGGATTGAATCTTTGAAAGAACATGAGAGTTTTGAGCTCAACTTATTCGAGTTACCTATGAAGTTGCGAAGAGTGTTTTAATGACTAAAGATTGAATCTTTGAATGAAAATACCTCAATAAAGGTACTAATTTTGTTAGTAGACCTTTTTAATGTATAAAGACTGTATCTTTGAAAGAAAATGAGAGTTTTGAGTTAAACTTATTAACGTTCCCTGTAACGTCCCAAAGAGTGTTTTAATGAGTAAATATTGAATCTTTGAATGTAATTACCTCAATCAAGGTAGCTGTTATGTCACTAGACCTTTTTAATGTACAAAGATTGAATCTTGGAAAGAAAGTGAGAGTTTTGAGTTTAACTTATTCGAGTTACCTATGAAGTCGCGAAGAGTGTTTTAATGAATAAAGATTAAATCTTTGAATGAAAACACCTCAATAAAGGTACCTATTATGTTACTAGACCTTTTTAATGTCTAAAGATTGAATCTTTGGAATAAAATGATAGTTCTGAGTTCAACTTATTCCATTTACCTATGAAGTCGTGAACAGTGTTTTAATGACTAAATAATGAATCTTTGAATGAAAATACCTTAGTAAAGGTACCTATTATGTTACAAGACCTTTTTAATGTATAAAGATTGAATCTTGGAAAGAAAATGACTGTTTTGAGTTAAACTTATTCGAGTTCCCTATGACATCCCGAAGAGTATTTCAACGAGTAAAGATTCAATATTTGATTGAAATTAGTTGAATCAAGGGACTTATTTTGTCCCTGGACCTTTTATATATAAAGATTGAATCTTTAAAAAGAAGTGAGCGTTATGAGTTAAACCTATCCGAGTTCCCTATGACGTCCAGAATAGTGTTTTAACGCGTAATGATTGAATCTTTGTATGAAATTACCTCAATAGAGGTACTTATTATGTCACTAGAACTTTTTAATGTATAAAGGTTCAAGCTTTGAAAGAAAATGAGAGTTTTGAGTTAAACATATTCGAGTTCCCTGCGACGTCTCGAAGAGTGTTTTAAAGAGTAAATATTGAATCTTTAAATGAAATTACCTCAATCACGGTACCTATTATGTCACTAGACCTTTTTAATGTATAAAGATTGAATATTTGTAAAGAACTACGAGTTTTGAGTTAAAGTTATTTGAGTTCCCTTTGACGTCACGAAGCGTGTTTTAATGAGTAAAGATTGAATCTTTGAACGAAATTATCTCAATCAATGTACCTATTATGTCAGTAGACCATTTTAATGTATAAAGATGGAATCTTTGAAAAAAATGAGAGTATTGAGTTTAACTTATTCGAGTTACCTATGAAGTCGCGAAGAGTGTTTTAATGACCAAAGATTGAATCTTCGAATGAAAATTCCGCAATACAGGAACCTATTATGTTACTAGATCTTTTTGATGTACAAAGGTTGAATCTTTGAAAGAAAATTAGAGTTTTGAGTTAAACTTATTCGAGTTCCTTTTGACATCCCAAAGAGTGTTTTAATGAATAAAGATTGAATCTTTGAATGAAATTACCTCAATCGAGGTACCTATTAAGTCACTAGAAATTTTGATTGTATAAAGATTGAATCTTTGAAAAGAAATGAGAGTTTTGAGTTAAAGTTATTCGAGTTCTCTTTGACGTCACGAAGAGTGTTTTAATGAGTAAAGATTGAATCTTTGAATGAAATTACCTCAATCAAGGTACCTATTCTACCACTAGACCTTTGTAATGTATAAAGATTGAATCTTTGAAAGAAAATGAGTGTTTTGAGTTTAACTTATTCGAGTTACCTATGAAATCGCGAAGAGTGTTTTAATGAATGAAGATGGAATCTTTGAATGAAAAATACCACAATAAAGGTACCAATTCTGTTACTAGACCTTTCCAATGTATAAAGATTGAATCTTTGAAAGGAAATGAGATTTTTGAGTTAAACTTATTCGAGTTCCCTGTAACGTCCCAAATAGTGTCTTAATGAGCAAAGATTGAATCATTGAATCAAATTACCTCAATCAAGGTAGCTATTACATCACTAGACCTTTTTAATTTATAAAGATTGACGTTTTGAAAAGAAATGAGTGTTTCGAGTTAAAGTTATTCAAGTTCCCTTTGACGTCACGAAGAGTGTTTTAATGAGTAAAGATTGAATCTTTGAATGAAATTACCTCAATCAAGGTACCTATTCTGTCACTAAACCTTTTTAATGTATAAGGATTGAATCTTTGAAAGAACATGAGAGTTTTGAGTTCAACTTATTCGAATTACCTATGAAGTTGCGAAGAGTGTTTTAATGACTAAAGATTGAATCTTTGAATGAAAATACCTCAATAAAGGTACTTATTTTATTAGTAGACCTTTTTAATGTATAAAGACTGTATCTTTGAAAGAAAATGAGAGTTTTGAGGTAAACTTATTCACGTTCCCTGTAACGTCCCAAAGAGTGTTTTAATGAGTAAATATTGAATCTTTGAATGTAATTACCTCAATCAAGGTAGCTGTTATGTCACTAGACCTTTTTAATGTACAAAGATTGAATCTTGGAAAGAAAGTGAGAGTTTTGAGTTTAACTTATTCGAGTTACCTATGAAGTCGCGAAGAGTGTTTTAATGTATAAAGATTGAATCTTTGAATGAAAACACCTCAATAAAGGTACCTATTATGTTACTAGACCTTTTTAATGTCTAAAGATTGAATCATTGGAATAAAATGATAGTTCTGAGTTCAACTTATTCGATTTACCTATGAAGTCGTGAACAGTGTTTTAATGACTAAATAATGAATCTTTGAATAAAATACCTTAGTAAAGGTACCTATTATGTTACAAGACCTTTTTAATGTATAAAGATTGAATCTTGGAAAGAAAATGACTGTTTTGAGTTAAACTTATTCGAGTTCCCTATGACATCCCGAAGAGTATTTCAACGAGTAAAGATTGAATCTTTGATTGAAATTAGTTGAATCAAGGGACTTATTTTGTCCCTGGAACTTTTATATATAAAGATTGAATCTTTAAAAAGAAGTGAGCGTTATGAGTTCAACCTATCCGAGTTCCCTATGACGTCCCGAATAGTGTTTTAACGCGTAAGGATTGAATCTTTGTATGAAATTACCTCAATAGAGGTACTTATTATGTCACTAGACCTTTTTAATGTATAAAGGTTCAAGCTTTGAAAGAAAATGAGAGTTTTGAGTTAAACATATTCGAGTTCCCTGCGACGTCTCGAAGAGTATTTTAAAGAGTAAATATTGAATCTTTGAATGAAATTACCCCAATCAAGGTACCTATTATGTCACTAGACCTTTTTAATGTATAAAGATTGAATATTTGTAAAGAACTACGAGTTTTGAGTTAAAGTTATTTGAGTTCCCTTTGAGGTGACGAAGTGTGTTTTAATGAGTAAAGATTGAATCTTTGAACGAAATTATCTCAATCAATGTACCTATTATGTCAGTAGACCTTTTTAATGTATAAAGATGGAATCTTTGAAAAAAATGAGAGTATTGAGTTTAACTTATTCGAGTTACCTATGAAGTCGCGAAGAGTGTTTTAATGACCAAAGATTGAAACTTCGAATGAAAATTCCTCAATACAGGAACCTATTATGTTACTAGATCTTTTTGATGTATAAAGATTGAATCTTTGAAAGAAAATTAGAGTTTTGAGTTAAACTTATTCGATTTCCTTTTGACATCCCGAAGAGTGTTTTAATGAGTAAAGATTGAATCTTTGAATGAAATTACCTCAATCGAGGTACCTATTAACTCACTAGAAATTTTGATTGTATAAAGATTGAATCTTTGAAAAGAAATGAGAGTTTTGAGTTAAAGTTATTCGAGTTCCCTTTGACGTCACGAAGAGTGTTTTACTGAGTAAAGATTGAATCTTTGAATGAAATTACCTCAATCAAGGTACCTATTCTACCACTAGACCTTTGTAATGTATAAAGATTGAATCTTTGAAAGAAAATGAGTGTTTTGAGTTTAACTTATTCAAGTTACCTACGAAATCGCGAAGAGTGTTTTAATAACTGAAGATTGAATCTTTGAATGAAAAATACCACAATAAAGGTACCAATTCGGTTACTAGACCTTTCCAATGTATAAAGATTGAATCTTTGAAATAAAATGAGATTTTTGGGTTAAAATTATTCGAGTTCCCTGTAACGTCCCAAAGAGTGTCTTAATGAGTAAAGATTGAATCATTGAATGAAATTACCTCAATCAAGGTAGCTATTACATCACTAGACCTTTTTAATTTATAAAGATTGACGTTTTAAAAAGAAATGAGTGTTTCGAGTTAAAGTTATTCAAGTTCCCTTTGACGTCACGAAGAGTGTTTTAATGAGTAAAGATTGAATCTTTGAATGAAATTACCTCAATCATGTCACTAAACCTTTTTAATGTATAAGGATTGAATCTTTGAAAGAACATGAGAGTTTTGAGCTCAACTTATTCGAGTTACCTATGAAGTTGCGAAGAGTGTTTTAATGACTAAAGATTGAATCTTTGAAAGAAAATACCTCAATAAAGGTACTTATTTTGTTAGTAGACCTTTTTAATGTATAAAGACTGTATCTTTGAAAGAAAATGAGAGTTTTGAGTTAAACTTATTCACGTTCCCTGTAACGTCCCAAAGAGTGTTTTAATGAGTAAATATTGAATCTTTGAATGTAATTACCACCATCATGGTAGCTGTTATGTCACTGGACCTTTTTAACGTACAAAGATTGAATCTTGGAAAGAAAGTGAGAGTTTTGAGTTTAACTTATTCGAGTTACCTATGAAGACGCGAAGAGTGTTTTAAAGAATAAAGATTGAATCTTTGAATGAAAACACCTCAATAAAGGTACCTGTTATGTTACTAGACCTTTTTAATGTCTAAAGATTGAATCTTTGGAATAAAATGATAGTTCTGAGTTCAACTTATTCGGTTTACCTATGAAGTCGTGAACAGTGTTTTAATGACTAAATAATGAATCTTTGAATGAAAATACCTTAGTAAAGGTACGTATTATGTTACAAGACCTTTTTAATGTATAAAGATTGAATCTTGGAAAGAAAATGACTGTTTTGAGTTAAACTTATTCGAGTTCCCTATGACATCCCGAAGAGTATTTCAACGAGTAAAGATTGAATCTTTGATTGAAATTACTTGAATCAAGGGACTTATTTTGTCCCTGGACCTTTTATATATAAAGATTGAATCTTTAAAAAGAAGTGAGCGTTATGAGTTCAACCTATCCGAGTTCCCTATGACGTCCCGAATAGTGTTTTAACGCGTAAGGATTGAATCTTTGTATGAAATTACCTCAATAGAGGTACTTATTATGTCACTAGACCTTTTTAATGTATAAAGGTTCAAGCTTTGAAAGAAAATGAGAGTTTTGAGTTAAACATATTCGAGTTCCCTGCGACGTCTCGAAGAGTGTTTTAAAGAGTAAATATTGAATTGTTGAATGAAATTACCTCGATCAAGGTACCTATTATGTCACTAGACCTTTTTAATGTATAAAGATTGAATATTTGTAAAGAACTATGAGTTTTGAGTTAAAGTTATTTGAGTTCCCTTTGAGGTCACGAAGCGTGTTTTAATGAGTAAAGATTGAATCTTTGAACGAAATTATCTCAATCAATGTACCTATTATGTCAGCAGACCTTTTTAAGGTATAAAGATGGAATCTTTGAAAAAAATGAGAGTATTGAGTTTAACTTATTCGAGTTACCTATGAAGTCGCGAAGAGTGTTTTAATGACCAAAGATTGAATCTTCGAATGAAAATTCCTCAATACAGGAACCTATTATGTTACTAGATCTTTTTGATGTATAAAGATTGAATCTTTGAAAGAAATTAGAGTTTTGAGTTAAACTTATTCGAGTTCCTTTTGACATCCCGAAGAGTGTTTTAATGAATAAAGATTGAATCTTTGAATGAAATTACCTCAATCGAGGTACCTATTAAGTCACTAGAAATTTTGATTGTATAAAGATTGAATCTTTGAAAAGAAATGAGAGTTTTGAGTTAAAGTTATTCGAGTTCCCTTTGACGTCACGAAGAGTGTTTTAATGAGTAAAGATTGAATCTTTGAATGAAATTACCCCAATCAAGGTACCTATTCTCCCACTAGGCCTTTGTAATGTATAAAGATTGAATCTTTGAAAGAAAATGAGTGTTTTGAGTTTAACTTATTCGAGTTACCTATGAAATCGCGAAGAGTGTTTTATTGAATGAAGATGGAATCTTTGAATGAAAAATACCACAATAAAGGTACCAATTCTGTTACTAGACCTTTCCAATGTATAAAGATTGAATCTTTGAAAGAAAATGAGATTTTTGAGTTAAACTTATTCGAGTTCCCTGTAACGTCCCGAAGAGTGTCTTAATGAGTAAAGATTGAATCATTGAATGAAAGTACCTCAATCAAGGTAGCTATTACATCACTAGACCTTTTTAATTTATAAAGATTGACGTTTTGAAAAGAAATGAGTGTTTCGAGTTAAAGCTATTCAAGTTCCCTTTGACGTCACGAAGAGTGTTTTAATGAGTAAAGATTGAATCTTTGAATGAAATTACCTCAATCATGTCACTAAACCTTTTTAAGTTAAACTTATTCGAGTTCCCTATGACATCCCGAAGAGTATTTCAACGAGTAAAGATTGAATCTTTGATTGAAATTACTTGAATCAAGGGACTTATTTTGTCCCTGGACCTTTTATATATAAAGATTGAATCTTTAAAAAGAAGTGAGCGTTATGAGTTCAACCTATCCGAGTTCCCTATGACGTCCCGAATAGTGTTTTAACGCGTAAGGATTGAATCTTTGTATGAAATTACCTCAATAGAGGTACTTATTATGTCACTAGACCTTTTTAATGTATAAAGGTTCAAGCTTTGAAAGAAAATGAGAGTTTTGAGTTAAACATATTCGAGTTCCCTGCGACATCTCGAAGAGTGTTTTAAAGAGTAAATATTGAATCTTTGAATGAAATTACCTCGATCAAGGTACCTATTATGTCACTAGACCTTTTTAATGTATAAAGATTGAATATTTGTAAAGAACTACGAGTTTTGAGTTAAAGTTATTTGAGTTCCC
Organism: Cornus florida; assembly: GCF_030987335.1. Classification (NCBI taxonomy): domain Eukaryota; kingdom Viridiplantae; phylum Streptophyta; class Magnoliopsida; order Cornales; family Cornaceae; genus Cornus; species Cornus florida. The sequence goes on along the minus strand of NW_026775890.1, from coordinate 63 downwards.
TTTGAGGTCACGAAGCGTGTTTTAATGAGTAAAGATTGAATCTTTGAACGAAATTATCTCAGT